>NC_084842.1:37247048-37872048 GCF_033115175.1 Lepus europaeus
ACTGTCCTCATAACTCCATGGCAACCCTTATGCTTTCCACTAGTTGAGACAGATATTAATCTAGAGGTTTGAGTAACCCAGGGAAAGACTGGCTGAGAAATTACTGCCCAACAATATGTATTCATCTTAGGATTCCTCTGTTTTTCCTGATAAAAATTATTTCTTAAAGTCAGAGATCCAACAAGGGTTAAAAGCCAACTTAAAGTCACAGGGGGCTTTTAAAGCCATGAAATTGTCCCTGTGGCATTCCAATCCAGGCAGTCTCAGGATTCTGTCAATCCTGGATCCCCAGATATGGGGAAATAGCCCATCATTTTATCAACTCATAAAAGATATCCAGATGGCAGGGAACCATGTTTTAGCATGGGGCCAAGAGGCCCAACAGACCTTTATCCAAGTTAAATAGGCCTTACTTTACTTGAGGCCTCAGCTTTAAGCCTCACTAAAAGCAAAGTCTTCAATCTATATGTAACATGGAGAAAAGGGATGCTGTTAGGATTATTGATTCGGCTTAAGGGACCAGCTCAGCAGCCTAGAGGTTAACTTAGCCTTTGGCAAGGAACTTGACCTGGTGGCAGAAGCAAGGGCAAAGCTTGACTCAGAGCAGTGGCAGCTATTACCCTCCTAATCCTTGAAGTTACAAAACTGACCCTGGGGCAAGATCTAATAATATCCAGGCTCCATAATGTGACAAAGTTCCTAGCCTCAAAAGTAAGCCTCTGATGAACAATCACCTTTTAAAACACCAAGCATTACTGCAAGAGGGCCCTGCAATTCAGTTCAAGACTTGCACTGGTCCTTCTATTTTTCTCCTAGGGGAGATGGAGAGCCCAGAACATGACTATGAAGAGGTTGTTCTACAGACCTATGCATAAACTTCTCAATCTGTCCCTGTTTTGCTGGATAACGTTAAAGTTAACATCAAACATATCATTTCATCTGTGACACTTAACTAAGCTTTTCAAAATGAGGTTGCAAGGAGGAAGCAAAAACAATAATGGGGGGAGAATTTTTTTCATCTATATACAAATAACAGTAATTACAATAATCAATACTATCTAATATGAGGTCCATATTCACTTCCCCCAATTGTCTAAAAATTTATCTTTTCAGTAAATTTATTCTATTCATGATTCAACTAGGTTTTCCTTTCCTTCTTTTTTTCTAGGGTAACAAAATATCCCAGACTACTTTCTACGTTTCCTTCCCCACAACTGGATTGTTTCCCCAAGAATTCTTAGTTCTATTTACTGAGGAATTCTGTTTGGAGACCACAATTGAGAAGTATATATATATGTTCTAAAATTGGATTAAAGTTATTTATAGATTTGTTTTCTAGTGGACAAAGATAGAAAATTGGTACTTTCAGTAAGTAAAAAATTTTTTGGAATTGATATTGAAATTTCCATTCATGTTTAAGATTAGAGAGTATTTATTTCTATAATTAGGTTTTTTAAAAAGATTTATTTATTTATTTACTTGAAAGTCAGAGTTACAGAGAGGCAGAGGCAGTGAGAGAGAGGTCTTCCATACACTGGTACATTCTCTAGATGGCCACAACAGCCAGAGCAGCACTGATCCAACAACAGGAGCCAAGAGCTTCTTCTGGGTCTGTCACATGGGTTCATGGGCCCAAGCACATGGGCCACCTTCTACTGTTTTCCCAGGCCATATCAGAGAGCTGGATTGAAAGTGGAGCAGCTAGGACTCAAACCAGTGCCCACATGGCTTGCTGGCACTGCAGGTGGCAGCTTTATCTGCTACGCCACAGCACTGGTCCCTATAATTAATTTTAAATTTGCTTTTTCATATGTTTAAAATATTTGTAATATTAACGTACTTTTAAATCTATGTATTTGCAAAATAGATAAATTCAAAAAAAGTTTTAGCATTAGATATGTATTAGATCTACAATATGGATTACATGGCTTAGGTTGTATAGAGCCTTTACAATTTTGGTCCACCTAATTCTATCTTAGGCCCAGGGATTTGTATTAAACTGTCCTGTTATTTATGTCTGATTTCATTTATGGCAGTTTGTGCCTAATAAAGTTATTTTTCAATGATTTGCTCTCTGTAAAAATAGATTTATCTATTTATTTGAAAGGCAGAATTACAAAGAGAGAGGGATGAGCAGGAGGAAGAGAAAGATCTTCCATCCACTTGTTCACTCCTAACAGCCAGGAGCTTGGAACTCCAGGCACGTCTCCCATGTGAGTGGCAAGGCACTAAGCACTTGGACATTCTTCTGCTGCTTTCCCAGGCACATTAGCAGAGAGCTGCATTGGAAGTAGAAAAGCCAAACTAGTGCCCATAGGGATGCTGGCACTGCAGGTGGCGGCTTAACTTAATGCACCACATAATCAGCCCCTACTCTGCTTTTCTTGCCTTGTATTTTACTTTGTTGCACATCAAGATCCCATAAGCTGCTTTCATATTACTTGAATTTTCATGGCACACTTGTGCTTATTCTGTAATTTTCAATCTTTTCATTTTGGTTTTAGTATATCTCCTGTATAGAAGAGTTAGATTTGTTTTATGAACTAATCTGAAATCTTTCTTTCAGTACATTTATTTATATGTTTGATCTTAGCTTTGACAAACTGATTTATTATGCACTGTTTTCTAAAAAATCTTTCATCATGCAGTAGCTTTTCTTTTTTCTGTGTAATCTCTGATATTTAATAAAGTTTGTGTTTTTTTCTATTGGTTATTTTACATTAATATTCTATATAATATCTGAAGTTTCCCTTTTCTAGGTAATGCCTAACTACACTTTTCTCCAAGAAATACCATTTTTCTTCCTTCTCCCCCAGTGTCTAAACAGACACGATAATCTTTTACTCTTAGTTAATGCTTATGGCACAATCAGCAGACTTACTCTGCTTTCCATTTACTTTCCCATTTGTTACTTGATGATTTCTACATTGTAAAATCATATACAATATGTACATTAGTCTATCTTTACAGTCACTTTTTTTCAGACCCTATGTATGCCAAGCTTCTTCAAAAAGCTCTTGGCTTTCTGATTCTCATTTAGTAACAATTCCCTAGAAAGGCTTTTAGTTAAAACAGTCCCTAAGTTCTTGAAGGTTTATCATTGTTTTTTGATAGTCTTCATACTGGAAGGCTGGTTTGGTTGGATGTGAAATCTTGGGCTCCTATTTTCTTTTCTTGAATACTTGTGCAATGCTGCTGTATATTGTCTCCTGGGGCACAATGTTCATCAGATTTATTCTTTATGCTTGGGTGCACAGTTTTTTTCCTCCTTTAAAAATAGCTGAATTTCCAAGAATGGTCTTTTTAATATGTAGATCCAAGCCTTTTATTTTGAGTAGGTTTTCTCCAATCACAGTTTTATGTATTTGTTGCCTTTCATTTTTGAGGGTCCTTCTTGGAAAATTTGTTTAATCTGCTTTGTCTGTTGTTCCAAATATCTTGGTGAATTATTTTTTCCTGATTTTTAAATTTCTGTTCCATTATTTTTACTCTTTTTCTTCTTCGCCTCAGTTCCACTTCTTGTGCTTCCCATTGTCTCCCTTTGTTCTTTTGTTCTAATTCAGGCTTCATTGTGAAGTATATTTTCTTTCCTTTTTAGTTCATTCCCAAGTTTTCTCTGTTCTATTTTTTTAAACAAAGTTATGTTTAATTTAATTCTAAAGATTTCATTTCTGGATTATTGTCATTCTGATTTGTATGGTTCATTCATGCTGTGGTTATTTCTAAGGCTCTTTTAACTTATTCTGAAATCTTAAGTTGCAGTTATTATCTTAGTTGTGGCCACATTTGTAGTATGATTTTAGTAGCTATTGGATCTATATTTGGTTCATTTTAAAAATCATTAACCTTACTGTACCTTTTATGGGGTTTCATTTTAAACTGCTTCCATTGTATTATTAGAGGAAGGTTCCTATTTGAGGCTCTCTGTTGTTAGTGTGAATTATTTTAAAAATGACATTTGTATATGAACACTTTTCTTTCTGGGCTCCATCTGATTCACAAGACCTTCCTGCCTCTAGTTTTGTGTTTTCTGGTATTTTAAGAGTCTTTCCTTCAAAGCAGTTTTGCTGCCTTTAAATGTGTCTGCTGTTCTGAGCTCTCTAACCCAGACAATTCCTTCTGTGGTACTGGAAACTTCTGTCTCTCTGGAATCCCCAGTGTTTCATTTTGAATCCAACTCACAGATTTTTTCTTTTTTGTTGGGGGTGGGAGATTGGAAGGGAAAGGGAGTACTGCATGTTTTGAGACACAAGTAGGCCAAAGCTATTCAGGTTGTTTTACAATCCTATTGCTCCTTACTGGTCTCTGTACTGATCCTCAGACAGGAAACTGTGAGCAGGTCTTTGAATCTCACTGATAACATTCAGATTTGATTACTTTTAATTCCTGTTCTATAAAAGATCTTTTCCTTTTGAAGGTGAATATATGTTGATTTCTGGGTCCTCTCCTTGTAGAAGTGTGATCAGTAATATGTTTTTTCTTTCTACTAATCCCTTTTCTCTTCTGTTCCCACAGAGTATCTGCAGCTGCCTGGTGTTCAGGTCACACTAACCCCCATTCTAGAGTACCTGGGGGATTCTTTGTCATCTGTTTTATCTGTTTTGTGTAAGATGATATTTACGTTGTTCTTTTTTTCTTTTCTATCCTAAATGTATCTTTTTAAATGATTGAACAAAATCACACTTCTGCTGATATTTTTAGCATCATAAATTATGGGAAACATTAAAGCAAGAATATTATAGAAAATATAGATTTTTATTTATGGAATAATTCCTCAAAGTTTTTCATGATTTTTTAGATACTAGGGCAATACCTGAATATTGGACCCTAGAGCAAAAATTTTGCTACAAACTTGTATGCAATTCTGATTTTTAAAAATGTAGACAAAGAATTTGAATGTATATGATTGGTTCTGGGTGACTTTGTCTAGAAAAGACTGGGAATAACTGACTTGTTATTTCTGTTCTACTAGTTAGTCCATAAATTAGGCTCCTCATAAGATTACTGGTTACTCTTTAGATTGGTCCTAAATAATAGTCCACTTTTTCCATAAATAGACTAACAGGCATTATGTCAACTGGACAAGAGAGGCTCAACAGAAAGACATACACATGTCACTGTAAAATGGAAAAGTTCTAAGGCAAAAGCTGGCTTAGCTAAATACTGCTTGGTTCTTGATTTAGACAAAAACAGAATTTTGGAAATAGAAGCCAGTAGAAATTTATTTCTATATATTTTAAAGTCAATAGGAAGAAATGAAATCAAGTGGATCAAGAAATATAAAGAGATGATTGTGAGGAAATGAAACATGGAGAAAGAATGAACCACAGATCTGAACGGGAGCAAAGGAATGGTTGTCTTCCCACCTCCCAGATTTAGACAGAGAGCTATGTTTCAATTTGCTTACGAAATCTGACAGACTGATGAACTCTAGTAATGACTTACTTCTTAGCAGTGTAGTCAGTATACTTCTCAGGGTTTGGAGCAGTGCCAACCAAGGACACTTGGCTCAACTTTACAAGGATTCCCACAAGCATATTGGGTCTTCTTTTAACTATTACTATTTACAAGTAATTAAAACCAAATCCTAAGCCCATTAATGCATATTGGTACCAGTCTACATAACGTGAAATTGACAGTTTTTAGAATTTTTTTTCCAAAACCCCAAGAACCTTTCCTTTTTTACTGTACTTATTCTAATCCTTCTTCTGCCAATTGAGGGTCACTGGAATTTTAAAGCAAGTTGATGGCATTTGTCCCTGGAGAGACCTGCTTTAGCAATCACAGAAGGCAGCAGGTCACATGGTTAAATAATAGGTAGGATGTAGGAGGTGTTTCTGTGTCCTTGGAAAGTTTTGTTGGATTTTTCCAACCATGCTATTCTCTGAGGTTATGGATTAGAAATCTTGCTCTGATGATTTAATGATCCCCAAATTCTATTGTTAGTGTCACTCTTGGTATTAGAAAGGTACTGATTTTTAATGAAATTTAAATGCTAAGATGAATTCATAACTAGGCTACCATACACTTAAAATTTCAGTGATTCCTATCATGAGCACCAGAAAAGGAATATATTTTTGTGTGTAAACATATATCAAATATAAATTCAAAGAAGAACAAAATAACCATAAAGAAAAGAGGAATGCTTTGTTTGCCATACTGGCGGAGAATAATGAGCTTGTTAGCTCTGAAGCTTCTCTGATTCCATTTTAACTTGGGTAAAATTGCCACTGCCAGGGAATGGGAACTAAAACCATGTTTATTGTAAGGCACTTTAAGTTTATTTTCATAGCCATGACTCAGCTGTTGAGAATACAGAAAACATTTATTCAAATTTAAAAACATAATTCCATTTATATGTGTTCTTCCCATTCTTAACCTCCTTGATGAGTTCCAGAGGGGATGAACTAGCACAGTGTGCTAGTGTTGCCTCTGTTTGAGAATTAATGGCAGACTAAGTCAAGTCAAATACACATGGAATGACAAATCACCTGTGAATGACCGCTTAACTTAAAGATTTGGTTTGCTGATATATAGCACTTGAATGGCAGAGATGGTTTCCTACAGAGTTGCAAAGGAAACAGCAGGATAATCTCACTTTGCAGCTTTCCTATTTAAAAGACTAGGTTGTAGAGGAATTCAGGAGAGCTGGTGTGGTATCAGCTTTCCCAAGAGAATTTGTAAGAGCTTCACTCATTGTCCAAAAAACTCCAGCTTTTACCTTTGCATCAGACATCAACAGCATTCACTTTGAATTTGTTTTAAAGAGACAACCTCACTTCCTCAGATGGTCTTTGAGATAATGCACCTACTGGTTTTGAACTTCCTTTCATGTATGCTGATATGGGAACATTTGAAAAGCCTGTGCACCATGAGAACATGAGAAGGAGGAGGAAGCTAGCAGGTTGAAAGAAGGCAAGAGCAGCACTTGGTGCTGAGAAGAATAGGAATTATTCAGGGTGCCTGTCTTTGTGAATGTTCCACAATTCAGGGTGACATTAATCTTGAGGAAGGAATTTAAATAAGCAGCTGAAGAAGTTCAGTATTGAGATGAATTTTTAAAATAAAGATTTTTAAAAAGTTATGCACAATCGCAAGATGACAAATGGATGTGCGAAGACTGGCACATTGAGGGCAGTAAGCAGACACCTCTTAACAGAATTTATGGCACTGGCAGGAAAAGTCATGTTTGTCTATTTTACATCATTTATTCCCTCTTACACACGATATTTAGAATTCTGCAGAACTCTCTTCTTGGACTATAAAGGAGTACTATAAATGACTCTAGCAAATGTATGAATTCGAAGGAAGGGAAGGGATAAAGAGAAAAATAATAGGGAATTCAATTTCTTTCATTTAGCATCTTGGCAGAAAAAGAGCCACTCCATATGTAAGTGGTTTAAGAATAGTTTTCCACTCTGAAACTGTTTTTATCATATCCAACACAGCATATGGAGGAAGCCCATTGCTTCCATTTGAATAGCACTAAAGGATGCTTCATTACATGGCTCAAAATCCTATCTATGGTCACTGGGCCCCATTTCCTCCCCATTACATCCACGACCCTTGTGCATTTGAGGATGAAGTGACTGCTAAGAGACTATTTGTCCATCAGGTGTGACTTTAATCTCTTTTAAGTAGGAAGATGGCAGTGAGAATTTATAAGTTGCTGGAACAAAATCTTACTTTTGGAGTTTATCCTGCTTCCTCTTAGTCCGTCAGAGTATTTTGTATTTTGTTTGATTGTCATATGGACTATAGACCTGACTGTCCATCAGAATCAGTTACCTAATAGTCATTATCCAAACTGTTCTCCTAGTGAAACTTTCCAAAGAGGTAATCTTTGTGGTCCAGAGACTTCTCCCCTTTATCACAGATGATGATAACTCAGCATGTCCTGTAGAGGCTTCAAACATACATTCATGGGGGCAAAACAGTGAATGATAAGTGGGATAACAGGAAAGCAGAATCTTCCATTTATTCATCTTTTATTCATTAAAAATTTTCCATTGACCACCTACTATATGCCAGTCATTATTTCTTGTAACCAAAGAGCAGAGGTAACACAACATGATGAATACATGCATCATATGACTTGCCATATAGTGCTGGATGCTGATTAGAAAAATAAAAGAGGAAATGGAGATAGGGAATGTGTGAGTGAGTACATGGATGTGTGTGTGTGTGTGGATTGCTACAATTTTGGATGAGATAATCAGGGAGGCCTTACTGAGAAGATGTTCTTTTTTTGAGTGAGGACATGAAAGAAGTGAAGGAAGGAGCCATAGGATTTCTGGGACTGAAGGATTTTAAGTATTTGCAAAAACAACTGCAAAAGCTCTGAGGCAAGAATGTATCTGTCCTGTTTGAGGAATACCGATGAGGCCAAAGCGCCTGGAGGATAGTAATCCTTGGGGGGAGTAGTAAGAGATTAGGCTGGGGGAGGCAAAACACGGGTGAGATAAGGTAGGATCTCATAAGGATTTTGATTTTCACCTGGAGAGAAATGTTAGCCACTGAAAGGTGTTGAATGAAGGAGTGACCTGCTCTCCCATTTTAAGTGTACTGTGTCGAGATTAAACCAAAGTGGGGAGGGCAGCAACACAGAGATGAATTAGGAGGCAAGTGCAATAGTCCAGCTGAATTTGTCAGGGAAATGAGTAGCAGTTTATGGGCTGTTTATGGTGTGTAACATATCCTTTACAAGCTTAGTTCTAATGACCAGAGCCAAAACTGGCCTAAGCACTTCATTGTTTACCCAGAATCAGGCTGGCAAAGAGAAGCAAGTGGAAAACCTTCCAAGTACAAGTGCATAAAATGGCAGGTTGGCCTGCTTTTTGGCACAGCTCTCCTATAAAGGATTCTTGTGTTTACGTTGCTGGTGGTTTGTGGTTCCTTCCTGTAACTGCTTTAAAAGACCCACAGAGTCTGTATTCCCCTTCTTACATTTTTATTAAAACAGCAACCTAACTATTAAATTTATTTAGGAGCTTAGCCCATTCTATCAATTGGTTTAAAGCTTATAAGAAATTATAAATCTCTTATATACTGGATTGGATCCTGGAACAGGAAAGGAACACTTGTGAAAAAACTGAATAAAGTGTGTAGCTTAGTTAACAGTATTGTACCAACTTCAAGTATATAGTTTAATAAGTATATCATAGTTAGTGTGGTAAATATAAAATGTCAAAATTAGAAGAAGACAGGTGAATGGTATATGTGGACTTTCTATACTATCATTTTTAAAGTCATGGAGTTTTACAATTATTTAAAAATTAACAAATTAAAAAAATCCTTTTGAAAAGGAAAAGAAATCAGACAAGGGTGAATATTTTGAAAGATTATCTTCAGAGATTAATTTGTTCCATAAATATATTTTGCATTTTTAGTAATTCTTAAATACAACATCAAGAACTTGGTTGTTACTACTCAATATACAATTGAATAGGCACTGGTTCTAGTCCCAGCCGCTCCTCTTCCAATCCAGCTCTCTGCTGTAGCATGGGAAGAGAGTGGAAGATGGCCCAAGTCCTTGGGCCCCTGCAACTGCATGGAAGACCTGGAAGAAGCTCCTGGCTCCTGGCTTCGGATCGGTGCAGCTCTGGCTGTTGCGGCCATTTGGGAAGTGAACCAACGGAAGGAAGACCTTTCTCTCTCTCTCCCTTTCACTCTCTGTAACTCTCTCTCTCAAATAAATAAATAAAATCTTTTAAAATATATAGAATTGAAAAATAGTCTCACCATTTCATAATTTCATTTATAGGAAACTACATTTCAAATCATTCACTGGCCTCTTGCCTTCAGTGTCCATGTTTCACATGTTTCAAATGTATGAGTCTCCCAGGATCTATTCAATCTGGGAAACTGATATCTCCAGAACCGTTTTTCAGTCAAAACCCTTGTTGCTGGTTGATTTTCTTTCTTTTTGCCTCCCTTCTATTTTTTGTGTATTCATTTTTGCTGTGCACTATATCTTCACTGAGCAAACAAAACTGAAAGCAATTGGTCCTTGAACTAAATAACCTCATTTTCATCTTTCCTAAGCCTAATTATGATCTTTGTTTATTATTTTGGAGCTCCTGGGAAAAAATTTATAATCGTGTTAAAAAATCTGATCTCATTGTTTGATTTTTTTGAAAGATTTATGTATTTATTTGAAAGGTAGAGTTACAGAGAGACAGAGGCAAAGAGAGAGACAAAAAGGTCTTCCATCCACTGCTTCACTCCCCAGATGGCCCCAACAGCCTGAGCTGCACTGATCTGAAGCCAGGAGCCAGGAGCTTCCTCTGGGTCTTCCACACAGGTGCAGGAGCCCAAGGACTTGGGCCATCTTCCACTGGCTTCCCAGGCCATAGCAGAGAGCCTGATTAGAAGTAGAGCAGCAGAGACTCGAACCAGCACCCACATGGGATGCTGGCATTGCAGACCAGGTCTTAACGTGCTGTGCCATAGCACCAGCCCCGACTATTGAAACCAGTGATGATAAATGGAAACATCTCCAGGGATAAGAGAAGTGATGCCAAGATGTGAGGCAATCAAGAGCAATGGAGGTTGTGTGTTTTTGAGAAGCACACTGGAATGTTTGAGTTTGTTTCTAAATCATGTGCTTCATAAATAAATATAGGTTATGGTTTAGCCAGGTAATGTGGGAAAATGTGGTCAATTGCAGTTTAAACTGTATTCAGATTTGAACAAAAAATTATGTTTCCATATAAGGCAAAGAAAAAAATGATGACATTTTTACCTAGCAGCAAGCCACACAATGATAATGTGGGGTTTTCAGGTGTATTCCTTGGTCACTAGGCAAGATATTTAAATCATCATAGAAAAATGGCAAGCAGAATATTAACCAAAAATCTTTAGGATGGAAATCACTCCTTGTTGGGTAACAAACACCTATGCTTCCCAATGTATTAGGCTGAGAGTTCTCATAGTGTTTATTTTAAATTTTCACTGCTATAGAGCAGGGGTTTGGTATAGCAGTTAGGAGGTTACTTGGGATGCCTGCATCACATTTTGGAGTGGCTGAGTTCAAGTCCCAGCTCTAATCTCAATTCCAGCTTCTTGCTACTGTGCATCCTGGGAAGCAGAAGGTGATGGATCAAGTAGTTGTGGCCCTGCCACCCATATAGGAGGCCTGCACTAGGCTCTGGCCTTCTGGCTTTGTCCTGGCCCAACTCCAGCAGTTGTGGACATTTGGGGAATGAACCTGTGGATGGAAGATGTTTATCTCTCTCTCTCTCTCTCTCTCTCTGCCTTTCAAATAAACAAGCTAGGAAAAGATAAAATAAAATAAATTTCCACTGCTATAAATTAAGCCTATGATAGACAGTTGAAACTAGTGTTAGTGGATCAATGCTACTCGTAATCCAGTAAAATTTTAATGAGATGTTTAAAATGCAAAAAATGAGACCAAATTACTAAGTGACTTAAGCATTGTCAAAATCACATCCACTATATAAAAAACATGGAGGGATGGAGCATGCAGTGAGGACCTGACTGTTTCGTGGGCTGTCCCAGGTTCAGGAAGAAAAAAGCATATTCTTGGACTCTCTCAGCAAACATGCAATGCACCTATGACTTGTTGAGTACATTTTTTCCAGGAATAATAGCAGATCACCCAAAAATTCTGCCTGATTACTCTGGCCTCTTCTACTACTATGCCCTGGGACCTTTTTTTAGAGTGCTACAGCCATCGATACTGACTTGGCAATATTTCTGGCCCCCCCACACCCAACCTCACCCCTACAACTACAATACCAAGTGTGATGATGAGAAAGCTTCTCCATAATGCTGGAAAGTCACCTCTGGGCTTTTGAAATGCTGGAGAACTGGGATGGTGCTTGCATTTCTCCTGACATCCTCAGCTAAAAAGCAGGTTAAATTGCTGGGATAAATCTACCTTGTCCAATTTTAGTCCTTGTTCTAGCACACCTTTTTTCTATGGGGAAAAGGCCATAGTAACAGTATTGAATAGAACTGAAGCTATGCAATAGTATTTTTTTATGTCAAAAAATAGATATTTTAAATTAGGGACCTGGGGCTATTCAGCTGTTTCCATTTTAGATCATGAAGTGAATCAAACAGAAGCACTCAGAGGTGGAAAGGTTAGTACTTATTTAAGGAATCAATGTAACTTCTGCACATCCCATAGCTATCTGCATTATGGAAATGCATTTCTTCATGAATCTGCATAGTATGCTCTGATTTGGAAAGCAGTCAAACCCTTCCATCATCTTGTATATACATTTGCAGATTGCAACAAAACTGCATATAGGACAGTGAGGGATTTTATCCTGGATATCTGGTCACCCTTATTTACAGAGTATTATGACAGATATGATCATAGGCTCCTATGATCATTTTACTAATCTCAAAAATATTTTCCAGATGTCTTCAAAAAACTGGGGAGTCAACAGTGGTCGGCAGTTTTGGGTCAGGTCATCAACACTGAGAGCTGAATCCTGAGCTCTAGTAATTTCTAAGAGGAGGCTGCACGTTCATATCACTATCTGAGGCTGGGAGAAACGGACATACTCTCATGCAAACTTGCATGCCACCTCTCCTCACCTCCCCCCAGGCAGCAGGTGGGGGCTCCACTGGAGGGTAATACTTAGGCACATCCCAGGCCACTGCAGCCATGAACCATTTGAAGTCCTTGCACTTGAGCTGCTTGCGCAATTCCTTCTGGGCGGAGATGTCCCCGGTGGAGAGGTGCCTGTATTCAGGCCGCCGTTGGTAAATGTACTCTGCAAATTCATCCATCCAGGTCTCAGCCACCCGTTTAAGGTTCTGTGCATTAGAAAAAAAGAGTAATTTATTGGCTTATGAAAGAGTGGTTTTAGTTGCACCAGAAATTGAAAAAGAAAGTAAAAGAAATCGGACAACCTCCAGCAGCTTTGGCTGGCAGCTTATTAACAGCGAGAGTTTCCGTAACTGCAAGGAGTTTGACATGATTAGCCTGCAGCTTTGCACACATTCTGCTCTGGCATGGGGCTCAATTGCCTATTTGGTAATTAATTCATCAAAGCCAGTAACAATTTAGCTCACAGTTCTATCAGCTTTCTCATTCCTCCTGTTATTTCATGACCACACATTTTTTATTTTTCATGTGGAATTAAAGGAGCTCAAACTGGAAAGAATGAAGTTTCTTTTAGGCATCAAATTGAGAACAGTATTTTAAGAAGCAGGGATCTTGGAAAAAAGGAGGACAAATAATCTGTAATTCCTTTCTACCAGCAATAGAGAGAGAACTTGACATTACTAAGTTCAAAACTTTGTTCTCAGAATCTTTATATGTGCAACATAAATGCCAATAAGAACTTTGTAATTTATGGACAACTTGGGAAGCACCAAGTAGCCAGTCTTCTGCACAGATGTTTCCTTGGGGTGAAAGAAGTAAAATGGAGATAAGCACACATATTTGGGGTGGGAGCTTACATGGGTTCAAGATAGAAAGCTCAGTCCTTCTGCTAGTTTGGGGATTGAGCAAAATACTTACCTATTTTCTTATTTTCCTCACCTGAAATTGACAACAATAATATGCACCTACATCATGGAGGTGGTTGTCGCATTAAGTAAGATAAGTAAGGTAATGCCTAAAAGGTAATTAGAATAATACCTAGCCTACAATAAGTATAATGAATAGTAGAGCTATAGGAATAGTATCTAGAATGAATACAGGACTGGAAATTGGAGGGCCAGAGTGTTGGACATGGTTAACTGTTCCTGTGGCCTTTGAGAAGAGCTTTAGTGAAGAAGAGGTGCATTCAGACATCCTCTGAAGCTCCATGGTGCTAAGTAGTAGAGGAAACAATTTCACTTGTCTAGAAAATACTAGTCTCCTTGCCTCCAGCTTATAGCACAAATTGAAAAACCTTAAGTTGCACATTAGGTTTGTGCATTTCTCAGATACTCCAAAGAAAGCAGCAGAATCATGGACATATTCTAAGAATAATGGCAAATCACAGATTTCTTTTTTTTGGGGGTGGGTAATTTTTCAGAAGATGGTGAAAGAGTAACAGCACAGTAATTGCAAAGGAGCAATTGCTAGTTTCCCTGTAGCTATTAGGGTTATATAACATTGAAACGTAAATAAACATCCTGGCTATTCTCTAACATCCCTGATGATATCTTTGATTATAGATAATAGATCTATAGTCCTTATCCAGAGGGAAAATTTGTAAAGTATCAATCATTATATCAAGGAGTAGTCCTTATTCCCAAACCATCCACGTGGTTGGCCAAATAGTCACTCTGAGGTTATTATTCTAGAAATATATACTTAGTATTAATTTGTCACTGCTTTCATGACTCAGTATTTAGTTTTGGGAAGACATTAGAAACACAACTGAGAAATACTGCAAGCAATTGCAAGAACAGTTTCATTGGTCTCTCAGAGATTGTAAGATAAACTCACCCACCCTAGGGAATAGAATCAATCATATACACACTTGAATTCATTGGAATCTTTATATAGGAACACATAAAAACACATTCAGATATATACAGGTAATAGGGTAGGAACAAAGCAGTATTTCTCATATAAACATTTATAGCTCTGCTAACATGTGCAGAATCATGAAACCAAGACTTCCCAAGATATCTCTTGTCAGAAATGTAAAAGAGAAAGTTAAATGAGTCTGAATTATCCCATCGCTTTTCCTCATCTCTCAATCTACCCTCAGGTGTATACATTTTTACTGAAGATTTAAGCCATTGGCAGATACATAAATGTCAGAACAGCACAGATGATGATGCAACATACTGATCACTCTGGTTCTTTCAAATCATTTGGCTGCTGTAGGGAATTTTTCTCTGGCCAAAATTTCCTCCTTCTCTCTTTTGTCTTCTTGTACAATGTCATTCTCTTTAAAACTTTCCTCTTAAATCTCCTCTGTGGAACTGTCCCATAAATTCACAATTTCTTTCTTGTTTCCATATAACCTAATGTTCTTATGTCCCTGCTCATAATGGTCAACCAAAATGGCCTTTCTAGGTGTTTGCTAAGCAAAATAATTCCCTGAAGAGAAATTAAATAACTTTTTTTTCTAAAAAAAGTTACATACCATCCCCAGCTTTTTTATACCACTGTTTATGTGAATTGCTTTATTCATCACCTCTGGAAAAATGCAGCTACTTCCTGTCTTTATCCATATTGGTCCTCCCTCCTCAATGCCCTCTCCTATTTTTCTAATACTATCCACTCTTTACAGCTCTTTTTGAATTCATCTCAATGAGAGTTGCTATTTAAAATATATGGTATGTAGTTAAATTTGAATTTTAGATGAACAATAAAAATTTTTAAAATACAATTAATACTTGCATTATTAATAGTGATTGGATCCTACTGACACTAAAAAATCATTTGTTATTTATCTGAAATTCAAACTTAATTGGTCATTCTATATTTTTATTTGCTAATTCTGGCAACCCTACTCCTTATACATACAAATTGCATAAAAATGTGCTCCATAAATTTTAAAAAATTAATAAACTGACTGTATGTGCAGAATCTGCCATATCTTTATGTTATTGCCAATACAATAGTGCTTGTTTTGCTTCTGTGGCAATTATTCCAGAAAAGTTTCAAGCAGTTCTCTGCAGAAGAACCTGCCATAACACACAACTGATGTAACAGAAACACATATCCCCACCGTTTTTGGTTTCTAACAGGTGGGATCCTGCTGGTCCCCTATGTGTGAAGCAAGCAGGGAGGCAGTCACAGAGCTCAAGGAAACAGCAGTGCTAATTGGTAGCTAGAGGTGAGGGCTCAGCATGGCTACAATGCACAGGACAGGGTTTAACTTTAGTCTGAAAATAGGGCAAGGCCTTCTGTGTCTTTATGTGAGCTGGATTTCATTCAGTCCAACTTTGTGTGACAAGGGAGAATGGGGGAGAGGGCATGATCTCATTCAAGTACACCTGCTGTGGCTGTACCTAGTATGGAGGTTATATAACTATTTTAGAAAGATAGCTTCAGAAGCTAAGGAATTTAATTTTTTTTGGTGTAGAAAACAAATTAAAGCTTTCTCTTCTTACAAGCTGTAAACCTTCATACTTTTTGAATGATAAATGAAGTAAAAGCTGTTATTCAGAGCACCTTCTATGAATACTGTGGTTCTCTGTGTATTGCAATATATTTCTCTATTCAACCCAAACTGGCATTAATCTCTCCTTTCTCTGTGTTGCCCAAATATTAAAACACTTAACACATCCAGCCCTATGTTAGAGGTCTTCAGAATTCAAGTCTGTCTGTCTGTCTTTCTCATTACACAATACAAAATCTTTCTAATACTCATTAGTTCTTTGAATTGATATTTTGCCAGGAACATTAAATCATATTTCCAGCTCACTCAATAAGAGCAAATTTGCAGTTCTGACTGTTCAACCTTATTGTGCAGCATGAGGAAAATAGACGGTTCCATTTTTCCTGCTGGTTCATGATACTGAATAAATCTATCCAGTAATTATTTTTCCATTTACATCTTAGACCCTCCAGTTCTATTATTTAAAAAATTCAGCATTGGTTCAGTTTTTCAGAGCATTATTTCAGAATCAGTTGTTTCTCTGGCCAGAAGGCTGTCCCATGCGTTGTATTATCCAGGCCACCTCACTTCAGCAGCATGCTTCTGTTTCATTGTGCAGCATGTGATTATTACATGTGCACTGCTGTGACCCCAATCCACACACTGAATTTGTGTCAATATTAAGCTATTGTATTATGGTAGCTTGGGTAATAGAGTTCTCTTTCTTTAGCTATATATTTTTTTAGTGCTTTTCTCCCACAAACCAGTGACAGCTAGGAAAGCCAATCTCAAACAGAAACAGTTTCTTATTTGTCACAGTCACTCCTACAGCAAGGAATTGCATCACTATTCTATGACTTTAAAAAATTCTGCTTTGATTTGAATGCTTTTCTTGTCCCCTCTTTGATGCTTAAGCAAGCTTTAGTGGCTCACTGGTCCCACCCCAAGCCCTCTTATCATCGATAATATGATAATGTCATCATGGGTGCAGCTCAAAAGAGAATCTCTTTAAGAGAGTCCCAACCTTGCTACAATTATTCCTGCGAGCTCTACTTTTCTCTGATCTGAAGACTTCTTTGAAGTCAGTGGGAAACCTTGAGCATAAGGAGGGGAGGCTAATCCAGCCCTACAAAGGAGGCTTCTCTGACAGACAATTTCCTCTTCCTTCTTCCCCAAGGCTGTGGGAGCTGTTTACAGGTGTCTTGAACAAGAGTTAGATTTTTCTTTGATTTTATATCTCTATTCTATTTTTGAACAAACTTTTTTTTATATTTATGATGTCTTTACTATGGCATTTAATACAGTCTTTAGATATAGGCCAAAGAAGCGAAAATCAACTCCATCCCTAGGTGATTTTGCAACATATCATTACAAAGGGTTGTATTCTTAATTTAAAAACAGTATTATTAAGAATAAAAATTCATTTATTTGAGAAAGAAAGGAGAGGAAGAATAAGCATTCTCATCCCCTGATTCACTATAAAGTGCCTGCAATAGCTGGGTTTGGGCCAGGCAGAAGCCAGGAACCAGGAACTCAGCCTGGGTGCCCCACATGGGGCATGTACTTGGGCCATCATCTGCTGCCTGTTGTTCATCACCAGGAAGCTTGAGTCGGAGCTGCAGGTGGGTATCATACCCAGGTACTCTGATACAAGAAGCAGGCTTTTTAACTGCTAGGCCAAATGCCTACCTCATCTACTGTTTAAATTGAACAATCTGATACGCTTTGACACATATGTATATATTAGTGAAACCATCATGACAATTAAGATAATGAACATATCCATTACCTCCAAACCTTCCCTCTATGAAATCTCCTCTCTCCATTTCCAGGCAACCATTGATAATACCTTTTGTTAGTAGAGTGTAATTTGCATTTTCTAGAATAGAATCAATCATACAGTGCTTTGTTTTGTCTGGCTTTTTTTTTTTTTCCTAAAAAATATCTGTTTATTTCAAAGGAAGAGTGACAAAGAGGGGGAAGAGAGAGAGAGGGAGAGAATAGAGAGAAAACAGAGAAAGAGATTCCATCGAATGGTTTACTTCCCAAACGCCCACAAAAGCCAGCACTGGGCCAGGCTGAAGCCAGGAGCATGGAACTCCATCTGTTTCCCAAGAGGATGGTAGGGACTCAAGTATTTGGACAATCACCTGGTGCCTTCCCAGGTACACAAGCAAGAAGCTGAATAGGAAGTGGAGTAAAAGGACATGAACTGGCACTCTGATATGAGATTAAGGTGTTTCAAGTGGAAGCTTAATTTGCTGCAACACAACGCCTGCTTCTGTTACTCAGCGTAATTACTTTGCGGTTCATTCATGTAGCCACATGTATCCCTTTTTTGTATTCAATCCTATGATTATATAATTTGTTTATCCATTTACTTGTTGATGAGTAGGTGAATTGTTTGCAATTTTGGGCTGTTCCAAATAAAACTGTTATGATCACTCCCTCCAAGTCTTTTCTAGAAGTATTTAAATTGTATCTTTGGATATACAATCAATTTTGAGTTCATTTTTGTATATAGTGATAGGTGTGAAATTTATTTTTTGAGTATGGATATTGAATTATTTGGGCATTATTTTTTGGAAAAATACTATCATTTCAGGGCTGGCATTGTGATGTAGGGGGTAAAGACACCACTTTCAATGCTGGCATCCCAAATGGATACCAGTTTTTGTCCCAGTGGTTCCATTTCTGATTAGCTTACTGCTAATGACCTGGGAAAGCAGCATAAGATGGCCCAAGTGTCTGGACTGCTGCCACCCATAAGAAGACTGGGATGAAACTCCTGGTTACTGGCTCCTGGCTTTCGCCTGGCCCAGTTCTGGCTGTTGTCACCCTTTGGGGAGTGAATCAGCAGATGGAAGATTTCTCTGTCTCTGTTTCTCTTCTCTCTGTAGCTCTAACTTTCAAATATATAAGCAAATGTTAAAAACAAAACCTATCATTTCCCCATGGTATTTCCTTTATACCTGTGTTGAAAACCAGTTGGCTATATAAGAATAATTTCTGCACTATTATCTTCCAGAAACGAATTCTTTTTTTAAAAAGATTTTTATTTATTTATTTGACAGGTAGAGTTACAGACAATGAGAGAGAGAGAGAGAGAAAGGTCTTCCTTCCATTGGTTCATCCTCCAAATGGCCACAACGGTCGGAGCTATGCCGATCCGAAGCCAGGAGCCAGGTGCTTCTTCCTGGTTTCCCATGCGGGTGCGGGGCCCAAGCACTTGGGCCATCTTCTGCTGCTTTCCCAGGCCACAGCAGAGATCTAGACTGGATGAGGAGCAACTGGGACTAGATCCTGGCACCCATATGGGATGCCGGCACTGCAGGAGGAGGATTAACCTAGGGCGCCATGGCACAGGCCCCCAGAAATGAATTCTTGTATACAATCATTAGGTTTTCGTGCACTGTAGAAATTGTTATATAGTCCAGATAATAGTCACTCATCAGACAAACTATTTGTACATTTTTTCTTACATTCCTTGAACTGTCTTTTTTTTTTTTTTTTTTTTTTTGACAGGCAGAGTGGACAGTAGAGCGAGAGACAGAGAGAAAGGTCTTCCTTTTTGCCGTTGGTTCACCCTCCAATGGCCACCGTGGTAGGCGCACTGCGGCCGGCGCACTGCGCTGATCTGAAGCCAGGAGCCAGGTGCTTCTCCTGGTCTCCATGTGGGTGCAGGGCCCAAGAACTTGGGCCATCCTCCACTGCCCTCCCGGGCCACAGCAGAGAGCTGGCCTGGAAGAGGGGCAACCGGGACAGGATCGGTGCCCCGACCGGGACTAGAACCTGGTGTGCAGGTGCCGCAAGGTGGAGGATTAGCCTATTGAGCCGCAGCGCCGGCCATTGAACTGTCTTTTAAGAAATAAACATATTTAGGGGGTCAGTGCTGTGGCATAGCAGGTAAAGTCGCTACCTGCAATGTCGGCATCCCATATGGGCAACAGTTCAGGTCTTGGCTGCTCCACTTCTGCTCCAATTCTCTGCTATGGCCTGGGAATGCAGTAGAAGATGGTCCAAATCCTTGGGCCCCTGCTCCCATGTGGGAGACCCAGAAGAAGCTCCTGGCTTTAGATTGGCGCAAATCTGGCCATTGTGGCCACGTGGGGAGTGAAACAGCAAATGGAAGATTCTCTCTCCCTCTCTCTCTGCCTCTTTTTCTCTGTAACTCTGCCTTTCAGATAAATAAATCAGATAAATAAATAAGAAAAAGAATTAAACATATTTAGTTCCACTTTTCCACAGGAACTATTTCTTAAAAAGTTTTGTTTATTTTTGTTTATTTGTAAGGCAAAGCAACAGAGAGAAAGAGAGACAAAGAGAGAGAGAGAACTTCTATCCTTCATTTCGCTCTCCAAATGCCTGCAACAGCCAAGCTAGATTAGGCCCAAACAAGGAGTCCAGAGCTCAGTGCAGGTCTTTCAGGTCTCCTACATGGGTGGCAGGGACCCAATACTTAAGCCATCACCTGCTACCTCTCAAGGTGTACATTATCAGGAAGCTGGATGAGAAGTTGAGCAGATATTTGATCCATTGCCAGATTTCCAAGCAGCTTCTTAATCATTCTTGGAAATAACCACCCCCTGAGCTGCCTTTTCACTCTGTTAACAGAATCCTTTGATATACAACTTTGCCTCAGTATCTGATGTGTCACTTGAGATAATCATTTTCCTGAAGATAAAATTAGGCTAAATGCTACTGCCGAAAGGCTGTTAAGCAGAAATAACTGTCAAATTGGTGCTTGCTGGTGGTAGGGTGGCTGTTTTCCTCCATAAGGACCGTTCATCAGGGCTGCTTGAATATTCTCCCTCATGACTTGGTGATCAGATTCCCCCAAAGCAAGCTGTCCAAGAGAATGAGGTAGAGGCTGCAGTGCCTTTTATGTCTTCGTTGTGGAAGAAAAAAATAGGTTGATAGGATAAAAGCAAAAATATCGTTTTTAGTTTTTGTTTATCCTTTAAGACTGTGTTTGATTTTTTTTGGGGGGGGGGAGGTATGGGTGGGTCTGGGATTGAGAATCAGAGTATGATAAAATTATTTTCCTTGATTTTTTTTTTTTAAAAGTTCTAAGAAACTGGAGATAATCAGAAACTGGAGATAACCAGAAACTGCTGGTAAAGAGACACAATAGAGATCCTTTGTGTTTAAGAAAATGTGCATGTTTTAACAGCTCAGAGAGGTCTTGCTGTCTGAGTCACTCCTGGAAGCACAGACATTCTGGCACTCTAAGGACTGGAGAGTTGGGTCCTTCAGAGACAGTGCTGCCAGCTAGAAGTTCACACTCTTATTGTGGGTAGTGCTGATGATGTATCTTCTTCACAGCTTCCAAGGTAGGAGAGAGAGAACAGAAGTAGAAACAGCAGGTAGAACAGCAAATCAAGGAATGTACTGCTTTGACAAAAGGATATGTGAGACTTTTGGGGATATTTAGACACTCGTGGGACTATCTAGAGGATCATTTCTGGCAATCAAGTCAGTAGTGTCATATGACATCACAATTTGGATATGAAAGGAAGTATGACCTTGTTTCTAGATGATTATTACTAATCCATTTGCTAATTTTATAAATCACAACCAGCATTTCTCATCATCAGACAGGGAGTATCAGGAGTCATGAGAACATCCACAGTATGCATTCAAACTGTGGCTACAGCAAATGGGGCTACAAATGTTAATTCTAGTTGTTATCATGATTTCAGTTGAATTTTTGTTTTTTTACATTTTCAAAATATAAAAATATATTTATGCTTCTAAATGCTCATTGCAGGATTCTTACATAAACAATCATGTGTGTCTAAAGCTTAGATAATCCGTGAAATTTTCTTTCTATAACTGTTTTCAGAATTAGAACATCAAAATATCCAGATACCATAATGTTGCCTTTGTTTTTTGACTGTGATTCAGTTTAAAAAACATCAGTGGAAATACTTTCTTTACCTCAACTACAATGAAATAGGAGGTAAACTTGGGCTGGAATCACAGTTGAGAATGGAATTCTTGCCATTAACCAGTAAACTATTAGAAACAAGAGTGATTAAATGAAAATGAAATAGCAGAGGCCTCAAGCACAGTGTCAGTGTGTATCCACATATCTCATGGGAAGAAGCTAATTCCACAAAATGAGTTCCTTCTACCGATGATCTCCTGTGGCTGCATCATCCAACTGGGAGCTTGGAAGCACAGTTATAAAGCAAAGCGCCCAGCCCTGTTCTTCTTTGCAAGTGTTGCATTTTTGAGTATTGAGACTATGGCATCCCAAAATATTTTAATTTACTTAAATTTCAGTTTCTTAATTTTGTAGCAGCAGGGACCTATTTTGTCTGAGCAAGCTTTCTTCTTTTTCAGGCTCTAGTGGAGTTATGAATGCAGGAAAATGTTCAGTTCTAATGGAGTTAATGATAAAAATGCAATTATAATTCCCCCTTACTCCACAAATAGAACTCACCATGTAGTTTGTTTCTCAGTGCTTTGAACAAAGAAAGCTATATAAATGCTAAATAACAGCATAAAGTGCCAAAGTGCTCTAGGTAGAAAGAAGAGTAACCAAAAACAGATTGGAAGAGGTGCCATAGGGAATATAAAATAAATTCCATTTTAACTTCATTAATAATGACAATGTAAAATTAATGATTAATCACATATAATTAATAACCATGTTCATGATTTAAATATTATATTTACTCTGTAAAGTACTCCAGTAGCTGTAAACATATTCTTATGTAAAATGATTGTCCTCATGTGATAACCTAAGAAATTCTGAATATTGTCCCCATAGCTTGAGGACTGACTCACTTTCTGTTTTGCACAGCAGAAAGCTGTAGATAATTGATTCACAAGTCACAGCTAAGCTGAAACTTGGAAAAGTACCAAGGAACGTTTGAAATGATTAAATTGACCAAAATGGCATAATATTGAGAAAAACACAGCATCTATGAGAACTTTTGAGGAAAAAATTGGAGCAAATAAATAGGAAGAAGCCAAACTAAAAGATAGCTTTGAGAGGTGTTGTGGGAATTTAAGTTTAAAATAATGTTGTTCTAATTCACATATTTCTTTCCATGGTGCTTCCAAATGGCAAGAAACTGTACCTGTCAGTGTTTTGCTATTCTCTTTTCTTTTTTAGTATTTATTCTTGGCATATGAAAATTTTATGCTCTACCTCCAGATTGTTTAAGCATTTTCAATACAGGGAGTTTTTCTATTGTTATTTCTTTAAACAAACTGATGGAACAAGGACATAAACCTCAGCCATTTTAGGTTTCTTGTTATCCCTGCCTTCTTTTTTTATTCCCCAAAGAAACCTTTTATTTAAGGAATACAAATTTCATAAGTGCAACTTAGGAATATAGTGATTCTTCCTACCATACTCGCTCTTCCACCCACACTCTCACCCCTTTCCCTCCTCTCTCTCCCATTCCCATTCTCCATTAAGATTCATTTTCAATTAACTTTATACACAGAAGACCAACTCTATACTAAGTAAAGACTTCAACAATTTACACACACACACACACACACACAAAACTGTTTGAGAACAAGTTTTACAGTTAACTTTCATAATCCAACTCATTGAGGACAGAGGTTCTGCATGGGAAGTTAGTGCATGGTGACTCCTATTGTTAATTTAACAATTAACACTCGTATGTATGACATCAGTGACCACCTGAGGCTCTTGAAATGAGTTGCCGAGGCCATGGAAGTTTATTGAGTTCACAATCTCTGTCAGTATTTAGACAAGGCCATAAGCAAAATGGAAGTTCTCTCCTCCTTTCAGAGAAAAGTACATCTTTCTTTGATGGCCAATTCCTTCTGCTGGAGTCTCACTCACAGAGATCCTTCATGTAGAACATTTTTTGACACGGTATCTTGCTTTCCATGCCTGAAATGTTCTCATGGGCTTTCCAGTCAGACCAGAATGCCTTAAGGGCCGATTCTGAGTTCAGAGTGCTACTTAAAGCAATTGTCACTCTATGAGTCTGCTGTGTGGACTGCTTCCCATGTTGGAACATTCTCTCCTTTTTAATTCTATTATTATTACCAGACACTTGATCTTATTTTGTTCACTTTAACACTTAGTATGATCACTTTAATACTTAAGATGGCATTTTTACCACCCAGCTTAATGGGATTTGGGGTCCTCGGCAAATTTTTAAACTGCACCCTTCGAAGTAAGTTCGTAGGAATTTATGCAAAACTATACTGCTTTTTTGTTACAAACTTCTTCCTCCCTCTCTTATTCCCACTCTTACTTTTTACTGAGATCTATTTTCAATTGACTTTACACACATATGATTAACTCTATGTTAAATAAAGAATAAAAAAGGGAGAGAATGATCCAACATGGGAAGTGGGATACACAGCAGCCTCATAGAATGGCAGATGTCCTAAACAGCACTCTGGCTGTTTAGAATCAGCCCTTAAGGCATTTGGATCTGGCTGAAGAGCCCATGAGAGTATTTCAGACATGGAAGGCCAAGACACTCTGGCAAAAAAAAGAGGACCCAAATGAAAGATCTCTGCAAGTGAGATCTCAGTAGAAAGAACAGGCCATCAAAGGAGGAGGTACCTTTCTCTGAAGGGAGGAGAGAACTTCCACTTTGACTATGACCTTGTCTAAATAAGATCAAAGTCAGCAAACACAAGAGGCTTCCATAGCCTTGGAAACTCATGACTAGAGCCTAGGGAGATTTCTGACGCCATAAACAAGAGTGTCAAATTGTTAAGTCAACAACAGGAGTCACTGTGTACTTACTCCTCATGTAGGATCTCTGTCCTTAATGTGTTGTCCAATGTGAATTAATGCTATAATTAGTACTGAAGCAGTATTTTACACTTTATGTTCTGTGTGGGTGCAAACTGATTAAATCTTTACTTAATATATACTAAATCTATCTTCTGTATATAAAGATAATTGAAAATGGATCTTGACGTGAATGGAATGGGAGAGGGAGTGGGAGATGGGAGGGGTGCGGATGGGAGGGAAGTTATGGGTGGGGAAAGCCATTGTAATCCATAAACTGTACTTTGGAAATTATATTTACTAAATAGAAGTTTGGAAAAAAAAAGAGTTCAACACATAGTATGCAGAAAAAAGAAGAAAAACAGTTCCTTGATAGTCAAGACAAGGGGTGTTCAACTCATTGCTTCTCAAAGTATCAATTTCAATTCTACAAATTTCCTTTTAGGTGCTCTATTAGTTAGCAATTATCAGGAGAACATATGGTATTTGTCCCTTTGGACTGGCTTATTTTACTAAGTAAGATGTTTTCCAGATTCATCCATTTTGTAGCAAATGAACAGATTTCATTTTTTTTTTACTTCTGTGTAACATTCCATAAAGTATATATCCCATAATTTCTTTATCCAGTCTTCAGTTGATGGCATTTAGGTTGATTCCATGTCTTAGCTATTATGAATTGAATTGCAATAAACATGGAGTGCAGATAGCTCTTTTATTTACTGCTGTTATTTCCCGTGGGTAAATTCCCAGCAGTGGGATGGTTGAGTCATATGGTAGGTCATATTCAGATTTCTGAGGTATTTCCATACTGTCTTCCATAGTGGCTTTACCAGGTTACATTCCCACCAACAGTGGATTAGGGTACCTTTTTCCTTACATCCTCACCAGCATTTGTTATTTTTTCATTTCTGTACGAAAGCCATTCTAAGTGGGGTGAGGTCAAACCTCACTGTGGTTTTGATTTGCATTTCCCTGACAGCTAGTGATCCTGAACATTTTTTCATATGTCTGTTGGCCATTTGGATTTCTTCTTTTGAAAAATGTCTGTTTAAGTCCTTTGCCCATTTCTTAGCTGAGTTGTTTGGTTTGTTCTTGTGGGGTTTCTTGATCTCTTTATATATTCTTGTTATCAATCCTTTATCAGTTGTAGAGTTTGCAAATAATTCCTCCCATTCTTCTGGTTGGTTCTTCACTTTCCTGAGTGTTTCTTTTACAGTGCAGAAGCTTCTCAATTTGATGTAATCTCATGTGTTACTTTTGGCTTTGCTTGCCTGTGCCTCTAGGATCTTTTCCAAGAACTCTTTTGCAGTGCAATGTCTTGTATGGTTTCCCCAATGTTCTCGAATAATTTGATGGTGTCAGGTCATAGATTTAGGTCTTTAATCCATTTTGAGTGGATTTTTGTGCAAGGTGTAAGGTAGGGGTCTTGCTTCATACTACTGCATGTGGAAATCCAGTTTTCCCAGCCTCATTTGTTGAAGTGACTGTCCTTTCCCCAGGGATTGGTTTTGGCTCCTTGGTCAAATACAAGTTGGTTGTAGATGCTTTGATTGATTTCTGGAGTTTCTATTCTGTTCCTTTGGTCTATCCATCTGTTTTTGTACCAGTATCAGGCTGTATTGATTATAACTGCCTTGTAGTATATCTTAAAATCTGGTATTGTGATGCCTCCAGCTTTGTTTTTGTTTTATAAGATTGCTTTAGCTGTTTGAGGTCTCCTGTGTTTCCATATGAATTTCAGCATCATTTTTTCTAGATCTGGGAAGAATGTCTTTGGTATTTTGATTGGTATCACATTGAATCTGTACATTACTTTCAGAAAAATGGACATTTTGATGTTATTGATTCCTCCAATCCATGAACATGGAAGATTTTTCCATTTTTTTGGTAACTTCTTCTATTTCTTTTTTAATGCTTTGTAATTCTCATCACAGAAATCTTTGATATCCTTGGTTAAATGTATTCCAAAGTATTTAATTTTTTTTGTAGCTCCTGTGAATGGGATTGATGTTAGAAGTTCTTTCTCAACCATGGTATTGTCTGTATATACAAAGGCTGTTGAGTTTTGTGTATTGATTTTATATGCTTCTACTTTACCGAACTCTTCTATGAGTTCCAATATTCTCTTGGTGGTGTCTTTTGGATCCCCTATATATAGAATCATGTCATCTGCAAATAGGGATAGTTCAACTTCCTTTTTCCCAGTTTGACCCCTTTGAATTCTTTTTCTTGCCTAATGGCTCTGCCTAAAACTTCCATTACCATACTAAATAGGAGTGGTGTGAATGGGCATCATTGTCTGGTTCCAGATCTCAGTGGGAATACTTTCAACTTTTCCCCATTCAATGGCATGCTGGCCATGGATTTGTCATAAATTGCTTTGACTATGTTGTTGAAGAATGTTCCTTCTCTACCCAATTTGCTTAGAGTTTTCATCATGAAAGGGTGTTGTATTTTTTTAAAGCTTTTACTTAATGAATATAAATTTCCAAAGTACAACTTATGGATTACAATGGCTTCCCCCCCACCCCAATAACTTCCCTCCCACCCACAACCCTCCCCTTTCCCACTCTCTCTCCCCTTCCATTCACATCAAGATTCATTTTCAATTCTCTTTATATACAGAAAATTAGTTTAGTATATATAAAGCAAAGATTTCAACAGTTTGCCCTCACATAGCAACACAAAGTGAAAAATACTGTTGGAGTACTAGTTATAGCATTAAATCACAGTGTACAGCACATTAAGGACAGAGATCCTACATGATTTTTTTTTAAGAATTGATTAATTTTCTATGCAATTTCCAATTTAACACCAAGTTTTTTTTTTTTTTCATTTTCAATTATCTTTATATATAGGAGATTGATTCAGTATATACTAAGTAAAGATTTCATCAGTTTGCACCCACAGAGAAACACAAAGTGTAAAAATACTGTTTCAGTACTAGTTATAGCATTACTTCACATTGGACAACCCATTAAGGACAGATCCCACATGGGACGTAAGTACACAGTGACTCTTGATGTTGACTTAACAATTTGACACTCTTGTTTATGGCGTCAGAAATCTCCCTAGGCTCTAGTCATGAGTTGCTGAGGCTATGGAAGCCTTTAGAGTTCACCGACTTCGATCTTATTCTGACAGGGTCATAGTCAAAGTGGAAGTTCTCTCCTCCCTTCAGAGAAAGGTACCTCCTTCTTTGATGGCCCCGTTCTTTCCACTGGGATCTCATTTGCAGAGATCTTTCATTTAGGTCTTCTTTTTTTTTTTTTCCAGAGTGTCTTGGTTTTCCATGCCTAAAATACTCCCATGGGCTCTTCAGCCAGATCCAAATGCCTTGAGGGCTGATTCTGAGGCCAGAGTGCTATTTATTCTAAGAGTCTGCTGTGTATCCCGTTACCCATGTTGGATCGTTCTCTCCCTTTTTTATTCTATCAGTATTAGCAGACACTAGTCTTGTTTGTGTGATCCCTTTGACTCTTAGACCTATCAGTGTGATCAATTGTGAACTGCAATTGATCACATGGACTAGTGAGATGGCATTGGTACATGCCACCTTGATGGGATTGTATTGGAATCCCCTGGCACGTTTCTAACTCCATCATATAGAATACTATACAGCAGTCAAAAAGAATGAAATCTGGTCATTTTTAACAAGATGGAGGAATCTGGAAAACATCATGTTGAATGAATTAAGCCAGTCCCAAAGAGACAAATATCATATGTTTTCCCTGATTGACGACAACTAACTGAGCACCAAAGGGGAAACCTGTGGAAGTGAAATGGACACTATGAGAAACAGTAACTTGATCAGCTCTTGTGCTGACTGTTGTTGTACAATGTAATACTTTATCCATTTTAGTATTTTTTTTTTTTGTTCTAGTACTAGTGGTTGAACTCTGTAATTAACACACAATTATTCTTAAGTGTTTAAATTTTAACTGAAAAGTGATCCCGGTTAAATATAAGAATGAGAAAAAGAGAGAGAGGATATGTACAAGGGTGTTGTATTTTATCAAATGATTTCTCTGCATCTACTGAGATAATCATATGGTTTTTGTTTTTCTGTTTGTTAATGTGCTGTATGACATTGATTGATTTGCGATTGTTGAACCATCCCTGCATATCAGGGATAAATCCCACTGGGTCCAGGTGAATGAGCTTTGTGATGTGTTGTTGGATTCGATTGGCTAGAATTCTGTTGCATCTATGTTCATCAGGGAAATTGGTCTAAAGTTCTTTTTCTCTGTTGCATCTTTTTCTGGTTTAGGAAATAGTGATGTGGGCTTCATAGAAAGAATTTGGGAGGATTCCCTCCTTTTCAGTGGTTTTGTATAACTTGAGAAGAATTGGAGTTAATTCTTCATTAAATGTCTGGTAGAATTCAGTAGTGAATTCATCCAGTCCTGGGCTTTTCTTTGTTGGGATGGCCTTTATTAGTGATTCAATTCCTGACTTGGTTATGGGTCTGTTTAGGTTTTCTATGTCTTCATGGTTCAGTTTAGGTAGGTTATATGTGTCCAGGAATCTATTCATTTCTTCCATGTTTCCTGCTTTGTTGGCATACAACTCTTTGTAGTAATTTCTGATGATCCTACTTATTTCTGTGGTATCTATTGTTATATTTCTTTTTTCATGTCTGATTTTATTGATTTGAATTTTATCTCTCCTTTTTTTTGGTTGGATGGGCTAATGGTTTGTCAATTTTATTTATTTTTTCAAGAAAACAGCTCTTTGTTTTGCTGATCTTTTTATTTTTTTAGATTCAATTTTGTTGATTTCTTCTCTAATTTTAATTATTTCTTTTCTCCTACTAGTTTTGGGTCTGGTTTGCTGTTGTTTTTCTTGATCATTGAGATGCACTGATAACTCATTTATTTGGTGCCTTTCCACCAATTGCTATAAATTTTCCTCTTAGTACTACTTTTGTTTTATCACATAAGTTTTGTATTGTTGTCTTCATTTGTTTCCAGAAATTTTTTGGTTTCTCTTTTGATTTTTTTCTGACCCACTGTTCATTCAGGAGCATCCTGTTAAGTCTCCATGTGTCTGCTATGTTGTAGAGATTTCTGAGTTCTGATTTTCAGCTTCATTGCATTGTTGTCTGAGAAGATTCATTGTATGATTTCTATTTGTTTGAATTTGCTGAGACTTGTTTTATGGCCTAGCATGTTGTCTGTCCTGGAGAAGGTTCCATGCACTGGTGAGAAGAATGTGTATTCTGCAACTGTAGAATGAAAAGTTCTGTAGATATCTGTTAGGTCCATTGGTCCATAGTGTCAATTAACTCTCCTGTTTCCTTGCTGATTTTCCGTCTGGTTGATCCACCCATTGCTGAAAGTGGGGTATTGAAGTCCTCCATTACTATTGTATTGGAGTCTGTGTCTCACTTTAGATTCCTTAACATTTCTTTTAAATAGCCAGGTGCCCTGTAATTAGGTACATCAAAGTTTATAGTAGTTATATCTTCCTGTTGAATTGATCTGTTAATAATTACACAGTGCCCTTCTTTGTCTGTTTTAACAGTTTTTGTGGTAAAGTATCTTGTTTGATATTAGGATGGCTACAGCAGCCCTTTTTTGGTTTCTGTAAGCATGGAATATCTTTTTCTATCCTTTCATTTTTAGTCTGTGTGCATCTTTGTTGGTGAGATGTTTCTTGTAGGCAGCAAGTAGATGGTTTTTTTTTTAATCCATTCAGCCAGTCTGTGTCTTTTAACTAGAGAGTTGAGGTCATTTACATTCAAAGTGTCTATTTGATAAGTAACGACTTTGCTCTGCCATTTTCCCATAAATATTCCTATTTTTTACTTTGGATTTCATTTGTTCTTTTACTGGGAGATTTTCTTCCTTCACTTTTTTTTGTAGAGAATGTTTCTGTGTTTTTGTGTGCAGCACATCCTTATGCATCTTTTGCAGGGCTGGATGGGTGGTGACAAATTCTTTCAATTTCTCTTTGTCATGGAAGGTCTTTATTTCACCTTCATTCATAAATTAGAGTTTTGTAGGCTACAGTATTCTGGGTTGACAGTTTTATTCTCTTAAGACTTTGAAAAAAATCTCACCATTTCCTCCTAGCCTTTAGGATTTCTGATGAGAAGTTTGCTGGAAGTCTAATTGGAGATCCTCTGAAAGTAATCTGGCATTTCTCTCATGCACATTTTAGAATCTTTTCTTTATGTTTTACTGTGGTGAGTTTGATTACAATGTGTCATGGTGAAGATATTTTCTGGTCATGTCTATTAGGAGCTCTATGTTCTTCCTGTCCTTTCACGTCCCTTTCCTTCTCCAAATTAGGATGTCTCTGTTATTATTTCACTTCAAAGGCATTCTAATCCTTTCTCTCTTTCCATGCCTTCAGGAACTCCTAGAACCCATATGTTGGGTCATTTGATAGTATCATGTAGATTATTAATAGTGTTTTTTAGTTTTTTAATTTCTTCTTCTTGCTTTTGGTCTGAGTGTATAATTTCCTGTGCTTTTTCTTCTAAGTTGTATATTCTTTCTTCTGCTTCACCATTCTGTTTATAAGGCTTTTTACTGCATTTTTTATCTGTTCTATTGAATTCTTCATTTCCAAGGTTTCATTTTGATTTTTCTTTAAGATCTCAATTTCGTGGAAGGAATTTTCTTTCATATAATGTATGGATTTTATTAGTTGGTGCATTTGCTTCTAAATACTTCTACGTAATCTTATGATCAATTTTTTGAATTCCATTTCTGGCATTTCTTCCATATGATCATCTTCAAAATCTAGTATTGAAGTGTTGTTTTCTTTTTTTAATATTTTATTTATTTATTTGAGAGTTAGAGTTACAGACAGTGAGAGGGAGAGACACAGAGAGAAAGGTCTTCCTTCCATTGGTTCACTCCCAAATGGCCATAATGGCTGGAGCTGTACTGATCTGAAGCCAGGAGCCAGGTGCTTCTTCCTGGTCTCCCATGTGGGTGCAGGGGCCCAAGCACTTGGGCCATCTTCTGCTGCTTTCCGAGGCCACAGCAGAGAGCTGGATTGGAAGAGGAGCAGCCAGGACTAGAACCGGCAGCGTTATGGGATGTTGGCGCTGCAGGTGGAGGATTAACCTACTGTGCCACAGCGCCAGTCCTCAGGTCTTGTTTTCTTTTGTGGCCAACATGTTGTCTTCCTTATTCTTGTTTCTTGAATTGGTGCATTTTATATTTAGCATTTGTGGAGATACTCATTGTTTTCTTCTTGGTTTTTTGCTGTGGTGTCTTTTATCTTTGTACTATGCCTCTATAGATTAGTGGAGTTTCTGCTTTCAGTGAATACATAAAGGTGTTTGGTAGGTGTGTCCAGGGAGCTCTGAGTAGTTTTCTGGGTGAAAGGTGTGTCTAAAGTGACAAACCCAGGTTTAGCATGGAAAATCTCTCTCTCTCTCTTTTTTAAATCAGAGAGGAGGTTTCTTCTGCTTAACTGAGTTCTTCTCCTCAAAGGAGACCAGTGCCTGAGTGCTAGCCCCAGTGAGAATAAGTCCACTCTGCCCCAAGGACCACACAAAGGATCTGTGTAGTCCTCAGTGTAAGCTCAGATTCTCCAGCAATGTCCCTCACCATGTAACCAGGGAGGCCTGAGCATGTGGAACCTCCCACAGTGATTGCCCAAATTCCCAGCCATACAGTGAGCCTTCCCACACAACCTCAGTTTTTTCACAGTCCCAGCACACAAGCCTCCCAGAGTCATGAGCTCCCAGCCCCCTGTCAGTTCTCCCCACCATACTGCACTTGGCTGGTTGTTAGGCTCTGACACGAGCTGGCATTGCTGTTATGTATGTCCAAAATGGTACTCACTCTCTATCGGTTTGTTAAAGGATGCCATTGCAGGGTGACTGGAGAGAGAGAAATGTGCCCCTCCTTTTTTTCTCCTTTAGTTTGGTAGGTACACTATCCCCCACAGGGCTGCATGTCAGATTCCCTCTAGGCTCTTCCTTCAGCTTTATTGCCAGCGGCTTGTCTGGTCTTACCTCTCTCTCCAGTGCTGGTACAGAGGCTCTCAGTTGATGGGGTCCTGAGCTGTGGGTATCCATGCTCTCCACATCTACTGTGTCCTTCTAATTTGCGTAGAGTTTCCTCTGCTGTTTTCTCCCTAACTCTTCCCTGAGACTTCACTCTCTCCACTTTTTAAAACTACCTTCTCCTAGACTACAGCAATAAGCTCCCTCCATACTCCACCATCTTAATCCCCCCACCCCCACCTTCTTTCAGGAGCTCATTTCTGTCTCTTACCCTATATTGTTCCCCACCTCACCCCCTGCATTCTTCTCCAGGTTTGGAAGCTAGTGGGACAAACCTGATGAACCAGTATGGAAAAGCTCATCTCTGCCTACTGTCCATCCCACCCCCAGCCCACCTAAGATTAAAATGTCCCAGCCTGCTGGGGTCTAGGCTTCTGCCATGTGTTTGCTCTATAAGCATGATAGCAGTTGGTTAAACTCTGTGGATTTATTTTCTCTGAATAAATTTGTGCTGGCTGCAAGTTCGTATTCTGCCTCTTCTCTGGTCTGTGCCCCTTTTCTTACATTTGGTGCCCCATGTGAGGAGGCACCAATCTGCACCTCTTTTCCTAACAGAAACCAAATATACAGATAGTTTAAAAATTCTGATATCATTGGGTTAAGAATTAGGGGAGCAGATGAGGGGCAAAGTATGGAGAATACATTTGTATTTAATATTTTCCCATTTCCTTTCTCTAGATCCTTAGCAGACAGAATAGTTTCACTTTGTCTTATTTTTCTCACATGCCACACAACCATAAAATTCTCAGTGTTCAAAAAAGGGACATGATTAAAGAGTCAGTATGAATGCTCTATCCATGTTCCCTACTAGAAACTTATCTCCAGTGTGGTGAAATGTGCTGAGGTGTGGTGGGTGAAATCACATTAAAAGGATGGCTTAATAAATTCAAAAGGGTTAAGGCTATTGGCTTAGGGCACATAATGAACCTTATGCTTTTCTGCCTTGAACATAGTAGGCACTTGATGAATATTTATTGATAGAGTTTCTCTAGCTTGGGCTTTCTTTGAGGTTAGAGATGACATTTATCTTCATAACATGCAATGGACTCCTAATGATTTCTTGAATCATCATTATCACATAATAAATTCATGATTGACTTTCAGGAAGGATATTGTGGTGAATGGGGAAATATTATTGATAGAAGATGCCAAAAATTTTTAAATAAAATGCTGCATCTAAGTAGAAGGCATTGTATTTTAAAAATATAGCCAAGAGGTGAGAGGCTCAAATACATGATGACAGTATGTGAATCATTTTTAGTTCTTGCCACAAGTATTAAACAGGCTTAGTGTCCTTTTGGTTGTATTGTAAAGAAGAATTAGAGATGGATGTTGCTTTCAGAGGGACTGTTTTGGAACAGAAGTCCTAGCTATTTAGACAGGCTGAGTCTTCAGCGAAGAATTCATCAATTTCTGCTTCTTGGGAGAAAGCCCATAACAGACCACCATGTTCCTGAACTCAATGATAGTTTCAAATAAAGCATCTGACCCTATAGTTTTAAGAGTGGTAGAAAGAAGAGCTGGCTGATATTGATGTCTGAAGTTTTCATGTTTCAGCTCTTACTTGCTGGGCAGCTTTATGAGTTCAAACTGATTTACAGGCTTCAGGGGAGAAAGGTCAATTTGTAGGAGTGTAGATATCCCATTCATCACCATACTTTATAGCCCTGTTGGTGATTTTATTTTCGGATATCAAGCCAGTCATTTCAGTCTTATTAATGCCTTTCTTCAACTGATATGTTTTTCTGACATGAACAAGGTAGAGCTGCATATGTTAGATACTGTCTGCTCTTTTTAGGAAAGGATAGCCAATACCATGGTCAACAAAGAAGATCCATTCACCAGTGGACTTGGGGTGGTCTGGCTTCCACATCATAGCCCCACTCATCTTCCTCCTATTCTCTAAACCTTTTTGCCACTTCATCAAGAGTATGAAATGCCCAAGGGAGTTAGTGGAGCTGGGTGTCACCAGCACTGGAATAAAGGCATTTTGGGAAGTGTACCTAAGAAGTCACTTCACAGTTGAGAGAGGCAAAATGGCCATTTTTCCTCAGATGTCAGATTTAGTCTTGGTAGCCATGGAGTATAATAATAGTAGGAAATCTTCAAAGGTCATTACATCTGGCTAAGAAATCCTAAGTGAATATATAATGTAAAAATCTGTAGCTTGTATATAGGTTAATGTAATCTATAGGTTCATTAAAAATGTTAACACTCATATAAAACGTATTATATATAAATAATGCTATATGTTATTTATGACATACTTTCTCTTATACTTCCTATTATAACATGATAATCTATAAATAAAGCTATAAATAAACTATAGTGTGGTACCCAATTTACAATGGTGTTTGACTTACAATTTTTTTACTTTATCATGTGTGAAATCAGTACACAACCAATAGAACTCATACTTTGATTTTGATCCTTTTCTGAGCTAGCAATGTGCAGCACAGTACTTCTTACCTTGTTGGGCAGTGATATTGAGCTGGTCCTCCCAGTCAGCCAGGAGATCAGGAGAGTGATGCTAAGCTATCATGGTCAGTAAGTTAGGGGTATTAAATGCATTTTCATCTTAGGATATTTTTAATTTATGATGAGTTTATTAAGACATAACCCCATCAAAAGTTCAGCAACATTTGTGTAAGTTATGTATTTCATTTCATAGTGAGTTTGATTATTTTCATTTACGTCTGCTCTCATCCTCACAATATTCTGACGTTGTATATAGATTGTGAGACTCTGTGAACTCTACTTGTCAGAGCTGAGGCCATTAGCTAAGGGAAGTTTAGATTTGTGTTTTGCTTTTTCATGACTTAACCTTCCATGGCCTAACACAGAACCTAGCACAGTAAGTATTTCTTTCACTAAGAAAAAATTGGCATGAGTTTTTGTGGGTCCTTAGAAGTCTGGGTGGAAAGACTGTGCATGTTTCCCTAGATCTGGCTGCCTCTGAGATCATGTATATATGGCCTGCCATCTAGAATTTTTATCTAAAACCAACCACAGCGGCCAACATGGTGGTGTAATCAGTTAAGCTGCCATCTGCCATGCCAGCTTCCCTTGTGGGCACCAGTTCGAGCCCCAGCTGCTCCACTTCCTATTCAGCTCCCTGATAATGCACCTGGGAAAGCAGCAGAAGATGGCCCAAGTGCTTGGGCTACTGCCATCCATGTGGAAGACATGGAAGAAGTTCTTGGCTCCTGGCTTGGGCCTGGTACAGCCCCAGCCCTTGTAGCCATTTAAGGAGTGAACCAGCAGATGGAAGATTCTTTTTCTGTAACCCTGCCTTTCAAATAAATAAAATAAAAATAAAAAAATTCAAATTGTGCAGGATGTTCCACAGTTCTTGAAAAGGGATAGAGGTTTTCACTCCCCAAATGGCTGCCATGACTGGGGCAAAGCCAGGCCAAAGCCAGGAGCCAGGAGCTTCCTTCGGGTCTCCCACGTGGATGCAGGGGCCCAAGAACATGGGACATCTTCTGCTGCTTTTCCAGGTGAATTAACAGGAAGTTGGATTGGAAGTAAGGCAACTAGGACTTGAGCTGGTGCCCATATGGGATGCCAACACTGCAGGAGGAGGCTTAACTTTCTATGACACACTGCACAATTTGACTTTTATGAGATTTTACATCATTGGTTGTTGCTCTTATCCTGAAACTTCGAAAAATCTAAATTCTTTCAGCTCCTTGATTGGTTGCCATAAAACATAAGATAAAATTTTACAGTAAAAAGACTTATTATTACTGTGTCAGAGGTGAAACAGAAGTCTAGTGTCCCGTGGTTTGTATTCTTTGGTGTTACTCATGCTTAGGGTGAAATCTGTTTCTGACCATGTCTCCTGCTCAAAGGGAAGGTGTGTGTACTTCCAGGATACCACACACCGTCTGCAGGGCTGCCCTCTATGGGCATCAGGACCCTGTTTGGGAAATGCTCATGGGCTAGGCTGCTCTCAGGAGGACTAGGGCTCAACTATTGCTATAATAAGTTGATATGTTTTGTCATGGGGTTGACTGATCACCCCACCCCCACTTTCCTGGCATGTTCATGCTATTAGATCCACCTGTCTCAGGTTCAGTGGCTTTGATTGTCCCCAAACACAATGGCATTCACAGGGAATTTTCCCTGCAAGTGGCAAGTAACTAACCTTCTATCAATATAGGGCTCCCCTCACATAAAAATCTGTTGGAATGTATGGTTTTCTCTGAGACTCTTCTGGTTGCCACTCAGCCACCTTTCTCAGTGCACAACACCACGCACTGGCCCTTCTATGGTGAAGACCATCGCTGCCATGCTGAAGAAAGGATGATTGTTACCCCAGAACTGGAGTCTTCCTAGTCTTCCAGCACTCTAGAAATAAACATTACTTTCCTCAAGGACTTGCTGATTGTTTCTGGTGAAAAGACACCACAACTGTGCCTCAGGGCTCTAACATTAGACCCTGAGCCTACCCAGTAAAAATATCCATCTTTATTAATGAAAGGAAAGTACTTTGATTCCCAGATGAAGATGTATGATACATCAATGTGTCCCAGATTTTTGTATTTTTTTGGGAAATGACATAAGCGTGCTATTTTTTGTCTTGAACAAATAAAGGTGTTTACAAAAAGGTATTATCTTGTATTTTACTTAAAAGGAGAAAAAAAGCTGATAATTACTGCATAAAAGAGATGCTATTAAATAGAACAGATTTACTGTATGATACTTATTTTTCTAAATTCACTAAGGCTTGGTAAAAACCTGGCCAGAAATTGACTCTGGTCACTGATCCTAAGTTTGGGAAACTTGTTGATTTAATTGAAGTATTAGGTATTTAATTGAGGTATCCTTAAAGTTCTTCTTTCAATTCCTTTAGTTTGTGAGAACTAAAGAAGGTCACAGCTGTGATAACACTTCCTCTTCCACTCCTCTTCTCTTTACTGATACACATCTTTATGATACATTGTCTAATGGTTTCAAATATATATATCTTTAAAAATTATTTATTCATTTTTATTTATGCAAAATGGAAGGAAGAGGGAGAGGGAGAGAGAGAAGAAGAGGGAGAGAGAGGAAGAGAGGGAGAGAGAGAGACAGACAGAGAGAGAGAGAGAGAGAGAGAGATTTCATGCATTGTTTTACTTCTAAATTATGTACAGCAGTCAGCCTAGACCAGGTCAAAGCCAGGAGCTCAAGATTCCATATGAGTCTTTCATATGGGTGGCAGAGAGCCAAGTACTTCAGCCATCACCCAGTTGCCTTCCAGGGTACACCTTGGCAGAAAGCTGGGAATGAGAGCCAAGCCTGGACTTGAATCAGGCACTCCAACATAGGATGTGGGTGTCCCAAGAGGCATGTTAACAGAACCAAATGCCCACTCATAAATATATATCTTGTCTCTTCCAGCCAGATTGTAACACTAAGTAAACAGAAGGCACTTTATAACTGATTTGTTGAATTCATTTCTATATGTTGTTTAGAAAACTGCAGACTGTTTACAAGTATGTCTCTGGGTATTTATATAATTTGGAAGTTTGCTGGAATCATAAATTTCTACAGGTACATAAATGAAAGATACATTTTAAAAGAAGTAAACCAGTTTTGTAAATTAAGAAAATAAGCCTTCACGGTTGTCTCCAGCTTCATCTCCATTTCCTAATGAAGCTGGGAAGATTAAAATATCAATTGAGTAGATGTGGCCCTGCATTTGAGGCATCTTTATAGACTCTTATCATTTCTGAAGATTTAGTAATAATTTAGAGTGTTGCAAGGTACTTAAGATTCTCTCACAAAATATCAGGATTGTTTTTCATTTTAATATACTTTTTTAAGTTAAAAATCATAAAATGTTCTTAGACTGACAGTTGAACTTCAATATTTATGACTTTCTGATTGCTCTAGCAGCTTAGGAAAAAATAAAAATGAGCTCTCAAGTAAAATTTAAGTGGAAAAGATTAAAATTCAGAATTATGGACTTTTTATTTGAATAAATACTTACTTTTTCTGGGAAGTTTTATGTGTTAGCCATAGTTTCCCTATATTTGACAGTCTTGAAATAGTATTTAATTTCTTTCCTGAAAATATATGTGCAGTTTTATTTTTAAAAATAAACCTTTTTGGATCAGTACAACTCTTTTTTCCCCACCCCCAGCTCTTACATTTCATTTTTTACTACAAACCAAGCACAGAAACCATCCATCTTGCAAATGAGTGATTGATTTTGGGGGCAGGAATGGAGGGAATATGAATGAAAATGGATAGATGACAGAACATCATTATCTTTAGGATAGCTTAAACTGCTAAGATTTATGATATTCACGTGGTCTATTTGTGATGTGTGCTCCAAATTGTTAAGTTATTAACTTTCCTTTCTTATTTTCTGATTCAGAAAAACTTAGTCTTACGACTAAGTTAAATTATATTTCTGGGACTGGCGCAGCAGGTTAACGCCCTGGCCTGAAGTGCCGGCATCCAATATGGGCACCGATTCAAGACCCAGCTGCTCCACTTCCAATCCAGCTCTCTGCTATGGCCTGGGAAAGCAGTAGAAGATGGCCCAAGTCCTTAGGCCCCTGCACCCGTGTGGGAGACCCAGAAGAAGCTCCTGGCTCCTGGCTTTGGACAGGCCCAGCTCAGGCCTTTGCAGTCATTTGGGGAGTGAACAACTGGATGGAAGACACCTCTCTCTCTTTCTGTCTCTCCCTCCCTCTCTGCCTCTCCTTCTCTCTGTGTAACTCTGACTTTCAAATAGATAAATAAATCTTTAAAAAGAAAAAAAATTATATTTCCTTATCCAAAATGCTGCTCTTTAATTACTTTATGATTTTGTGATTGGTTTCTTTTCTTCAAATAGTATATTTCTATAGCTATTTAGGGGAGTATGTTATTCATGTCTAAATCAGTTTGAGTGGAGGAAGGAATATTAGGACTATTTTTCCCTTCAAGATGTATATAGTGTAGCTTGGCTACTATAAACTCTAACTGCTATAAATAAGATCATGGATGTGACAAAAGAAAATGTACAGAGATGGCAATAGCAGTGGGAATAAAGAGGAGCAAATTTTTCTCAAAATATTTCACTATTTATTAAAACTTTATTTTACTTCAGTAAAATGTTTAAATTTGTAGAAATGAAAACTGAAACCCATAGAGTTTTCTTTTCTTAGTTTTCTTGATTAACAATGTTCTTTTTTTTTAAGTTTATTTATTTATTTTTGTTGACAGGCAGAGTGGACAGTGAGAGAGAGAGAGAGAGAGAGAGAGAGAAAGGTCTTCCTTTTTGCCGTTGGTTCACCCCCCAATGGCCGCTGTGGCCAGCATGCTGTGGCCGGCGCACTGCGCTGATCCAAAGCCAGGAGCCAGGTGCTTCTCCTGGTCTCCCATGCAGGTGCAGGGCCCAAGCATTTGGGCCATCCTCCACTACACTCCCCGGCCATAGCATAGAGCTGGACTGGAAGAGGAGCAACCAGGACAGAATCCGGCGTCCTGACCAGGACTAGAACCCGGTGTGCCGGCGCTGCAGGCAGAGGATTAGCCTATTGAGCTGCAGCGCTGGCCAATTAACAACATTTTTGAACAAACATCTCATTGCCCACAAAACCTTGTTCTAGGTCTGGTAGTATAGAAGCAAATAAAACAGACAAAAATTTCAAGCCCTGAAGGGCTGATACTCTAATGAGTCCTGATGAGTCAGTATGTTTGTTTATTGTTTATTGCAAAAGTTTGTGATATGAGGTTACTGAGCTTTGTATAAAAGCCTCAAATAGTTATATATTGCAGCCTTAGGGAAAGAGTCTAAAATAAATGATTCAGGATTAAATTCCTACAGAGAGCACTGTACAAAAGGATGTATGCATATTTTGTTGAAGAAAATGAACCCAGCCATGAAGAAAGTAATATGGAAAAACAGAGAAATTGTCAGGATAACTGGGAGAAAGTATTGTGATTATGTTCTTACAAATTGTATGGAAACATTCTAAAAGGCATTTGTCTACAATACCTCAATGCAGAGCTGGTCCTAGGTGAAAATAAGGAGGCAGTTTTGGACATCCACCTCCCTGATTTCCCATTTATCCCTCTCTCCTTCTGACTGTTAACTGTCCTATTTTATTCCACATGGGGAAAAGAATTGATTATTCATTCTAAACTTGGGCTTAAACTCCTACTCTGCTATTTTCATTCATGTGTACATGAACAAGATACCTGGCTACGCCTCCATTTTTTAATCTACAAATAAAGATAAGAATATCAATAAACATAATATACAAGGGTACTCCTACAAGTTTATAGAAAAATGCAATTGAAAGATAAGTAAAAGTTTTGAAATCCATGCAGTTGTTTCATATTACATACTTTCTGTGAACTTTTTGAAGATGTCTCCTATCTGAAATGTCTTGAAATAATTAATATCAAGAATTAGCATGATAGTTATACTTTGTTAAGCAATGAAAATAAAACTCTGAAGGATGTAGAAACTCCCCATAAACTAAAGCATTTCTGTACTGCTGTGCTTAGATTACACTATAGGTGAGGCCAATTACTCTGTCCACAAAAAGCCCTAACCAGTCTAGCCTGTTCTGATCCCCAGTTACTCACTCTTGCCAGGCTGGTCCCGGATGGAACTTTGTAAGGTACATACTTCCTGTAGATATGACCAACTCTAGAACATGGGACATCAAACATTTCTCCTCCACACATCCAAACCTAAACAGAGGAAAGTATAAAAAAAACAGTGAATTCCACACACATCCAAAAAAGGAATTAAGAGCACGACTCAATAAACAAATCTTAAAGTCTTTAAAAGCTTCTAACTCAGTAATTTCTATTTATTATAAATGGCTAATCTGGAAAGGCAACCGCATAAGAAACTTAGATTCATTAAAGCCCAGAACCAAAATACTAGTTCAGTAAAGTCTTATTTCCGTAGACAACACATTGCCTTTTTTTATTCTAAGAGAATTTATCAGAAATATTATGTTGAATCAGTATTTAATGCTTAGATAACTTATTATTTATATAGATATTCATTTAAATAATCTTGTGAAATCATTTGAGGAAATAACTCTGGAATTTAAAATGTCAGCTCAAAACAAAAACAAATTCATTCTTCATTACATCTAGACTCTTAAACTTACAGCAGTACTAAGTTTATTTTTTAATTTTTATTTAAAATTTTATTTATCTTCATTTTATGTGGAGAGAGAGGGAGAGGCATCTTCCATTGCTGGTTCACTCCCTAGTTGCCTGCAAAAGCTAGGGCTGGGCCAGGTCAAAACATGGATGCAGGAACTCAATCCAGGTCTCTCATACGGACAGAAAAGACCCAAGTTCTTGAGCCATAATCTGTTGCCTTCCAGGTGTACATTAGCAGGAAGCTGGATTGGAAGTGAAGAGGTGACTTGATCCCAGGCATCCTGATATGGGATATGGGTATCCCAGTGGCAACTTAACTGCTGAACCAAATGCCCACTCCAAGGCTAAATTCATAAACCATAGTTGGCCTAATTTCTCTCCATTGTCAGTCTTCTATGGACTGAGGAAATGCTAAACTTAATTTATGTGTTAAGATGCTATACTTAAATATAGAAAAAAAATCAGTTGGTTATATTCTACCATTTATCCACTCAGACAGACACAAACTTAACTGCAGCTTTATGTAATAGACTATCTACTATAAAAGGACCAGTTCTCAAAACACGAATCCAAGCTTCATACAAACTCATTGCAAGAAAGAATTTGAAAGAGATAGAGATACTGTCATCATACTTTTATGTGTCAGTTGTTTGAGTTATAGTACCCAGATGTTATGTCCTGCCTTATTCTAGATATTTCTGTGAAGGCATTTTTTTTTTTTGAGTACAGCGGGTTACCCTCCACAATGTTGAGTGGGTCTCATTCAATAACTTGGAGGTATTAATAAAACAACAGACTATCTTTGAACTTGAACTGTAACACTTCTCAGGGTCCCCGCTTTGATAGCCTTGGACTTACTAGCTTCTGCAATCACGTGAGTCAATTATTAAAAACAAATTTGTCCAGTTGGTTTTGTTTTTCTGGAGACCCTTGAGTAATACAGATACATAACTTGTTTGTAAATGTAATATTGAAAGAGAGAAAGAGAAATGCTTATATTTTCACTAACATTTAATTCCAACTTCTTTCACTAAGAGAAATGACATCTCAAATGAGACTGAACAAATGATGATTAAAGTCAACAGAAGTCCAAGACAGAACTAATACAATTATTAAAGTAATACTAGTTGCCTTAATTGAGTTCAGGACTATTTATGATATTAATTTCAAATTGATGGGATGTTTATTAATGATTTAGATAAATACATCAGAAATATGGGTGGTTGATAAAAAGCTGATGATGGACAGTGAATATTTTAAACTCCAGTCAAGATCTGGGAAGATCTACATAAGCTGGAGATATAGAAGATGAAACATATAAATGGGTAAATATGAAGACTTATCCCAGGATCTAAAAAAATAAACTCCCAGAGCAAGAAGGGTGGGGAAAAGATTGAGTAGCACAAAGCAAATGTGATTATAATAATATGGAGAATTTAAGGATCAAGGTCCTAAATCTGTGACCCTGAAGTCTTTTATAGTTCTGAATAAATATGTTCTATTTCCTTCTAAAGGGAATTACTAAAGCAGGAGAAGGATGCAAACTGTGTCTTAGAAGTAATGGAAAGAATTGAAGATGTGTATTCTTGATAAGACAAAATTCATATAAACTCTTTTGAAATATTAGAAGAACCTAGTATTTGGATGAGATGCTTTATGTAATCTCAAGGAGATAGAATAAGGATTGATAGCATTGATCTCTAAGGGACATATTTAAACCTACTGGGAAGAAGAAATTTCTAATAGAATGATTAAAGATAAAGCTGCCTGTACTAGTAGATGTATTTAAAGCTGTGGTATATGACTCTTTGTAACAAGCATATAACTTAAATGGACAATTGATCTTGCTATATTTTAAGATAATTCTAAAAACAAGAATTAAGATTTATGAACGGCATTTCATGCATTATTTCACTTAATGGTCATAACTCAATGACACTTTACTATTTCCCCAGTTACATAGGTGGGAATATGACAATTTAGAAAGGCTGAGTGGCTTGTTTAAAGCCACAATAACTACCTTCAGAACAGAGATTTGAAATCTAGTAATTTAACTCTAGTTTAATTAACATCCCACCTACAGAGTCAGAAAATTTTGTAAAAGGCCAGATTACAAGTACTTTCACCTTTTAGGATCATGTGGTCTTTTTTATGACTCTGCCAACTCACAGATGTGGCTGTATTTTAATACAACTTTGTTTACAAAAACAGGCAGTGGGTCATAGTTTGCTGGTCCTTGTTCTACCAGGTACAAATGATTTTCAAATGTTGAAATTAGAAATTAGTGGTTCTAAGATAACATATGTAGAAAGTTGTATTTTCCAAAATTGGGCACCATCTTCACTGTACATGTTCCTTTAGCATATGACCTTGGTACCTGCTATGGTTTGAAAAGGATTTGCTCTGAATTCATCCAGATGATTAAATTCCAGTCATAAGTTGACAGTACTAAGGGGATGGAAATTTAATCACATTATGGTGTTTAGGAGGTAAGTCTAGTGGGAAGTTCTTTTTTTTTTTTTTTAAAGATTTTAATTATTTATTTGAGAGTTAGGGTTATAAACAGTGAGATGGAGAGACAGAAAGGTCTTCCATCTGCTGGTTCACTCCCCAAATGGCAGCAACAGCTGGAGCTGTGCTGATCTGAAGCCAGGAGCCAGGAACTTCACCCTGGGAAGGTAAGAGGAAGAGGGGGAGGGGGGAAGGGAGGGAGAGAGGGAGGGGGAGAGGGAGAGGAATCTTCTATATGTTGGTTTATTACTCAAATGGGTGTAATGTCTGGAACTGGGACAGGCCAAAGCCAGGTACCTGGAACTCCAGAGATCTCCCACATGGGTGGAAGGGGCCCAAATACTTAGACCATCTTCTGCTTCCTTCTTGGGCACATTAGCAGGGAGCTGGATCAGAAATGTAGTAGCTAGGATGTGAATTGGTAGTCATTGGGGATGCCAGCATCAAAGGTGGTGGTTTAACCTGAGGTGCCACAATGCCAGCCCTGGGCTTGTGAATTCTTAGGTCAGTAGAGTACAACATAAGTGACTGAAGCTAGGTAGTAAAAGGCCACATAGATTTTACACATCCACTGGGATACTCATTTAGTAATTATAAGCTGTCATGTAACTCTCTAAGATAACTCAATTTTGAAAAAGTTTAGGCCAAATCAAAGGCCATGTCTAGGTACTTGGGTCAACAGCTCAGTATAGGTTTTTACCTGATGGCAAGTACAATTTCTTAGTACATTGTGAACCTACAATTCTACCTCCTTTATATTTAGATGAGACTATGTGATTATTTCTTGTGAATGAGATGTAGATGGGAGTGATATGTATCACCTTTGGGTCAAAGAAATTATGAGTGAACTTCCTTCTCTACCTTCTTCATAATTTCATTTCTCCAGATGACTCTGATGGGATAAGGACATAAGCCTCAGTCATTTTAGGTTCTTGTTACCTCTGCCTTCTTTCAAGAGACCAGTTCAGTCTCACACCTATATTGTTCCCCATCCCACTCCCTCCATTCTTTCCCAGGTTTTGAAGCCAATGGGCCAAACTTGAAGAACCAGTATGGAGAAGCTCACCTCCACCTACTGTTCCCAACCCCCACCCCTAGCCCACCTAAGATATGAAAAGGCCCAGCTTGCTGGAGTCTGCGCACTCTGCCACATGTCCAGTCTGTGTGCATGCTGGCAGTTGGACAACAACCTCTGTGGATTGATTTTCTTTGAATAAATTCGGTCTGGGTACAAGTTTGTGTTTTGTCTCCTCTCTATTCTTTCCCCTTTTTCTTACAGACTCTACCTGAAAGATGGTAGTCATCAAAGAGTTGGAACTTAGACTGCTGAGAAGTTGATTTGAGCAGAGTATACTCTTCTTCCTCTTCCAAACCTGTACCAAATTGTGACATGAACAATAGAGGCTTACTAGAGTGTCTGATCCAATTATGGTGTCTAGAGGTGGGGCCTTTGGGAAGTGACTGGATCTGATTAGTTTGCTATGGCGAAACTCCATGATTGAATCATGACAACTTATTAAGGGAGAGTCATGAACACAAAAGAAGTATGTTTTCCCTGTGTGCTTCCTGGATCACTATGTCCTTCCACCATTGTCCTGCGACATCAGGTACCTAAACCAATGCATCCTCTGAATTTGAATTATGAAATTCCCAAACTGTCAGTCAAATCTTTTTTTCCTTACTAAGTAGCTCTTCTCAGGATTTTAAATTTGTTTATTTGAAAGGCAGAGAGACAGAGACCAAGGCGGGTGGTGGAGAGATAAGAGAGAGATCTTCCATTTGTTGATTTACTCCTGAAATACCAGCAACAGCCAGAGCTGGGCCAGGTTTAAGCCAGGAGGCAGGAGTCTAAGTATTTGGGCCGTCTTCTGCTGCCTTGCCTGTACATAGCAAGAAGCTGTATGACAAACAGAGGTGGGACTCAATCCCAGGCACTCTGGTATGGGATACAAACATTCCAAGTGGCAGTCTTACCTGCTGTATCACAATATCTACCACAGATATTTTAAAGACACAAACAATTGTTTAATACACTTCATTTCTTACTTTTGTATTTTGAAGAGGTAGAATTTGAAAGCAATTAGATAACAGATGAAGGGGTGGGAAAAAAAAGGGTGGAGAATGTTAAATAGTTCTGTGTACAATTCACAGTTTTTCTTGGTCAGACATAAAAATATTACAGGAAAGAATTCTTCTTAACATCTGAAATTAGAAGATGGTAATTTGTTGGTGTTGCCTTTTTTTTTTTAATAAAAAAGATGGCCATATTGCTCCCACTATTTTGTGGGGCTGATCAACCTTTCCCACAAGAAATATGAAATGATGTGTTAAGTGCAATTTATTAGGTGATTTATTTGTGTGTTCCTGTATGATTTGCTTAATGTTTACCTCTCTCACTGGGCTATAAGTTCCATGACTGTTTTATTCATTATTATATCTATAGCTACTATTGATGGGTTTAGCACGTAATAGATACCCATTGAATATTTTTTTTAACTTTTATTTAATGAATATAAATTTCCAGTGTACAGCTTATGGATTACAATGGCTTCCCCCTCCCATAACTTCCCTCCCACCCGCAACCCTCCCCTCTCCCGCTCCCTCTCCCCTTCCATTTGCATCAAGATTCATTTTCAATTCTCTTTATATACAGAAGATCAATTTAGTATAAAGATTTCAACAGTTTGCACCCACATAGAAACACAAAGTGAAACATACTGTTTGAGTACTAGTTATAGCATTAAATCACAATGTACAGCACATTAAGGACAGAGATCCCACATGAGGAGCAAGTGCACAGTGGCTCCTGTTGTTGACCCAACAAAATGACACTCTACTTTATGACGCCAGTAACCACCCTAGGCTGTCGTCATGAGTTGCCAAGGCTATGGAAGCCTTCCAAGGTCGCCGACTCTGATCATATTTAGACAAGGTCATAAAAGACAGAGTGAGGATAGTAACCAATGATCCTAAGAGTGGCATTTACCAGGTTTGAACAATTATACAGCATTAAGTGGGGAAGAGGGCCATCAGTACACACAGGTTGGGAGTAGAGCCATTGGTGGTAGAGTAGAGGTTATGATTATAATAGAATTAGTTTCCTACCTTGAAGAGATAGAGAAATGAAAGAACAAGTTGGGCTTAGAATAGAGAAATGAGGGAGCAAGTCCTAGATCGCTTGCTGACAATAGCAATATCACATGAATACTTAGCAAACCGTTTCAACCATTAGATAACAACTTAAGAAAACATTTACCAGAAGGTCCAATGCCTTCTATAAATTTTAAGAATCATGTATTTGAAAACACCTCTTAAATATCTAACATGGTGTAGTTTGTTTAGCCAGTAAACTTAAGCACAACCATCTAAAATGTTTTTAGTTTCTTTCTACCAACACGTTTAAAACATATGATACACAGATTCAGGTCACACAAATTAAAATGTATCTTTGATTGATTTTAGCAGCTTAAATTTATGGACAATCTTATCTATAAGCCATTTAAAATAAAACTCTTAATAAAATTTCCCCATGTGGACATACAATATGTACACACATATAACATAACATAATAGACAAATATAGCAATTTTAATAATAGCTTTTAAAATCTTTAACTCTTTTTGTAGATTGCCAATTGATTTGAATTGCTTTTTCTTTTTAGTAACCTCAGTTAACCATACTTTCTCTCAGTTGGTACTGTTAATACATTATTGGCTTCATCTGTTTACAGAGCCATCCCAAAGTACTGAATACAATAGAAGTGGCTGGAAAAAGTCCATAGGAACCTATAGGAGGACAGCTAAACACAGAACCAACAACGCTTTAGTTTTATGAGCAGCACATCATATATAACTGTGGATGACAAAAGACTTTAAGTCGCCATGTTTAAAATTATAAACTCATCAACCAACAAGAGGCACTTGCTTACTTCACAGTATTTTTGAAAGCACCTGTAGGATTTTACAAGTATTTAACCCTTTAGGCCTCTGGGGCTTTCTCATTAAGATAACTATCATGTCTAGTAACACAAGATCATTAGACTTTTTATTTTTTTTTTTTAAACTTTTATTTAATGAATATAAATTTCCAGTGTACAGCTTATGGATTACAATGGCTTTCCCCTCCCATAACTTCCCTCCCACCCGCAACCCTCCCCTCTCCCGCTCCCTCTCCCCTTCCATTTGCATCAAGATTCATTTTCAATTCTCTTTATATACAGAAGATCAATTTAGTATAAAGGTTTGAACAGTTTGCACCCACATAGACACACAAAGTGAAACATACTGTTTGAGTACTAGTTATAGCATCAAATCAAAATGTACAGCACATTAAGGACAGAGATCCCACATGAGGAGCAAGTGCACAGTGGCTCCTGTTGTTGACCCAACAAATTGACACTCTAGTTTATGGCGCCAGTAACCACCCTAGGCTCTCGTCATGAGTTGCCAAGGCTATGGAAGCCTTCCAAGTTTGCCGACTCTGATCATATTTAGACAAGGTCATAAAAGACAGAGTGAGAATAGTAACCAATGATCCTAAGAGTGGCATTAACCAGGTTTGAACAATTATACAGCATTAAGTGGGGAAGAGGACCATCAGTACACACAGGTTGGGAGTAGAGCCATTGGTGGTAGAGTAGAGGTTATGATTAAAAAGGAATGAGGCCCAAGTACGCTAGACAGGGTCTAGAACAAAGGACAGAGTCATTCTTAGAGGAGCTAAGAAAGGTGCTGTCTAAGCTACAATTAAGTTTTCTGATTGAGAGGCAAATAGAACCTGATAGAAGGGGCTTGATAATAATCTGGTGGGCTTTAGGCCTTGTAAGTTAAGAGGCCCAGACCTATCTATCTCTTCACATGGGGTATATCCTAAGGGAGGTGTGAACCTCCTAGGGGAAGGCACTCTGTTGACTTTCATTACTTGGCTGGCCTGGGAGGAGAGCTGGCCAGGTAAAGGCAGGGGGCATCTCTAACAAGAAATTTACAGTTCTGCCTGCAATGTTGCTGACCCTACTTGACCACACCCTCAGCTGCAGTGGTCACTTTGGAAGTTGGGCTGAGTGAAGGGCTTTTCAGCTTAGAGCCAATAAGATCTGTGGCTCTGACCTGGGCATCCTTCGACTCCAGGGCAGGTCCATTTCCAGTGATCCAACTTTTGGCAGAGCTGCCAGGGCTCTTCACAAGCTGACTTCTGCTGAAGCCCAGGCTTACCACATTGAAAGCCACTGCAGTGGACTGGCCTGTTGGGTCTCCTTGAGGGCAGATCACTGTATAGATCAGCCATTAATAGGCTTGCCACCCATTGCTTCTGATGCCTAGCTTTCTTTTCCTCCTGGTTTGTGTTAAAGCAGACCAGAGGATGCAAGTCAAGGGAGTGCCCGTGTCCCATCTCTAATCTTCGGTGGCCTGAACTACAAGTCTATAGTCATAGGCATGTTCTGTAGTAGTTTTTCTAAGGTAGACAATGCCCTTGAGGAAAATTATATTCTCACTTTAAAACTTTCTTTCCCTTTGGTCTGAAAGGGAGGTTTTTTCTACTTACTGTATACTTTGCTGATGGCGAAGTGAATCTAGCTATGAGATTATTATTTAAGTTCTTATTTTGGCTATGCTATTACAGAAAAATGTTAGCCATCTCTTTTATAAGGTCTAAAGATTAAATTGTGCGTCCTACAGATTCCTTCATAATAGATTTAGTTTCCTATCTTGAAGAGAATAGAGAAATGAAAGAACAAGTTGGGCTTAGAATAGAGAAATGAGGGAGCAAGTCCTAGATCGCTTGCTGACAATAGCAATATCACATGAATACTTAGCAAACCGTTTTAACCATTAGATAACAACTTAAGAAAACATTTACCAGAAGGTCCAATGCCTTCTATAAATTTTAAGAATCATGTATTTGAAAACACCTCTTAAATATCTAACATGGTGTAGTTTGTTTAACCAGCAAACTTAAGCACAACCATATAAAATGTTTTTAGTTTCTTTTTACCAACAAGTTTAAAACATATGATACACAGATTCAGGTCACTCAAATTAAAATGTATCTTTGATTGATTTTAGCAGCTTAAATTTATGGACAATCTTATCTATAAGCCATTTAAAATAGGACTTTTAATAAAATTTCCCCATGTGGACATACAATATGTACACACATATAACATAGCATAATAGACCAATATAGCATTTTTAATAATAGCTTTTAAAATCTTTAACTCTTTTTGTAGATTGCCAATTGATTTGAATTGCTTTTTGTTTTTAGTAACCTCAGTTAACCATACTTTCTCTCAGTTGGTACTGTTAATACATTATTGGCTTCATCTGTTTACAGAGCCATCCCAAAGTACTGAATACAATAGAAGTGGCTGGAAAAAGTCCATAGGAACCTATAGGAGGACAGCTACACACAGAACCAACAACGCTTTAGTTTTATGAGCAGCACATCATATATAACTATGGATGACAAAGGACTTTAAGTCGCCATGTTTAAAATTATAAACTCATAGACCAAATTTGATCTTGTTACAAGGTGATTATTCAAATCTTTGAAAATAAGCACATATTTACATAACCCATAGCTCTTAATAAAAATTCAGCTGTTTTTGAACAATTAGCATTTAACAGACATCAAGAGAACATAATAGATTACTTTAACACATTGCTTTAACAGAGCATCAGAGTTTAATTCTATGTCAAAGAGAAATTGAGCTTCCTGTGATCTTTTGCTGTGAGGTTTCCTTCCTTTACCTTCTTTCATATTGGTGACCATGTTTCTGTGTTTCTGTGTGTAACACATCTTTAAGCATCTTTTGCAGGGCAGGATGAGTGGCAACAAATTCTTTCAGTTTCTGTTTGCTATGAAAAGTCTTAATTTCACCTTCATTCACAAATGAGAGCTTTGCAGGATATAGTATTCTGGGCTGGCAGTTTTTCTCTCTTAGTACCTGGGCTATGTCTCGCCATTCCCTTCTAGCTTGTAGGGTTTCTGATGAGAAGTCTGCTGTGAGTCTAATTGGAGATCCTCTGAGAGTAATCTGACGTTTCTCTCTTGCACATTTTAGGATCTTTTCTTTATGTTTCACTGTGGTGAGTTTGATTACAACATGTCGTGGTGAGGATCTCTTTTGGTCATGTTTATTAGGGGTTCTATGAGCTTCCTGCACTAAGATGCCTCTGTCCTTCTCCAGACCTGGGAAATTTTCTGCTAGTATCTCACTGAAAATGCCTTCTAATCCTTTCTCCCTCTCCATGCCTTCAGGAACTCCTAGAACTCGAATGTTGGGTTTTTTAATAGTATCCTGTAGATTCCCGACAATATTTTTTAGATTTCTGATTTCTTCTTCTTTTCTTTGGTTTGCCTGTTTCCTTTCCTGTTCTCTGTCTTCTAAGTCCGATATTCTCTCTTTTGCTTCGCCCATTCTGTTTTTAAGGCTCTCTAATGTGTTTGTCATTTGATCAATTGAATTCTTCATTTCATTATGATTTCTCGTCACTATCAGAGTTTCTTGTTCCACTAGTTGTTTCATTTCATTTTGATTCCTCCTTAATATTTCATTTTCACGAGAGAGATTTTCTATCTTGTCCATGAAGGATTTCTGTAGTTCAAGAATTTGTTTTTGAGAAGTTCTTAATGTTCTTATCAATTTTTTGAGATCCGCTTCTTGTATTTCTTCGATCTCATCATCTTCATAATCTTGCATTGGGGTGTCTTTTTCATTTGGGGGCGTCATAGTGTCTTCCTTGTTCTTGTTAGCTTGGTTTTTGCGTTTGTTGTTTGGCATGTTGGAGATATTTGGTTTCTTCACTGTGGTGTTTTTTCTTGTTACACTATGGCTCTATATTAAGTGGACTGTCTGCTTTCGGTGGAGCCTTAGAGGCTTGAGATGAGTGTGGACTGAGAGCTGTGTTTGGTTCCTCAGGGCTGAGGGTGTGTCAAAGATGACACTCCCAGGTTAGGCGTGGTAAATCTCTTTCTTTTCTTTTCTTTTTTTTTTTTTGATTCAAAAGGGAAGTAATTCCGCACAGCTGAACGTACTTGGAGGTAGTTAGCAGGCAAATGATATACCCACAGGAGCCAGATTGGAAGCTCTTTCCCAAGGACCACACAGGGAATCTCTGCTGCCCTCAGTGTGGGCTCCAATTCTCCTGCAGTCTCCCACTGGGTTGCCAAGTTAAATCCTAATCTCCTGTTATTTCACCCCTCCCCCCAGAGTCAGGTTTTTCTGCTCGGCTCAGGGCCGGTGCAGACCTGAGGTCGCCCTGCTTATGACGTATGTCCAAAATGGCGCCTGCTCTTTGTCTTGCTCGCCTTTGAGAGGTGAGCGGAGAGCGAGAGACTCGTGTCCGTATCGGTCACTTTTTTTTTTTTTTTCCTCTCTCTCTTCTAGTTAGCCTGGTGAACTTTTCCCCACGGAGTTTCAAGCCTCGTTCCCTCTAGCCTCCTCTTTCCGCTTGCCCGCTGGTGTCTCGGGCTATGGAGGTTCGGCTCACCTCGCGTTCCAGCGCTGGTGCGTTGAGTCTGCTGCTGCTGTCCCGAACTTGGGCTCCCACGCTCTCCACGCAGGTCCACTGTGAATCACTAGTTCCGGAAGAGTTTCCGCTGCTGTTTCTTCCCCTACTCTTCCTTGACCCTGCAGTATCTCCACTTATATTAACGTGTGTCTTGACGAACTATCAATGTGCTTCCTTCCTATTCCGCCATCTTGCCGCTCTCTCCCATTAGACTTTTTAATTCTCAAACATTTGTATTAATAGCATTTTCCATTATAGAAACTTAAAGTCTGGTACCACATCACATCTTGACAGTCCTTCTAATATACTCCAAATAGACTGATTAGTTGGTGTCTCTATAAGATGAGAGACATAGGTCCTTCGATTTTTTCAGTTGGGCCCAAACTGGAAAAACCAAAGTCCAGGATTTACTGGAAATTTTAGAGACCAGATTGTTTGAAACTTTGATTTTTTGAATGCCTGTCAAGAATGCCAAGAAGGCTCAAAATCCAAAATATCTGGTTGAAATAAGATTCCTTAAAATCATGACATAATATAGACCAAATTTGATCATTGTTACAAGGTGTTTATTCAAATCTTTGAAAATAAGCACAAATTTAAATAACCCATAGCTCTTAATAAAAATTCAGCTGTTTTTGAACAATTAGAATTGAACAGACATCAAGAGAACATAATAGATTACTTTAACACATTGCTTTAACAGAGCATCAGAGTTTAATTCTATGTCAAAGAGAAATTGAGCTTCCTGTGATCTTTTGCTGTGAGGTTTCCTTCCTTTACCTTCTTTCATATTGGTGACCATGTTTCTGTGTTTCTGTGTGTAACACATCTTTAAGCATCTTTTGCAGGGCTGGATGAGTGGCAACAAATTCTTTCAGTTTCTGTTTGCTATGAAAAGTCTTAATTTCACCTTCATTCACAAATGAGAGCTTTGCAGGATATAGTATTCTGGGCTGGCAGTTTTTCTCTCTTAGTACCTGGGCTATGTCTCGCCATTCCCTTCTAGCTTGTAGGGTTTCTGATGAGAAGTCTGCTGTGGGTCTAATTGAAGATCCTCTAAGAGTGATCTGAGGTTTCTCTCTTGCACCTTTTAGGATCTTTTCTTTATGTTTCACTGTGGTGAGTTTGATTACAACATGTCGTGGTGAGGATCTCTTTTGGTCATGTTTATTAGGGGTTCTATAAGCTTCCTGTACTAAGATGCCTCTGTCCTTCTCCAAACCTGGGAAGTTTTCTGCTAGTATCTCACTGAAAATGCCTTCTAATCCTTTCTCCCTCTCCATGCCTTCAGGAACTCCTAGAACCCGAATGTTGGGTTTTTTAATAGTATCCTGTAGATTCCCGACAATATTTTTTAGATTTCTAATTTCTTCTTCTTTTCTTTGGTTTGCCTGTTTCCTTTCCTGTTCTCTGTCTTCTAAGTCTGATATTCTCTCTTCTGCTTCGCCCATTCTGTTTTTAAGGCTCTCTAATGTGTTTGTCATTTGATCTATTGAACTCTTCATTTCATTATGATTTCTCGTCACTATCAGAGTTTCTTGTTCCACTAGTTGTTTCATTTCATTTTGATTCCTCCTTAATATTTCATTTTCACGAGAGAGATTTTCTATCTTGTCCATTAAGGATTTCTGTAGTTCAAGAATTTGTTTTTGAGAACTTCTTAATGTTCTTATCAATTTTTTGAGATCCGCTTCTTGCATTTCTTCGATCTCATCATCGTCATAATCTTGAATTGGTGTGTCTTTTTCATTTGGGGGCGTCATAGTGTCTTCCTTGTTCTTGTTAGCTTGGTTTTTGCGTTTGTTGTTTGGCATGTTGGAGATATTTGGTTTCTTCACTGTGGTGTTTTTTCTTGTTACACTATGGCTCTATATTAAGTGGACTGTCTGCTTTAGTGTGGCCTGAGAGCTGTGTTTGGTTCCTCAGGGTTGAGGGTGTGTCAAAGATGACACTCCCAGGTTAGGTGTGGTAAATCTCTCTTTCTTTTTTTGATTCAAAAGGCAAGTAATTCCGCACAGCTGAATGTAATTGGCGGTAGTTAGCAGGCAAATGATATACCCACAGGAGCCAGAGATCGGAAGCTCTTTTCCAAGGACCACACAGGGAATCTGTGCTGCCCTTGGTGTGGGCTCCTATTCTCCTGCAGTCTCCCACTGGGTTGCCAAGTTAGATGCTAATCTCCTGTTATTTCACCCCTCCCCACAGAGTCAGGTTTTTCTGCTAGGCTCAGGGCTGGTGCAGACCTGAGGTCGCCCTGCTTATGACGTATGTCCAAAATGGCGCCTGCTCTGTCTTGCTCGCCTTTGAGAGGTGAGCGGAGAGAGAGAAACTTGTGTCCGTATCGGTCACTTTTTTTTTTTTTTTTTCCTCTCTCTCTTCTAGTTAGCCTGGTGAATTTTTCCCCACGGAGTTTCAAGCCTCGTTCCCTCTAGCCTCCTCTTTCCACTTGCCCGCTGGTGTCTCAGGCTATTGAGGTTCGGCTCACCTCGCGTTCCAGCGCTGGTGTGTTGAGTCTGCCGCTGGTGTCCCGAACTTGGGCTCCCACGCTCTCCACGCAGGTACACTGTGAATCACTAGTTCCGGAAGAGTTTCCTCTGCTGTTTCATCCCCTACTCTTCCTTGACCCTGCAGTATCTCCACTTATATTAAACTGTCTCTCCCCCAGACTAATAGTGTGCTCCCTGCCTATTCCGCCATCTTGCCGCTCTCCTCTACCCATTGAATATTTATCAAGTAGCTGATACATGGTCAACTCCTGTTTCAATTATACTTCTGCTTCTATGACTTTTCCAGTTTAGTATTGGTTTGTATAAACTCAGGGCCATCTTCCCTTTTATCATGAGCTTCAATTGTCCCTAATCTCAAGAGTTATTTTTGTTTTCATGCCATTAATATCACTATATATTTCTTTCTATTTTTCAGATTTCCCAGTAACTATACCTATTTTAGAAGAAGCAACCACATTTTGACACAGTAGAGAGATGTGTTTGGGAAACAGTGTGGGAACATGGCTCATTAGGAAAGCACAACTGTTGTGGTGTTAATCAAATTCTGTATTTGTTTTGAAAGATGTGGTTTATATTGTTAAAAGAAATTCTCTGGTAGTCTGATGTGCTGATAGTTTAAAAAATTTATATCATGCCATACTTAAGTATCTAATTCTTGGAAAATCTGTCTTTTTTTACAACATAAATATTTTAAAGAAACATTATTTTACCCATGAATGAACACAAGGCATTTTTTCATAATATAGTTCAAATTGACTGAATAATTGAGTGTTTGCCTTATTTTTAAATCATTTTTCAATATCAGCCACAAACTGGAATTTAGACATACAGAATGTTAAATTGAATGGAATCATACAATTATGCTGATCACATGGATTTTGAAATTAGTTTCAGTACAAAATCTATTGTTAGAAGGATTATGAAGGAACATTATTACCAGGTATAAGGTGAAGCATAATATGTTACGTGAAAATTGTGATTGGGCTGGCATTGTGGCATAGTGGGTAAGGGTACTGCCTGTGATGCTGGCATCACATATTATTGTGGGTTCCTGTCCCAGCTGCTCCACTTTCTATCAGCTCCCTGTTAATGGCCTGGACAATGCAGTGGAAGATTGTGCAAGTGTTTGGGCCCCTGTCACCTACGTGGGAGACCCAGATGAAGCTCATGGATGCTGACTTTGGCCTGGACCAGCCCTAGCTATTGTGGCCATCTATAGAGTAAAACAGCAAATAGAAAAATCCCCCCCCCCCCCCCGCCATGTGTGTGTATGTCTGTCTCTCCTTTTCTCTCTATAACTCTGAATTGCAAACAAAAAGTAAATGTTTTTTAAAAAAGAAGATTGTGATCTAAATTCTCCTAAAATACATGTATTTAAGCACTGTTTCAAAATGCTCTATTTCTAACCTCCTCTCTTGCTCTTCTGTCCCTCCTTTTCTTCCTCTGTTGAAGTTATTCTTGTTTAATTTCTGTTGTTCTCACAAGCCAGACACCCTTCCAACTTACAGCATTTGTTCTGTGTGTTTCCTCTGCTTGGAATTCTCTTCTTCTGGAACAATCTGTGGCTAACTCACTCATCTTCATGTCTTAGCTCCAAATCCTCTTGCCCCAAACACTTTCACATCTTGTGTCCTTGCATGCTCAGTACTCATCACCTTTCTCTGCCTCTATTCTCCCAGCACTTATCATCTTCTAATTTGGTAGTTACCACACATTTTTATTATGTTCATTGTTTGTCAGCCTCTCTCTACAACAAAGTGGAGTTATTTTTGTATCTTTCATCCAGTGATTTATTCTAGGCACTTAGAGTAGTGCCAGACACATGGTTGGTGCTCTGTAAGTATTTGTTGAATGAATGAAAGGATAAATGAATGATTTACTGGCTTATAAAGTGATGCTAATTCCAAGTAATTAAGTTACTTAAATATAGCCCAGTTTGTAGTTTCTATTAAAAATAATAGCTGTGATCTCTAGTATATTAAAAACAAATTTCAAAGTAAAAAGCTATTGAGCTTATTTTCATTAAGAAGTATTTTATTGAAAAATAAAGAAGTAGCTGATGTTAGAAACATGGCACATATTATATAAATAAGTAATTACATTTCCGGGACTGGAAAATAACTTTCTAATTGTATGGCATGATTTGGACAGGTTAAAGGTGAAAAACTTAAGACCAAATTATCAACAATTTTATCATCTATTTGGAAATTAAAGTATTAATTGTTAATCTGAAAGCTTTGGTGGGTAAATATTGCAAAGAGCCATGTCTGTCATTAAACTACTTTCCTGGCTGGATGTAATAAAACTACACCTTTTGGCCTGATTTGATCTAAAAAGAGTAGCTATGAGGGAAAGCACACCTCCATACACTATTGCTTTGCTTTATTCTTAGAAACCTGGGTTTTGAGGTCATTCTTTGAGATAGGGAGAAAAAAAGAGAACAGCTTATTTTGGCTTTTCCTGACCTTACTTTTCTATTTGTTGATCAGAATGCAAGAAAAGCAGAAATTGGAAAATACATCTACAGGTTTAATGAAAATATGGTTGTTTTTAATTCCCAGGGGAAAGTCTCTATTGAGCTAGCTGTTTAGGATTTTTTTTTCAAATAAATGCTCTATTAGCATAAAAAGATCATGTCCAAACTATCTTGTATTTAAGGAGTTTCTAGAGGTCTGCGTGGTGATGCAGGGGTTACAGGATCACTCCTTTGAGAAGCAGTGCTTATATATACAGCAACATCAAGCATTCTTAAAAGCAGCAATTAGGTACTGAATGGAATTTAAAAACCATTGTATCACTTGGTTTATTCAATTCAAGATGTTAAACCTTAGGGAGGAAAACATGGGCTTGAATTTCTTCACAGTTCTTCTTTGGGTAAAATATGGCTAATTACATAATCCTTCATTTCCCTTAGTTCATTATTTCTATAGTTTAGATGATACATTGGAAGTAAAAGTATTTGTTTTTTTATTGCAGTCTCATATGCCTCCAGATTTTGAGTCTGTTACTTAAATTTTCTGGACTCATTGTCTGCTAAAAATAAGTATAATTTCTTCTTTTTAAGGAATATCTAAACATCTGATTCTTCTTTGTCCCTTAGTTAGGCTGTCAAGTATTCTTCTACCTTCCTAAGGACAGGGACTAAGTCCTTCACTAAAATCTCATCCCATACGAACTCCCTCTGGTGGTGAAGCTGAAAATGAAAGCTGAGAAGTTCTCAGTGGACAGGTCTGAAGGGCAGGAGGCAAGTTGGTGGGAGGCAGTGAAGTTGACACCAGGAGGGACAGGGAAAAGTCCAAGGGAGGGCCTAAGCCACATTTGAGGCCCTGCAGTCTCCAAGAAACTTATCCATTTCCACAGCTTTTTCAGTTTGTTTATGTGAGCTTCCTCTACATCTCCTCCTTTTCTTTTTTTTTTTTTTTTTTTTGGACAGGCAGAGTGGACAGTAGAGGGAGACAGAGAGAAAGGTCTTCCTTTTTGCCGTTGGTTCACCCTCCAATGGCTGCCGCGGTAGGCGCGCTGCGGCCGGCGCACCGCGCTGTTCTGATGGCAGGAGCCAGGTGCTTATCCTGGTCTCTCATGGGGCGCAGGGCCCAAGGACTTGGACCATCCTCCACTGCACTCCCTGGCCGGATAGTTGGTTTTCTTCCTTGTAAACAGAGTCTAAATGACAAACTTTTCAGAGTGCACTTTGAAATAAGCACTTTCAGTCCAAAGCTACTCAGATGAATATCACTGCAACAGATGCTTCGTTGAAGCAGAGGGTTTCTTTGGTTTAAAACATCATTTTAAGATTTTATTTACTAATTTTTAGCCACATTCAATATGACAGCACTTTACTAAAATAAGAAATATGAACACTCTTAGGAGTTCATAATCGTATTTACAAGTTATTTTATTTTTATGCTGAGAATAAGTTGGCTTATTTTCATGACATGTTATGGTTTACCAGGATTGAACCAAACAGGTTAGGATGATTTCCTGACCCTCAGTTTCATTTCCTGCAAATCTAGGGATGCATTTACTTCATAAGGTGGTTGTAAAGACCAAGTAATACACACAGCATTCTTAGGTGGCAAATAATGTGTACTTAAGAATAGTGGTCAAATGACACTGTCTACCTAGTGAATGACTTAAATTTTGGTATGTGGGGGACTATAGGAGGTGGATGATTTGTATTCACATGTTGACCTCTGAGGGGGTTAGGGCACATGACAACAGGCAAGTCTGTGAATGTATGTGTTGGGGGAGATAGGGATAGTATTTCTCACCGTCACTCTCACAATTTGGAGGGGCGGAGGGGATTTTGGGTCAACTAACATTTCTGACAATGATGTAGATTACAAAAATCAAATCCTGTACCTCTAAAGTTAATGTGTGTATACAACCAAGAAGCTCACTATAATAATGGCGTTTGGATTTGGGTGATGGGCTTGAGAATTGCATGGATAATTTTTGTAACTTTTACCAAATACTTCAGGAACTGGTGGGCAGGCTGACTCAAGCTTTTTGTAGATTTACACACCTAAAGCATTAGAGTGATTACATTATATTTCATTTTTCTTGTTAGGAAAAAATGGCAACAGAAAATTCAAAAGTTTGGAAAAAAATAATAATATAACAGGATTTCAAGAAGAAATCAAATTGACCTTAACACAGACACTGAATGCTGTATAAATGGTTATGTTTTGCTCACTTTACAACTATATATAAAAGCTAAAATAAAATTAAGCTGGGAATTAGGAAAATGGCTTCTGACATAAAAGAAGTAACAATTGGAAGGAATTCACACTTGCCATTAGGCTTATATATAATAGACATAAAATTTAACTTGAAAACGCTCTGTTATACCTGAGGTACCTTTTGTTGGGTAATTGAAATGAATCTGAGTGACTTGTGAGACATTCAGCAGCTGTTTCTGTTTATCTTTGAGCTTTTCAATGTGTTTAGAGTAATTTTAACATTTTCTCTGGAAGATCAATTCTGGGAATGTTGGCTTAAAATGAATATTTTATGTCATCTAGGCTAAATATTACAGGAAAAACCCCCATAGGAACAACTTTCAATATTTTCTTTTGTACCTGTAGGTATATGGTATGCCATAAAAAGGCTTCTGTCACATTTTAGATACAAAATGCAACTATACTTTGAGGTACTTTATAGGCTCAGAAGTAAGGAGCTGTCTCATAAAAGCATTGAGAAGGTACATAAAACATTTTAGAAACATCCTTGGCATACAAAGGATTTCTAATGAGCCCATATTATAAGTCTAAATTTATTTCTAACAAACCATTTGTACAAAGCATCACCACGGTAGTTTATAGAGAGATGGCTTAAGGGAAAAAGAATACATTCCTAAAATGAGATGGAGTTTTGCCCTTCTAGGGAGGCAAATAAACTCTCTTAGGAATATAAATTAAGCACTCTAGGAGGTTTTTGTGTTTTCAGATGACTATGGAAAAAGTGGAAAGTGCTTATTAATTAAAACTATGGGTTCTTTGCCACTGTGCTTGAGGCTTGACTTGGAAAATGAGAAGAGTATGAGAAGGTAGTAAATTTGGGAGCTGGGGCAGAGACAAGGAAAGGGGCCCAGGAAACAATGGCCCTTCTTTGGGATGCTTGTATGTCTTTGTTTAGGAGTTTCTCCTTCCAATCTGTGGATTGTGTAACACATAGCACATGTGCTGCAAACAGCCCCATGGTGATGGCTGGAAAAGAAGGACTCCAGGTAGGAGGAGTGAGGAGTTGAGGAAAAGGAGCCACCCTTGGGTGCAGAACCTGTGGAAAGGAGGATGTGAGTGAAAACACCCTGGAACCAAGACCAGTTCTTTGTGCTCACACAGACACCAAAATGGACCAAAGTTCTGCCTTTAGCTTAGAGGTGTTGGCCTTATCTGCACCTTAGATTTGTTGCTAGAATTTGTATTCAAACAATTTTGAGATTTATGTAAACATATTAACAAATCAATGTTTAGATTAGGTTAAGATTCCATTGTGTTTAAAAAGGTATTTAATAACTACCCAATCAAAAACTTTTCCAATAAGAGGATTTTAAAGCCAGAAGTTTCTCGGGGCTGAGAGAGACCACATAGGCGTATCAGGTAAGATGTTGAGTTTAATATGGTAGAAATGGGGAGAGGGAAGAAAAGAGTATAACCCACTGCACCTGCTTTTGCCATGACACACAGGTGAAAATATTTAAGAAACATTAGAGTCAAATATAACTGTTGTCTAATCTATGGTTCCTGCTTTATAATGTTGGCTGATTTCCTTTTAGCACTTACAATGTAAAAAATTATCTCTTTATTCCTCACACTAAATTCCATGAGGTAGATACCTTTGTCACTCCTGTTGACTTTTATAGTCTCAGTGTCTTTCATGTAATAGGCTTTAATAAATACCAAACACTTCAGAAAGTTTGTGGAAAAGGGGAATTAAAACATAGGTTTCTTTTGGTGTAGACAAAAGGTTTGAAATCAGGAATGGGTGTTTGGCACAGTATTTAGGGTGCTGGAAACCCAGGTCAGAGTGCCTGCGTTTGAGTTCCAGCTCTGCTTCTGATTCCAGTTTGCTGCTACTACACATTCTGGGAGGCATCAGATGATAGGTTATGTAATAGGGTTCCTGCCACCCAGATGAGTGATCTGGATTGAATTCCAGACTCCTGCTTTGGCCTGTTCCAGCTTGAGGCAAAATATTGGAACAGACAGTTTACAGAAACAGAAATACAAATGACTCTTAGCCATGGAAATTTATTCATCCTCAATTTAAAAATGTAAATTAAAATTATAATGATATTTTTCACCTTTTGAATTAGTAATAATCAACATAACAGCATGTTGACAAAGATGTAACAGAATAGATACCAGTTTATTTGAAAGGCAGAGACAGAGAAAGAAGCAGAAACAAAATGTGCGATTCATGAAAATGATCATAAAGTGAGGAAAGAAAGTTATCACATGGTATCATTTGGTGAAGCAATATTTGCAACAATAAACCAAGTAATATGACAACAACACAATTTTATTACTTTCTCTGTATTAAGTTCCTCATATAAGAGAAAGTGTGTGATATTTGTCTTTCTGGTCTGGTTTATTTCACTTTGTATACTTACTTCCAGTTCCATCCATTTTGTTGCAAATGTCAGGATTTCATTCTTTTATATGCTGAGTAATATTCTATCATGTTTATATACCATATTTTCCTTATCCAGTCATCAGCTAATGGACATCTAGGTTGCTCTTGTATCTTTGCTATAAACATGGGAATGAAATATCTTTTTGATATGCTGATTTTACTCCTTTTGGATATATTCCTGGAAGTGGAATATCTAGGTCATAGGGTAGATAAATTTATGGTTTTTTTGAGGAATTGCCATAGTGTTTTACATAATGGTTGCACATAATGGTTGCAACTCCACTAACAATGTATTAGGGTAAACTTTTCTCCACAGCCTCACCAGTATTTGTTATTTTTGACTTTTAGAGAATAACCATTCTAACTGGAGTGAGATGATACCTCCTGGTGGTTTTTATTTGCATTTGACTGATGGCTAGTGATACTAAGCATTTTTTTTTTTGTATGTCTCTTGACCATTTTTATTTCTTCCTTTGAAAGATGCCTATTCTTATCCTTTGCCCATTTCTTAACTGGATTATTTGTTTTGTTGTTGTTGAGTTTCTTGAGTTCCTTATATATCCTGGATAGTAATCCTTTATCAGATGCATAGTTTACAAATATTTTCTTTCATTTTGTCAGTTATCGCTTCATTTTTTCCATTGTTTCCTTTGCTGAACAAAGGTTCTCTTGATGTAGTTCCATTTTCCTATTTTTGTTTTATTGCCTGTGCTTTTGAGATCTTATCCAAAAAGTCTTTGCCTATGTCAATGTCTTGCAGTGTTTTCCCTACATTTTCTTCTAGTATTTTGATAGTTTAAGGTCCAAGGTTAGACCCTTGGTTTATTTTGAGTTGATTTTTATATTGAGTATAAGGTTGGGATGTTGTTCCCAGCTTCTACATGTGGAAATTTAATTTCCCAACAATGTTTGTTGAAGAGTCTATCTTTTCTACAGGAACTGTATTTAGCACCTTTGTCAAAAAATTAGTTGGATGTAGATGCATGTTCTTATTTCTGGTTTCTACTATGTTCCATTGGTCTAAATGTTTATTTTTATGCTGGTACCATGTTATTTTGATTATAAAGCCCTGTAGTACATCTTGAAATCTTGTATTGTGATGCCTCTACGTTAAGATTTCTTTGGCTATTCAAGGTCTTTTGAATAAGAATTTGGGGATTGTTTTTCTAGTTTTAAGACAAATGTCCTTAGAATTTTTATGGGGATTGCACTGAATCTGTAAATTGTTTTGGGTAGTATAGATGTTTTGATAATAGTAATTTTTACAATCCATCAACAAAGATTTTTCCACTTTTTTGATATCTTCTTCTGAGGAACATCTTGTGAGGAAAGGTTTGCTTTAGCTTACATTTTTGAGGTTCACAGTTCAAGATCAGGAAGCTTCATTTGTCCTGTATCTGGTGGAGACAGGCAATCACATGTGTGGAGAAACAGTCACATGGTGAACTAGAAAGCAGAGAGAGAAGCTAGGACAACTTCAGTTTATATAAACAACCCTTTCACATGGATTGCCTTCCAAGGGCAAGCCTCCAATACTAAATATTATACAACTGGCTCCACCTCCTAGATTCCATAATTAGATCAAATATCCAGACCAATCCATCAATGAATGGCATGAACCTAAAACTTGAACTGTGAACCTAAAACTTGAGGATTTAAATATCTGCATGAGTTTGGTGAACCAAGTTCTGTTCAGTTCAAAACAAGATATAACTGTTGAACTATAAATATGCTTAAAATTTTTTTAATGGCTTACGTTCCATGTAGGGAAACCTTAGATTTGGCTAATTTTGTGGCATTATTGATTTTCAATTTTTGCTAAGTACAACTAAATAAAATCCATGTTTATTCCTGGATTTTCTGAAATGAGACTAAATTTTTTAATGTAATAAAAATTCCAAAGTTCGGATGTTACCTTGTTTGAGTGAAGAATTGAATCAACCATACTCAGTGATTATGCATGTATAATCCTTACTGAATAACAACCACTGCATTTAGAAGATAATAAAAAGTTGAATATTATATAACATCATAACAAGAAATGTCATGTCTCATATTTAATAAATGTCAGACAGGAAGAACATATATTTCCTTTTTTTAAAATTTTTTTGACAGGCAGAGTGGACAGTGAGAGAGAGAGACAGAGAGAAAGGTCTTCCTTTTTGCCGTTGGTTCACCCTCCAATGGCCGCCGCGGCTGGCGCGCTGTGGCCAGTGCACCACGCTGATCCGATGACAGGAGCCAGGTGGTTATCCTGGTCTCCCATGGGGTGCAGGGCCCAAGCACTTGGGCCATCTTCCACTGCACTCCCTAGCCACAGCAGAGAGTTGGCCTGGAAGAGGGGCAACCGGGACAGAACCCGGTGCCCCAACCGGGACTAGAACCCGGTGTGCCGGCACCGCAACAATATATTTCCTATAAGAAGTAGTTTCAGACAGTGACAGTAACCACTTTTCACCAAAATTTTGTAGTCTTCTTTTTTCTAAGAGAAATTAGGTTAATGGTTTTGAGAGAGCAGTCAATTTCTGGTTCTTGCTGTGATATTAACTAGGAAAAGGTCTGTCTTGGAAATTATGAAATAGAATTTTTAAACCTTGCATTAGGGTTGAATGGGATATGAAATTAAATCCAATGACCTTTAAGTGCTAACTTACTACCTTTTCTTTTTTAAAGGACAAATAATAGTTACTATTCCTATTGGAAAAATAGAGTGGCCAGAACTTGGGGATGCAGGAAGCTCAATTTGAAGACTGTTGAATTCATAAATGGACACAACATAAATAAACCATTAATATAGTTGACAACAATTAAACTTCATTGTATAATTTAAAATCACTAGTAGAGAGGATTTTGAATGTTCCCAATACAAATAAACAAAAAAATGTCTGAGGTGATACATGTATCAGTTCCCCTGATCTGGTCATCACATTGTATACATGTATTGAAATGTCATATTGTACCCCCAAATATGTACTTAAACTGTTGTATATAAAAATGTTAAAAATAACTAAGATGCTCTAATAAAATCTCAGACACATTTTGGTCACTCTAGCTGTGAATGTGTATTTGTGTGTGGCAGGAATATAACTTGAAGTGTTAATCTGGTTATGCTCTGTGGGTTTTCCATCTTCATCCTTTACTCTATTTTTTTATACCACACTAAAGTAGATACAAAGATTGAAAGACAACCTAAGACTAATTTTTTCTCATGGGGTGGGCTGGGGTGATGGAAAAAGAAGTGGCAACCAAAAAACTTGTCTGGAGGAACAGGATGGAGGGGAAGAGATATGGAAGGAACATCTTTCCAAGGCTGACTTCCCAAGACTTGTGAGTGAAGGACACTGACTATTCAACAATACTTGGTACCTGTAAGCACCCTGCGTAGGGATCAGGGCACTGGGAGACATGGGTAGGGTTGAGACCTCTCCCTAGATTTGAACTAAAGAGTAGAACATTAATCTTCATGCAAAGGCAACTATTCACCTGCCCCTTTGTTTCATGAGTTTCCTTGTCTCCATTATTAGATTAAAAGTTTTGAGAGCAAGGTCTGAATCTCTCTTTTACCAGAATAATGTATTAACCATCATCCTAAATTTCTCTGTAAGCATCCTGAATGATGTTCATGTTACAAAGAACCTATGTTGAAAATAGGCTAAATCAGGCCGGCGCCGCGGCTCAATAGGCTAATCCTCCACCTGCGGTGCTGGCACACCAGGTTCTAGTCTCAGTCGGGGCGCCGGATTCTGTCCCGGTCACTCCTCTTCCTGTCCAGCTCTCTGCTGTGGCCCGGGGGTGCAGTGGAGGATGGCCCAAATGCTTGAACCCTGCACCCGCATGGGAGACCAGGAGAAGCACCTGGCTCCTGGCTTTGGATCAGCGCGGTGTGCCGGCCGCAGCGCGCCGGGCTGCAGCGGCCATTGGAGGGTGAACCAATGGAAAAGGAAGACCTTTCTCTCTCTCTCTCTCTCTCTTACTGTTCACTCTGTCTGTCAAAAAAAAAAATCTAAAAAAAATTTAAAGAAAGTAGGCTAAACTGAATACACCTGTACTCTTCAGTTCCCAGTACTATCAACAATTTATTCCACATTTACCTTAGAAGCAGTGCATTTCTTTCCAAATATAATTATGCTAGATTTCATTATCATAAATATGTAATTTAATTAAGAATTACTTAAACTGATTAAACATAGTTATTAAAAGAGAAACAATTGTTGTTCTTGTCAAAACGAGTTTAAACAGTTTGGAAGGCATGAGTTGTCAAATTGGATGTGGCTGTGGTAACCATAAGAGGTTGTATATAAATCATAAAAATACCAGAGGGATTCTATTAGGCATTAAGATAGCTTCCACATGTCTTTAGGTTTTTGTTCCAACTCAAAGGAGCACAAATTAGAAATCATAAAGAATGCAATGTAGGTATGGTTTATGTATCTGTAGTTTTACTTCAATTATTGGATCTAAAAGCAGAAGGAAAAGCTTTGGTCTCCCTTATATTAGAATCCTGGAGAATAAAAAAGTTATATTTGTGGTTAATTTTAAAATTAATTAATAATGTTGTTTTTAATGTTTTCCCGTTTCATTGAGGTTTATGTTTAATGTGTGAGATCCTCATCTCAAATATGTTTTGTTCAAGAGCTTTTTCTGGGCTTCCTTTGCCCTTTCCTGTACAATCTAGCTCACATGGAATATGGACTCACAGTGAAGGGTGCTGAATAATATAATAATAATAGAGAGAAAAAACAATTTTTTTTCTGGAACAGAACCAAGTCTGACTGGTTTGCTAAAGTTTTCAACAAATAAGTTTCCATCTTTTCAGGGAAGGAAAGTATAGCTCTAGTTAAGGTGGCATGCAATATAGACTGAGAGTTGGGTATGGCAGAAGTTCCATGGTTTATGATTTAAGATGTTCATTTGATTTGCTGGTAGTTTTAGGAGCGACTGTGAACTTTTAAGAGAGGAACATAAAGCAAGTTAGAGAAAATTAATGAAATGAAGAGTTTAAAAGAGGACGAAGAGTAAAGAAATGGAGGCCAGGAAAACAGCTACTATAGATTTTTTTTTTTTTGGTAAGATTTCTATTTGTTTATTTGAGTGGTAGAGTTACAGACAGTGAGAGAGAGAGAGACAGAGAGAAAGGTCTTCCTTCCGTTGGTTCACTCCCCAAATGGCCGCCACGGCCGGCGCTACGCCGATCCGAAGCCAGGAGCCAGGTGCCTCTACCTGGTCTCCCATGCGGGTGCAGGGCCCAAGCACTTGGGGCATCTTCTACTGCTATCCCAGGCCATAGCAGAGAGCTGGACTGGAAGAGAAGCAACTGGGACTAGAACCGGCGCCCATATGGGATGCTTGTGCTGCATGCAGAGAATTAACCTAGTGCGCCACAGCGCCGGCCCCTAGATGTTTTGAATTACTGCCTTGACTATGTAAATACATACATTCCAAATATTGAAATAAAAAATTACGGTGAATAAGTTGTGAGGGCTGCCACTAGAGAGTAAGATCCTCCTGATAAACAGAAGCTTCTTACACTTGCCTTTGAATCTCAAGAGTTTAGATCATAGTTGGCACATTCTAATCAGTAGGTAAATATTTATTGAATGAATTAATTACTCACAGGGGCTGAATCATTGTGAAAGGTAAAGTTAAAGTTCCCTGGAATGTCTAGATCTTAAGTTTTCCACCTGGGAAGGATGATAGTACACAACATAAGTGGTTACATGAGTGGTTTTGAAATAGGTTGTGGGCTCCCAGATACGTGAGATTCATTCTAGGACATATGGTACTCATAGTTATCTCACCTGGAGCCTTTAACATTTCTGGACAGCTGAGGCTTTGATCAAGGGCTCTTGCTGTACTACAGATGGCCCAAGAAATATTGGATCAGTGTAGGACCTTGTTGATGAGCTCCTGGGGATGCAAAAGGGCAGCCCAAACTAAATTTAATACTTGCTCCTGGATCCAAACCTTATGCCTCTCGCCAGAGGATTCTGCCTAATAGTTCCTGGGCTTCCTTCTAAATTTCCTGTAAGTGCCTTGGTAGTGTTTATTCACTTATTTTCTGAGAGGAGTTTCTGTAATAAAAGTACTGATATACTGAAAATGCTAACCTTTGGACTTTTATCTTTGAATAATGAATGTTAAAATACACCTTGAAAAATTAGAAACTTGGAATGGTTTAATACTCTTTTAATAACTTCAACTGTACACAATATTTAAGGATGTGGGTTGTCTTTCTTTATGCCACACCACACAGTCTATCTTGAACTCCTCTTTATTTCCAGGTGCACCTCCAAACTGAGTACCTGGAACAATGCCTGGCATAAATTAGGTGCTCGATAAAAGCTGGTTGGATGACTGACAAAATGCTGCTTTCCCCTCCTTAGCATCTGGTTAACTTAGCAACATTAGAAAGGAAACTGGATAATTCTGGGCCCATGCAGGGGTTGACTTTCATCTTGGAGGATTCTGCAGACAGGTAATTTGTCTGAAGGGCTCTTTTAAACAATTGAATCTTGAAAATTATTTTGTATTGGCTTCATGCCATGACATGAAGTCTACTCATTTAATCTACTCAGGATTTTTAGAAAAATGGTGGAAAGATATTTACAAAGAGTACTGAAAAGCACCATAACAAAATACTCATTCTTTCATTTAAAACAGAGATTTCTGTAAATATTTTCATTCAGCAAAAGAATATTGTCAAAAACTTCAGTGAGATGATTCTTTGTTTGCAGAGTAAATAGCAAGCAAAGATACTTGATAGTGACCCCTCTCATAAAAGTCTTTTGAATTAGCGCATTTATGTCCTAGACAAAATAATTCCTATATTACAATGTGAAATGGACTAGTGAACTTTCAATTATCCATTCATATTTTCCAAAACCTAAATGCTGACCAGTGTATCTCTTACAGTGCTTTATACCATGAAATTAATCAGTTTATAAGACAAGTCTAAAAGTGCAGACATTTGATTTTTCTGTTCTATTTTTATTATCCTTTAATAGAGCTATTTGTATACAACTCTTTTGATTCCTTTCATATGAGAAAATTCTTCCTGCTTCAATGCAAATTCTACCAGTCTGTTTAAGCTGGTGTTCCTCATGGTACAAATACTAATAGGGTAGGACAGGAACCCCAAGGTCAGCAAACAGTAGTGAGAAGAATGAAGGGATATGTCTGAAACGGGACCCTGTTAAGGCATAGCTGTCGCCAAAGAATCTGTCATTCCAACCAAACAACCTGGGGCAATTTAGTCCTGAACTTCCAGCACTGTTGCCATGGTTTCTAGACAAAGGCGACAGGGCTGCAATTCCAATTATACCCTTCAAAATGACAGATAACTGAAAAATAGGAATGGGGTAATAAAATCTCAGGTCACCCAGAAGAGATGTGATAGATACAAGTGACAGAGAAGTGAAAGAGGCAAGTTTATGTTTACCTAAAAAATACCCTTGTGATTCAGAATGCAAATATATATTCTGACAACTCTCTAGACTTTCAAAAGCAATTTTATCCATCAGACAGTGCATTATTCAAAGTCAGCTAAGTCTTGTTTATTAGAAATTTTCTTAATAACATTTTAAATTTAAAGGAATCATGAACTAAGACAACTCAAGAAAACAAGTGATATTGCAAATAGAGGAACGCCAATTTTTTTTTTTTTTTGAAAAAAGATTTACGAATTTACTTGATAGAGTTACAGAAAAAGAGGGAGAGACATGCAGACAGAGATCTTCCAACCTCTGGTTCACTCCTCAGAAGGCTGCAATGGCCAGGGTTGATTCAGACCGACACCAGGAGCCAGGAGCCAGGAGCCAGGAGCTTTATCTGGGGCCCCCACATTGGTAGTGGGGTGCCTAAACATTTTGACCATCCTCCGCTGTTTTTTTCCAGGCCATTAGCAGGGAGTTGAATCAGAAGTGGAGCAGTTGGGAAAGGAACTGGTGCCCATATGGGATGCTGATGTTTTCCCCACTATGCCACAATGCTGGCCCAACAATGGCATTATTTAACATACTGGAACTGAATGCAGTATTCTGTCTATCCAGTTGAAAGTATTACAGACTTTGCACCCAGCTGATATTTGGGCAATATCTGATGATCAGTACCATTTTTCCAGGATCAGCAGAAAGTTTTCTACTATGTTATTACACTATAATGAAAATGCTACCTATTTTTCAATGAAATAAATTATTAGGTCAAGATTAAAAGGTTAATGAAAAGGAGAATGATGTTAGTAGATATGATTTTGGTGTCAGAAAATTTCATATTTCTGCAGTCTGTATGGTCAGACAGTTCCATATTTCTGCAGTCTGTACAATCAAGCAGAAATGGAATATTTTAACCCTAAGTGACATTGGGTGATTTGCTTCACTTTTAAAGCTTAAAAATAAACCTATTGTAAAAGTCTTTAAAACTTTAAGTCTCAGTTTCTTCATGTGTAAAATAGAATGCTAATGCTCACATTTTAGAGTTTTGCTTTAAAATTAGGCAATGCAAATAAAGTATCTAGCTAAGCATCTGGAGTATACGTCTAAGTAATACAGTAGATGCTGTTTCTAAAATGATAACTGTTATTATTATCATCTTTCCTCATACACATTGTAACAAGGTGTACAACTACTGCTATAATAGAAGAATCCAAGAGACACCAATAAACCCAAAGTTTTAAAATAATGCCTCTATAAAAATGTTTTCAAAAAAGCACCTTGGTATGAAATTGGATGTATCTGAATGATGGTGAAAAAAGCACGAGTAATTTAACACGTGGTGTTTAAAGGATCAGTGCCGGTGTAATGAGAGGGAGGATTCTGAATGTTCTGAAGCATGCACTTGGGCCTCTTGAGTTTCTTTTGGGGGTATTTATTTTATGACAACATGATGTTAACATTGACCAGAATTTGATAAAAATCAACTTTGTCACTTGCTTTTTATACAAAAATTCAGAATGTCTAGGGGCAATCATTTGGTACAGCAGTTAAATTGCCACTTGGGAAGCATGCATCACATCTCAGACTGCTTGTGTTCCAGTTTCACCTCTGCTTCTGCTCCAGGATCCTGCTAATGTACACCCTGAGGGGCAGCAGGTGGTCGTTCAAATAATTGGTCCCTGCCACCCACATGGGACACTACCATGGAATTTCAAGCTCTCGGCTTTGACTTGCTCAGTTCTGTGAGTTGTGGGCATTTGGGGAGTGAACCAAGAGGTAGATTTCTCTTATTCTTTTTCAAATAAATAAATAAATAAATAAATAAATAAATAAATAAAAGTCTGGTTGGATTCCTATGTTTGACTTTTATTACATTTAGGATACATATTTTTCCTCAGAAATAAATAGTTTGATTTTATAATGAAAGTAATTAAAAGGAACTGATTTACTTAATAAGATAGCTATGTATGATAACCCTTGAAAGACTCATTCTACACTTTTTTTGCTACTACTTTTTCTTTTTTATTTTCTTTTATTTTTTTAACTTTTATTTAATGAATATAAATTTTCCAAAGTACAGCTTGTGGATTACAATGGCTTTTTTCCCCCATAACTTCCCTCCCACCCACAACCCTCCCCTCTCCCGCTCCCTCTCCTCCTCCATTCATATCAAGATTCATTTTCAATTATCTTTATATACAGAAGATCAATTTAGTATATACTAAGTAAAGATTTGAACAGTTTGCACCCACACAGAAACACAAGGTGTAAAAATACTGTTTGAGTACTAGTTATAGCATTAAATCACAATGCACAGCACATTAAGGACAGAGATCCTACATGAGGAGTAAGTGCACAGTGACTACTGTTGTTGACTTAACGATTTGACACTCTTGTTTATGGCGTCAGTAGTCACCCTAGGCTCTTGTCATGAGTTGCCAAGGCCATGGAAGCCTTTTGAGTTTGCCAACTCTGATCATATTTAGACAAGGTCATAGTCAAAGTGGAAGTTCTCTCCTCCCTTCAGAGAAAGCTACCTCCTTCTTTGATGGCCTGTTCTTTCCACTGGGATCTCACTCGCAGAGATCTTTCATTTAGGTCATTTTTTTTTCCAGAGTGTCTTGGTTTTCCATGCCTGAAATACTCTCATGGGCTTTTCAGCCAGATCCAAATGCCTTAAGGGCTGATTCTGAGGCCAGAGTGCTGTTTAGGACATCCATTCTATGAGTCTGCTGTGTATCCCACTTCCCATGTTGGATCATTCTCTCCCTTTTTTTTATTCTATTGGTTAGTATTTTCAGACACTACTCTTGTTTATGTGATCCCTTTGACTCTTAGTCCTATCATTATGATCAATTGTGAACAGCAATTGATCACTTGGACTAGTGAGATGGCATTGGTACATGCCACCTTGATGGGACTGAATTGGAATCCCCTGATATGTTTCTAACTCTATCATTTGGGGCAGGTCCGATTGAGCATGTCCCAAATTGTACATCTCCTCCCTCTCTTATTCCCACTCTTATATTTAACAGGGATCACTTTTCAGTTAAGTTTCAACACTTAAGAATAACTGTATTAATTACAGAATTCAACCAATAGTATTAAGTAGAACAACCAAAAAAATACTAGGAGGGATAAAGTATTAAGTTGTTCATCAACTGTGATGACAAGGGCTGATCAAGTCACCGTTTCTCATAGTGTCCATTTCACTTTAACAGGTTTCCTTTTTGGTGCTCGGTTAGTTGTCACTGATCAGGGAGAACATATCATATTTGTCCCTTTGGGACTGGCTTATTTCACTCAGCATGATGTTTTCCAGATTCCTCCATTTTGTTGCAAATGACTGGATTTCATTTTTATTTTTTTAACCACTGTGTAGTTTTCCATAGAGTACATATCACATAATTTCTTTATCCAGTCTACTGTTGATAGGCATTAAGGTCGATTCCAGGTCTTAACTATTGTGAATTGAGCTGCAGTAAACATTAAGGTGCAGACCGTTTTTTTGTTTGCCAATTTAATTTCCTTTGGGTAAATTCCAAGGAGTGGGATGGCTGAGTTTTATGGTAGGGTTATATTCAGGTTTCTGAGGAATCTCCAGACTGACTTCCATAGTGGCTTAACCAGTTTGCATTCCCACCAACAATGGGTTTGTGTCCCTTTTTCCCCACATCCTCTCCAGCATCTGTTGTTGGTAGATTTTTGTATGTGAGCCATTCTAACTGGGGTGAGGTGAAATTTCATTGTGGTTTTGATTTGCATTTCCCTGATTGCTAGTGATCTTGAACATTTTTTCATGTGCCTATTGGCCATTTGGATTTCCTCTTTTGAAAAATGTCTATTGAAGTCCTTGGCCCATCTCTCAAGTGGGTTGTTTGTTTTGTTGTTGTGGAGTTTCTTGATCTCATTGTAGATTCTGGTTATTAATCCTTTATCTGTTGCATAGTTTGCAAATATTTTTTCCCATTCTGTCAGTTGCCTCTTCACTTTCCTGACTGTTTCTTTTGCAGTACAGAAACTTCTCAATTTGATGTAACCCCAAATGTTAATTTTGGCTTTGACTACCTGTGCCTCTGGGGTCTTTTCCAAGAAATCTTTGCCAGTGCCGATATCTTGCAGGGTTTCTCCAATGCCCTCTAATAATTTGATGGTGCCGGATCATAGATTTAGGTCTTTAATCCATGTTGAGTGGATTTTTGTGTAAGGTGTAAGGTAGGGGTCTTGCTTCATGATTCTGCATGTGGATATCCAGTTTGCCCAGCACCATTTATTGAATAGACTGTCCTTGCTCCAGGAATTGGTTTTAGATCCTTGATCAAATATAAGTTGGCTGTAGATGTTTGGATTGATTTCTGGTGTTTCTATTCTGTTCCATTGGTCTATCCATCTGTTTCTGTACCAGTACCATGCTGTTTTGATAACAACTGCCCTGTAGTATGTCCTGAAATCTGGTATTGTGATGCCTCCAGCTTTGTTTTTGTTGTACAAAATTGCTTTAGCTATTCGAGGTCTCCTGTGCCTCCATATGAATTTCAGCATCATTTTTTCTCTAGATCTGAGAAGAATGTCTTTGGTGTCTTGATTGGTATCACATTGAATCTATAAATTGCTTTTGGGAGAATGGACATTTTGATGATGTTGATTCTTCCAATCTATGAGCATGGAAGATTTTTCCATTTTTTGGTATCCTCTTCTATTTCTTTCTTTAAGATTTTGTAATTCTCATCATAGAGGTCTTTAACGTCCTTAGTTAAGTTTATTCCAAGGTATTTGATTGTTTTTGTAGCTATTGTGAATGGGATTGATCTTAGCATTTCTTTCTCAGCCATGGCATTGCCTGTGTATACAAAGGCTGTTGATTTTTGTGCATTGATTTTATATCCTGCTACTTTGCCACATTCTTCTATGAGTTCCAATAGTCTCTTAGCAGAGTTCTTTAGATCCCCTAAATAAAGAATCATATCGTCTGCAAAGAGGGATAGTTTGACTTTTTCCTTCCCAATTTGTATCCCTTTAATTTCTTTTTTCCTGCCTAAAAGCTCTGGCTAAAACTCCCAGAACTATGTTGAATAGCAGTAGTGAGAATGGGCATCCCTGTAGGTACCAGATCTCAGTAGAAATGCTTCCAACTTTTCCCCATTCAATAGGATGCTGGCTGTGGGTTTTTCATAAATTGCTTTGGTTGTATTAAGGAATGTTCCTTCTATACCCAATTTGCTTAGAGTTTTCATCATGAAAGGGTGTTGAATTTTTATCAAATGCTTTCTCTGCATCTATTGAGAGAATCATATGTTTTTTTTTCTGCAGTTTGTTAATGTGGTGTATCACACTGATTGATTTGCAAATACTGAACCATCCCTGCATACCAGGGATAAATCCCACTTGGTCTGGGTGCATGATTTTTTTGATGTGTTGTTGTATTCTATTGGCCAGAATTTTACTGAGGATTTTTGCCTCTATGTTTATCAGGGATATTGGTCTGTAATCTTCTTTCAATGCTGCATCTTTCTCTGGCTTAGGGATTAAGGTGATGCTGGCTTCATAGAAAGAATTTGGGAGGATTCCCTCTTTTTTGATTGTTCTGAATAGTTTGAGAAGAAATGGAGTTAGTTCTTCTATAAATGTCTGGTAGAATTCAGCAATGAATCCATCTGGTCCTGGGCTTTTCTTTGTAGGAGGGCCTTTATTACTGTTTCAATTTCTTTCTCAGTTATAGGTCTATTTAGGTTTTCTATGTCTTCATGGTTCAATTTAGGTAGATCACATGTGTCCAGGAATCTATCCGTTTCTGATAGATTTCCCTGTTTGCTGGCATACAGCTCTTTGTAGTAATTTCTGATGATTCTTTTTATTTCTGTGGTGTCTGTTGTTACATTTCCTTTTTCAACTCTGATTTTATTGATTTGGGTCTTTTCCCTTCTTTTTTTAGTTAGTTGAGCCAATGGTGTGTCAATTTTATTCATTTTTTCAAAAAACCAGCTCTTCGTTTGGCTGATTTTTTGTCTTTTTTTTTTTTTTTTGGATTCAATCCTGTTGATTTCTTCTCTGATTTTATTTATTTCTCTTCTCCTATTGGGTTTGGGTTTGGTTTGCTGCAGTTTTTATAGATCCTTGAGATGCACTGAAAGCTCATTTATTTGGTGCCTTTCCAATTTCTTGATGTAGGCACCTATTGCTATAAACTTTCCTCTCAACACTGATTTTGCTGTATCCCATAAGTTTTGATATGTTGTGTTGTTATCCTCATTTACTTCCAGAAAGTTTTTGATTTCTCTTTTGATCTCTTCTATGACCCAGTGTTCATTCAGGAGCATGTTGCTTAGTCTCCATGTGTTTGCATACTCTCTAGGGATTCCTGAGTTGCTAATTTCCACCTTCATTCCGCAGTGGTCTGAGAAGCTGTATGGTATGATTCTAATTCTTTTAAATTTGCTGAGACTTGCCTTATGGCCTTGTATGTGGTCAATCCTACAGAAGGTTCAATGCACTGCTGAGAAGAATGTAAAATCTTTAAATGTAGGACTGAAAGTTCTGTAGATATCTGTTAGATCCATTTGGGCAATAGTGTCAATTAAATCTGCTGTTTCATTGTTGATCTTCTGTCCTGTTGATCTGTCTATCTCTGAGAGTGGAGTATTGAAGTCCCCCAGTTCTAATGTATTGTAATCTAAGTCTCCCTTTAAGTCCCTTAACATATCTTTTAAATAAACTGGTGCCCTGTAATTAGGTGCATATACATTTATAATAGTAACATCTTCCTGTTGAATTGAACCCTTAATCATTATATAGTGCCCCTCTTTGTCTCTCTTAACAGTTTTTGTGTTACAGTTTATTTTGTCTGATATTAATATGGCTACACCTGCTTTTTTTTTGGTTTCTGTTGGCATGGAATATCTTTTTCCAACCTTTCACTTTCAGTCTGTATGCATGTTTGTTGGAAAGGTGTGTTTCTTGTATGCAGCAAATAGATGGGTTTTGTTCCTTAATCCATTCAGCCAGTCTGTGCCTTTTTTTTTTTTTTTGACAGGCAGAGTGGATAGTGAGAGAGAGAGACAGAGAGAAAGGTCTTCCTTTTTGCCGTTGGTTCACCCTCCAATGGCCGCTGCAGCCGGCGCATCGTGCTGATCCAAAGCCAGGAGCCAGGTGCTTCTCCTGGTCTCCCACGCGGGTGCAGGGCCCAAGGACTTTGGCCATCCTCCACTGCCTTCCCGGGCCATAGCTGAGAGCTGGCCTGGAAGAGGGGCAACTGGCATAGAATCCGGTGCCCCAACCGGGACTAGAACCTGGTGTGCTGGCACCGCAAGGCAGAGGATTAGCCTGTAAGCCACGGCGCCGGCCCAGTCTGTGCCTTTTAACTGGAGAGTTGAGTCCATTAACGTTCAATGTGACTATTGATAAGTAGTAACATTGCCCTGCCCTTTTCCCAAAGATTTTTTCTAGTATATGCTTTGAGCTTCCTATGAAGCTCAAAGTAGGTTTTCTTCCTTTACCTTCTTTCATATTGGTGACCATGTTTCTGTGTTTTTGTGTGTAGAACATCTTTAAGCATTTTTTGCAGGGCTGGACGAGTGGCAACAAATTCTTTCAATTTCTGTTTGCTATGAAAGGTCTTTATTTCACCTTCATTCACAAATGAGAGCTTTGCAGGATATAATATTCTGGGCTGGCAGTTTTTCTCTCTTAGTACCTGGGCTATATCTCACCATTCCCTCCTAGTCTGTAGGGTTTCTGATGAGAAGTCAGCTGTGAGTCTAATTGGAGATCCTCTGAGAGTAATCTGATGTTTCTCTCTTGCACATTTTAGAATCTTTTATTTATGTTTCACTGTGGTGAGTTGAATTACAACATGTCGTGGTGAGGATCTCTTTTGGTCATGTTTATTAGGGGTTCTATGAGCTTCCTGTACTAGGATGTCTCTGTCCTTCTCCAAACCTGGGAAACTTTTTGCTATTATCTCACTAAAAAGGCCTTCTAATCTTTTCTCCCTCTCCATGCCTTCAGGAACTCCTACAACCAGAATACTGGGTTTTTAATAGTATCCTGTAGATTCCCGACAATATTTTTTAGATTTCTAATTTCCTCCTCTTTTCTTTGATTTGACTGTATATGTTCCTGTTCTCTGTCTTCTAAGTCCAATATTCTCTCTTCTGCTTCACTAATTCTGTTCTTAAGGCTTTCTAATGTGTTTGACATTTGATCTATTGAATTCTTCATTTCATTATGATTTCTTTTCACTATCACAGTTTCATGTTCTACTAGTCGCTTCATTTCATTTTGATTCCTCCTTAATATTTCATTTTCACGAGAGAGATTTTCTATTCCTGTCCAGTAAGGATTTCTGTAGTTCAATAATTTGTTTTTGAGAACTTCTTAATATTCGTATCAATTTTTTGAGATCAGTTTCTTGCATTTCTTCTATCTCATCATCTTCATAATCTTGCATTGGGGTGTCTTGTTTATTTGGGGGCTTCATAGTGTCTTCCTTGTTCTTGTTTCCTCAGTTTCTGCATTTGTTGTTTGGCATTGTGGAGATATTCTTTGGTTTCTTCGCTGTAGTGGTTTTTCCTTAACTATGACTCTAGATTAAGTGGACTGTCTGCTTTTGATGGATCCTTAGAGGCTGTGATGGGTGTGGCCAGAGAGCTCTGTTTGGTTCTTCAGGGTTAAGGGTGTACCAAAGGTGACTCACCCAGGTTGTTCTCTCTCTCTCTCTCTCGCTTGCTCTCTCTCTCTCTCTCTCTCTCTCTTTTTTTTTGATTCAGAAGGGAAGCAATTCCGCACAGCTGAGCAGAATTGAGGGTAGTCGATGTATGAAATCTGGCCCCTGTGGTTATTCTTCTGCTCTACCCCAAGGACCACACAAAGGGTCTATGCAGCCCTCAGTGTGGTTTCAAATTTCTTTGCAGTCTCCCACCAGGTTGCCAAGTTTATCAAGTTTGTGTACTCCGTGAGTTCTCTCTCCCGCCCTCAGATTTTCACAGTCTCAGTTCATTAGCTCCACACCTTCACTAGGTCCTAACCTCCTGTTATTTCTCCCCACCAGAGTCAGGTTTTTCTGTTTGGCTGATGGCGGGCGCCACTTTACGTATGTCCAAAATGGTGCCTGCTCTTTGTCTTGCTTGGCTTTGTAAGGTGAGTGGAGAGAGAGGCTCGTGTCCGTGCCGGTTCCTCTTATTTATTCATTTTTTTCTCTCCTCCAGTCAGCCTGGTGAACTTTCCCCAGTGGGGCTTCAAGCCTCTTTCCCTCTAGGCTCTTTCTGCTGTTTCCCTGCCAATGTCTCAGGCTACCGAGGTTTTTGTGTCACCTCCCCTTCTAGCGCTGGTGCGCAGACTCCGTGGCTGGGCTTCTGAGCCGTGGGCATCCTTGCTCTCCCCGCAGGTCCTCCGTGTCACATCCACTAGATCTGGAAGAGTTTCCTCTGCGATTTTTTTCCCAAGCCTTTCCCTGAGACTACAGTAACTCCACTTTTATTAAACAATCTTTTCCCGGACTATCAGTGCACACCCTCACTATTCTGCCATTTTGGTTCCACCCCTCCTTCTATACTTCTGTATAAATAATAATTATGATAAAGAAGAAAAAAGAAAAATGAGTTTTTTCTCTTTATAAGACTATTTTTAAAAAATCTCAGCAGTCTGGAGTATAATCTTTTGTACAACTTACTGTGCTTTGCATAACTGTTCTTCATATGCTATGGTAATTTTTTCAGTTACAAATCATGAAATTTAATACTTTATCATAAATACCTGCATGCGTATATAATGAAGCATGCAATTTTACTTAGTATTTCTGGCTCAAAGCAAGTTGAGAGCTGAACAATTTCAAATAAAGTAAGTAAAAATGTCACTAATTTGAGTTACATGGAGAGATTTCAACTTGTCAGTTACATTTTTGTTTACTTTTCTGTTATTGGAATTTTGAATGACTATTTATGATGAAAATCTGAACTGCTATTGACAGAACAAATAAAAAAGGCAAAAACTTCATTAACTTGATTTATTACATCTTAATGCATCTTAATTCCTCTAAGTTATAAATGCTTTAGAATGAAGGTACTTGTCAGTGGAGCCATAGCCCTGTTGATATACTGAGTTTCTTACCTGCAAAATGGGGAGTTTAATTCCTTTTTGAAAATGGCATGGCTATATCTCACTGAAACATCAGAAGGAAGTAGTTTATCTCATCCAAATGTGTACTTGGGAAGGTGACATGTCTATTGCTGGTGTTAATTCATCTCACAACATACAACACAAGGCACAATGACGATATCCTATCAGAATTGTCAAAATTATGCAGACATAGGTGGGAAGTAGATCTTAGAGACTTACCTTAAAAGAGATTTCATACTGTTCTCCGCCCCAGATTTCTAAACCTGGATCATAGCCACCTAACTCCCAAAACCATTTTCGATCCACAGAAAAGAGACCTCCAGCCATAACAGGAGACCTGTGAAACAAATAAAATAATCTTTAAAGGACTAAGAACATGACAGGCAATGGCATTTTTCTTAGAAAAAAAATCAAACTTCAAGATATATTTTAGTGATCGACTGTTCAAAGCTTGTAGCATTTGTTTCTTTAAGCAAACATTGAGTTCTCATTACGATTTTTTCTGACCTGGAGTGGGTGTGGAGGAGGAATCCTGTGAGCACTGAACTTGTAGTTCTGATTCTATACAACAATGGCCCTGAAGAGCCACATTTGCTTTGTCTGTTTATTATTAGAGATGAATATTTGAAGACTAGTGATTGATACATACAGAAATGTCATTCAATTTTATGGTTGTTCCTCAAATTGAAAAGTAGCATTTACTATCAAAGTATTGAAAATGTTGTTGTAGACAACATCTTTGAATTTCTCAGTGTGACTCATTGAGCATATGTGTCATGCTCAATTTACATGCTATGAAATGGTCAGTTAGAATAAAATAAGCAGCCAGTTAAGTAACAGGCCAATGTTAGAACTTAAACTAGGTCTTTTCCCTTTATATTATTCCTTTTTAGGCCTTCTCTACTGTTCTAGAAGTACTCGTTTTATTTAAGTATGTTTTTCAGATATTGCTCTTGCTAGGATGCATTGTAGTCATGCTGCTCTGCAATCATATTTTTTAAAGATTTTTTTTATTTGAAAGAGTACAGAGAGAGAGGAAAGACACACAGAGATCATCCATCTACTGGTTCACTCTCCAGATGGTCAAAAAGTCCAGGGCTGGGCCAGGCAGAATTGAGGAGCCAGGAGCTTCACTGGGGTTTCCTATGTGGGTGGCAGGGGCCCAAGCACCGGGGCCATCTTCCAGTGCTTTTCCCAGGCTATTAGAAAGGAGCTGAATAGGAAATAAAACACGTGGGACACCAACGGGCACCCATGGGATGCCAGTATTGCAGATGGTGGCTTTATCTGAAGAAATACAACACTGCCCCCTGCAATAGTTTCTATAATCATTGGGTGGGCTGTGCCTTGAAGGTGTTTGCAGTCCAAAGACAATCTTTGGATTTTTTGTGAGTGCTCACTATGTGTTGGGCTATAGGCTAAAATATTTAATGAATCACCTTGATTAACCCTCACAGCAACCGTATGAATATCATCCATATGTAATGTTTGAAGAAACAGCTAGGGCCAGCATTGTGGCACGGTGGTTAAGGTCTCCACCTGAGGTGCATTTGGATGTGTTCTAGCTGCTCCATTTCTGATCCCACTTTCTGCTAATGGCTTGGGAAAAGCAGTGGAAGATCACCCAAGTGGCTTGGGCCCCTGCTATTCATGTAGGAGACCTGGAGGAAGCTCCTGGCTCCTAACTTCAGTCTGGTAGTTGCAGCCAACTGAGGAGGGAACCAGAAAATGGAAGATCTTTCCCTCCCTCTGTTTTTTTTTTAAATAAAATAAAAGAAACAGGTCAACAGACACCCATGTGGGAAAGCTGGCAAAAGCTCCTGGTTCCTGGCTTCAGCCTGGTACAGCCCTGGCTGCTGCAGCAATTTGGGGAGTCAACCAGCTGATAGATGATTTCTTTTTCTGTGTCTCTCCCTCTCTCTGTAACTCCAGCTTTCAAATCAATAAATCAATAAATCTTTTCTTTAAAAATAAGATGTTATTGTATTGGAATCCCCTGGCACGTTTCTAACTCCATCATTTGGGGCAAGTCCGATTGAGCATGCCCCAAATTGTACATCTCCTCCCTCTCTTTTTCCCACTCTTATATTTAACAGGGATCACTTTTCAGTTAAAATTTAAACACCTAAGAATAATTGTGTGTTAATTACAGAGTTCAACCACTAGTACTAGAACAAAAAAAATACTAAAAAGGATAAAGTATTACATTGTACATTAACAGTCAGGACAAGAGCTGATCAAGTCACTGTTTCTCATAGTGTCCATTTCACTTCCACAGGTTTCCCCTTTGGTGCTCAGTTAGTTGTCGCCGATCAGGGAAAACAAATGATATTTGTCTCTTTGGGACTGGCTTAATTCACTCAGCACGATGTTTTCCAGATTCCTCTATCTTGTTGCAAATGACCGGATTTATTGTTTTTGACTGCTGTATAGTATTCTATAGAGTACATGTCCTATAATTTCTTTATCCAGTCTACTGTTGACGGACATTTGGGTTGGTTCCAGGTCTTAGCTATTGTGAATTGAGCTGCAATAAACATTAAGGTGCAGACCTCTTTTTTGTTTGCCAAATTAATTTCCTTTGGGTAAATTCCAAGGAGTGGGATGGCTGGGTTGAATGGTAGGGTTATATTCAGGTTTCTGAGGAATCTCCAGACTGACTTCCATAGTGGCTTAACCAGTTTGCATTCCCACCAACAGTGGATTAGTGTCCCTTTTTCCGGACATCCTCTCCAGCATCTATTGTTGGTAGATTCCAATACAATCCCATCAAGGTGGCATGTACCAATGCCATCTCACTAGTCCAAGTGATCATCTTCAGTTCACAATTGATCACACTGATAGGTCTAAGAGTCAAAGGGATCACACAAACAAGACTAGTGTCGGCGAATACTAACTGATAGAACAAAAAAGGGAGAGAACGATCCAACATGGGAAGCGGGATACACAGCAGACTCATAGAATGGCAGATGTCCTAAATAACACTCTGGCCTCAGAATCAGCCCTTAAGGCATTTGGATCTGGCTCAAGAGCCCATGACAGTATTTTAGGCATGGAAAGCCAAGACACTCTGGAAAAAAAAAAAAAAAAAAGAAGACCTAAATGAAAGATCTCTGCAAATGAGATCCCAGTGGAAAGAACGGGGCCATCAAAGAAGGAGGTACCTTTCTCTGAAGGGAGGAAAGAACTTCCACTTTGACTATGACCCTGTCGGAATAAGATCAAAGTCGGTGAACCCTAAAGGCTTCCATAGCCTTGGCAACTCATGACTAGAGCCTAGGGAGATTACTGACACCATAAACAAGAGTGTCAAATTGTTAAGTCAACAACAGGAGTCACTGTGTGCTTACATCTCATGTGGGATCTGTCCTTAATGGGCTGTCCAATGTGAAGTAATGCTATAACTAGTACTGAAACAGTATTTTATACTTTGTGTTTCTGTGTGGGTGCAAACTGATGAAATCTTTACATAGTATATACTGAATCAATCTCCTGTATATAAAGATAATTGAAAATGAAAAAAAAAAAACAAACAAACCTGGTGTTAAATTGGAAATTGCATAGAAAATTAATCAATTCTTAAAAAAATATCTGGCCGGCGCCGTGGCTTAACAGGCTAATCCTCCACCTTGAGGCGCCGGCACACCGGGTTCTAGTCCCGGTTGGGGCGCCAGATTCTATCCCGGTTGCCCCTCTTCCAGGCCAGCTCTCTGCTATGGCCCGGGAAGGCAGTGGAGGATGGCCCAAGTCCTTGGGCCCTGCACCTGCATGGGAGACCAGGAGAAGCACCTGCTCCTGGCTTCTGATCAGCGAGATGCGCTGGCCGCAGCGGCCATTGGAGGGTGAACCAACGGCAAAAAGGAAGACCTTTCTCTCTATCTCTCTCTCTCACTATCTACTCTGCCTGTCAAAAAAAAAAAAAATCATGTAGGATCTCTGTCCTTAATGTGCTGTACATTGTGATTTAATGCTATAATTAGTACTCCAACAGTATTTTTCACTTGTGTTGCTATGTGAGGGCAAACTGTTGAAATCTTTCCTTAATATGTACTAAACTGATCTTCTGTATATAAAGAGAATTGAAAATGAATCTTGATGTGAATGGAAGGGGAGAGGGAGCGGGAAAGGGGAGGGTTGCGGGTGGGAGGGAAGTTAATGGTGGGGGGGAAGCCATTGTAATCCATAAGCTGTACTTTGGAAATTTATATTCATTAAATAAAAGTTTAAAAAAATAATTATTTCAGTTTAGGAATATTTTTGAAGGTATAGACTCTATGCAGATGGTAAGATTATAAGATTACAAGAAGAGAGGTTTGTTTTTCCTGCTAGGAAAGTGAGCAGAATTCAGAAAATAACAAGGAAACTCATGTTATTTTTATTTTGTAAGAAATATCCAAGAATCAGATGTGCCTTCCTTTATTCCTTTCTCCAATAGCCTAATCTGTTCCCCTTTTCCACCCATGGCTCTTTAGAGTGGAATTCAACTGTACCTGGAAGTCTCCAGGACTGTAACATTTATTGGGTACAGTTCCCAAGTGAACACATTACCACTATGCACCTTTGCTTCTGTGGGGCTTGCTTAAAAGCTACCAGAAATTCTCAATCCTATTCAGTCTGAACCCAAAATAGAAAGATCCCAAATTATACACACATTCTCATTTGACTGCATAAAACATAAGACCAAAGTGCATCAAATTTTATATTGCTCAGAATGATATGTCAAAGCTGGAATTATCACAGGTATAATGATATAGATACTGGGCAAAAGAAGTCATAAATTAATTTTTAAAATTGTAAGTTATTTGTTGGAAACACAATAATCTTGTTTTCTTTTTTTCACTTATTTAAAAAATTTGGGTTTTTTGTCTTTTTTATTATTTTTAAAGGAATTTATTAATACATTAGGTCAGGGTCACAGTAAATGCATGATAATTATAATTGCTACAACACAATTCACATCAATTCTCAGATTAATATGATATTAATACAAAGAGAATAGATTTAGTGTAGCTCAGATACAATTCTATGAATATAATGACACTCCCTTCCTCCCTCCTATTCCGTCCTTCCTTTTTTTTCTTTAATTTTTAATTTTTGAGGTAACATTAATTATGATTATAGTAAAATGCTTACTGCTCCAGTAAGTGAAGAGTTCAATATATAAACAAGTAAAAAGACAGCTGGCGCTGCAGCTCACTAGGCTAATCCTCTGCCTGCGGTGCCGGCACACTGGGTTATAGTCCCAGTTGGGGTGCCGGTTCTGTCCCAGTTGCTTCTCTTCCAGTCCAGCTCTCTGCTGTGGCCCAGGAAGGCAGTGAAGGATAGCCCAAGTCCTTGGGCCCTGCACCCGCATGGGAGACCAGAAGGAAGCACCTGGCTTCTGGCTTGTGATCGGCGTAGCGCTCTGGCTGTAACGGCCATTTGGGGGTGAACCAACGGAAGGAAGACCTTTCTCTCTGTCTCTCTCTCTCACTGTCTAACTCTGCCTGTCAAAAAAAAAAAAAAAAAGTAGAAAGACTGTAATTCCTTGGGAATATAAGCAAGGGTAAGGGCTATAAACAATAATCAAATGAAAAGATGTCTATTTCTGTCATATGTAGTAAATTTTAAAATAATCTCTGATCATTAAAACTATAGTAGTATATCATTCTTTTTTTGTTGTTATTTCTGCCCCTCCCCATAACTTCCCCCCAACCCGCAACCCTCCCATCTCCCAGTACATCATTCTTAATCATTGGTTTGACGAAGATGTAAAACAAAGTTTGACAAAGTTGTATTTGCAGCAACACTGATACATACAGAGATTTATTTCGTTTTTTGAGTTTCTTTTTAAATTTTAACTCCCACATATAAGGAATAATATGTGGTATTTACTTTTATGTGTCCAACTTATGTCACTTAACATGATGTCCTCCAATTGCATCCATTTTGATGCAAATGGAAGAATTTCAAAATAATATTTTAATGATTTTATTAAAAAATCCATGCAGCATATTTTAGGTTAATTTGAAGCATGACAAATTTAAATAAACACTCTTTACCTTTACTCATGTTTCTACCAAACATCAAATAAACTAATATCTCCTGGCTCAGTTGGTGTGAATGGTAAAAATCAGATTTACTTATGTATTCATTTATATTTGCTATGAATCTTTAAAAGTTTTAATTTCATTATATTAGTTGTTTGAAAAGAGAGAGAGAAAGAGAAATGTCTCTTCTGCTGGTTTACTCTCAAATGCTTACAGCAGACAGGGCTGGGCCCAGCCAAAGCCAGGAACCTGAAACTATCTGGGTCTACATTGGTGGGAAGCTAGAGTCAGAAACTGCAGCTGAGAAGCAAGCTCAGGTACTCTATCTGGGATGAGTGCATCTTACTTGCTAGGTCAAACACCTGCTCCTATCTTTTAAAATTATTTGTGTCTTTATACTTAAAGTGGTTATTCTGTGGGCAACATATATTTGCATCTTGCTATTAAACTGGTTAAGTTAGAACACTTTTAATATGATTATTCATGTGGTGAGGTTTAAATGTATCATCATCCTCTGTGTTTTCAATTAGTTCCAGCTATTATTTTTTTTCTCCCTTGTTCTTCATTCTTTTTGATTAGCTGAGTATATTCTGTGATTATATTTAATATCCTTTTATAATTATTTAATAAATGTTTTGTTATTTTAGTGGTTGCTTTGTTATTATAATGGTTTATAGCATACATCATTATTTTATCACTGTTGTCCTGTGAATGATATTATACATCTGCGCCTATCTTATGAAAATCTATTCATAATTTGCTCATATTTCTTTTCCTCCACCTTTGTACTTTGTTATCATACGTTTTGCTTTTATATATGTTATAAATCCTAAATTATGCTGCTAACATTTTTAAGTAGTCATCTTTCAAAAGGACTCAAGTAAGATTTTATCGTGAAAACTTTTTATATGTATATATGAAATTATATTAGGTGCACCATTTCTACATTTTGTTGGATTTAAGTGGCTCTGAAGAAAATATAATATTGCAGTATATCTTGAACAACTGAGTTTGATTGAAATTCCTAACCCAACACAAAAAGAATTAACTGCTGTGAATTGTTGTACTGAAGTCAAAATAAATGTGTTCCACATATGATAAAGATTAAAATTTTTAATGTATCATTGTTTTCCCCAGAGGAAATAAAGAACAGGTTATTATTTTTAACATGCTCTTCTACTGTCTCTTTTCCATTTTAAATAAGTACTAATTTCTTGAAATTCTCCCCATTGGTCCTATATCTCACAATTTCTCATTTGTTTATGATCATATTCATTGGTTTCTTTGAAAAAATGCTTGCTACTTTTGTTCCCCTGGCAGTGTTAGCATACTGTTGACTATTGTAATGTGGTTCTGTGTCTGTCTAACTTTTAACATATTTATGAGTTGTATGAATATTGCTCATAATATCACAAATCTGGCTTTGTGCTTTTCTATTAAAAACACTTGTCATGCCTTTTAAAATTAATGTGACTGTGAAGCAAAACTTTATGCCTTTTAAAAGTAATGTCACCATGGAACACTATGTTACTACTGAAGATTCTTTATTCTTCATGTCATAGAAATATGTGACTCTTCTGCATACTTAATGGAAATCAATTTCTTATTTTATATTAAGCTTACTGAAGTAGGTAACAAATTCAATTTCCTTTTTATATTTGGTAGACCAGTTTCTTTTCTATAGCAATTTTTGTAATTTAAACTTTGCTGAATTTTAAGTTAATGAAGCCCAGTGTAAAAGTGCATTAAACACATTCTTATTTGATACCAGTGAAAAACTCTTTATGGTCTCATCTGCAAATTCATTTTTTTAAAATGCACAGTGGAGTATCTTCTCTAAACCAATGTGTGGTGCTTCATGCTTGGAGCTTCATCCTGTGATTCCCATGGCTTTCTAAGGAGTTGTTGATCTTTCTAATATTCTCTATTTCACGCATTGACTCTTTATCTCATATGAATACTTTCTCTCATATATGAATACTTTCCCCAGGATATTTCTGGGCTACTTCCTATTTTTTCAGGCCAAGGGTATTACTTCAAATTTTAATACATCTTGTGTAATCCTTAGGGCCTTAGGGTCAGAATAACAAAAACCATGACATTATAGTCTAAGGTAAATATACATAAAAGAAATTTATTTAAAAAATCTAATGATAATTCAAGCTAATAAATTTGGCCTCTGAGAAAACAATTTGGCTCTCAATTTTCATTCATTTCAGTGGCTACAGTGAGAATACTGAACATGTGAGTGCTACGTGAATTTGATCAGATATGAAATGGCACAATTTCTGTGAGGATTCAGTCAATCCAAGTCAGTCAACATAAAGATGACCCACATTTTTTTTATTATATAAACAGAAATTTTCAGTTGGCTTATGGCTCAGAGAGAGAGAGATCCCATTCATTCATTTACCCTACCAAAGCCTGCAGCAGCATAACCATGTCTAGTCGAACTGCTTTCACAGGGAGAAGGCTGGCAACAATCGGAAATGACTTCAGGTACCAGGGTAGAAAAGCATGTGTAAACTTGTTTCTAAGTACAAGGTTAAAATACCTGAGCATTTCCAGGAACCTAAAAAAACCTAGTGGTTATGCTCTTTTGAGTGTGACCTCCTCGGGAGAGTTTCCCAGGAACCTATGCCTGGTACCATGTATCTTGTCCTGTATTTGTGCTCCGAAGTCACAGTGTTCATGCTCAGAGATTCACAAAGTCTTTCAACAACACTACTCTTTCAGCTTCTAAAAAATTAATCTTGTCCTTCAAAGGGGCCACCACCTAGTTCCTCAAGCCATACAGGGGGCAGAGGCCAATCCATCACCTTGAGATTCTCCTTATTGCTTTTTGCTCCTCTCTGTTCCCTAAACTCTTCCCTAATTCTTTATCTTAAAAAAACTGCCAACTCTATACATGCTGATACCTGTAAGAGGTGCCCAGATAATTCCAGCCCATCAATATAATCAATCTCCAAATTCTAATTTAGGATTCACAAAGGCACTTTCCATCTCTTGCATAGAATACAGACCAGAATTCACAGCATTGTTAAGATAGGGAACTGCAAAAGCCCCCTGTGTCCCACTTCATTTGTCTTCAAATATGACCTTCATCCCTTCCTAAATTCTGTATTTGGACATAGAGGAATCTGTTAGATCCTTACACAAGTGCTGATGAGTGTACACACCTTGGTCCTAGCTCTGCATCTTGCTTCTATTCTTTTTTTAAACACTTATTTATTTATTTTGAAAGTCAGAGTTAACCTAAAGAGAGATATAGAGGGAGAGAGGAAGGTAGAGGGGGAGGAGGGAGGGAGGGAGAGAGAGGGGGAGAGGGAGGGATGGAGGGAGGGAGAGAGGTGAGGGAGGAGGAGGAGAAGGAGGGAGGGAGGGAAGGAGGGAGGGAGGGAGGGAGAGAGAGAGAGAGAGAGAGAGAGAGACCTTCCATCTGCTGGCAATACCCGCTGCACCACAATGCCTGCCCCTTGTCTTTATTCTTGTCTCTGAGGTTTTACATTTCCTCATTCTCTCCATCCAGCATTGGAAGAGGCCTTCCTCCATTTCTCTCCTACTCCCTAGTCCAGGCTCTTATCACTCCCACCAACACTGACATCAAAAGGAACACAGCAATGATTTGAAATGGCAGAGCAAGTCACTTGTTTCATTAGTAACTGAAGACTATTCAGAAGCTAAAAATCCCCAGTGCAGAGTGGGGAGTCTCTCTTCCTGGATACAAATATAACTTTCTATTCATGGGATAAATGCTGGTTATTAAAATCTAAGCTTGGATGAAACTGCAGGAAAGCTTGTTTTATTCTTCATTTATTTAATAAACATTTGACAGTTTCTTCACATGAAAACATTACCCCTTCATCTTAGTAAGGAATGCAAAATATGTTTTTTTCTCTTCAGCACTGATTGCAGCTCAATGGCAATTTGTCTCATTTCCTAACATTCTATATCATGACAGAATTTACTGAATGTGGCATAGATTTTTAATGCCTCTTACCAATCCTTTGATTTTTAATGAATCCATTTGTACATCTACACTCTGCTTAATGATAGTAATTCCTTAAAAACATAGCAGAACAAAAGAAAACTGGGTCTGCGGGAAAGAGTTATTATGTAAAAAGCCTATAACTGTGAGTGTGTATGGATTTCAGAATTTTTTGAGCCAAAATAAATTTAGTTTTAATTCTGTCCCCATGAACTTTTTGAAGCACCCCTGTATAATTTATTTTAAAAAGCTAGATAAAAGCATCATGGTGTATAATCCTCTAGGTCAAAGCTGTCCACAAGGAAGTTTCACCTGTCCACATATGGCAGGGAAAAAAGCACACTCATTGCACTCTATTTCTCTATCTCTCTCATATTCTGGTGGCTTTCAAATATACCCACAAATCCTTAAAGCCTCTTTTCTTTGAAAATTGGAGTCTATGTCCCTAGTATTGAATCTGAGTGGAATTCTGGCTGTTCTGTACCACAGAGTACAACAGAAGTGGCTCCCTGAGACTTCCAGGGTGGTTTAGAAAAAGTCAAGCAACCTTTGTCTGGTTTGTCAGACTATTTGACCATGGAGCTCTTGGTTACTACATGAGAACACAGTATCCTTTAAAGCCACCAAATGAGGGAGGTACAGAATGTGAGGGTCTTTGTTAACATATCAAGGGGCATGAATTTGATTTGTTAGAACTTTTGCATCACAGTGACTGATGGATGCAGGAAAGTTTTCTAGCAAAAATGCATGTCCACACAAAGTTCTATGTGAAGATTCAAGGATATTATAACTATTCCTGGAAGCCCAAACCAAGAAGGTTTATAAATCTCTGGTTAATAATTTCGGTAGGGGCCGGCACTGTGGCATAGCAGGTAAAGCCGCCGCCTGCAGTGCCGGCATCCTATATGGATGCCGGTTTGAGTCCTGGCTACTCCACTTCCGATCCAGCTCTTTGCTATGCCTGGGAAAGCAGTGGAAGATGGCCCAAGTTCTTTGGCCCCTTCACCCACGTGGGAGACCCGGAAGAAGCCCTTGGCTCCTGGCTTCGGATTGGCGCAGCTCTGGCCATTGCAGCCAACTGGGGAGTGAACCAGCGGATGCAAGACCTCTCTCTCTCTTTCTCTCTGCCTCTCCTTCTCTCCCTGTGTAACTCTTTCAAATAAATAAATAAATAAATCTTTAAAAAAATAATCTCAATAGACAACAAGTAACTGGATAATGCTGAAGAATTTAAATAAGGACAATACTATGTTCAGATATTTTGTTTTTCTTTTTTTTTTTCTTTTTATTTTTTGACAGGCAGAGTGGTTAGTGAGAGAGAGACAGAGAGAAAGGTCTTCCTTTTTGCCGTTGGTTCACCCTCCAATGGCCGCTGCGGCCGGCGCACTGCGCTGATCCGAAGCCAGGAGCCAGGTGCTTCTGGTCTCCCATGCGGGTGCAGGGCCCAAGGACTTGGGCCATCCTCCACTGCCTTCCCGGGCCATAGCAGAGAGCTGGCCTGGAAGAGGGGCAACCGGGATAGAATCCGGTGCCCCAACCGGGACTAGAACCCCGTGTGCCGGCGCTGCAAGGCGGAGGATTAGCCTGTTAAGCCACGGCGCCGGCTCAGATATTTTGTTTTTCATAGAGTACTGTAGTATACAGTATGGTAGTGAAATCGGACAAGACCCCCTAAAATTCACACTAAAATGTGGCCCCTTAAAGTCCCATAGAAATGCTAGCTGGGGTGCCACATGTACTACCAGAATTTGGGGTGCCTTACGATTTCACCATGGGCTTATTACTAAATCTCTGATATTAATAAGCCCAAGAGGGTTCTTGCCTAATATTTAGAGAAGAATTCTAAATACTGGCACAGATAAACAAGGCAGCATGGTACGTTTTGAGCTTTCATTTAGTAAGAAAGGTGCATAGGAGAGTGAGAGCTTTATTTAGGAGAGAGAAGCGAATGGGGGTTCATACCGAGCACCAGGAAGCAGCCACGTGGATGAGCATCTAGGCCAGGAAGCCTAGAGCACATGGCCCGAAGGCCATGTGCCCTGGAGGTGCCGGGTTACAGCAAGCCCCTTTCTAGCAAGAAGCCAGGGAGAAAGAGCAGAGAGCTGGGCACACTGTGCCCCAGGCTTTTAACCCACTCCAAAGGGGAGTGGTCAATTAACCTGATTGGCTGATGGGCACCCCGGTACGGCCAGGTAGGGGTATGAGGCCACACAAGGGCATGGCAAAGGCATCAGGTAGGAGTATGAGGTCACACAGGGGCGTGGTCTTCCAGTTCACAAATCCGATCAACTCCAACCTGTATGCCTGCCTACTTCAGTAGTATAGAGGAAAGAGTTGAGGGTGACAACACCAGGGCAGAGAGCTCAGTTATCAGGTGGAGGCAAAAGGTAAGAAGGGATGAATCATTTGTGCTAGTATTGTGGAAACAAAAATGGATGGGATAGGCCGGCGCCACAGCTCACTTGGCTAATCCTCTGCAGGCACCCCGGTTGGGGCGCTGGATTCTATCCCGGTTGCTCCTCTTCCAGTCCAGCTCTCTGTTGTGGCCCGGGAAGGCAGTGAAGGATGGCCCAAGTCCTTGGGCCCTGCACCCGCATGGGAGACCAGAAGGAAGCACCTGGCTCCTGGCTTCTGATCGGCTCAGTGCACTGGCTGTAACGGCCATTGTGGGTGGTGAACCAACGGAAGAAAGACCTTTCTGTCTCTCTCTCTCTCTCACTGTTTAACTCTGCTTGTCAAAAAAAAAAAAAAAAAAAATGGGTGGGATAAAGGGTTGAGAGGTAACATTGGCTCAGTGACTGATGTGCATAGGCGGAGCAGGAAGGTAGGAAGGGAGGGAAGACTGCAGGTAGTTAAGTTGTCCAATAAAAGACAATAACATGAAAAGCAAGTTATTTAAATGGATATTTCTGCATTTTTCCTCATTTAAGGTTTTACTACATTGTAGGAAATCCTGCATTTTTAGGGGAAGGTATTTACATCAAGGTTCAAGTATGTCAGTTTAGAAATCTTAAGATGTATAATGTTTAAAATAATTGTGATGTGCAGAAGATAATTAGAATAAGCATTCATTAATTTGTACTACCTTAAGGGAAGCCCAGTCAAAAATCATCAAAATCACAAATGTAGGATTTTTTTTCACTCATATTCTTACCCTAAAAATACCCTGAAAAAATTGGTTTTTTTCCCCCCACAATCACATAATTACTTCCAATTTCTGCCCTGCAAATTAGCATGGAAGGTCCATGTGGTCAAACTCTATTTAACTTCCTATGACCACTATTGACAAAAATCAGTTACTACGGTGGAAAAGAATCTCTGTTTCCTTTTGTTTAGAAAACACTGAACTTTACTAGTTTCTCCTAGCTGACCATTGTGTCATTGGCTTTGAGGGGTGATTTTTGAGCATCACTTCCTAAGTTTTACAAAACACACACACACACACAGGCTCACACATACACACACTGAGTGACACTGGCATTGGAGAATATAGACCCTACTCTCCACTTTGTTGAGCTAGACAGTGTGAATGGGAAGGTCTAAAGCTTATCACATTTCCCTCACTGACAAACTATGAAAAAGGAAAGAAGGAAAAGTGACTCAGTACCATCATGTCCAGAGGGCTTTCCTGCCAGGTCCACTGCCTGCTTGGGAGGAACAGGATATCAGAGGGTGCACAAACCTCTTCCCATCAGGGCACATCTATCTATCACCATGGAGTTTCTTCAACCAGGTGCACAGATATTCAACTCTCCTGGCAGCCAGTTTTAATGTTCAGGAATGTGGAGAGGGTTGGATAATGGGCATCATTAGAATAGAGAGGGATAAAAACGAGGAGTCAGGAGTTGTTTTAGAAATCCTGGCTGTGATCCTGGTACCAGAAGAAACTGAAGAATTACTGGAAGAAACTTCATGAGGAGAGGGGAAACCTTTCTTCAACACTCCCCTTCTTTTTTTTTTTTTTCTTTTTCTTTTTCATATTTTTAGTTGTAGTCTCCTACCTCTGTGAGCGTGTTTCTGGGCCTGACCGAAATATGCTTGGAAATTATTTTTAAAGAATATCCAAACTTGGGGCTGGTGCTGTGGTATAGCCACCACCTGCAGTGCCAACATCCCATATGGGCACCGGTTCGAGACCCGGCTGCTCCACTTCCGATCCAGCTCTCTGTTATGGCCTGGGAAAGCAGTGGAGGATGGCCCAAGGCCTTGGTCGCCTGCACCTGCATGGGAGACCTGGAAGAAGCTCCTGGCTCCTGGCTTTGGATCAGTGCAGCTCTAGCCATTGTGGCCAATTGGGAGGTAAACCAGTGGATGGAAGACTCTCTCTCTCTGCCTCTCCTTCTCTGTGCTATTCTTTCACATAAATAAATAAATAAATAAAATATTTTTAAAAATATCCAAACTTAATGCCAATGTATTAAAACACACTCAGTTGTCCTTGTGTGTTTTGCAATTTTTTTTGAGCATTAAATTCCTTTCTTTTTGAAGGTTTTATTTTATTTTTTAATTGAGGTGATCGATTTGTAATTTGCTTTTATTTGGTCCAGAAAATACTGTACATGTTTCCACAGAATTTATTCTGTGATAGCTTCCAAGTGGGTATTTTTTCTTTTTGTAATTTTGGTCACACTTCTCTAATAGCCCTGAAATGAATTTATCCATGTACCTGTAACCAGGTTAAAGATTCATCATCAGTAAAACAGCTGTCTTTGCTGTAGGCTTGTCTGAGATGTTTAGATGGATATCTCTAAAACCACAGCAGGATCTGCTTTGTTCTACAGCTCCTGTTGTCCTGTGACTTGTTCTGTTGCAGCTAAAATTTTTGAGGAGCAAAGCATTTCATTTTATATCAAATCTATAAAACTATTCCTCATAAAAGGGACCAAAGAATGAAACTCACACAGGCCCAGGGCCAAAGTGAAAGAATATTACTTGAAATCGTTTGGTACTATAAAATACGGAAGAAATGGATTCTTTGTTCTGATATAATAAAAAGAAGACTATAAAGTTTTAAATCCACCTGTAACAAAAATATGTACAATTACAGCAGGAAAGGTACAATATAGAAATTGGTTCAAATAGTAGGAACTCTTTGGTTGCTTAAGTTTCTATGCTTCTTAAATCCTGGAGACACTGGGATTTCTGTCTTTTTTTAGACATCTGATGAGGATGATGACAGGAAAGATTACCTGGACCTTCATACTTCAGAAAAAATACCAGGTTGTGTGCACTGGGGGAAGGGAAAGGAACTAGGAAATGAAAGAGGTAATGAAGAACAATGCAGTTGGTTAGTGAGTGGTCTGCTTATTTATCCTGTTTGCTTGGATGAGTCTTTCCAGAGTCTAAGAAGAGATGGTCAACACTCTGTGAATGCATTATTGCCTGGTTCATTATTGATTAGTTTGTGTTCTAGAGTGGAGGGTAGAGTCACAGGAACCAAACAGAATGAGAATGGAGGAAGGATTTGTTCCCAGAGGAATCAGGATGTACCTACCAGAAGACGGTAAAAGGATACTGGTTGGGCCACAAACAAACGTACATTATAGGGCCTTTGCTCACAAATAATTGCAACTTAGCCAACACTGGAAATAAATGCACACTGCATTGAGAGTAAGCAGTAAGGACTGAGCACAGATTAGTACATTAAGCATAGACATGAGCACCAAACTAAGAAGATTCAAGCCTCTTCTTTATAGTCTACCTTTGGAAAAAATTACTTATTCTCCATGACTTAGTTTCCTTGATTGTAAAATGAGACTAATAATAATATGTAACACCCATTTTGTCATAATATTAGTTTATGCAAGGAACCAAGATTTATGCCTGGCTCATAATGAGCTCTCCAGCAACACTGACTGTTGCCATTATGTTAACAGTTTGTGGAGGATCTGAAGATAGGTAACATTTACTTACAGCCAGAGAACTAGTCCATGTGAAATCACTTTTTTCTCCTACATGATTACAAAAGCTGGATTTTTAGCATTCCGTAACTTTATACTTGTTTTTGTGGGGAGTATTTTTCATAGATAACTTCTATTCATTTAAGGGAATAAACATCACCAGATTTATCAAGCCAGGCATAGTTTGTCTGAATTTGTCACTCACCAGCAGTCCAACCTGTACTAAAAGTGCTTCCTTCCTTCCTTCTTCCCAGTCTGGGTCCTGTCCTTCTCAGAGCAATGCCTTCAACCATGGACTTAAGCCAGGGTGTGGGTGTGGGTTATTTTACACACTAGTGATATGATGTAATTACCTTAATTTATTTATTTCACTAAAATGCTCACCTTATTCTTTATGTTTTGGCCTAACAGATTCTTAAATATCAGACTGAAAATTATTCAAAACATTATACATGTATATCAAGGCAAGTCATCCAAATACAGTGTAATTCTTTAGATCATATTTAACATATTTTCTGTGATGAGATGAATCCCTGGTCTTACATCTTCCAATAACCCCAATTCATTTTAACAGATCTGAATTTATTCCATTCTATACCCTTCTACTCCACTCCATTCTATTCATTCATCAAATTTATAGCATGCTGAAAGGTATAGTGGAAATTAAAAGCTACAAGAGAAGTGTGACATATAGTTTTAAAGGTGGAATTTGGCTAGCAAATAGTAGGACTGTTGAAAAGTATATCAAGTAGGTAGTCTTACTATTTAGTAGCTCTGGGTAACTGGCTGTTCTAGGATCCCCACAAAAATGAAAATTCATATAACCTAACCACATTCTCTTGCATGCTTTCAGTTATCTATAGATATTATCTATTGATTACTTATAAAGCCTAACAGAATGTAAATAGTTTTTATACTGTATTGTTTAGGGAATAATTATAATAAAAAAGGTCTGTACATGTTTAGTACAGTTATTTTTTAGAACACTTTCAATCTATGGTTGGATGAATCCATGGATGCAGAACCCACAGATAGGCACAGCTGACTGCCCTTCCAAGTTAGCTCTTCAATGGTCTTAAGAAGTGTGCTAAAACAGTCACATGACTTTGGTCCTAGACTTTTCTGGTGCTCCACTCAGACTCCTTTTTTCTGCTCTAACACCCCTTCGCCAGGCCCTGCTCTTGTTCTGAGAACAGCTCACAGTTTTCTCACCTTTGCACAACTGCCTTTGTCTGAAGGCAGCTGCCTTACCCAGAAAAGCCTGGGAGCTCATTCTGTGCTAACCTATGGGGTGGCCACTGACAGGCTGACATGAAGCTGATGAAGGCTGTCCAGTTTTTCCTTTGGTGGGTCAGCTCTGCATGAAGTTTATGCTCCAGACTCCTCTGGTTCAGGCTCTATACCCTTCTTGACTCCATCTGTTTTTTGTTTTGTTTTGTTTTGTTTTTGATCCTGTCCCTCCTTTTCTCTTTCAGCTCTTCCCTGAAGCACAGTATCTCAAGACATCTAATGCCTCTTAATCCTTGCCTCAATTTTCCAGAAAGCTCCACCTAAGTCAATTTCTTTACTGTTTGCTTATTCTAGGGATTTACATTAGGAGGCATCGACTTACATTAGTCATCATTTTAAATTTATCTCCTGAGAGATTTTGTTATTTTAAGCTTACTAGTGGCCAGAAAGTATTTGCACTAGAATTCTTCTCTCCTGAATATCAGACTTAGAAGACAGAGAACAGGAAAGGAAACAGGCAAACCAAAGAAAAGAAGAAGAAATTAGAAATCTAAAAAATATTGTCGGGAATCTACAGGATACTATTAAAAAACCCAACATTCGGGTTCTAGGAGTTCCTGAAGGCATGGAGAGGGAGAAAGGATTAGAAGGCATTTTCAGTGAGATACTAGCAGAAAACTTCCCAGGTTTGGAGAAGGACAGAGGCATCTTAGTACAGGAAGCTTATAGAACCCCTAATAAACATGACCAAAAGAGATCCTCACCACGACATGTTGTAATCAAACTCACCACAGTGAAACATAAAGAAAAGATCCTAAAAGGTGCAAGAGAGAAACCTCAGATCACTCTTAGAGGATCTCCAATTAGACTCACAGCAGACTTCTCATCAGAAACCCTACAAGCTAGAAGGGAATGGCGAGACATAGCCCAGGTACTAAGAGAGAAAAACTGCCAGCCCAGAATACTATATCCTGCAAAGCTCTCATTTGTGAATGAAGGTGAAATTAAGACTTTTCATAGCAAACAGAAACTGAAGGAATTTGTTGCCACTCATCCTGCCCTGCAAAAGATGCTTAAAGATGTGTTACACACAGAAACACAGAAACATGGTCACCAATATGAAAGAAGGTAAAGGAAGGAAACCTCACAGCAAAAGATCACAGGAAGCTCAATTTCTCTTTGACATAGAATTAAACTCTGATGCTCTGTTAAAGCAATGTGTTAAAGTAATCTATTATGTTCTCTTGATGTCTGTTCAATTCTAATTGTTCAAAAACAGCTGAATTTTTATTAAGAGCTATGGGTTATTTAAATATGTGCTTTTTTCAAAAATTTGAATAATCACCTTGTAACAATGATCAAATTTGGTCTATGTTATGTCATGATTTTAAGAAATCTTATTTCAACCAGATATTTTGGATTTTGAGCCTTCTTGGCATTCTTGACAGGCATTCAAAAAATCAAAGTTTCAAACAATCTGGTCTCTAAAATTTCCAGTAAATCCTGGACTTTGGTTTTTCCAGTTTGGGCCCAACTGAAAAAATCGAAGGACCTATGTCTCTCATCTTATAGAGACACCAACTAATCAGTCTATTTGGAGTATATTAGAAGGACTGTCAAGATGTGATGTGGTACCAGACTTTAAGTTTTTATAATGGAAAATGCTATTAATACAAATGTTTGAGAATTAAAAAGTCTAATGATCTTGTGTTACTAGACATGATAGTTATCTTAATGAGAAAGCCCCAGAGGCTTAAAGGGTTAAATACTTGTAAAATCCTACAGGTGCTTTCAAAAATACTGTGAAGTAAGCAAGTGCCTCTTGTTGGTTGATGAGTTTATAATTTTAAACATGGCGACTTAAAGTCTTTTGTCATCCACAGTTATATATGATGTGCTGCTCATAAAACTAAAGCGTTGTTGGTTCTGTGTTTAGCTGTCCTCCTATAGGTTCCTATGGACTTTTTCCAGCCACTTCTATTGTATTCAGTACTTTGGGATGGCTCTGTAAACAGATGAAGCCAATAATGTATTAACAGTACCAACTGAGAGAAAGTATGGTTAACTGAGGTTACTAAAAAGAAAAAGCAATTCAAATCAATTGGCAATCTACAAAAAGAGTTAAAGATTTTAAAAGCTATTATTAAAATTGCTATATTGGGCTATTATGCTATATTATATGTGTCTACATATTGTATGTCCACATGGGGAAATTTTATTAAGAGTTTTATTTTAAATGGCTTATAGATAAGATTGTCCATAAATTTAAGCTGCTAAAATCAATCAAAGATACATTTTAATTTGTGGGACCTGAATCTGTGTATCATATGTTTTAAACGTGTTGGTAGAAAGAAACTAAAAACATTTTAGATGGTTGTGCTTAAGTTTACTGGCTAAACAAACTACACCATGTTAGATATTTAAGAGGTGTTTTCAAATACATGATTCTTAAAATTTATAGAAGGCATTGGACCTTCTGGTAAATGTTTTCTTAAGTTGTTATCTAATGGTTGAAACGGTTTGCTAAGTATTCATGTGATATTGCTATTGTCAGCAAGCGATCTAGGACTTGCTCCCTCATTTCTCTATTCTAAGCCCAACTTGTTCTTTCATTTCTCTATTCTCTTCAAGGTAGGAAACTAATTCTATTATGAAGGAATCTGTAGGATGCACAATTTAATCTTTAGGCCTTATAAAAGAGATGGCTAACATTTTTCTGCAATAGCATAGCCAAAATAAGAACTCAAATAATAATCTCATAGCGGGGGGCGGAGCCAAGATGGCGGATAGTGAGGACGTGTGCCTTAGTTTGGGAAAATAAACTCTCATAAAAGTGGAATTACTGTAGCCTCAGGAAAAGACTCAAAAAAAAAAAAAACTGCAGAGGAGACGCTTCCGGACCTTGTGGATGAGACACGGAGGACTTACAGGGAACCCACCGCGTGGAAAACCAACCGAGACGAGCCGAGCGGGAGAGGAGCCAGAGCCACAGAATCTCGCCAGCGCGGGAACGGAGGGGACCCAAAGAACTCTACTAAGAGACTGCTGGAACTCATCGAAGAGTTTGGCAAAGTAGCAGGATATAAAATCAATGCACAAAAATCAACAGCCTTTGTATACACAGGCAATGCCACGGCTGAGGAAGAACTTCTAAAATCAATCCCATTCACAATAGCTACAAAAACAATCAAATACCTTGGAATAAACTTAACCAAAGACGTTAAAGATCTCTACGATGAAAACTACAAAACCTTACAGAAAGAAATAGAAGAGGATACCAAAAAATGGAGAAATCTTCCATGCTCATGGATTGGAAGAATCAACATCATCAAAATGTCTATCCTCCCAAAAGCAATTTATACATTCAATGCAATACCCATCAAGATCCCGAAGACCTTCTTCACAGATCTAGAAAAAATGATGCTGAAATTCATATGGAGACACAGAAGACCTCGAATAGCCAAAGCAATCCTGTACAACAAAAACAAAGCCGGAGGCATCACAATACCTGATTTTAGGACATACTACAGGGCAGTTGTTATCAAAACAGCATGGTACTGGTACAGAAACAGATGGATAGACCAATGGAACAGAATAGAAACACCAGAAATCAATCCAAACATCTACAGCCAACTTATATTTGACCAAAGATCCAAATCTAATCCCTGGAATAAGGACAGCCTATTCAATAAATGGTGCTGGGAAAATTGGATTTCCACGTGCAGAAGCTTGAAGCAAGACCCATACCTATCACCTTACACAAAAATTCACTCAACATGGATTAAAGACTTAAATCTACGACCCGAAACCATCAAATTATTAGAGAGCATTGGAGAAACCCTGCAAGATATAGGCACAGGCAAAGACTTCCTGGAAAATACTCCAAAAGCACAGGCAGTCAAAACCAAAATTAACATTTGGGATTGCATCAAATTGAGAAGCTTCTGTACCTCGAAAGAAACAGTCAGGAAAGTGAAGAGGCAACCAACAGAATGGGAAAAAATATTCGCAAATTATACTACAGATAAAGGATTGATAACCAGAATCTACAAAGAAATCAAGAAAAACCACAACAACAAAACAAACAACCCACTTAAGAGATGGGCCAAGGACCTCAATAGACATTTTTCGAAAGAGGAAATCCAAATGGCCAACAGACACATGAAAAAATGTTCAAGATCACTAGCAATCAGAGAAATGCAAATCAAAACCACAATGAGGTTCCATCTCACCCCGGTGAGAATAGCTCACATTCAGAAATCTACCAACAACAGATGCTGGAGAGGATGTGGGGAAAAAGGGACACTAACCCACTGTTGGTGGGAATGCAAACTGGTTAAGCCACTATGGAAGTCTGTCTGGAGATTCCTCAGAAACCTGAATATAACCCTACCATACAACCCAGCCATCCCACTCCTTGGAATTTACCCAAAGGAATTTAATTTGGCAAATAAAAAAGCCATCTGCACATTAATGTTTATTGCAGCTCAATTCACAATAGCTAAGACCTGGAACCAACCCAAATGCCCATCAACAGTAGACTGGATAAAGAAATTATGGGACATGTACTCCATAGAATACTATACAGCAGTAAGAAACAATGAAACCCAGTCATTTGCAACAAGATGGAGCAATCTGGAAAACATCATGCTGAGTGAATTAAGCCAGTCCCAAAGAGACAAATTTCATTTGTTTTCCCTGATCGGTGACAACTGAGCGCCAAAGAGAAAACCTGTTAAGTGAAATGGACACTATAAGCAACAATGAACTGATCAGCTCCTGTCCTGACTTTAGATGTACAATGTAATACTCTATCCTTTTTAGTATTCGTTGTTGTTGTTGTTGTTCTAGTACTATTGGTTGAACTCAGTAATTAACACACAATTATTCTCAGGTGTTTAAATTTTAACTGAAAAGTGATCCCTGTTAAATCTAAGAGAGGAAAAAGAGAGGGAGGAGGTAAACAATTAGGAACATGCTCAATCGGACTGGCTGCAAATGGGGGAGTTAGAAATGTGCAGGGGATTCCAACACAATTCCATCAAGATGGCATGTACCAATGCCATCGCACTAGTCCAAGTGATCAATTTCAGCTCACAATTGATAGCTCTGAGAGGTCTAAGAGTCAAAGAGATCACACAAACAAGATAAGTATCTGCTAATACTGATAGAATCAAAAAGGGAGAGAAAGATCCAACATGGGAAGTGGGATACACAGCAGACTCATAGGATGGCAGATGTCCTAAACAACACTCCGGCCTCAGAATCAGCCCTCAAGGCATTCAGATCTGGCTGAAGAGCCCATGAGAGTATAGCAGGCATGGAAAGCCAAGATACCATGGGGAAAAAAAAAAAAGACCTAAGTGAATGATCTCTGTGAGTGAGATCCCAGTGGAAAGAACGGGGCCATCAAAGAAGGAGGTACCCTTCTCCGAAGGGAGGAGAGAACATCCACTTTGACTATGACCCTATCGGAATAAGATCAAAGTCAGCGAACCCTAAAGGCTTCCATAGCCCTTGCAACTCATGACTAGAGCCCAGGGAGATTACTGACGCCATGAACAGGAGTGTCAAATTGTTAAGTCAGCAACAGGAGTCACTGTGTACTTACACCCCATGCGGGATCTGTCCCCAATGTGTCGTCTAAAGCCAAGTGATGCTACGACTGGTACTGAAACAGTATTTTTATACTTTGCGTTTCTGTGTGGGCGCAGACTGATGAGGTCTTTGCTAATTATATACTGAAGTGATCTTCTGTATATAAAGAGAATTGGAAATGAAAAAAAAAAAAACAACCTGGTGTTAAAATGGAAATGGCATAGAAAATTAATTATTTTGAAAAAAAATTATGTAGGATCTCTGTCTTTAATGTGCTGTACATTGCTATTTTATGCTATAATTAGTAATCCAATGGTAGTTTTTTCACTTGATGTTGCTATATGGGCAAAATGTTGAAATCTTTACCTAATATATACTAAACTGATCTTCTGTATACAAAAAGAATTGAAAATGAATCTTTACACGAATGGAGGGGGAAAGGGAGCGGGAGGGGGGAGGGTTGCGGGCGGGAGGGAGGTTATGGGAGGGGGGAAGCCATTGTAACCCACAAGCTATACTTTGGAAATTTATATTCATTAAATAAAAGTTTAATTAAAAAAAAAATAATAATCTCATAGCTAGATTCACTTCGCCATCAGCGAAGTATACAGTAAGTAGAAAAAACCTCCCTTTCAGACCAAAGGGAAAGAAAGTTTTAAAGTGAGAATATAATTTTCCTCATGGGCATTGTCTACCTTAGAAAAACTACTACAGAACATGCCTGTGACTATAGACTTGTAGTTCAGGCCACCGAAGATTAGAGATGGGACTTGGGCGCTCCCTTGACTTGCATTCTCTGGTCTGCTTTAACACAAACCAGGAGGAAAAGAAAGCTCGGCATCAGAAGCAATGGGTGGCAGGCCTATTAATGGCTGATCTGTACAGTGATCTGCCCTCAAGGAGACCCAACAGGCCAGTCCACTGCAGTGGCTTTCAATGTGGTAAGCCTGGGCTTCAGCAGAAATCAACATGTAAAGAGCCCTGGCAGCTCTGCCAAGAGTTGGATCACTGGAAATGGACCTGCCCTGGAGTCGAAGGATGCCCAGGTCAGAGCCACAGATCTTATTGGCTCTAAGCTGAAAAGCCCTTCACTCAGCCCAACTTCCAAAGTGACCACTGCAGCTGAGGGGATGGTCAAGTAGGGTCAGCAACATTGCAGGCAGAACTGTAAATTTCTTGTTAGAGATGCCACCTGCCTTTACCTGGACAGCTCTCCTCCCAGGCCAGCCAAGTAATGAAAGTCAACAGAGTGCCTTCCCCTAGGAGGTTCACACCTCCCTTAGGATATACCCCATGTGAAGAGATAGATAGGTCTGGGCCTCTGAATTTACAAGGCCTAAAGCCCACCAGATTATTATCAAGCCCCTTCTATCAGGTTCTATTTGCCTCTCAATCAGAAAACTTAATTGTAGCTTAGACAGCACCTTTCTTAGCTCCTCTAATAATGACTCTGTCCTTTGTTCTAGGCCCTGTCTAGTGTACTTGGGCCTCATTCCTTTGTAATCATAACCTCTACTCTACCACCAATGGCTCTACTCCCAACCTGTGTGTACTGATGGTCCTCTTCCCCACTTAATGCTGTATAATTGTTCAAACCTGGTAAATGCCACTCTTAGGATCATTGGTTACTATCCTCACTCTGTCTTTTATGACCTTGTCTAAATATGATCAGAGTCGGCAAACTTGGAAGGCTTCCATAGCCTTGGCAACTCATGACGACAGCCTAGGGTGGTTACTGGCACCATAAACTAGAGTGTCAATTTGTTGGGTCAACAACAGGAGCCACTGTGCACTTGCTCCTCATGTGGGATCTCTGTCCTTAATGTGCTGTACATTGTGATTTAATGCTATAACTAGTACTCAAACAGTATGTTTCACTTTGTGTTTCTATGTGGGTGCAAACTGTTGAAATCTTTATACTAAATTGATCTTCTGTATATAAAGAGAATTGAAAATGAATCTTGATGCAAATGGAAGGGGAGAGGGAGCGGGAGAGGGGAGGGTTGCGGGTGGGAGGGAAGTTATGGGGGGGGCGAAGCCATCGTAATCCATAAGCTGTACACTGGAAATTTATATTCATTAAATAAAAGTTAAAAAAAAAAGAATTCTTCTCTCCTCTTGACTGAAAATAATTTCTTATCCACATTTGCTTTTTTTTTAACTTTTATTTAATGAATATAAATTTCCAAAATACAGCTTATGGATTACAATGGCTCCCCCCCCCCCCATAACTTCCCTCCCACCCGCAGCCCTCCCCTCTCCCTCTCCCCTTCCATTCACATCAAGATTCATTTTCAATTCTCTTTATATACAGAAGATCAGTTTAGTATATATTAAGGAAAGATTTCAACAGTTTGCCCCCACATAGCAACACAAAGTGAAAAAATACTGTTGGAGTACTAGTTATAGCATTAAATAACAGTGTACAGCACATTAAAGACAGAGATCATACATGATATTTTTTTAAAAATTATTAATTTTCTATGCATTTTCCGCATTTGCTTTTAAAGATAGCTCTATGGGGGGTTGGCCCTGTGGCATAGTCGGTAAAACTGCCTCATGCAGTGCTGGTATCCTATGAGCACTGGTTTGAGTCCCTGCTGCTGCACCTCCTATCCAGCTCCATGCTAATGTGCCTGGGAAAGCAGCGGAAGACGGCCCAAGTCCTTGGGGCCTTGCATCCATGTGGGATACACAGAAGAAGCTCCAGGCTCCTGGCTTTGGATTGGCGCAGCTCTGGTGACTGCAGCCATTTGGAGAATGAACCAGCAGATGGGATATCCCTCTCTCTTTCTCTCCCTCTGTAACTCTGCATTTCAAATAAATAAAATAAATCTTAAAAAAAATAGCTCTATGTCTTGCAGCACAGCTTACCATCAGATGCACAGAAGAAATCATTGACTGCTATTTTGAAGCATGTCCAGCACTTAATATTGGCATGGTTAGTGGAATGCATGAGGTAGATTTCCACATTAACAGGTTGTCATGTAGCATGTCTGCTTGATCGGTTATGGAGTGCTCAGAGGCGACATCCGGAAAAAAATGTGGAAGGAAGAACTGTGTTCCTTACTGCCTTGTTCACGGTCCTCAAGATCCATGATTCAAAAAAGAAAGAAGGGGCATGCGCCGTGGCGCACTAAGTTAATCCTCCACCTGCAGTGCCAACATCCCATAAGGCCGCCGGTTCTAGTCCTGGCTGCTCCATTTCCGATCCAGCTCTCTGCTATGGCCTGGGAAAACAGTGGAAGATGGCTCAAGTTCTTGGGCCCCTGCACCCACATGGGAGACCCGGAAGAAGTTCCTGGCTCCCAGCTTCGGATTGGCGCAGCTCCCGCCGTTGCGGCCTTATGGGGGAGTGAACCAGTGGATGGAAGACTCTCTCTCTCTCTGCCTGTCCTCTCTCTGTGTAACTCTGACTCTCAAATAAATAAATAAAATCTTTTTTTTAAAAAAAAGAAAGAAAAAACAGTCCCACAACTTAACTTTTTAATTTTTTTTAAAGATTTATTTATTTATTTGAAAGTCAGAGTTAGAGAGAGAGAGAGAGAGAGAGGTTTTCCATCTGATGGTTCATTTCCCAATTAGCCACATCGACTGGAGCTGCGCCGATCCAAAGCCAGGAGCCAGGAGCTTCTTCCGGGTCTCCCACACGGGTGCAGGGGCCCAAGGACTTGGGCCATCTTCTGCTGTCCCAGGACATAGCAGAGAGCTGGATTGCAAGTGGAGCAGCCGGGTCTCCAACCAGCGCCCATATGGGATGCCAGCACTTCAGGCCAGGACATTAACCCACTGCACCACAGCGCCGGCCCCAGACCCACAATTTTAGAGCATTGTAATACTCCACAAGTCGCCAAGCCTTCTATACATGATTTCAACTGATTTTATCTGATGCTTAGACTAATGATGAAATACAAAGTGTTGTCCTTCTATTGGACCTGGGTTCTGTGAACCAGTCCCAGGTGCCTCAGCTAGAAGGTTCAGAGACAGGCTCCCAGGTAGGCTGGGTGGTTCACAGCTGGGTGCCCCTTTTACAGTCTATCAGGGAAAGAACGAGATTAATTTACATTTCTATTTGTCTGAGTAATTCTTGGTATTTAAAAAGCTCCCAAGAATCCATTGTTCTGAAGCAGCCTATACCTTAAAAGCAGCTGTCTCTACTCTTCAAAGGCAGAAAATTAATGTTGACTTCCTAGATTCTTTATTCTTAGGAGATTTTTATGTCATATGCTTATATCCCTTTCCAAATATTAGATTCTTTTACTCTTCTTAGCTCATGAAGTTACGGAGAGCATGAAGTATATAAAAGAATCTGAGTGCTTTGACCTGCTTGGAGGCAAGGTCTCCATTTAGGTTAGGAGGGGGAAGGTGGTTGTTAGTTCCAAGAGCCTGTGATTATTGTAGATGTTGCTATAGACTTACCTGGATTTGAATCACTGATCTATTTATTCATCCCTTCAGGGATTGTAAATTACAGTCACCAAGTCACCACTGGCTTCTAAATATTCAGTCTGGGCTATAAATAGAACAGAATACTACTGGCTTCTCATTCTACTCACTGCTATGTTCTGATAATACAAAGAAAAAAAAAAGCCCAAAATACCCTTTCCTGGTCCTTATAATGGGATGCTTGTCAGCACCCCTCAGGGGCACTCATTATACAGAGTATGTGCAGCTCCCCTTGATTCTGTCTCTATGCCAATTCCAGTTAAGTACTGGTTATCCTTAACTGTGCATTTCAGATGTTATTACTCTGCTGTTACTCCTAGTGAATGCTTCAGATAACAACATTCTGAGGGTATGATTTTCTCCATGTGTGGTCATAATATTCTCTGTTCTCTGGAGCTGAAAAGAAAAAGTCATTCATTTTGCTGAATGTCATGGGTCACAGGTATATCTGTCTGTACTACAAAGATAAGGAAACCTAGTTATGTGATAAAGCCTGATCTCTCCTAGGGGAATTAAAGTTTTGCTCTTGTCCTTAGTCATGAAGGAGATGAGGTCCTAAGAAGACATTGTGTACCTTCCTCTTCTATGCCCCCACACATATGGGGGCCAAAAAATATATAGATGAATCAACAAAACCACTAAAAGAATTGTTTGCTCTGTTGCTGTTTGGGAAGCTCATTTCCCTTTTGTCAGTTTACTCACTGTTGCCATGTCCCTGATAGCCTGATGAGCTAAGATGGGAAGTTCTCTTCTTTTAGAGACCTCTCAGCTCTATGAGGTTTGCTGTCTTTAGGTACATTATGCTGTCCTCTTAAACCCATGAAATTAGGCTCAGCAAACACTTATTTAGTGTCCACCAAACTGAGTCAGAAACTGCTCATATCAAAGCACAGAGTAGTCACTGCAGTCTACAATGCAGGAGGCAGACCCATTCCTTACAATATAGCTATAAGTAGAGAGATGTTATACTCTGTTTGTCCTGCACGCTCCTAGTCTATGCCTATTGCACAGGTTAGTTATTAATAATACCTTTTATTCCATTCCTTCCAGATAACTATCTCTGCTCCTTAAAGGCAGAATGAGGGGCCCATTTTACATTTTCCTGTGAAGTTTGCACACAGCCCTGTCATAGCATTTGCTTTCCCATCTTAGTGTATATACTCTTTGAGGATGCGCTCTGCATTCTCATCTGAAATAGGACTGACACATAGAAAGAAAGCATTGTTTGCTTGGAATGGTTATTAGATTCAAAGTACAAGCCGTAACCTAGATGGGAGTATCATAAGAAAAAGTGGTCCAGAGAAAGAAACTCCTTTGAAACACTTGAATGATGAGTAAGAGTTGGTCAGGAAAAGAGGAACACAAATCAGGGTATTTCAGACAGAGCAGCAGCATTTTCAGAGCAGGAGGTAGAAGGAAACACTACCCATGGCAGCTGAAATGGCAGCCTCATAGGGGCCTGGCCAGAGATGAAGCTTGGAGGTGGTGAATACAGGTTACTTAAGAGGGGGGTTTCTGGGTAACACGTGGGAGTTTGGGAGTGATAATAATAACTATCATTGCTCAAACATCTAATTACATGCTGACTTGCCATATTTTATTTCAATTTATCCTCACAATTTCCTATGAGTTAGGTATGGTTGCTATCTCCAATTAACAGAAGAGAACATTCAAATTAGAGAGAGAGTTTAAGTGATCTTAATATGGTTGTGTGGATTTGAACCAAGAGTGTGACACCAAAGCCTAGTATTTTCTCCTTTACCTCTCTCTCTTTCCCCTCTTTAATATCTCTTGTACACCATAACTCATATATGCCATCTAGAAGTTAATGAGAATTCTGTAAGGGGCTTAATGCTGGAAATTGAGAAGACAGATTTCTCTTTGAAGAAGCTATGCTGGCATAAGTTTGGGAATGGGAGTGTACCCTAAGCGGAAAAACTATGAAGCTGTTCCCAGCATCTATTTGGAAGAATAAGAACTGATTCAAGGAACAAGTAATCAGGAATGGGGAGAGAGAATTCAAGAGATGTTGAGCACATCACATCAACAGCATTTGAAAAGGAGGTTGAGAAGTTGGGGTTCACTTTAAAGCTTTGTGTCTGGAAATCAGATTGATAGAGGTGCACTTTCCTGAAACTGGTACTAGGCATGGAAACAGGTGAAATGATGATTTCTGATTGGGGCATCTTTGGTTTGAGTTGTCAGTGCAATACCCAGAGAATTTATTAAATAGGTAGTAGAATATGTAAACCTGGGAATTCAGGGGGAAAACCTGAGATAGTTGTATAGATGTAGAAGACATCAACATGAAATCATAAAATGACCCAGGATAGAGATGGAGTGGGAAGAAGGCCTATGACATGAAGGAGTCTGAGAAGGAGAGAGAGAGGATAAAAATCAGGCACAATCAGGTCCCAGAGGCCAAGGGAGGAGAGAGATTGGGAGGAGGTGATGAAGAATGGAGATGAAAGATTCAGAGAAACTGACATAATCTAGCCTCTACAAATAGAAAAAATAATCTGGTGCTCACACAAGTGGGCTAATGTATATCTTACAATACAAAGTTAAATTGGTATTTAAAGATGTCAGAATAGTCATTGTTCAGCTCATTTTTCAAAAATAATAGTATCTAACCACTAACATGTCCCTTCATTTAAACTTGGTATTCCTATGCATTCAGAGATTTTGCTTTTGGGAAACAGAAAGACTTTCACCAAAAATTCTGCAAATGTCATTCAAACCAGATGTCACATATGACTCCATGGAGTGAGATTCTGAGTGTTATCAGAAATGTAGTCTTGTAGGGCTGCATGGGGAGTTTCTGAGCAAATAGCATTTATCTTGGTGTCATAACCCCAGTTCATCTGGATCAAATAGTGCTGTGTTGACATTTTTATGGAATGGGTCACCAGATCCAGATGAAGAAAAATTGAAGTTATTGTGCCCTAGTGTATCAACACTTTCTCTACGAGAGCACTTTTGTCCCTGTCCTTGATATAGATATTTGAAACACTCAAGTCTAATGAATTTTCTGCTCTGTCTGGAAATGTTCCCTTGGTAGCACATGGCAAACTTGAGAAAATATTGTAAAGGTTATCAAAGGTTAATAGTTTCTCAACTTTATTATTTTTCTCTAGGAAGATAACAAAACCCAAATCTTTTTTGGGCAAGGAGCTCCAATAATGAAACTTGAATTACAACAGTGACATATATAGGTATAGTCCCACTGACAATTTGTCTTTATCTATGAATTTTACTTTATTTACGTTGATACTCATCTCCTTCTAAAGTCATTTGAAATGTATTTTAGAAACATTTATTTACTTCACAGACACACAAACACATGGACATATATATATGAGAGAGAGAGCGAGAGCAAGAGAGTGTTTCCATCTGCTACAGCGCTGCAATGGCTGAGACTGAGCAGAGGCTAAAGCCGTAAGCTGAGAAGTCCCTCCAGGTCTCCCACAAGGGTGACAGAAACACAATTACTTGAGCCATCACTGCTGCCTCCCAGGGTTTGCTTTAGTAGAAAGCTGAAATCAAAAGTTGGAGTCAGGACTGAACCCAGGTACTCCAATGTGGGACATGACTATCTTAGCTGCTAGGCTAAACACCTGTCCCTGAAATATTTTTAATAAGGGGCATATGAACAAATACAGTTAAAATGGAAATAAGACATCAAAGATCATGTAAAGGAAGAAAGGAAATAAGTGCTCCATAAAACTGACCTAATTTATGTTGATGTGCTTTAACATTACATGTGGCTTTGAGATTTCTAATAAAGTAAATCTTCTTTCAAGTTATCTGATTATTGATCAATATTTTTCTGTTACCTCTTAAGTAGTCCTGTGAAGTAAAAAGATGACTATACATATATCAAAGATGAAGGAACTAAAGTAGAGAGAACATGGCTTTTTGAAAGGAAACAGCTCACTGTAGTAGAAACAGAATGGAGCCATATTATTTCCTAGATGAGCTAAGACAGGACACAGAACATTGAAAGAATGCTCTTGGTTGGGTTACTGTGCACGTTTAGGAGGGGATAGCGAACAGATGAAAGGGTGAGGGGGTCTAAGAATAAAGCATATGGGAGGATGTCTAAGCCAAGAAGGAGAGCTTGTCAGTAGGCCTGAACAAAAGCTCAAAAGTTCAAAGTGAGTTGGCATGCCATGAGGCTCACTTTTCCATGTAATTGCTGTTTTACCTGTTTTCCTAATATAATTTGAACAACAGTGATCTCATCATAGTTAACTACAGCAGTCTTATTCATGTATTTATCATCTGTAGGTGGAACTATCCAGAAAGCAAGTCTCTGCTGGGTAGATGATTTGCAATGGCCTCAAGTGACAGAAACCACAACAAAAGCTAAACCAGGAATAATTCACACATAGTGAAGCTCGCCCAAGTGCATGCATATTCTACAGACGAAAGAGGAAATATATTTCTCACCAATTTCTCCTAAAGTCTCCCAGTGCATTCTAGTAGATTTTAGAATATTTACTCTCTGAATGAAGTTTTCAAGTGTTAGTTTCTATGTCCTATTAATCATTCGGAAGAAAATAGTCTCCATTTGGTATGACTAAAGAAAATAACATTGAAATTTCTCTTCTGCAAGCTAAACACAATGCTTTGAGCTGTAGACAGTCTTTTTGAGATTACAAATATTGTTGATGGACAGACTAACAGGGCTAGTTAAAATGATCAGGAGAAGATTATTTCCAAGTCAGTAATTACTGCTGAAAACAATGCAAAATTCATATTTAAAATGCACTAATGGTTGGTACAATATCACCGATCCAAGCCTCATTGATGTGATTTAACACTATATCTTATTCATAATTTTTGATAACAGTTACTTTTTAAGCTTTTATTTAATAGATATAAATTTCCAAAGTACAACTTTTGGATTATAGTGGCTTTTTCCCCCCATAACCCGTACCCTCCCACCTGCAACCATCCCATCTCCCACACCCTCTCCCATCTTATTCTTAATCAAGATTCATTTTCAATTATCTTTATATACAGAAGATCAATTTAGTATATGCTGTTTGAGTAGTAGTTATACCGTTAATTCACATAGTACAACACATCAAGGACAGAGATCCTACATGAGAAGTAAGTGCACAGTGACTCCTGTTGTTGATTTAACAATTGACACTCTTATTTATGATGTCAGTAATCACCCGAGGCTCTTGTCATGAACTGCCAAGGCTATGGAAGCCTTTTGAGTTTGCCAACTGTGATCTTATTTAAACAAGACCCTAGTCAAAGTGGAAGTTCCCTCCTCCCTTCAGAAAACGTACCAACTTCTTTGGATATCAGTTACTTTTAAAAATATTTTTGAGGAATACATTCCTTTTTTTTTTTTTTAAAGATTATTTATTTATTTGAGAAGTAGGGTAACAGAGACAGAGAGACAGAGAGAAAGGTCTTCCATCCTTTGGTTCACTCCTTAAATGGCTGTAATGGCTGGAGCTGGGACGATCTGAAGCTAGGAGCCAGGAGCTGCTTCCAGGTCTCTCAGAAGGATGCATGGGCCCAAGCACTTGAGCCATCTTCTATTGCTTTCCCAGGCCATAGCAGAGAGCTGGATCAGATGAGGAGCAGCCAGGATGTGAACTGGTGCCCATATGGGATACAGGTATGGCAGGTGGAGGCTTTACCTGCTAAGACACAGTGCTGGCCCTGTTATCAGTTATTTTTTTATCATATATATTATTTAGGAAAATCATCCTGTATTTCATTTATAACACTATGGTAAAATAGAGTTTATTTTCTGTGTAATATTTATTAGTTTTCCTAGATTGCACAGCACCCCTCTGTAGAATATATTTTAACAGACATTATGTTATACCTTCACATGTCAATTTGCTTTGAAACAAAGAATATTCAAATGTTCTGAGTCACAGAGCTTGAGTCAAAGACTTTTTTTTTTAAGTAAAATGCTGGTAAAATTTAACCTAAATATATACACTTTTTCATTGTGAAATAAAGATCAATGAAGTCCAATTGTGTTAATCATCAGTTTTGCTTTATAATATATTTGGAAGAAGTTAGATACTAGTTTTTGCCATTATTCTCTTAGTAGGCTTTAAAAATAAAAAGCTATCTGATTTTACAGTTCTTGGACAAAATTAAAATATGAATTTCATCTTATTTAGTACAGTATGATGCAGTTCATGAGCATCTTATCAGTGAATAGCATATTGATCCTGTAAATAGCAGTTTTATGTGCAAAAAGAACAAAATAAGCTATATATTTAAATTTGCTCTATTTCGGGCCAGTGCCGTGGCTCACTTGGTTAATCCTCTGCCTGCAGTGCCAGCATCCCATGTAGGCGCTGGTTCTAGTCCCAGTTGCTCCTCTTCCACTCCAGCTCTCTGCTGTGGCCCGGGAAGGTAGTGGAGGATGGCCCAAGTGCTTGGGCCCCTGCACCCACATGGGAGACCAGGAGAAGCTCCTGGCTCCTGGCTTCAGATTGGCAAAGCTCCGGCCATAGCGGCCATTGGGGGGGTGAACCAACAGAAGGAAGACCTTTTTCTGTCTCTTTCTCTCTCTCACTGTCTAACTCATCTGTCAAATAAAAAAAAATTGCTTTATTTCAATGTATGTCTTTCAAAATGATTGCCAATGTTCATCATCATTTTACTAGAATTTTTTTCATTCATGATATTTTAATGGCAATAAAAATTACAGGTAAACTTTATTAAATAATTGTGAACTCAGGTACTATTTTCATTGCCTTACTTGTGTTTTTTATTTAATTTTCAAAACAACCCAGTAGGAAAACAGAGTCCAGAGTGCTTTTATAAAGAAGTGGGTTCGACTCAGTTACTGGAGTTTCTGATCTTGGACTATGCTACTACAACAGGGCAAAACCTAAAGAGACTTCACTGAAGGAACATTTAGAGAGATTAGATTACTATATTATTGCTCCCAGGGACTCAAGAGCTCCCTTAAGACTAAGGGCCTAGGATTCCTTTGATGCAGATGATATGGTCAAATAATTTAAATAATTAGTACAATATATTTTTCAGTTGTGTGAATTTTTTTCTATTGCACATTTTCAGTATAACCCAAGTCTTCTACTATAGCATGTTAACAGGCTTTAGGGATGTTATTCTATTAAGTAGATATCACAGCTCCTTATCTCTTTCCTTGTATGTACCTTCAGCTTTTTTGATAGAAAAAAATCTAATTAAAAGCTATATGGATTTTCTTTCTCCCTGCCAGAGAAAGTTGTAATTTGTAATTTGAAATAGCAGCAGTCAAGAAGTAGTTACACAGATATGTCTCTGCTTTCTCTGCAACTTTTTACAATCAGATCAACTCAGTAACTCAGCATAATTCATGTGTGACTCAGTTTGTATGTAAAACTGATCTGCTTATTATAAAAAAAAAACCTGCCTTGGACATAAAACAAACTAAAAATAACAATAAATAAGGAATCAGTGATGCTGTCTCTGGGGGCCTGCACTGTGGGTAACTGTGCTGGTATGGCACTGGGAGAAAATACTGCTCAGGTTACATCACTACTGTGTCCACCATTGTGGGGGCAAGTAAACTATGGGGAATTCTACACTACTTTCACTTTCACTTAGCCTAGAACAGCTGCCAAAAGTGAGATGTTTATGAATTATAGAGCTAAATACATTTTGTTCATTCTTAGGCTGTCCATTTTAGGGATCATTTATGAAGCAAGCATTTGAGTATATTATATTTGATGTGTTTGGCTCATATAACCATCATTTTCTTTGTAAACCTTTCATTTTTAACTTTTTATTCTTTTTTTAAGGATTGATTTATTTATTTGAAAGACAGAGTTACAAGGAGACAGAGAGAGAAAGAAAGAGAGAGAGAGAGAGAGAATCTTCCACCTGCTATTTACTCCTCAGATGACTGCAACAACCAGCAGTGGGCCAAGCTGAAGTGAGAAGCCAGGAGCTTCATCCAGGTCCCCCATGTGGGTGGCAGGGGCCCAAGAACTTGTGCTATCCTCCACTGCTTTCCCCAGTCATTAGTGGGGAGCTGTATCAAAAATGGAGCAGCCAGGACATGAACTGGCACTCATATCTGATGCCAGTGTCACAGACAGGAGCCTTACCACAATATTGGCCCATTTTTATTGCTTTTTTTTTTTTTTCAAATTAAGCTCATACATTGTGTCTTTGTCATAGATAGTTACTAATTTTTAGCTGTGCAACATTCACTTAAGTGACAACATCATTATTTCCTTTTAGGGAATTGCTTCTCTTCCAAATTTCCTTTCTGAGGCTCTAACTACCTGGGTCAACTATTTATATAAGATACCACAAAATCAAATATTTTAATCTCAACTGGATGAGACTGCTATCTATTTTACTCTGGCTTTCCCTCTGCTGTACTTGTCCCAGTTAAAAAATAGTATTAGAATAGCTGTTGGAGACTATTGTCTGCTAATACTAACTGATAGAATTAAAAAGGAGAGAAAAATCCAACATGGGAAGCAGGATACACAACAGACTCATAGAATGGCAGATGTCCTTAACAGCACTCTGGCCTCAGAATCAGCCCTTAAGGCATTCAGATATGGCTAAAAATCCCATGAGAGTATTTCAGGCATGGAAAGCCAAGATACTCTGGCAAAAAAAAAAAAATAACCTAAATGAAAGATCTTTGTGAGTGAGATCCCAGCGGAAAGAACAGGCCATCAAAGAAAAGGTAACTTTCTCTGAAGGGAGGAGAGAACTTCCACTTTGACTAGGGTCTTGTTTAAATAAGATCACAGTTGGCAAACTCAAGAGGCTTCCATAGCCTTGGTAGGTCATGACAAGAGCCTCAGGTGATTACTAACATCGTAAATAAGAGTGTCAATTGTTAAATCAACAACAGGAGTCACTGTGCACTTACTTCTCATGTAGGATCTCTGTCCTTGATGTGTTGTATTATGTGAATTAACGGTATAACTACTACTCAAACAGTATTTTATACTTTGTGTTTCTGTGTGGGTGCAAACTGTTGAAATCTTTACTTAGTATATACTAAATTGATCTTCTGTTTATAAAGATAATTGAAAATGAATCTTGATGTGAATGGGATGGGAGAGGGAGTGGGAGATGGGATGGCTGCAGGTGGGAGGGAGGTTATGGGGGGAAAAAGCCACTATAATCCAAAAGTTGTACTTTGGAAACTCATATTTATTAAGTGAAAGTTAAAAAATAAATAAATAAATAAATAAAAGAATAGCTGTTGGTATCTGGGGACAATACAAAAAAAGTATTGTTAATCTTATTCTTTCATTTTGAAGGACTTTAATTATAGGTACTTTCCCATTTTACCCCTAAATATTTTAATGTGCATCTTTGAAAAGAAAGAAAATTTTCTTATGAAGTAAGAAATAGTATTATTTTACTTCACAAAAGTAATATTAACCTCTCAATAGAATATATTACCCTTGGGGTCAGTGCTATAGCACAGTAGGTAAAGCCACTGCCTGCAATGCTGGCATCTCATATGGGTGCCAGTTTAAGTTCCAGCTGCTCCACTTCCCATTCAGCTCTCTGCTATGGCCTGAGAAAGCAGTAGAAGATATCCCAAGTTCTTGGGCCCGTGTACCCGCGTGGGAGATCTGGAAGAAGCTCCCGGCTCCTGCCTTCGGATCAGCACAGCTCCAGCCATTGCGGCCATCTGGGGAATTAACCAGTGGATGGAAGACCTCTCTCTCTCTGCCTCTGCCTCTCTGTAACTGCCTTCCAAATAAATAAATAAATAAATAAACCTTTAAAAAAGCACCTAATACCCTGTCTATATTCACATTTGTGCACTTTTCCTCAAAATATTTTTATGGCTGCTTTACTCAAAGTGGGATACAACCCAGCACTGCAATTTGCAGTTAGTTGCTATGTGTCTTAATATATTTTTTAGCAGAATAGTTTCCATCCAGTACACTGACATGCTGAAGAGAGTGAATCTGTGTCCTGCAGAATCATTCACCTTCTCTATTTGACCGGTTGCTGTCTCTTGGTATTAACATGTCTCTTTGTTCCCTGGAAGTTTAAATGACTGATTATATTTCATTTGTAATACTCTCTGTGAATTTATCACTGCATGATACAAGTAGAGGGATGATATCTTATTGCCCTGCCAACCTCAGTTTGACCTCTGTATCAGAATAGTGACAGTTTGATCCCTTAATTGTAGAGCTACACTTCCTACCCATGATCAGTGTTAAGAAAAAATAATTGGGAGGCCATTGGGCTTAGGCCACTCCATAAGTAGCCCTGCATGGGCTCCTATATAAGTGAACTGAATCCCAATTCAGTATAAAGGGTCAAATGAAACTCACACATTCCTAATCAGAAACAGCCAACTAACCTCCAACTAGGGACTTTCCACTGAAACAATCCAAATAAGCCTACTGCTCCAATGTAATCAATCCATTTCTTTGCATTTTTCCTCACACTCACTTCATAAAAGAAACCTCACACCCCTTTCTTACAGTCAAAATTTGCCTGCAATGTGGAATAGTCCGATTCATGAATTGCTGTCTGTTCAACTAAACACTTAAAGTTTTAAATTTGCCTAAGCTTTTAACACAGGCAAATAATCTATGTGTAGTGTTTCTTTGGCACTATATGAATGGTCCTGCATCAACCATTCAATGATAGTTGTGCACCAAAATCACAATGCTTGCTTGAATCTATAATTTCATCCAGGGATTGGTTTACATCATGAATTTTTAAAGAAGACCAGCCTAATCCCTCATCATTTCTTGATGAATTTATTACAGTAGCCTCCTAATCATGTTCTCAAATTGTCCTTTGCCCCTGCAACTTATTACCCACATGACAGCTGGTAGACCTCCAGGACCATGAGCCAGACCATTTCACTTTTCCAATTCCTCTGGGGGCTTCTCATCTCACATACAGAAAGTCCTCAGGCCTCACCATGATTCACAAGGCTCTTTATGTCCTGGCTCCCTGTGCAGTATGACTCCTTCTGCTGTGTCCTCCCTGCTCTCCCTTACTCTGCTCCAGCCACACTGGACTCCATGCTATTTCTAGAACACCCAAACAAGGTCCAGAAAAAGGTTTTCTTTGGACATGATCTGCACACTATTAGTTAAATGGCTTCCATGTCATGTTAGGTTTCTGTTCAGATGATATCACAGGAGAGAGGATTTTCTGACCATCCTACTGAAAATAACTTCCCCAACCCTCCCACTTACATGCTCTATCCTTTTACCTTGCTTCATATTTACTTGCAGCACTTGCATTTTGGGTAGATTCTATTTACTTTTCTGGATGGATTCCCCACTGCAGTATGAACTTTGTGAGGCAGATATTTTGCCTATTTTATTAATTCCTGTGTTCCCAGCTCTGAGTTTAATGCCAATGGTAACATGCAGTAAAAACAGTAATTTAAAATTGAGAATAGTTGCTTCTTCTATCAAAGGAGTCGCCTGGTTAAAGGGAATGTCACCCCCTTTTTAAATCATACTTCTTGCTGAGCTATTGAAAGATACATTTTGGGAAATTAGATGTATAAAGAGTACTATTAAATAATTCCCACAAAGTGAAATTCAAAAGATGTGTCTCAAGGACCTAAACTCTGCCCTGGCTTAGAACCCTTCAGGAGGGAAGTAGAAATTTAGTGCACTCCATTTAAAAAATATATTTCCAAAGGGTTGCCTGCAGAGTAATCAGGGACAACAGGTCATGAGCAATTTACTCTCGAGTTACACTGAACCCACTCTTACCAAGGGCAAATGAAAAACAGTGAAAAGCTGTTTCGTTCCTCAAGGTCAAGATTTGCTTTATTGAGGATTATTTTTATACTTTTAAACAAGCTCATAAGTAGAATTTAAATCCAGAGAATTGCTCTTATCCATTCATTAAGGAATCATTGGGTTTTAAAGCCCTTTCTAAAAGCCTAGAAAACTAAAGCTTTAAATTTATGCACCTTTTCAAAAATTCAGTGTGGTATCTCAATTAAACGACCCCAATGCCTCTGTCTGAAAATGAACAGTGAACTTTATTTATTTACTTATTTATTTTGTATAGTCTGAAAATGCTTATTCTCCTTTTAAGCTCTGTTCACCTGTTCCTTTTCTTTAGATAAGTCCTTTTGAATTCTAACGCCTTGCATATGTATATTGATGTAACAGGTCTTTTCTCCAGAATCTATCCCATGCCTCTCCCAGTGATCTTGAGTTAAACAGACAGGAGTGTTAACACTCTGCTAAGTGAATGAGACATATGGCTAATGCTGTGGCCTATGTTCAGGCAAAAAGCTGAGGATAAGACAGGCTGTTTTCCTTTGATCAGACCATCAGTAATACTCTTAGAGGCAGGCATCTTCTTCTCTTCTTTAGATGCACACTGCCCTAATCCAGGTTTCCTGGGCAAGGGAATAAAAGGTAATTATAATATTTCATTTACTGCCTGCCTACAGGGATTAACATGGAAGTCCAATGCAATTACATGGTGACAGCAATGAAGGCTGAAGCCAATGGAACTGCCTGTCTCTGCTACATAAAGCAGACCATCCAGTTACTGCTGGACAGCAGTTTCCAGAAAATCCTGTAATTAGGTTGTGAAATGGTGGCAAATAGGATGAACTGAAGAGGCAGATGTGTGGCCCAAAGTAATTTGGTTTCTACTAAAAAGTGCTGCAACCCACATCCTTCCTATTTATTAAAGTCCTATAATATACCATGTTACACTATTATGTAGGGTAATGGGGAGTTAGACACTTAATTATAATGAAATTAGATTCTCCTTGCCTGCACCAGAGGCACAGTGACATTTTCTTATAAAAGCTGTGAAAGTGGTTTTTCAAAAACAGGCTTGGCAAAAAAAAAAAAAAATTCAAACCTAGAAACACTAGAATCCACTTAAACAAAAAGAGTAAAAGAGCTAGACGCTAATGAGCTTGGATACGTTATTGTTCCTCTGTTCTGCCTAGTTTTAATTTGAAGCTGTTGCAAAGCCAGACAGGTAGAAGAGTAGAAATCATAGTCAATGAACCTTAATGTTTTGTCAGTTTACAAAGGAAGGATTGTTTTCCTCTTCTAGGAAGTGAAGCACCAAAAATAACTATAACCCTGCCTTGTGACTGTGGTCCTGACTTGTGATATTTCCCTGAATTTGCAACATCTTTTCTTATTTAGTTTTTGAAAAGTTACTTATTTATTTGATATGAGAGGGACAATGAGAGAGAGAGAGAAAGAGAGAGAGAGAGAGAGCGAGAGAGAGCACAATCATCTACTGGTTCATTTCTCAAGGCATGGGAACCAGGAATTTAATCCAGGTTTCCCACATGGGTGACAGAGACCCAATTTCCTGAGCCATTACCTGCTGTCTTCCTGGATTCACATTAGCAGGAATCTGGAATTAGGAGCAGAGTTTGGACTTAAACCCAGGCACTCTGATTTGGGACACAGGCATCCCCAAGCAGCATGCTAACTGTAGCACCAAATATCCACCCCTTATCTATTTTTAGAGTAGAAAGAAACCCCTCCAAGTCGAAAAGGTCAGTAAATAAGCACACATATAATACAATATAAAATGATTTGAAAGTTTATGAGGATGTATGCTGTTTGTGAAAGTTTATACAAAAACAATTGGTTTCCTTGGTTCTGATCATTTTTATTATCCATTTTGTCAAATACTGATCTGTCTTGTGTTTTGGAGCTAAACCTGATTGCAGATGTGAGTTGGTATAATCACTCCTTGCACAAAGATGGTGTCAGGAATCATCAGACTGTCAGAAGAATAATATGTAGTCATTGATTCAAGAATTAGCCAGAAGACCAAACACATTAACCAGAAATTGACAGTGAGAATAACAATGCAAATGATGAAGCAGTTTTTAGTAAATGAAGCAAAGTACAGTACTGTTTTAAAAAACTACAGCTCTTGGAGAGAGATTTCAACTGTCCTTGGTAAGCAGTACAGGAGAAAGCTTCCTGCTGAGTCACTGAGAAGGAACTTCCTTGCCTATCTGGACCTGGCCCATTAGATACAGAGACTGAAAACAAGATGATACATCACAATTATACCATAGACAGTAGGAAGTTTGGCTGCAAATCAGCCAGACCTCTTTTTAGAAGAAAGAGGTACTTTAGCAATAACACAAAAACTTAATCACTCAAGCCTTACAACACAGAAAGATCTGTTGGTCTTGGGAAAGCACAGCAGTACACAAAACAAAATGTTCTATGTTTAGGAAATTCAGGGATTGGTAGAAATTGTATTAATGTGAGCAGTGATGGAATGTATTATTTTAAAAATGAATATCCTTTCTCAAGGTCTGAAAAATCCTGGAGAGAAACCTATAACTTACATTCAGAGACGACTAGGAAGTGACCTGAGCTCAGCTGGAGGAAGTGAGGAATCAGAAGTTTCAGTGAGATCCCATGGCTTTGAGTGACTCCAATCTGAACAGGGGTGCTTGGCCACTGTTTCTCAAACTGCAGTCATTTATATAGTATTTTCACAACTTTTATTATACTCTATATTATTTGAACTATTTAATAATTAAGTTTTTCTTTAAACTTATACTGATCCTCATTCAAAGCAAAACCATCTCTGAAATTATTATATTTTCTAATACAAAGTAAATGAAAACTATTAATGATGAAAGCTGTGTATCTCTACACTTAACATGACAGTGGTATGTTAATAATATTTTAGAAAAAATGTTTTTCTGTGTATTTTATTGTCCCTTGAAAGTCCTCAGAATTCTGGCTGGCTTCCCACTTGCAAAATTATTCCCTCTTCAGATTGCCTCTTTTGCACCTTGTTTTTGTTTTAAATAGAATACAGTTTTCTTGGATCAGAGTATGGCTTTTTAAAAATTCAACTGTAAAAGAGAGCACAGCAAAGCATCAATCCCCTTTTACATACAGGTATGGTAAGAATTGTTGGAGCCGGCGCTGTGGCTCAACAGGCTAATCCTCTGCCTTGCGGCGCCGGCACACCGGGTTCTAGTCTCGGTCAGGCGCCGGATTCTGTCCCAGTTGCCCCTCTTCCAGGCCAGCTCTCTGCTGTGGTCAGAGAGTGCAGTGGAGGATGGCCCAAGTGCTTGGGCCCTGCACCCCATGGGAGACCAGGAGAAGCACCTGGCTCCTGTCATCGGATCAGCACGATGTGCCGGCCGCAGCGGCCATTGAAGGGTGAACCAACGGCAAAGGAAGACCTTTCTCACTGTCCACTCTGCCTGTCCAAAAAAAAAAAAAATTGTTGGAACATCTTTGCCAATTTAAATTAATGAATTTTATGGCCATGATTTGGATGTGGCTTATCCCCAAAAGCTCATGTTTTGGGAGCTTGGTCTTCAGTGTGGCCATACTGGGTTGTTGACCCTTTAAAAAGTGAGTCCTATTAAGTGGTTCTTAGGGTCTTGAGATGGTGTGCTCTTGAAAGCGATTATGGAGTTCCTCTCTCTTGCCGGCTTAGTGATTGGAGATGTGACCTCTTGTTTTTACATGTACTTTGCTATGATGGTGTTAGGCCATCATCAGAGGTTAAACTAATAGGGTTCACTGACACTGGACTTTCATCCTTTAAAACTGAGCTAACTCTTTTCTTAATAAGTTAGCCTGCCTCAGGTGTTTCACAGTAGTAACAGAAATGCACTAATACTGTTACTTTACCATCTACTCTTTGATGGTCTTTTCTGGTATTTTGAGAGATTAAAAAAAGAAATAATCCTGATAGAGGTCGTTCTCATTCTTAAGAATTTTATAATTTAATTGTGGTAACTCAGGGAGGCACATAACTATAATAAAATATTATAAGATGGACAAAGAAATGAAGAAAACAATGAGAAGGAGGCATTAACTCCAACTAAGAAGTTCAGAGAAATTTTCACAGGGGAGGAAGAAATTTAGTTTGACCTTGAAGACTAGGGAGGGTTTTTATTAGTAGCTATAGAATCCTAAGCTGAAAGGAGTAGCTTAGAAGATGGGAAGATTTAAGGCATTCTAATGTGATGATTTTAGGATCTTAAAAGAGTCTGGAGAGTATGCAGCAATATATAATACTGACTGCTATTATAAGGATGCATAAGCTAACTAGATCTTCACTTCTGACCCATAGTGATGACTGAAATTTACTATCCATTTAACTTTTTTGGTTATATTGGCATGTTGATTTTTTGACTTCATACTATTACATTATATTCCTGCAGGAAACACAAAGATGTAAGGGACACTTTCTGTGTTTAAATAACATAAAATTACACACTCACAGGAAACTTAGACAACCTGAGGACTGATTGAGTGTACAGATGAGTAGTAATAGGAATTTAGAGTAGGAGATGGGAAAATATCATCGAGCTGGGGAGACTACCTCTTAACTTGAAGAAAGGTAGGGCTAGGAAATACAAGAAGGAAGAAGCAAAGTGTTCTGGGAAGGAATGGATATACTATATTTGAGAGAGTTTGACTTAAATATAGAATACATACATAACAAAGAAAATTTGGCCAGATTGACCATGTCTTGAATGCCTGGATTGCAATTTGGCAACTGCATTGTTAGGAGTCACTGGAGGATACTGAGTAAAGAATAAAACAAAAACATGAAAACATAGAGCTGGAGAAGATATTAGAGTTCAATGAATCTTCTTTCCTCATTTTATGCAGAGTCTAAATTACTTTACTAATGTTATATAGGACATTTGGCAGAGTCTGCTTTGGAAAGCAGATTTCCATAAAGCAAAAAGCATAAAAATTATATTAGGAATATAAGTTCTGGCAGATATTCTCTCTCATAATGCCCATTCAACAAAACAAATGTGTTGCCTAAGTGGCAGAATATCATAAGCTATTAGTACAATCTAGTTTATGTAATTATCTAGCTAGTCATCTTATAAAGTCTTACTATTGGGCAATTACCTGAGTGAGTGGATGCTGTAGGGGGAGTGAAAGCCTCCAAATGTGAGATCAGAGAATCATGACTATCTTTGCAGAAATCAGGATGAAATCCACAGACACCCAGAAGAGGAAGTAGAGGGCAACTCTAAAGACAACCTTGAGAAATGGTGTGATGGTAAGATGACTGTGGGGCCAACCAACTGTTTCTGAGAGAATATAGCAATGATGATACATGAAACAGTAACACTCATCTTATTGTAATTTCTCTTGTCTTGTTGGTCTTGGGGAAACAAATTGCTATTTCGGGGAGTTCTTCATGGCAGGACATTGTGTGTGGCTAACATCCAGGAAAAAACCAGATCCCTCAGTCATACAATTGCATGAAACTAAGTTCTTCCAACCACGTGGGTGAGCACAGAAGTGGAAACTTTTCATAGGTAAGTCTTAGATGATACAGAAATCCAGGCCTATGCCTTTATTGCAGTCTTATTAGAACCTATGAAAGGCACCAGTTAAGCTCTGCTTGGATTCCTACTATGAGATAATCAATGTTTGTTGTTTTGTGTAGCTAAGTTTGTGGAAATTTTATTACATAGTAGAAGATAACTAATACATCTAGCATTAACCCAATGTAATAAAACAGCAAGTGTTAACTTTTTCTCCTTTCTCTAGGATATTTATTCCTTATGTGATTTTCTCCTACACCATTCTTTAAAATATTGTTTATCATAACAAACCCTAGAGATATGCCCAGCTGGAATTACATATTTTTTTGGTAATCATTTTTCTTTTTCTTTGATCTGTTTCTCTGTCAGTGATATGGTATTAATTCATATAAATAGATTGCACCATCAACATACTTATGAAAAATTAACCCCAAAAAAATCTATATTAGTCTCACATGTACAAGTATCAACGTCCTTTCTTATCCTTACTTTTATTTACACTCTCTATGATCCATTACATTCTCACTGTCAAGTCTTCCTTGTCCCAAATAAACATATGCACTAAAAAAGAGAGCTGCAGAGATAATTAGCAGTTCATGGAAAGTCACGTTCCCTTTTCATGGTGTAGAATTATTGCTGGGAAGTGACTACTCAGTCAAAAATATACCAGTACCTCCTGCCCCTCACGTTTAGTTCTGGTCATGTAACTGAATTCTAGTCAATGTAATGCAGGTAGAAGTGATATGTTTGCAGGCCTTGGCCTCTTAATTTTTCCCTGTGATCCAGAAGGTACTCTTTTTCTCTATGACCAGGAGTGAATTTTCTGAGGCCCTAGAGGATAGTGGAGTCTCATGATGGAGGAAGCCTGAGTTTCTGAATCACATACACACTCCTGGAACAAGGCTGACCCTCAAACACCTGGTTGGAATTAGTGATAACCTGTTTCAAACACGTTGGGCTCCTGAGGTTTCAGAGTTTATAATAGAAGCTACTAGTATTACTTAAATTAATATGCTCTGTAAATGTAGCTTCAGGATTAACTTTCCAATCAGAAGGCAAAGACCAAGCCTCTCCTATATAGAAAACCCTGACACTGCCATACTACTAGGGATTGGAGGAGAATGGACCCTCAATCTGAAGACTGCTCAGATTGAGTGCAGTCTAGATTTTGTTGGCCTTTCCCCCTGGTAGTTTAAATCTTCTTTGCCTCTTTAGAGTTGCCTGCAGTCCAAATCAGGAAGCACACTCAGAATCATGTCATCTGAAAATTATCTGACTTTCTATCTTGGAGCTACTTATATTTAATTTTGCAGTGAATCAACCATCTCCCTCCAATTCCTGAAAAGATAGATTGCCTTGGATACCAATGTGGGGGTGAATCAAACCAGAGTATGTTTTGCTCCTCTAGGCACAAAACTGGGATGCTGTGCCAACATGTGACTGGTCCTATAATTAAGTTATTGCCTAACTTCCTTTTTATCTTCTGTGCATTCTGAACCAGTTTATTGCTGCAGACATAGGATGTTCTATGGCCATACCTGTCTAAATTATTATAAATATGTGGTCCTGGACTTAAAGGAGATCTCTGATTCTAGTTAGTTAACTGAAACACATATTTTATTTGTGAGTAATTATGTCACTATGTCATATGTAGTTATCTTTGAGAATCTGTGGGGTATTGATTTCAGGACCCCTGTGGATACCAGACTCCATAGATGCCAAATTTCCTTATATAAAATGGTGTAGGATTTGAATCTAAGCTATGTATATTGCCCTATATATTTTAAATCATCTCTAGATTACTTATAATACACAAACAAGGTAAATTATGGGTAAATAGCTATTTATTGTTTATGGAATAATGGCAAGAACAAAATGTCTTTATGTATTCAGGACATACACAATCTTTCTCCCCCCAATTAGTTTCAATATGCAGTTGGTTGAAGCCATGGATATGGAATCCACGGAAACACAGGGTTCCAATTCCGGAAAGGGAGCTCCATTCTTAGAACTGCCCAAGCAGCAGAGGTGCTAAGAGAATTTTATGTTCTAATATTTGGTTATTGGTCCATCTTCCTAACACAGAATTAAAGTCTCTGTGATTTTACAAGTGATAGAAATATCTTTTGTTCTAATAGGGCAACTCTGGGTGGATTCCTGGATAGTTATTAGAAACACCAATACATGATAAGAAGCTGGGAACTTTCAGACCCATCCCCAAATCTCAAGAGAGGAAAGAGTGGCTAGAAATGGAGTTTATACTGGATTATGCATATGTGATAAAGCCTCCACAAAAGTTCCTGAGTTACAGGATTTGGAGAGCTTCTGTACTGAGTATGTGGAGGTACCTCCTGGAGAGGTGCCTCCTGATGAGGACATGGAAGTTTCACGCCCCTTTCCCTATATGTTTCCCTATGCACCTCTTCATTTGACTGCTCATCTGTGCTTTTTGTAGTATCCTATATAGTAACTGGGTAAACTGAAGTAAAAGTATTTCCCTGAATTCTACGATCTGTCCTAGAAAATTAGTGGAACCTAAAAAGGGAATCATAGGGACCTCCAATTTACAGCTGGTGGGTTTGTACAGGTCACAACCTGAGACTTGTAGCTGACATCTGAAGTGGGTAACTGTCTGTGTGACTGAGCTGTTAACTTGTAAAATATCCAAGTAGATAGTGTCTGAACTGAAACACCCAAATGGTGGTTGCCAAAAATTGGTTGTGGATAGGAAGAAATCCTCATGCATAGTAGTGATTAAAAGTGAAGTGTTTTGTGTTGAGTGGAAATTTTGTTTAATACATACACATTTGAGGGTTTTAAGGGAAGTTAACACTACCCTAGACATTCTAGGATCCTTTTTAAAGTACAATCTATAGGTATATTGCTTTATAAACTGAGACTATACAAGGTTTCCATGTTGACTTGAATTCAACCAAAAGTTTCTGAATTTCCAATTCAATCATTCTTCCTTTTTTTTTCTTTTTAAGATTTATTTATTTGAAAGTCAGAATTGCACAGAGAGAGAAGCAGAGGCAGAGAGAGAGAGAGGTCTTCCATCTGTTGGTTCATTCTCCAATTGGCTGCAATGGCCAGAGCTGTGCTTATCTGAAGCTGGGAGCCAGAAGCTTCCTCCGGGTCTCCCACGTGGGTGCAGGGGCCAGAGGACTTGGGTCACCTTCTACTGCTTTTCCAGGCCATAGCAGAGACCTGGATTGGAAGTGGATCAGCTGGGACTTAAACCGGTGCCAATATGGGATGCCAGCACCGTAGGTGGCGGCTTTACCCACTACGGCACGGTGCCGGCCCCCAGTCATTTTTCCTTATGACCAATTGTTATTCTCTCTCTCTTAAAGGTAATACAGAAAAATCAGTAACTTTAAACATTTGTTGTCCTAAGATGTAAAGATGACTCACAATAAGATGATGCGAGAGTTAAGAAGAAAATTTCAACCTCTGTGTGATGTTCCATTTTTGTGAGCAGCTCCTATCCCTCATATAATTCTTTTCACTTTTTGAGATTTAAGGACTGTATTTTTTCACTTATAAAACTCCCAGACCCAACTGTGATAAAGTAAAGTTAATCCACGGTTTCCCTCCAAAAATTCTCTCATATTATACAAAGAGGAAAGACTAGTTGGTCACACTTTTTCAGCAAAAAACGAGGTGACATTTTTGTTAAGCCTAGACAATCTGATCTAGGTTATGATTCTTCTCTATTTACATTCTAATCCATACCTGAATTTTGCACCTAATCTATTATTTTTTTTAAATTTTCAGTGATCCTTTGTCAACAAAATAAATCAAATTCTCTGCCATGCATCACTAGGTTTTGTATGTGAATTAAAAATGAGAACAGAACTATTCAACTACATAAAACCATAGAAATATGAAAACATAGTGTATGGGATAGCGGTGCTGTGGCGTAACAGGTAAAGCCGCTGCCTGCAATACTGGCATCCCATATGACCTCTGGTTTGAGTCCTGGCTGCTCCGCTTCTGATCAAGCTCTCTGCTATGGCCTGGAAAAGCTCTAGTAGAAGGGGGCCCACCCGTGTGGGAGACCCAGAAGAAGCTCCTTGATCCTGGCTTCAATCAGTGCAATTCCAGCTGTAGCGGCCATCTGGGGAGTGAACCAGCCAATGGAAGACCTCTCTCTCTCTCTCTCTCTCTCTCTCTCTCTCTCTCTATCTCTGCCTCTGCCTCTCTGTAACTCTGCCTTTTAAATAAATAAATAAATCTTTCTTTAAAAAAGAAAACATAGTGTTTTTATTTTGGGGGATTGTATCACATATTACAACTATATATGTAGCTATTTTTTCTAAGTTTATTCTACTTGCATATACACATAAGAAATCATGTGTTCTATTCTTATTGAATATATTTTATGATAAATAGAAACCATCCATTTGTTAATTTAGCCATTTATTCTCCCATTTATTCAGCATCATTTTTTCCTGAATGCCGTGTATAGGAACTGTTGAAGCTACAAATGTTAAATAAAGCAGAGTCTTACATTTACAGAACTAACACTGTATTTACCATTCTCCACCCAGTTTTGAAAAAGAAAAATTCCACTTTGTTTCATTATTTTCTGAGGTATGACTTCAACTGGGATTCCATGAACTTGCTCAATATCCCTAGAATGAATATGAGCCTTTCTTGAGGGTTTTTGGCCTAAAATCTTCCCAAGTTTTTTTTTTTTTAGAAAAAATGTTTTCATTTTCAAAAGAGAGAGTTATATTGAGAGACTTGAAATCTCTCTCATCCAACAGGTCAGTGGTAAAATAAGATAAACTAAGATAGCAAAGATGTCTGAAAATCTTGTGGCTCCCTCAGTCCCTAAAGTTTCCTCCCATTAGTGGTGTTCAGGGCGATGGCCCCTGGTAGTATTTCTTGGCAGTAGCTCCCCTCAGCTATGGCTTCTGGAGCAGAGTTTGGTGACCATCCTAATGGCAATGATTTTTACTGTTAACTGCTCTCAGGAACATGTGGTGAAAGGAAAATTCAGGAGCTGCTCCTGTCAGTGATGGTAACTGTGCTCATTCTTCCAAAGGTACCTGCTGAAGTGGCAAATCGTCTCACAGGATTTCTAACAGCTTTTTTCACTGGCAGCTGAATCTTACTCCCTATTGCTCTAGTAACTCTCGCCTCTCAGAAAGGACCAGCCTAAAGAAGTCCTCAGAAGGGGCTGTGCTGTGTCCTCTGGAAGACAAGTTTGAAGAAGCTTAAAGATAAATCTTATAATGTGCATTACATAGTGTCACATCCCAGACTGTCCTCTTCAACTTTCTTGTTTATGCCAAAGTCCTTCTTGACTCAGAATGAGCTCTTTTACTTACTTGCTTAGGGAACCCAAGAACCCAGCAACTGGCTTCCTTTCCCAGTAGCATCTGAATCCAGGTAACTGGAAAGTTTTCAAGCTCTAGCTATCAACTATTTAACTTCTTTCTTAAGTGTCTATTCTAAGAACTGTTGTATCTATAATAGTAGCTTTATTATAGTTAGAGCTTTCAAAAATGAAATATACATATGTTCAGATAAGTTAATCACACTAAAGTTTACACATATCTATAGTTATGACTTGTAGTACATTTAGGAAAACAAAGAGAAATACAGGCTGTTACACAGGAAAGTAGTGACAAGAAGGGTGTTCAGGTTAGACTGCCATAGAAAAGAGACAATTCAGCTGAGATCTGAAAGGCTTCAATGTATGGTAACTTTATTTAGGAATTGGGATAGAACATGAGAACCAGGTTGTCAGGACCATATATACCTGTTCTAGGTCATTAGTTTTGAGATGATTCAAAGATATCTCAAGAGAAGAAGAAAAATGGCCATAATATATCTCAATTACATCTGAAGAAATCTAGTCCAGAGAAGAAATTTGGACTGAAATATAAATGTGGTATCACCTTTATATACATGATAATTATAACCACTTGGTCATCTGTTATAAAATTGCCTAGGGAATTTTATAACATAAAGAATTTCTTGGACTGAGCTTTGGGTAGCTGACATAACTGACAGTATGAAAACTGGAAACATGAAAACCCAGTAACCTGTTGAAATGAAATGGGCACTATAAGAAACAATGACCTGATCAGCTCTTGTCCTGACTGTTGATGTACAATGTAATACTTTATCCTTTTTAGTATTTTTTTGTTGTTGTTGTTCTAGTACTAGTGGTTGAACTCTGTAATTAACACACAATTATTCTTAGGTGTTTAAATTTTAACTGAAAAGTGATTCCTGTTAAATATAAGAGTGGGAAAAAGAGAGGGAGGAGAGGTACAATTTGGGACATGCTCAATCGGACTTGCCCCAAATGGTGGAGTTACAAACGTGCCAGGGGATTCCAATACAATCCCATCAAGGTGGCATGTACCAATGCCATCTCACTAGTCCAAGTGATCAATTTCAGTTCACAATTGATCACACTGATAGGTCTAAGAGTCAAAGGGATCACACAAACAAGACTAGTGTCTGCTAATACTAACTGATAGAATCAAAAAGGGAGAGAACGATCCAACATGGGAAGCGGGACACACAGCAGACTCATAGAATGGCAGATGTCCTAAATAGCACTCTGACCTCAGAATTAGCCCTAAAGGCATTCAGATCTGGCTAAAAAGCCCATGACAGTATTTTAGGCATGGAAAGCCAAGACACTCTGGCAAAAAAACAAAAACAAAACAAAACAAAAAAAAAAAAACAAAAAAACAACACCACCACCACCTAAATGAAAGATCTCTGCAAGTGAGATCCCAGTGGAAAGAACGGGGCCATCAAAGAAGGAGGTACCTTTCTCTGAAGGGAGGAGAGAACTTCCACTTTGACTATGACCCTGTCGGAGTAAGATCAAAGTCGGCAAACCTTAAAGGCTTCCATAGCCTTGGCAACTCATGACTAGAGCCTAGGGAGATTTCTGACGCCATAAACAAGAGTGTCAAATTGTTAAGTCAACAACAGGAGTCACTGTGTGCTTACATCTCATGTGGGATCTGTCCTTAATGTGTTGTCCAGTGTGAAGTGATGCTATAACTAGTACTGAAACAGTATTTTTACACTTTGTGTTTCTGTGTGGGTGCAAACTGATGAAATCTTTACTTAGTATATACTGAATCGATCTTCTGTATATAAAGATAATTAAAAATGAAAAAAAAACCTGGTGTTAAATTGGAAATTGCATAGAAAATTAATCAATTTTTTAAAAATATCATGTAGGATCTCTGTCCTTAATGTGCTGTACACTGTTATTTAATGCTATAACTAGTACTCCAACTTTGTGTTGCTATGTGGGTGCAAACTGTTGAAATCTTTACTTAATATATACTTAATTGGTCTTCGGTATATAAAGAGAATTGAAAATGAATCTTGATGTGAATGGAAGGGGAGAGGGAGTGGGAAAGGGGAGGGTTGCGGGTGGGAGGGAAGTTATGGAGGGGGAAGCCATTGTAATCCATAAGCTGTACTTTGGAAATTTGTATTCATTAAATAAAAGTTAAAATAAAAACTTCCCTTTGGAGATCAGTAATGTGTGTCGGGGTGTGAATATATTAAATCTATGCCCTCTGGAGCGTGGAGGGATAATAATTCTTTGGTAACTCCTCCCACAACTTTATAGAGAACTATTTTATATAGTTGTGGAATCAGAAGGTTTTGGATTAATGAATTTTACATTTACTATTTATTGTAATTAGATTTAAATTTGCTGCCATTCAATTTCTTTCACGTGTAAAATCATGAAGTGAGTTGTCTCCCTGTCTGAATGGTTTCCATTGTTTCTTATTGTATTATCATCTGTCTTCAGCTAATGTGTAAATGATGTATTTTACTTGCAAAATTAATAAAACTTAATTGTTTCACAGTTATAAACTTAAAAAAATAATATTCCCAATTATATACTATCTCTGGAAGTTGAGGGATTCTCCATATTTTTAAATTTGGAAATTGCTTTTATAGATGTTCTTATATCCTTTAAAAAACGAGGAACTAAGAAAACATACTTGTGTGGAGATTTTAATCATTGTCCACCTTCTTTGTTAGATTGAAAACTCAATGAGAGCAGAGACCATCTCATTTGCACACTCATTTCCCAATATTTAGAATAGTGATTGATAGATGCAGGAACTCAGCAAATATTTGCTGAATAAATAAATCCATAACAATCTCTGGGAATAAAGTGGCAACTTAAGCAGTTGAAGTAGGATTAACTATGTCAACAAAGGGAATTACTTAGAATAAGATAGTAACAGTAAATATACAAAAATCCATTTATGTATACAAAAATGGATCTATACTAACTTTATCCTTTGTGTACCTCTATTAACTATATCTATTTGGATTGGGATAAATATTAAAATATAACTTCTTTTTAGGAAGTTCTATCATGCAATAGAACATTTTGATAAATCCAAAGAGGAGAAAGGAAGAGAAAATATGAGGGGTTTTTACAAAGTTTCACAGAAAATGCATATTATGAAAAAAACTATAAAGGATTTAAAAAACATTTTATACATAAACATACTTATCTTTAATTCTATTTTCTATGAGCTTTTTGAAGTTCCCTATTATATATTTGGGGCCATGTGGTAGAACACCCATAAGCTTGATGGATTCATCACAAATAAATTCCTCAAGGCAAATGCAACATTATGTTCAGCCCTCAAATTACAAACCTCTGCAAGAAAGTTTGGTTCATGGTGGTTATAGGTCAAGTGCCTACTTTAAAACTGTAGGCAAAAAAACCCCACAGTTCTTTTTTTCATTGCCCTCCCACACCAATGAGTAAAAAGGTGATTGTGACTTATACTTGGAGTAATTTTCAGCATGTAGTTCTTGGAAACCTGACCCATTAGCAATGTGGAGAGGGAAAGGGAGGTGCCATTTTTCTTTTCCAGGCTAGAGAAAAAGGTAGTTTCTTATTGCTCAAGAATACTGTTTGGGAGATAAAACTGTGCTAATTGTTTTGTTGGTTTTAGATTTTGAGCATTTTTCCCTGTAAGTTATTCAGAAGGCTGTGTCCTATGTGCATACTCAGAGGATAGATAATGAGTTGATTACAGTTCTAATATCAGCCTGTAATTCAGTTGTTTAGAATTTAAGTTTTATTTTTTCTTATTATAATATTTTTGATTTCATGATGTTAAAATATCACCACTATATTTTCTAAGGTTTGTGTTCCTGATAAGGTTTTAACGTTTATGTTTTTAATAGACTTCTAGTAGTTGGCCTGGGCTCATGCCAACTATTCATAATATTTTTTTCCTTTAGGAAAATGCATCCCATATTGCAAATGGGGATAACATGAACACATGTTCTTACTCCCTGGGTTACAGTTTCTCCAGCACTGGAAATAAGAACCAACACTGAGAGGAGAGGAACATTTGATACAAGGAAAAAAGTTCACAGAAAAATGGAACTTAGTAATAACTAACATTTTTTGAGAACTTTTTGAACACCTTTGTACATTTGAGCATGGACAGCTTGATAAATCACTACATGCTTAATTGAAATATATCAATTCACTTATCAATCTCTATTGTGGACATTTAGAGTATAACAAAATTTCACTTTTATAAATATATTTGTGTATAAATCATTGTGCACCTTTTTCATTAGGACAAAACACATGTCTGAACTAAATAGTATGACTATTATGAAAACTTTTGTGAAAATTTCCAAATTGCCTTTTAGAATTGTTCAAATATTATAGAAATTAACATCCCTATAGGTAATACACTAACTTGCCTGCCTTACTTGTACTAAGCATTAAAATAAAAATAACCCCTCAAACAATTATTTGCTGATTAAAAGAAACCTCATTTTTTGGAAATCATTTAAAAAGTAGTTTAGCAGTTCACTTTAGTCCCCTTTAACTGTCTGTTAATAATAATGCAGCTACAAATAATATGAGGCAATGAAGAGACATCAAACCAAAAGCTAGTCAAATTATTATCCACTAAATAATTATCAGTTTTAGTGATTGTTGAAGGCAGAACTTAATTATATATCACTGTTCACAATGTTCCTATTCAAAGCCAGCATCAGGGAGGATAACTTTGTCTCATTTTGCAAATTCCAAATTGCAACTCTTATCTGGAAACCCACTTCCTCTCTTACCCTTCCACCCACAGTGCCTTTGACATGAATAGTGCACAAAATAGTGTGCTCCTGGCATTTACTTGAGATCTTGAACTAATAACTGTGAGGCTCAGGAAATCTATTTTTTTAAAAAAATAATTGATTGTTATGTGCATGTGAATAAGTTGAATTTATCTGCCTCAAATTTTAATTTCTATGAGTAAGGACATTATTTTTCATTTTGCTTTTATGCAAAGCTTATAACTTTTCCCAGAGGTTAATAAGTCTCTGATGAATCTAATTATAAACTGGCAATAAAGAGCTTGCATAATTGACCCGTGGCAGCCGGAGTGAGAACACCACCACATATGGCATCTTTTAAAATTAAAGAGTGTTTGGTAAATCAACTTACTTAAAACAATGTTACCTCTAATACATAGACACCCACATAGTCACTATTTTGCATGCCAAAGAAATGAGACCTTATTTTAGACATTTCAAAGAAACAGATTTGGGACAGTGAAGGAAAAATTAATTTTAATTTGAACCCTGACAGAATTTGATATGCCCTTTAAAGTCAGTACAGGAAGTTAAAAACACATTAGTTATGAAAGGAGAAGGTTGGAGTTTGAGCTCTAGGTCTGCCACTCTGGCTGTGGGTATTTGAGTAATATTAACCGAATTACTATGAGCATCAGTAGTTTTCCTCTGTGAAATGGAGATATTAACAGCTGCCATACAACTTCCCAAGATTGTGGTGGCAATGTAGTAAGATAATATAGGTGACCATGATCTTGAGAATTTGAAGATCAGTTGTTTTAACACCCAGTTGAACCACCATCTTTTCCATTGTTCCTGCCATGGAATCTATGCTTCCACCACAGAGAAATTCATGTCAGACTTGGCTCAATGTGCCCAGTATAAACCAAGATCCCATTTTGTAGAATTTAAGCCACCTCTTTTCTATCATATGCCTCTTCCAAATTCAGGCTGCCAGCCATTTTTAAATGGCTGTTGAAGTGCATCGTGAAGGGTTACTTTCAAAGATATTTTGTCATTTCTTTTGCAATGCATTCCATGATTTTTATTACTTTGGAGTTTCTGAAAAGCACGGCTCCTGTCATCATGGTTTCTTTGTTTTAACTCTCCTGAGAAAGCCAAATGACTGCAATTTTCACAACACCAGATCATGGAAGAGAGTGCTGGATGAGCAAACCTGACTTTCACAAAGAAGGAAAAGTACAGTAAACCACTTATGGCTCTCAGAAGTCATGGCCTTTCTTCTTGTCAGCATGGGAGGCTGTCAGCTGTCAGGCTGAAAGCAGGGTAAATAGACGATGAAGCAACACCTTCCAGGGCTTGTACACGTTCATTAGCAGTTGTTCATGTGAGGGCTCGCAGAAGCCATTACCCTAGCCACTTTCAAATATCAAAACAGTGGGTTGGGATTCTGCAATTGTGGAGAAGGAAAATACTAGAAAGAGGCAGAGTGGAAGAGCAGAGAGTGGGAGGTGAGAGAGGGCAGAAATTTTGCCCTCTAATCAAGAACCTCCATTTATAATGGTATTTTTTCCCTTAGACTTTAATCTGCCCTTGGAGGGAAAAAAGTAATAAAGTGAAAATGAAGTGCCCTTGAGGGATGGAGGTGGAGGAAAGGGGTGTCAGCGACAGTGGACCTTTGACAAGGTTCTCAGTCATTTATATTTGAACCCATTCCCAGAGGGTGAGCTGCCTTTCACTGCTGGGAACAATTGTCAGGCAGAAAATAATCGCAACAAAGAGTGAGTGCATTTCCCCAGTCAAGGAGAGAGCCTTGCAGAAGCCATTATTCTCTGTCCAATTGTTCCTGTTACCAAAATGCTGGCATTGTGCTCTGTGTGTTAGTGCTGTTCCCTCACAACTCACTTGGGTTGTAGCGATCCAATTCAGGGGTCCTTTGTGGTCAGAAGGAATTTATAACCCTCTATTTCCCAAAGTGACGAATTCATATAATTCTGCCACTATTAACAAAATGATAGAAGGGAAACCTTTTACTACCAGCTTCCTCCCTTGTCCCCTAGCCATGCTTTAGCCAAAGAAATGACTTATTTTTTGCTGAATTTAATCAAGTAATGATGTGGGGGCAGGGGAAAGGCTTGTGGAACAGCAGGTTAAGCTGCTGCATGGGATGCTTGTATCTCATATAAGAGAGCCTGGGGTGGAGTCCTGTTGTCTCTGCCTCTGATCCAACTTTGGCTAATACATTCTGGGAGGCAACAGAAAATGGCCCAAGTGCTTGGATCCCTGCCATACATGTAGTAGCCCCGGATGGAGTTCCTGGCTCCTTCATTTGGCCTGGCCCAGCTCTTGCTGTTGTGGACATTTGTGGGAGTGAACTGATGCCAGAAGATATCTTTTTGTCTCTGTCTCTGTCTTTCTCTCTTGCTCTTTGCTTCAAGTAGATGAAAAATACATAAATAAACCTTAAAAAAGGATGGATACTAATAATGGTGATTCCTTTAACCTAAATTACTTATAAGAGTTGACTATTCAGAGATTAAACATAATTTAGATAAATCTAAATTTAACTTCAAGGCACTTTATGTTAAAGACAGAAATGCCAGATTTGAGAACTTATCTGCTACTTGTGAACTCTATGACTTTAGGTAAGTCATGTAATCTTTATGAAGCTGTTTTCTTATAGGTAACATGGGAATAACCAAGTCTGCCCTAACTCACAGGGTGTTAATGACAATTGGGTGAAGTTGTAAAGGACTTACAATAGAGCTGGCATGGGGTAAGAACTCAACGAATGGAATCTAAAAGAGCTTTTAAAATGTGTAATTCAACTTTAATTATTACTGATTCTATGAAATTTATAAGACATGAGAAACTGCATAAGACATTGGTTAAGAGACAATACATTGGAGTTGCCTGTGAGCCATTTAGTTGTTATTTTGTGGTGGCTGGGATCCATGTAGTAGCTCTGTGACCTTGAGCTAGATATTTGACTACCTTGACATTCCTTTTACTCATTAGATGAAAGGGACTAATAATGGTATCCATTTATACAATTACTATATGGATTAAATGAGAGCCAACAGATATAGACCCCTTGAAAGAGTGCCTAGCACAAGATAAATCCTATCCATCTTTGCTATTCTATAATCATCATCATCATTTTACTATTTAGTGCAGCATCCTCTGGTAGCCAATTCCAGAGGGTTTCATTTTAATGTAAGAAAGACAGGGCATTTCACTTTAAAAACTTTTCCAAGAAATGTTGCCCATTGAATTCTCCAGGATGCAGATCTGACAGTATTGTTTTAAGGAAGTATGTTAGGAGTCAATGCTTACGGAAATGGTGGGAGCAGGATTGAGCAGAGAGCACAGGGTTGCACATATTGCTGAAGAGCTGCTGACCCCACAGTGAGCACTGCATAAATGATCATGCCTTTAATCAATCAATGGATATGGGTTGCCTTTACGGGAGCATGGAGGCGGGCAGTTCCTAAAGGGTAGATAATTGCTGGATATCCATTCACAACCCATACAGCATCCTCTTTGAAGGTTCATCTGGGTAGCCCATGTCTTTTTCATGGGAATATTTGTTTGCCAGGTGCTGAGTCAGTGATATTTGTGCCATTTTGAAACATCCATATATTCCATGTCATGTGTTTCTGTATAGTGGGTGTTAGTTGCTAGAGGGCAGTGTTGCACTTCAATGTAACTTTGCCTTACAAATAAATAAAGTACACAGTAGCTGCTCAAGAAATGTTACTGTAAGAATAAATTAGGTTAGCAGGGTGAAGGACATAAGAATTCAGAGAAACTGGCAATCTTGGAAGACAATGATGCAGATCTGCACATCTCAAATGAGAACCACTATATGGTGCTGAGCAAACAGAAGAGGGAACATATAAAGGCTTAAAGCTGATTCAATTGATGGGTTTAAAACTTGAAATATAATATGAACTCAGTGTTTCAATACATTGTATGCGATGACCACAAGAAGTGACTTAAACTTATCTGTAATTCTAATAATTAAAATTTTGGGATAAAATACATAGCAAAAGTTATACTTTCATATCTTCAAAAGGAAGGTATCAAACAAATATCAGTCTTTGCTCTGATGACTTTATATTTGTTTTGCAGGTTTTGTGTGTGTGTGTGTGTGCAGTTCCCTTACAGAGGATCTACTCTTAGTGCTAAGAACATTAACATACTTGAAAGTGTATTCAAGCTTTTGCTTCTGACTGTGGTGCTTGAGTTGGGCACCTACCCATTTGGGGCCAGACAACCAGTCTTTAGAAATCTGACTGTGAATATTATGTGTCTTTTGTTTAAAATCTTCTGAAAAACTGAAAATGTTCACATAAAAAGCTTTGTTTTTCAGATCTCATTCAAAAGGACATTGTGCTACACATAAAGAAATCATACTTTCTAATTTGAAAAAAGGAAAGGGTAATTTTTTCTGGTTAGAAGTTTTAAGTTTTCTGATGTTTATAGCAAAGTCTCTTTGCCTCAAAGGTAATTCAATATTTTGAAAGAGATATATTTCCAGGGCCAGCTAGTCATGCTAAATTTTTTGCCTAACTCATTTCCTGTAGGGATTGAAGAGATATCAGTTCTACACTTTAGAAGACCTTTTATAATGATGAAGATCTACCAGACCGTGGTGTGTTACCTCAGACATTAGACAAACACATTCATTAACTTTATACTTCTCTGTTGCTGTGGTTTACAGTGGCTCACAGTTTATTCATTAAAAATGCAAGAGAACTTTTACTTACATTAGTCAAGTTCCTAGCACAAGGCCATAGTGGCATTCAGATCCTACAGGTGTAATATCTGAGGATTCTATACTATCACCAGCATTACATAAATTCAATATTACCTGAGAATTAGATTAGCAATTCAGATAGTCTCTGATTCTTCAATATTTACATCTTCAGTGAAATACTAGCTGCAATCCCTCTGGTAGCCTTCGGTGATGGTACTACCCCCAAATTGAGTTTCAGTTCATATCTTGATCTTGGATCTCCTCCCAAAGGGTGTGCTTGGAATACTTTCCATACCTGCTCATTCTCATCTTTTTATCAAAGGAAAATAAAAACTTATGTATATAATATTCTTTTTATTGTGAGCTCTCTGTATAAAAATCTTCAATAACCACTTCTGAAGTTAAAACAAGTTGATCATGTTATAGCATATAAAGTAAAATAAGCTGTACCTTGTTAAGCTTTCCTCCATTTATTGACAGATTCACTAGTTGTATAATCTATCTAGAGGAGGCATTCTCTCTTTCCCTCTCATTGATTTATTCTCTCTAGTGATGGGTTAGACTGATTACCTGTAAATTTCTCCCAGTCTCCAATGATTACATTTCATTATAATTAGGCAAAAAGTATTTTTCAAAGGGTAAATATGCTCTCTAGTGTGGTTTTTGGTGACTGTATTAGTTGTTTATACACATTGCAGAAAGTCATTATAAGTCAGGAGTACAGAGATATAGGAACAAGAAGTCATTTCCTAACTACTGACTCTAATTTTTGTTACTGAACCTGTCTTATATCCCAGAAAATTACTTTAATAATGATACTTTCTTCTCCTTACAAACAAAGGTCTTTGGTGGCAAACAAAAAGAAACCTTCTCTGACTAACCTGAACAAAGAAAGAAATTTTTTAGAAGTATCTCAGGTGGCTCACAGAGTTTCCCCGGTATAGAAAACAGGTGGGAAAGAAGAGACTGCAGTCATGGCCAAGACTATGCAGGACTATGCACATCCTTGTGGACCACTGCCCTGCTGAACTCTCTACAGTGACACTTGCTGCCACGTTGCTGGTTCTTGAATCCACCTCCCAATGCTGTCACTGTGAATAATCTTTGGCTCTATGTCCATGACTAATTCTTTAACAATTTAGAATCCCTGATTATTCTCACAAGTGCAGCATGGGAGGTGAGAAGGTGGGAGTGAAGGATACAGAACTTTGGGCTTGTGCCTCCCCGCCCCCCCCAGCTCCACATTCCCCACTGTGAGATTATCAAACCTGGGAACTGTGTTTCCAGGTTGTGTCAAACACTGACCAATGTTCATTAAATTAAGTTCCTATTCCAGAGGCATTGCTTTTCACAGCAGTTACAGAAACAATAACATAATGCAGACGAATTCATATCTATTACCCTTGTGCTCAATTCTAATGTCAACATTGGACCTTAGAATCTATATAAAACTACAGTATCAGAAGAGTGTTGGCCGGTGCCGAGGCTCACTAGGCTAATCCTCCACCTGTGGCACCAGCACCCCGGGTTCTAGTCCTGGTTGGGGTGCTGGATTCTGTCCCGGCTGCTCCTTCTTCCAGTCCAGCTCTCTGCTGTGGCCTGGGAGTGCAGTGGAGGATGATTCAGGTCCTTGGGCCCTGCACCCGCATGGGAGACCAGGAGGAAGCACCTGGCTCCTGGCTTTGGATCGGCGCAATGCGCCGGCCGTAGCGGCCACTTTGGGGGGTGAACCAACAGAAAGAGGAAGACCTTTCTCTCTGCCTCTCTCTCTCTCTCACTAATTCTGCCTGTCAAAAAAAAAAAAAGAGTGTTGACAAAAGTAATGATCACAAAGGATTAATATGCTCCATGTTTCTTGTTATTATGAGTGAGTAGGCTCCATGGAGATAGTTTCAGGATTGATTATTCAGTGAATGTACCTTCCTCAGTTATATTTATATGACTGTTATTAATCCAGAAATTTTCTCCTTAGAATTGCTTTTATCACAGGGAGGTGGATTAAAATGGGAAGAAAAGTTAAAATTTCACAGAGAGTGAATGTTGCTTCTTTTTATTGGCAAAAGTAAAATCTTAGGCCTCAAGGTCAAAATGTAGGCTTTCTCCGCTATTTTTCTTCTAATTTTTTTGTTGGCTTAGCAGTCAACAGATATTTATGGGATGCCTTCTCTATGCCTGTATGGAAGTATTTTTAGAGGTTATTTTACTTATTTTTTTCATTTCCATCTGTAGACTGATTTTTGTATTCAAAAAAGGGCTTTTCTTCTTGTTCCTTTTTTTCATTTTTGGATAAAACAGTGACACTTGACACTTGTAGAAACACAACAAACTATAGATTATCAAGGCATCAATGGCTTTTTATTAAAGATATTGAGTTTGCCATAACTGGTATATAAGGATGAAAAAAATCTGATCCTGGACCACAAACACTTTGATGTTAAAGAGTTCTTTACCATGAAATACTGGTAAAACTACCTACCTCTTAATTCTTTATATTCTCTTATAATCTTTAGCCAGGTGGTAGCCCATGAAATCATCTTGGTTATTGCTTGTGGGACACAGCTGAGAAACACTGTAAGACATTACATGCTTTTTTTATGAAAATCAACATATACTATTTTAGAAATTTTTTCTCCATTTTGATGGTTGGAAAAAGTCTTTTTCACAGGGATAACTTTTCCTAAGTAATCAAGGCACTTGATTTGATAATTGATGCACAGGGAAGTGCCTTAATGAATTATTGAAGCACTTGGTTCAGGTGTGTGTCTCCTGGGACAGAATACAGAATTACAGCTTAGCAATTAGATCGTCAATGTTCCTTACTCAGTTGACCATAATTAAAATAATTTTATTCTTTGTTTGATACTGGGAATTAAAACTCACACCTCAGTTACCCGGTAAAAGATTTTCAACGCTAATGGTATCAGACATGTGGGTTTTAAAATGCCAACCTGTGTTCTTCTTCTAAATATAGGATTCTTCAATCATTCATGTCTGATTAAAGTTGAATTTGACTAATTGATAATGACTTTTCAATTAGGTAAAAGCATATTTTATTTAGAAATTACATTTATTTACATTGATTTTTCTCCTTTTTGGGATGTCTGGGCTTCTATATCCAATTTGATCTAACTGCAAAGCTCAGAGGAGGCATTTGCAAGGGTAACTGACAGTCGTTCCTCAAACACAAGCTGATAAAAAGCCTTCTTTGGAGAACTGCACTGCATAAAGCATTATTTTTGAAGAATATGTATGGAACTTCCTCAGTTCACATAAGGACATCCATGGAGGTGTTTAACTGGGTGAGAACAAGGGAAATTAAAGCCGACAGCTTGTGAGATCACGATCTTGTCTGACTGTGGTGGTCACAAGAGTTTCTCCAGTTGGGAAAACTTATCATAGTAACATTCATTTCTGCTACTTTTCATTTCTGCCTGTCATTGCAGAAGTAAGGACAGGCTGTGCTGAATGAAGTGGGGAAGAATGATGGGCTGTGGCAGTCTCCTGCTGTCTGCTTGGCGGGACTGGAATAGAAACACTCCTCAGTTCTTTTGGAGACTTAAGGAGGAGACAGAACTGTTCCTGGCATTAGCTCTGCCAGTCAAATGGGCTAATCTCTCCATCTCGGAGGAATCAGTGACTTTAATTGCTAAGCATCATCAAGTGGATGTTGACTCTTCATTTGCCTAGGTTGAGCTTTGGGAGAGTCAACTGAGCAAAGCTAACCTTTTGGGGTCCCTAAGCTGATCTTTGGGGGGTGTCTACTGAACAAAGCCTCCTTCTTGGGTTCTCTAGGATTTCCTAGGAAGGAGTGTTATTTCTGTGGAAGTCCTGAAGGTCTTATTTTCAACATAACAATTAGGCATTCAGACAGATAAGCCTATTTAGAAGAGCCAAGATCAGTCCTACCTGACTTCTAACTTGACTCTTAACTTTGTCTCAGTTTTTCCATTTCTAGACCCCACTCAAAATTTTCTTAGTATTTGTATAATATCCACTTTTTAAAAAAGGATTTATTTATTTTAAAGGTAGAGTGACAGAAATGGTTAGAAAGAAAAAGAGAAAGCAATCCATTGGCTCACTCCTCAAAGGCCTCAACTGCTGGGGTTGGAACAGGCCAAAGCCAGAAGCCAGGAACTCCATCTGAGTCTCCTATGTATGTGGCATGGGCTCCAAGTACTTGGACTATCTTCTGCTGCTTTCCCAGGTGAAATATCAGGGAGCTGGATTGGAGGCAGAGCAGGTAGGACTCAAACCAGTACTTAGGTACAGGATGACAGTGTTGCAAGTGGGACTTTAACCCACTGTATCACAATGCCAGCTCCCATATTCACTTCTTGACCAAGCTAAGGGCATTCTGTTTCTACTCCAATTATTCAGGACAATGTAGTGTGGTGCCAGAGTTACTTTTCTAAAAAGCAGATAGGATCCTAAAGTCTGCCACTCAAAAATCTTCTATTGTTTTATTTAAAGAATACAATCCAAATTTTCAAAATTTGATTTAAATGTGCCATATGTGGACTGTACATTGTACTTTTGGTTTTTACATTGATAATAACTCTCCTTAAAGCTAAGACTCCATTCAAACTACGCCATTATTCTTGAGCTGAAGCTATTTACTGCCAACTCCATGGTTCTACTCACATTATTACCTGCGTCTTGAAAGGCTTTACCTTCCTCTTCAACCATTTCAAAATCTCTCAGTCCTTCAACAACAAAATCAAGTGCCAACAATCACCAGCTATAGTGTTCTAATATGAGGTTATGGGAAGTAGCTTTTAGCTCATATTATTTTATGAGCAATTAGTGCTTCTCTCCCTTTGAATTCCTTTACCAAGAGAAAATCCTCTCACCATGTAATGAAAGATGAAAATGTATCACACGTGGTTTATTGATTGGTATGAACTTGACAGGGTTCAAGCAAGAAACTGCTTTATTTCTCTTCCATCAAGGCTTTCATATGCTTTTGGTCAGGTTATCCTTCTCTGCTTCCTTGGTGACACCTGAGCATGCTCTAGATCCTTAGATACAGATGAATTCAGTCAGAAGAAAAATTTCTTCTTATATATTAAAAATCTTAATTGAAATAAAAATACTAATTTTCACCCAAATTTAAATCTTTTCCCTCTCTCTTCTTCAACATAGGTTTCACTGGGGGGTCTGGAACAAGTTGTGAATAAGGTAGAGAACATTGTCTTTTCATTTTCTTGTTTTACCTTCTCTCCCCACTTTGCTTTCAGCTCCTCTGGGTTTGGAGCATGAAGGATCGGAGCAAAGGGGCCAATGGCCATTTTACTTCACTGGTGCACTTTGTAGATCTTCCTTGGCTGTTGAGTTATTTCTGTCATGCTAGGTGACTAGACACTGGCTTATCTTGCAGGGTACATTTGTTGGAGACCACCCTGACCCATTTGTTGCCTTCTCTGGCTGGCTGATCTCTTTGTTTCAGTTCCCTCAACTCCCGTCCTGGGAGTACAATCATCATTTTCTTTCGTTGGCAGCCAGTTCTCTTGGACACAGTCCCTAAGAGACAAGCTTGATCCTCTATCACTTGAAGTATGAGAAGTCTCTGTATCTTTGTCCTGTGAAATGACATAAGCAGCAAAAGCTGCAGGCTTATCCATCGGTTGCCCATTATTATGTTACTTTGTCCTGGGTAACTCCATCCCTACTCCAGCCTTTTAAGTCCTCTACGTAAGAGGCAGACACTAGGTCTCTTCATTAATACCTCCTACAATCCTGGGCCACCAGAGGCCCTATTAGTGTCTCTTACTCAGCTACCCTGTTGTGAGCTAGACGGAGTCTACACTTTTCTATGATCCAGCTGAATCTAAACAGAGTGAGGCTCCGTTAATCTTATAATTCCTTCTCTACTCCGTGCAAAGGGTTATCAGAGAGTCTGTGCTCTTGAGTTGGGGTTGGAGAGCAAGCAGACTCCTCCCCTCCATTATGGATATTTAGTATCTTTCTGTAGAAAGATGAATTTTTTTTTAAATCCACTGACTTGTTGTGAAGCTATAACAATAAATTTAAGCTATCAGGAAAAGATCTTTCCACCATTCTATTGCTGAAGGATGGCATTAGTATTAGAGTTAGCGTTGGCAGCTTTCTTCATGAGGGAGAATGAAAGCCACACTAAAATTAGTGACCGGCACCTGGTCCTTGTTTCCTAACCTAATGGGGCTCACATGTGAGAGAATGAGATGCCTACAAAGATGAGAGGCAGAGGGCTGTTGCGGGTGATGTGGGTCATAAAGGAAGGTTACATCTACTTCAGTTGCTTATCCAACTCTTTCTAGAACACTACTAGGTGATGAGAAAAGATGCCTTCTCTGGTTTCTCCTTCAAGGGCTCTCTGGTATCCACTGACAGCATATCTTCAGAATGACAAATGGCTGTAATTTCTCCCTTAAGTTACAGTTTTCCTACAAACTGTCAACACAAAGTTTTTAGAATTATTGAGAAGAAAAAATATTGGGCACTTTAATTTAAAATTTTGACTTAATGAAAACTTATATAAGGGTTCAATGGACATTTATTATTCTGTCAACCCAGAAGAACACCTCTACAAACAGACACAAATAAACACACATACAAACACATACATTCATTATGTGGTCGTTCTGTGAGGCTATCAATCACAGTTTTCCCCTACTGCCAGCTAGCAGAGATGGAGGCAGGAGCAGCATGACCCAGACTGGGACAGGGGAAGTCCTTCCTTTGATTTTTTTTTTAGCAGGGTCTTGTGGAGATCATAGTCTCTTCTTCCTAATATCAGAGTGCTGTAAGTTGGCAAGACAAGCCCCACCTGTGACCACAATTCTCTCCAATCTAGTGGAAACACATGGCCTGGGAGGAGGAAGCCACTCGTACAAGAGAAGCAGAGACGAGACACAATTATGTGTTCAAGACCCAGGTCCAGCTGTTTCAGAAGTGAGGCTCTTATCTTTTCTGCTGTTAGATTAGGTGAGCCCTTTCTACTTAACGCTGGGGATGAGTTAAACACCAAACAAGGAAGTCAATCCCTCAGGGACTAGCTCTGAGTCAGTTCAACTCTGTAAATTATAACTCTGGAGAAGAATGTTTGAGCCTGCACAGTCATACAACTTTGCAGCTTAGCAACAGCATGGTGGTAATTTATGCTTTATCATAGGCACAGGCCATTAAATTGGGGTCTGTACCTGGTCAAGTTAACAAAATACGTTAAACTTGGAGAACTTTAGGGTCTTCTAAAGCATTAGGTCCAAATTAAATTCTTCTGCATGTTAGAATTAATTGAATGATAACTTATGGAACTATATGCAATCTAATTGTTTAGAATCCTTGTTCAGATTTGTTGAAAACCTATAAGTCATCAGATTTTCACAATCACCATACATTGTGATCTGAAACAGGCAGATTTTAGCTGTACTGATTTTGTATTATAAATAATTATGTACTGAAAATTGCGATGTGTAGGTAGGGTAGTGCCATACAGATCTACAAGCAAATCTCAGCTCTGCCACTTAATTTTGCTTTACTGAGAAATCTAAGATATAGAGAAGTAAATTCCCCAACATCACAAATCTAGTGAGTGGCCACCTGGGGCTCTTGCCATGCCAACCACCTGTGATGCTCTGTTCACCTCAGGAGAAAGCACAAGATTCAAGGCTGGTCTTTGTTCTGACTGCTCTAAAAAATAAGTATGCACTGAGTGGCTTCTCTGTGCAATATAAGTTTATCACAGTTTTGGAGGCTGAAGTGTAAGATGAGGCTGCTAAGCAGTTAGGTTCTGGTGAGGGCCTTCTTCCCGGCTGCATATTTTTTGACTTCCTGTTGTGTCCTCAGATGGCAGAGAGAGAGCTCTGTTCTCTTCATCCTCTCAATCCTGGTACTAACTCTATTCATGAAGAGTTTCATCCTCATGACTTTGTTACTTCTTTAGAACCCCATCTCCATATACCATTATGTTGGGGATTTAGGCCTCAACATACAGATTTTGAAGGGACATCCCAGAGCAGACTCAGAGAATCAAAGCCTGTTTTCTATCACTAGACTTCCACCTTTAGTGCCATTGCATGGTTCCTTGCTCTAGAAGTCATCTGTTCTTCTTTCTTTCCATCTCTCACCATCTTTCTTTCTTGGAGCTGCTCTTCTAAGGTGTGGCTCCAAATCTACCCTCTCAAAGGCTCTTCATGACTCACTTCCTTCAGTGTTCTCTGGCAGTTTGTGCCAACATCTACTTCATAATTGGATGGATTTATTTGTTGTAGGTGTTTGTGTCTCTGTCTGCATCACCTCACAGACTTAGAGAACAGAGGCAAGATTTACTTTAACTGTGCTCAAGTTCTACATGATTGTGCATCAACTGCGGCCTCTGCAACATCATGAAAGGTTTCCACTGTTTGCTTGGTAAGTAAAGTCATTTGATTTTGAATTTTGTTTTCTGTTCATATCTACATTCCAAGCCAGACATTGCTTTCCATGTACCCTACAAAACTACCATTGATGATCTCTAGATATATGTCTTTTCTGCCCCCACATTCTATATAATGGAGAGTAACACTGCACTCCCTTCTCAAGAGCTCTGTTAGAGAAGATTCCAGAATGATTTTGTCAATATAACTTCTCACCTATTGATAATGTGACAGTGTGACCGCTTGGTGATTTCAGTCAGGATTTATTTCATCCTCCTTCATGTGCGTTCAGTCTGGATTTTATTCAACTTGATTCCCAGTGTACATTATTTTTAACTTAAAAGTGAAAACCTTATTTGCAAAAACAAGGATCTTAACCTTTTGTTAATGCTTTCTTTCAAAATGGTTTACCTTTTATCCAGCAGGTGGCAGTATAACACAAGCACAAGCATGAGCAAACTGCCTATTTTGAATATTTTAGACTTGTTTCAACCTCAAATATTAAGAGTCCCATTCTGAGTTATATTTCTACAATAATTCTGAATTAAAAATAGGGTTGTTGTAGATTAGATTGATCATTCATCTTTTCACTTATGGTCATTGTTTTTTTCTTCCCAGCATTCTTACATATTAGGAAAGTTTAGCTTTGATGGTTACAAAGGTATTTAAGAATTTCTTTATCCCTGGCATCTTCAGTTATTTTTAAATATGCACTAATTCGAATACATTTTTACATTTAATTCACTACTTATAATAAAATTATCAGGGCCTCTGATGTGACCTCAGTTGAAAAAACAGACTTTCTGTGTAGTTTATTTGAATATGTGTAAATTCTAGACATATGTGTATTCATGGGAGCATTGTTTATTTCAGCCTTCTAGAATTATAGTTTGTTTCCTAGACTCAACATTATTGCAGAATTAGATTTCTTTCTTTTCAGATTTTCTTTAATTATCCAAAACTTCTAGGGAATTTCTCACATAAAATTAGAAGAAAGTAGTCATTAGATCAAGAAGAATTATATGTTTGAGGCAAAAAAGAAGTGGTTTTCAGAATGTGCCTTGTTAAAATTTTAGATACTAAGAAGCAAAGATTAGAAGCAAGTCAGAAATCTTTAACTTGCAGGATCTATTACTTTTTATTTTCTGAAAAGACAAAGAGCAAAATGTTCAATTAAAATGAACAAATACTCAAAATTTATGTTACTCATTTTAACTGTATTTAAAAATGCATTTGAACTTCTTTTGGTATATTTTGTTTAAAAAATTTATTTATTTGAAAGAGACAGAGATCTCCCATTTGCTGGTTTATTTCCCAAATGCCTACAACAGCCCAAGGCTGGTCTGGGATCAAATTAAGAATCCAGAACACAATCCAGGTCTCCCATGTAGATGGCAGGGACCCACGTAGTTGATCCATCATCATTGCTTTCCAGGGTGTGCATTAGCGGGAAGGTAGAATTTGGGTGGGAGGAGCCCAGACACTTTGATATGGGATGGGAGTGTCTCAAGTTTTGTCTTAACTGCTGTGCCAAGTGCTTCTACCTAGTTTTATATTCTAGAGGCAAGGAGAATCCTCCTATTGTGAATTCTAGCCCCTGGACCCTCATTTACCTTCCAATAAATAATTACAGCCTTTTTTCATTGTGCTGGTCAAAAGAGGACATCAGATACCAGAACCTTTTCAGTGTGAGGAATTTCCTTGACTTTCCTCTGTAGGTGGCCAGCTTCGACTTTAGCCATGTTTTATTTTTTCTGTTATTCAGTCCACCTATTGAAATTTTTATTTTTTGGTATCATATTTTGGATGCCCACAAAATTGTTTGTTCCCTTTCCACATGAATTGTTCTAGATTTTGAATGAGGATAATTAGATTTTAAAGTAAGTATCTAGTTTGCTCTAGATTCCATTGGTCTGATACCTTTTCTACTTCTTTTCTTATTTATATTTATTTAACAACTTATGGTGATCAGATCATAATTTTGAGGGAAAAAACACTGATTGGTTTATAAGACCCTACATTTGGATAGCTGGTGTGGGATCCCTTGGTGGAAGTGATTCTTTCCTCATAGGAGAGCTGACTATGGCCTCTAGTGAATGGATGGCATAGGTTAATAGGCAGGTTTCCCTTCCTTTCTGATATTGTGGTACTTAGAAGCCAACTGACAAAATAAGGAGGGGTTTACATGGGGTTGGAGTGTTTCAGTGTATTTTACTGCTAAGCAGAACCATCTTTCCTTTTTGCTTTCAAAATCTAATGTACAAATAGAGGGTTACTTTTGTTCTATGCCATGATCTGCTACGTTAAGAATGCATTGAGGCCGGCGCCATGGCTCACTAGGCTAATCCTCTGCCTGCAGTGCAGGCACTCTGGGTTCTATTCCCAGTTGGAGTGCCGGTTCTGTCCTGGTTGCTCCTCTTCCAGTTCAGCTCTCTGCTGTGGCCCGGGAGTGCAGTGGAGGATGGCCCAAGTGCTTAGGCCCTACACCCTCATGGGAGACCAGGAGGAAGTACCTGGTTCCTGGCTTTGGATCAGCGCAGCACGCTGGCCATAGCGGCCATTTGGGGAGTGAACCAACGGAAGGAAGACCTTTCTCTCTGTCTCTCTCTCTCTTTCACTGTCTAACTCTGCTTGTCAAATAATAATAATAAAAAATAATGTATTAAAAAAATAGCTTGTGTGTGGGCTATTTTAGAAAGATATTATCACTGATAAATTTTATTCTTTTTTAAATTCCTTTTGCATTTGGCTTTCTGCCAACTGAAGTTCAGGCTTCTGTCACTTCAGAGGGAGGCAATGCTCCTCCATGAATAGGAAACTTACCTCTCATCTTCACTTTCTGGATATGATAGCACAGAAGAAACAGAGCTTTCTTCTATAAAAGCAGTGGTTTGTTGAAAGAGGGAAAAGACTGCTTATTCCAACAAATCATGCTTTGGAAACTTTGACCAGCTCTTAGGAGGGCTTGCAAGTGGTGATGTGGTTGGGAGAGTAGGGCTCCAGATCAGTATTAGAATTCCAGAACATAGAGGGATTGTCTTCATTTCCTGTCAAGAATTCATGTCTTGGGCATACCCTTAGGTAACAAACTTTATGCCTGCATGTGGCAGCTCATAGCATGAAATGAATGGTGTGGCAGACCAGGGCCTGAGACACAGTCTCCCAGGCCCCCAGCCTACATATGTGTGTCTGCAGGTGGCAGTTGAAGACTGAAAGCTAGAGGAAAGGACAGGAGCAGCCAAAATCCAGGATAAAGGGATCTATTTCCAGGATTTCAGGCTGAACAAACCAAGGCTGGGTATTAGTTAGAGCATGCTGTTGTACACTCTTGAACAAGTACTTAGCAAGAACTTACAACATTTGCAGACCTAAGTCAGAGATAGGGTGGCCATACCATAGCCAGAGACCTGATGGAGACATGACAGCTGTGGATATTAGATCAAGGAATCCAGTGAGTACAAGAGCTTCTTTTTAAAGATCTAGGGCCTGTGCTCTGGCACCGTGGATTAAGCTGCCACCTGCACTGCTGGCATCCTGTATCTGTGCACCGGTTTGAGTCTCATCTGTTCCACTTCCAATCCAGCTTCCTTCTAATGTAGATGGAAGGCAACAGAAGATGGCTCAAGTCCTTGGACCCTTGTCATGCACATGGGAGACCTGGAGAGAGTTCCTGGCTCCTGGCTTTGGCCTAGCTCAGCCCTAACCCTTGAAGACATTTAGAGAATGAGCAAGCAGATGAAAGATCTTTTTCTCTGCCTCTCTTTCTCTGTGTAACTCTGCCTTTCAAATAAATAAATCTTAAAAGGAAGATCTTCCACATTCAAGCTGAATCCAGATGAAGCTAACTGAGAAGGGTAAAGGTTTAGATGACCCCTCTCCATGATCATGACTTTGTCCGGCATGAAGATGCCATCTTGGGAGATGAGGAGGATGAAAGAAACTTTAGCAAAAGAATTTGTAAAAGAAAACAATTCCAACATGGAATTTGATTCTTGACTTGACTGAGTTTGAATTGGGGATTTATTGAAAATCTGTTTATATGAGACCAAGTTTAAGATCCAAACACTATAATCCATGGATTCTGTATCCTGGATTCAAGAAAGTGCAGATCAAATAATTGGAAAAAAATATGTTGCTAGTGAACCTGTACAGACTATTTTTTCTTGTCATTATTCCCTAAACAATGCCATCTAACAAACCATTTACAAAGTATTTACATGGAATTAGGTACTGTCGGTAATTGAGAGATCATTTGATGCACATGGGAGAATGAACCTAAGTTCTGTGCCAATACTATACTGTTTTTATAAAAGACTTGAACACCTTGAGTACCTTGGTATCAATGGGGTCTGGGAAATCCTCCCAGGAGTCCAGAGGGGTGTCTATACTTTTTAACTGGCAAGATCAAAGCCTCACTGCTCCTTAGTGACCACAGATTCAGGAAAGAATGTTAACCTCTGATCTCCTTTTGAAATTCCCCTTCTTACAGGAGAGGTAGTTATGAGGGCTAAAGAGGTATGCTTTCTTGTGGCTGCAAACCTCTTGTAAACTGGGTTCCAAGACTGCATTATTCTGTGCTTAAATGGTTCCAAGGTTGCTTCTAGGGCCTGCAAGCATTCCCTTCTTGGCTTCTTTTTTCTGAGGCTGTCTTTCTGAAACCTGGAATTTAAACTTTTAGAACTGAAGGTTGGCCGGCGCTGTGGCTCACTAGGCTAATCCTCTGCCTGCGGCGCTGGCACACCAGGTTCTAGTCCTGGTTGGGGCACCGGATTCTATCCCGGTTGCTCCTCTTCCAGTCCAGCTCTCTGCTATGGCCCGAGAGTGCAGTGGAGGATGGCCCAGGTCCTTGGGCCCTGCACCCGCATGGGAGACCAGGAGAAGCACCTGGCTCCTGGCTTTGGATCAGCACGGTGCGCCAGCTGCAGTGGCCATTGGGGGGGTGAACCAAAGGAAAAGGAAGACCTTTCTCTCTGTCTCTCTCTCTCACTGTCCACTCTGCCTGTCAAACAAACAAACAAAAAAACTGAAGGTTGGCTGAAGGATGGCTATTTTTGTGAAAAGTTGTACACGTGAGCTTTGATGTTCATCTGTGTGTACATGGGCTGTCTAGGTGCAGGCAGGGCAAATGGCAAGAGAAAAGTGGTGGGCTTTAGGCTGCTGTACTGCCCCACACTGCTGCAAGCAGCTGTAGGACTCTCATGAGGAAGTCAACATGCAAATCTTGCCCTTGAGGTTGTTATTAAGATGAATTTATCAAGGTAGGAGGACATAACACAATTGAACAGCTTGCGAGCTTGATTAATAACTTCTAAGTACTTAGGCATATGTCACCTGCACCTTCATTTGCACTCATGCCCTGGGCCCTGAACATGTTGGGAGCAAGCCTGTAGTTCACGCTAGAAATAGTACTTTGGCCTCTGTGGGGTATAGCTACAAGATAAGGAAAGTTACATTCATCTCCACTTAAGTTGTGCAGTATGTTTGAATTCCATTATTTACTCTAGAATTATTGCCTCTTAGATGATTTCTATTATTTTCAGAAGCTAAAATTCACTCCTCAGAGCAGTGTTAAGCAACAAAAAAATACTTGGAAGCCTGAGCTTTCCTCTGACTTGCAAATTGGTGGAACTGGTTAAGGATCAGAAAAGATGCTGGGTCCCCTGTTGTCATTAGGTAGGTGCAGACCCCAATTCCAACTTGCTATTCATAGTTTTCCAGTTTCCTCCTCTCTACCCTGCATTCAGACCTGCTTTATTTTTCTGGCTCATGATATAATTATCCTTTCCCTCACTTATATTTTGTCATAGCCTCCAACTGGCTGATTTTCTCCCTTTGTGTACCACCTCTGGAAGGCCATGGATAACTTTTCCAATCAATCCAGTGTGGCTGGGAGAGCTGTGGCCTCATGAATCCTCTGTTCCCCAGCTATGGCTCATCTGAATCCCACAAGCAGGATCTGGGCTGAGCTTGCTTCCATTCCAGTTCCCAGTGATGGAGGAACAAGCCTACATAGAGGAGGAAGCCATTCAAGCAGCAAATATCTTGGTGTCGTCACACAGTACCTTTGGATCAGAAACGATCCCTTGGAGAACCCTGCTTTCCATCTTGCAGCCAGCATGAGACCTGCCCTCCTGACAGGTGGCCTGAGCTTTTGCCTTTCCACTAAAATTAAGCTGCATAATCTCCCCACTTCAAGGGCTGACTCTGCCCAATTTGTATTAAACTCCAAAAAACAGAAACAGGTATTTGTTTCTCCTAAACATATTTTCAGATAGATATAACCCAAGAAGTATTAGACGGACGGACGGATGGACAGACAGATGGAAGGAAGGAAGGAAGGAAGGAAGGAAGGAAGGAAGGAAGGAAGAAAGGAAGAGGGGGAGAGAAAGATTCTTAGTCCTTGCCATTTGGCACTGCAGCCATTGCTTGATTATTCTCTTGTAGGAAGGAATGATGGTCTTGGCCAAACCAGTGCCTCTTTGGATGTAGCCTGTGAGACCACTCCTGCACCCAGAGAATGAATCTGAACAGCAAACAATAAAGACTGATGATTTTAGTCAGAGATAAGCTAATAAAAATATATTACTTTCCTAACACCACTCATTTATGTCAAAGGGAGTGTTGTATGACTATTTAATTTTTGTTCTAACTTTGTCAGAAGTTCAAGACAGGGTATTGCCTCATTTCTGAAGTATTTTTCTGGTTCCATACATCACTGTCTCTAAGAACAACCTCGTCTACCTCCACACACAATCCCAAGCAAACACATCAGGTAGAATCAAAACCTGGTTTTGTTGCTTTCTTGCTTCTATTATTCACACATGTCCACTTTAGAAAATACAGATGGTCCCAAATTTATCATGGCTCCATTTGATGATTTTTTCAACTTATGATGATGCAAAAGTGGTATGCATTTAGTAGAAATCATACTTTGAGTTTTGATCTATCCTGGACAACCAATATGTGGTAAGACACTCCTGGTATACTAGACAGTGGCTATAGTCACTGCTCCCATATAGCTCTGTAACGATGACAGTAAGCAACTGATGCAATATAGTCACTGTGCTGCTAAGCTAGAACGTGTGATAGGTTAAATACATTAATAACACTTTTGATTTAAGGATATCTTCAATGTGCTAAGGGTTTATCAGGGTGTAACATCACTACAAGAAGAGATTCTATAATTTGAAGTGATTTACTTGCAAATATACCCAAATATACAAATATATATGAATAAATCTGGTGTCAGATTATATACACACATACTCATGAGCACATCAAAATGTTTACGGAAAATGAAATTAAGAGATAAGTTCTCTTTGGTGCAAAAAATTTTGACATCCAAGCATAATTTTTATAAATATGCATTTTCCATGAACTTTTTGAAGACTCCTGTAGGCATGACTTTCAAAATTTTTGTAACAAAATAAAGTTACTTTTTAAAAAAATATTTTATTTAAAAGATACAAGGATACACACACACACATATGCACACAATCTCCCACCACTCTTTCATTCTCCAAATGCCTGCAATAGCTGAGGCTGGGCCAGGATGAACCAGGAACTAGGAACTCAATCCAGGTTTCCCACATGGTTAACACTGACCCACATACTTGAGCAATCACCACTGCCTCCCATGGTGCTGCATATTGGTAGGAAGCTGGAACTGAGAGCAAAGCTGACTTAAAAATAGGCACTCCTATATGGGATATGATATTGTAAATCCAGTCTTAACCACTATACCAAACACTTTCCCCAAAACAAAAAACTCCATTTTCCACAAACTCTGAAATCCTCTCCTGAGTGTGTGAGGGTGTGAATATGTGTATGTGTTTTGACATACAGAACCCAACTGCCAGGTTGTTTTGACAGGCAAGCGTATTCTATTTCTGCGGCAGAACAATACAGTGATGCTATTAGAATAATTCAGGACTAGAAGCTCAAGATTGCCTACTGTTCTGCCTTAAGGTCAAGTTACAAACTTTTCTGCTCTCTGATTCTTTGCTCAGATTCAGCATCAGTTCTACACCATCAGACCACTGCTGGTTGATCCCCATGCATATCCTAGTTTTCATCATTTTTTTTTCCAGTATAAACACTTCAGGCTTTACTGGAATCCCAAATATAAGGCCACGTTTTCTTTTTTTTTTTTAAATAAATATTTAATTATTTGAAGGGCAGTGACAGAAAGAGAGCGAGAGAAAAAGAGAGAAAGACAGAGAAAGAGAGAATTATTCACTCTGCTGCTTCATTCCCCAAATGGCCACAATGGCCAGGTGGAAGCCAGGAGCCAGGAATTCCATCCTGGTATCCATTGTGTGTGGCCTACATGCTTGGCTCATTTTCAGATGCTTTCTTTGGTGCATTAGCAGGAAGCTGGATCAGAAGTGAAGTAGCTGGAACTTGAACTAGAGCTCATAGGAGATGCCAGCCTCTCAGGTGACAGCTTAATCTGTTGTGCCACAACCTGCTGTGCTTCAAGGCCACATTCTAGACTTTAAGATCTGTGTGTTAGTCTCTAGGCTTGCTATTCTTATATACTTTCCAGTTACACAGTCTTTACCAAGCCCACTGGCCCTTGCCCTTGAGCATGGACTGATTTTTGGACAATTCCCTCAGAGTCCCTTGCTCCCACCTGCTTAGGTTGTAGTTGCTGTCTATAATCTAGGAAGCCCTAGAGTCATGGCATCCTGGTGTTAGAAATGGACAGGACTGAAAAGATCAACACTATCACCTCACTGTATTAGGTTTATAATGCTGTATCAGAATATCTGACTCTGTATAATACAAAGGAAAGAAATTTATTTGACTTATAATTTTGGTGGCTGTAAAGTCCTAACAGCATGGTGTGTGTATCTGGGAGAGGTCCCTTTAGCTGCATTACAAAATGACAGAAAAACATAGCATGTAGAAGAGCCAGGTAGGCAGCTGGCCTTGCTTTACAGTAAACAGATTTTATGAGAACTAACCTGGTATTAGGATAACTACAATACTCCATTCAGTGGGTGATGTCCTAATGACCTAATCACCTTCTATAAAGCCCCTAGTTGTTAAAACTTTATCATCTCTTAATACTGTTACATTGTGAACCAAGCTTCCAGCACATGAACATTTGGGGGATATTGTCAAACCATATCTACACTATAGTACTTAATAACAGCAAACCCCCTTGTTAAAGTTGTTTTCTCCCAGATTGTAGTTTTAAAAATGACTTTAATTGTCATTCATAATGTAAATGCCTCCAGGAAGGCTGTTCTGTTTTTCTTCTGTCATTTTATTCCTTGTACATACAGATAAAGGCCTTCTATTGTCTTCTTTATCTTATATCTTCCCCTAGACCCTTGGTTTATAGACAACACCCTACAAATATTGTACTCAGTACTGCCACAACATTTGCCTTGTATTCTTTTCTGAAAAATTTTCATCTTCCCCTCTTTAATATTTATCTCATCCATTTTTTTTATTGAAATTTTCCTTCTACTTTCATTTTTTAAAAAAAAATTTAATTTAAGTTATACAAGTTTCATGTATTTCATATATACATATTTTGGAACATAGTGACACTCCCCCTGCCCACCCTACCTTCTTCTCATGCTCCAACCATTTCTCCTCCTCCCTCTCATATTCTCAACTTAATTTTTACAAAGATGTATTTTCAGTTTACTTAATGATCATATAGTTAACCCTATACTAAATAGAGTTCAACAAATAGTATGAAGAGAAAAACAAAACACCATTGTTCCTCTATGGAAGAGACAAGGGTTGTGAACAATTATTGAATCTCAAAATGTCTATTTTTTCACTCCAATACATTACATTTCAGGCACTCTATTACCTCAGATCAGGGAAAACATGATATTTGTATTTTGGGAAATGGCTTATAAAAGTTTCCAATTGTGTCCATCTTGTTGCAAAAGACAGGATTTCTTTTTCTTTCTTTTTTTTTTTTACAGCTGAGTAGTACTCCATGGTGTATATATACCATAATTTCTTTATCCAGTCAACAGTTGATGGACATCTGGGTTGATTCCATACCTTAGTTATTGTGGACGGTGCTGCAATGAACATAAGGGTACAGATCACTCTTCCAAATGCTGATTTCTTTTGGTTTTGGTAAATTCCCAGGAGTGGGATGGCTGGATCATACAGTAGGTCTATATTTAGATTTCTGATGTCTCTCCATACTATCTTCTACAGTGGCTGCACCAGTTTACATTCCCACCAACAGTGGACCAGGTACCATTTTCCCCCACATATTCACCAGCATTTGTCATTTGTTGATTTCCGTATGCAAGCCATCTTAATAAAAGTGAGATAAAACTTCACTGTGGCTTCGATTTGCAATTCCCTGATGGCTAGTTATCCTGAGCATTATCTGAAGTGTTGGTTGGCTATTTGAATTTCCTCTCTAGAAAAATGCCTGTTTTGGCTGGCGCAGTGGCTTAACAGGCTAATCCTCCGCCTTGTGGTGCTGGCACACCAGGTTCTAGTCCCAGTTGGGGCGCCAGATTCTATCCCAGTTGCCATAGCAGAGAGCTGGCCTGGAAGAGGGGCAACCGGGACAGAATCCGGTGCCCCGACTGGGACTAGAACCTGGTGTGCCAGCGCCGCTAGGCGGAGGATTAGCCTAGTGAGCTGCAGCGCCGGCCTCCCATAAGTTTTGATACGATATATTATCATCTTCACTTGTTTCAAGAAATTTTTTGATTTTCTTTTGATTTCTTCTATGACCCGCTGCTCATTCAGGATCATGTTGTTTAGTCTCCATGTGTTTGCATATGATCTACAGATTCTTGAATTGCTGATTTCCGGCTTCATTTCATTGTGGTAAGGGAAGATGCATGGTATGATTTTGAATTTTTTTTTTTTAATTTGCTGGTACTTGCTTTACAGCCTAGCATATGGTCTATCCTAGATAAAGTTCCATGCACTGATGAGAAGAATATACATTCTGCAACTGTGTGATGCAAAGTTCCTGTAGCTATCAGTTAGGTTCATTTGGTCCACAGTGTTGATTAGCTCTGTTGTTTCTTTGTTGATTTTCTGTCTAGTTGAAAATGGGTGTTGAAGTCCCACATTACTATTGCATTGGAATCTATGTCTCTCTTTAGATCCATTAACATTTATTTAAATAGTCAGACACTGTGTACTTGTGTATGTATACAGTCATTAACGTCAAATCTTCCTGTTGAATAATCTATTAATTACATAGTGTCCTACTTCATCTCTTTTAACAGAATTTACGTTAAAGTCTATTTTGTCTGGGGCCGGCGCTGTGGTGCAGCAGCTTAGAGCCCTGGCCTGAAGCGCCAGCATCCCATATGGGTGCCGGTTCTAGTCCCAGGTTCCTCTTTCTATCTGGCTCTCAGCTGTGGCCTGGGATGGCAGTGGAGGATGGCCCAACTCCTTGGGCCTCTGAATCCATATAGGAGACCCAGAGGAGGCTCCTGGCTCCTGGCTTCGGACCAGTGCAGCTCCGGCTGTTGTGGCCATCTTGGGAGTGAGCCATCAGATAGAGGACCTCTCTATGTCTCTGCCTCTCTCTGTAACTCTGTCTTTCAAATTAATAAATAAATAAATCTCTTTTTTTTTAAAAAAAGTCTATTTTGTCTGATATTAGGATGGCAACACCTGCCCTCTGCTTTCCGTTAGGATGGAATATCTTTTTCTATCCTTTCACTTTCACTCTGCATGTATCTTTGTTGGTGAGATGTATTTCTTGTAGGCAGCAAATAGATTGGTCTAGTTTTTCAATCCATTCAGTCTGTATTTTTTAACTGGAGAGTTGAGGCCACTGACATTCAAGGTGACTATTGATAAGTGTAAGACTCCTGCTAAAAGTAAATATTCAAATAATATTATAGTAAAGGGTTAAAAAGTTTAGCTGCTGGCAGTAGACATCCCTTAAGATAACTGTGTCTCCACCCACCTGCAGAATAACCTTGGGAAACTGCTCTGTGTAACTGTCTTACACGATAACGCTTGCAGATGTCCGAAAAGAGCTGTGATAAGTTTCTGTAACTTAGTGACCATTGTATAAACTTACCCCCTCCCAACACGGGCGCCAAATGTACCCTAGATTAGTGAGCAGAACGTTTTGGGGCTTTTCCAGTAAAGACCATCACCCCTTCCCTCGCCCTTCAAAATAGCTAATCACCAAACGCTCCGTATACATGTTGATCAGGTGGCTATTGTCTTTAAAAACTACCTGTAACCCCTGCTCGGGGCTCTCTCCACTGCCTGTGGTGCTGGGGAGCCCGCTTGTGCAAACGTTCAATAAACCCCCTCATGTTCTTTGCATCGTCTGGCCTGAGGTCTGTGTCTCTGGGGTCGCCATCCTGACGACCACGAAATTGGGGTCGTTCAATAAGTAATGACTTGGCTCTGCCATTTTCCCATAAATATCACCGTTGTTTACTTTGGATTTCTGTTGTACTTTTACTGGGGGATTTTCTATCTTCACCTTCTTTCATAATGATGGCTATCTTTCTGTGTGTGGCATATCCTTAAACATTTTTTGTAAGGCTGAATGTATGGTGACAAATTCTTCCAATTTCTGTTTGTTATGAAAGGTCTTTATTTTGCCTTCTTTCATAAATGAGAGCTTTGCAGAGTATAGTATTCTAGGTTTACAGTTTTTTCTTTTAAGATTTGGACTATATTTCACCACTCCCTTCTAGGCTGTAGGGTTTCTGATGAGAAGTCAGGTGTGAGTCTAATTGGGTATCCTCTGGCATTTCTCTTGTGTACTTAGAATCTTTTCTTAAGTTTTACTGTGGAAAGTTTGACTACAAAGTGTGAAGGTCTTTTCTGGTCATGTCTGTTAGGAGTTCCCTGTGCTTCCTATACCTAGAGGTCCCTTTTTTTTCCTCCAAATTGGGGAACTTTTCTGTGATTACTTCACTAAATATGCCTTCTAGCCCATTCTCTCTTTCCACATCTTCAAGAACTCCTAAGGTCCGTATGTTGGGTCATTTGATAGTTTCCCATAAATCTCCAACAATGTTTTTAAGTTTTCTATTTTATTCTTTTTGGTCTCACCGTAAGATTTCCAAAGATTTGTCTTCTAGTTCGGATATTCTTTCTTCTGCCTCACCAAGTCTGCTGTGATGGCGTTCTACCACATTTTTTATTTGATCTATTGAATTCTTTTTTTTAAAAGATTTTTATTTATTTATTTTAGAAGTAGAGTTACAGACAGTGAGAGGGAGAGACAAAGAGAGAGGTCTGCCTTCCATTGGTTCACTCCCCAGATGGCTACAATGGTCAGAGCTGTGCCAATCTGAAGCCAGGAGCCAGTGCTTCTTCCCAGTCTCCCATGCAGGTGCAGGGGCCCAAGGACTTGAGCATTCTTCCACTGCTTTCTCAGGCCATAGCAGAGAGCCAGATAGGAAGAGGGGCAGCCGGGACTATGGTGCCCATATGAGATGCTGGTGCCACAGGTGGAGGATTAACCTACTGCGCCACAGCACCAACCCCAATCTATTGAATTCTTCATTTCTAATATTTCATTTTGATTTCTCTTTAAAAATATCAATTTCATGGGAAAATTTTTCACATATCATTGATGGTTTTCTTTAGTTCATGGATTTGCTTCTGATCACTTTTGAATAAACCTATGACTAATTTTTTGAATTCTGTTTCTGGCATTTCCCAATCTCTACATCTTTACATTCTAATATTGAAATGTTGTTGTGTTCCTTTGGCAGGGTTTGGTCATGCTTTCTTTCTCATTCTTGTTTCTTGAGTTTCTGCATTTGTTTATAGGCATATGTGGGTTGATTTTTATTTTTAATTCTCTGATTTTATCTTTGAGCTATGCCTCTGTGGCTTAGTGGACTCTGTGAATACCAAGAGGTGTGTGTTGGGTGTGGCCAGGGAACTCTGGTCAGTGCTTCAAGGTAGGGCGAGTATCCATGGTAACACCCAAGTTGGGCATGATAGATCTCAATGCCTGTGTGTTAGCACCCACTGTGTTCAACACTCATCCATGTGACTGTATGAACCACACAAATGATCTGTACAATCCTCACTGTGAGCACAGTTCCAACTGCTATTACCTGTTATGGCAAACAAAAAGCTTCAGGTGTGTGGAGCTGTACCCAGTGATTGCCCAGGCCCCCCAGCTACACCCTGCAGTCTTTCATGTAACTACTGAATCCCTATAGTCTCAGCATACAAAGTTTCCAGAGTCGCTGGCTGCAGAGATTTTGTTCTGCCCTGCCAGTCTGTCTAGTCAACAGATGTTCCCTGGACCAGGTCTACTTCGGGGTCTTGATCCAGGGAGGTTGCAGATACTTCACCTTCCTATGTGGCTGCACAGCCACCTCCCAGCCAGGCTCAAATTCAGTGGGACTGTGGATTTTTCCCTCCCCTAGAATCTATGGATCACAGGTGTACACCACTGGCCAAATGTTGCTCTTGCCCCACCACTGCCACCAGTACTACTGAGAAGATGGTGTCCTGTCTCAGCCAGTTGCTATGCATGCACACAAAGGCTTCCACAGCTCCTGCCCAAACCCAAAATGGTGCCTGTACTTTCTCAGCCAGGCAGAAGTTCCTGTTGTGGGGAAGGTTGGGTGAGATAAATGTGCCCCCTCTACTTCCATTGGGTCCACAAGCAACCAATAACAACCGCTAGCCTACAAGGCTCTGGTCTAGACTCACACCATGCTTCCCCTCCAGCTATATCACCACGGATTGCTGCAGTATGGCATTCCTTTTCCTCTGTAGGATTTCCAGTGAGGTTTGCTCTCCAGTTCTCCCATGAGAATGTGCTTCCTACACTATTTTTTTGTTTGTTTGCTTTTGGTTACTGTTTATCCCTAGTCTAGCACAGTATGTCATTCCCTAATCTGCCACATTGATCCCCTTCTCATCTATTCAATTAGTACTTGTTGAATGACTGTTATGTGCAGACATTAAACACTAATAATGCAGCACTGAATAAACTGAATAAAAATATATATGCCCTCATGGAGTTTATCTTCCAATATCAGTGTTAGCAAAGATTAAAAAGAAAAATAAGATTGTTGAATTGAGAAGGGAAGTAACAGGATAACAGAACTGGAACAGATTTTTTTTTTCTTTTGACAGGCAGAGTTAGATAGTGTGAGAGACAGAGAGAAAGGTCTTCCTTTTTCTGTTGGTTCACCCCCCAAATTGTGCTGATCTGAAGCCAGGAGCCAGGTGCTTCCTCCTGGTCTCCCATGCGGGTGCACTGGGCCATCCTCCACTGCCTTCCAGGGCCACAGCAGAGAGCTGGACTGGAAGAGAAGCAACTGGGACAGAATCTGGCACCCCGACCAGGACTAGAACCCGGGGTGCTGGCGCCACAGGCGGAGGATTAGCCTAGTGAGCCACGGCGCCAGCCGGAACAGATATTTTAGCATGAAAGCATCAAGTAAGAAAATAAAGGTAAATATATCTACACCATAGGTCTATAGTTCTATCTACTGGGAGGGAAGGTGAAATTTGGGTGACTGGATGAGGATTCTCTTCAATTCTTCCATGCTCTAATACAAGAAACCTATGCCACAGGAAATGTTGCTGAACAGCCCTGAAGAAGGTTGTGAAAATATTTTCTTGGGTTCTTGGAGGGTTTCTGTTTAGCTTAATGCTACAAGCATTTTCATTAAAGAAGGCTGGGAACAAGACAGAGGAGATATGGATACAGTAGGGTTGTATCATAGAGCATATAACCCATAAAACAGTCCATATAAGATGTTAATAGAGCCAAGTTACATTTCTAAAGAGGTAAAGGGGCAGAGCAAACAGTGCTCACACATTAGATAGAAAGATTCAATACACCAGTTTGGGAAATGGTTGAAATAATGGTTATATAGAAAACAAAAACAGCCATCAATCCAAGCTGTGAATTCAAGTAGTCTTACTAAATGGGGGCCATTACTAAATCCTATATGGTACAGTTTTATTGATAACTATTGGGTAGAGATCTAGTTGACCTTGCCTAAGCATGCTTGGGGTGAAGAATTCAGGCTGTAGCCTGTCTGTGGAGAAATTAATTAATCTGACAGCAGTGAAGTAAAGCTAACAATGAAAATCAGAATACAAGGTTTAAGAGGAAATGATCACAAAGATTAAAATGAGGGATAATTATAAAAGAAATCATGGCAAGGTTTGTGCAGGGACAAGCCTAGTGTTCTAGAGTTCCACTAAGAGCATGGTTCTGAGTAATTGGTATACAGCCCTAGAAATCTCTCTGAGCTTGGACAAATAGATCTTACCTTCTTTCAAGATAGTCTAACACATACCAGGTGTCCTATAATGCAATGACCCTAGGACAGTAGCTGAAAAAAAAAAAAAGAGTTAAAAATTCCAAACACATTATCAGAAATGAGAAAGAGGAGATCTCAAATTAAAACTAGCCCAGGGGCCGGCACTGGCACCCCGGGTTCTAGTCCCGGTTGGGGCGCCAGATTCTGTCCTGGTTGCTCCTCTTCCAGTCCAGCTCTCTGCTGTGGCCCGGGAAGGCAGTGGAGGATGGCCCAAGTGCTTGGGACCTGCACCCGCATGGGAGACCAGGAGGAAGCACCTGGCTCCTAGCTTTGGATCGGCGCAGCATGCCGCCTGTGGTGGACATTTTGGGGGGTGAGCCAACGTTAGGAAGACCTGTCTGTCTCTCTCTCACTGTCTAATTCTGCCTGTCAAAACAAACAAACAAACAAACAAAAAAACTAGCCAACGAACCCAGAGAACTCAAGAAACCAGAACAATTTAAGGAAGAGCAAGGAGGCATGAGTGAAATAATTGTGATGATTACTAATTTAGGAATTAATTTTGTTAAAATTATTCTTGGTGCTAAATGAAGGAAGAAGTAATAGGGATTATTCTGTTGAGGTAAAGATTATATCCACTGGGAGCTAGAGGAAAGAAAGAGTCATTTCTGATGAACAGATCCTGGCACTAGAAAAGAGATTGTTTCAATCCCTTACTGAGAACCAGCTTATCAGATTTGATTCCCAAGCAGACAGGAGGCCCAGGGTGGCCAAGGGGCCTCTTGAGTCAAGAAATTGGGAAGGGTCTTTAGAGAGAGAGATGAGTAATTAACAATTTTTCTTTGGATTATTTCTGCCTATGTTACAGCATTTTACTTTACATTAATAAAATGGGGTTTCATTTTGGGCTTTCAAAAGAGATTGTTTCTATCCAATATTTTGACTAGGTTTTAGACACTTGAGCCATTTTTGCTCCTTTATTCTCACCTTCTGTAGATTAGGATACCATTTAGAAATTTGACAGTATTTCTCCCTAAACATTTTGTCCTTTTTCAGTTGTCAAATATTGAATTAGATCTTGTTATAAACGGACTACAAGTTGGCATTGTTGACATTTGCCTTCATTAGTAAGTAACTGAAAGCTGACATTTTCAACCTATCAGCTCTAGTTTGGGCTAATGATAAGAACATAGTATGAGGAATGAGGTGATCTATTTCCTTCCCTGCTCCTATTATGGACTCACCATGAAGCAGTAATTGACAAAACTGTTTCACTTAATGTGTGCCTGTGATTCTCTTCAAAGGAGAGGAAAAGAAAATTACAGACTAACCTTTGGATTTAAAGGCTGAATGAATGAAAGAATGCATTGATTTGAGTCCAATGAGATTAATAATTAAATTTAAGATTTGAAATCTGAATAAAGGAAGACACTGATTTCAATCCTTATTAGCAATGGTAATTTATTTGATTTTCATTATTTTTATTAGTACAACTGGAAAAATAAGAAGAGGTATTTTACATGCCCTAAAGGATTATTACAAGGGTCAATCAGATAATGTAGTGGAGTATTGTATATAATGTGAAGTATTAGATAAACATTAATTTTTAAGTTACTTGCTACGTAGGCTTAATGAAATGGATTGTTTGGTCAGATAAATTGAGGGGTTTCAGGAATAACATGAAGTTTAGGTAAGGCCTGTGTTAGTTTGTAGAGATGAAGTACCATTTCCTTTCTGGAAACTCATCTCTAGACTAGTTTGTTGAATGCATATTCTAACCAAAAACTTTAAAACTTTGGGACTATGTTTTCAAAACTTCCATCATAGAAAATTATGAGGCTAAGACCAAGGAAGCAAATACTTTGGACGTTTGTATTCATCAATTTGATATTTCGAGGAAAAAAGGGACAAGAGATGGAAGCAATTGCTTTTAAGATGATGCAAAATTCATCAGAATTTTAACTTGGGTTGGGAAACAGGAAAAGACAAAAATTCTCTCATTCTGCTAAACTCAAATGGGAAGATGAGCAGAATTTCATTCAACTATGAGGTGAAAGTGAAGAAGAACCCCAAGGTTATCCTCTTTACTTTTTGTTCTTCATTAAATTCCTAGTTTGACCAGTCCCCTTTTCAATGTGGAGTCACTATTATGCTTTTTAATATTTGATTAAATTCAGGATTACTAATATGGGGTCAAAACACACATATAAAGATTTTTGAGTAAGAGATGACTTTCAAGCTGAATAAACTGAAGTACTCTTACATTTCATTGAAAACTGCTCAAATATGGTGTTAAAATTTTGAAAGTGAATTAATATAATGAACAAGGAGCTGAGAAAGACAATGATTCTAAGTACATTGATTCTCAATCTGTTTTCATATCTTTGCATTAGTATAGTGAACCCTCCATGCCCCTCAAGTAGACTAATCTCTCTTCCTCTAGCTAGTTAGCCAAGCCTGAATCCATGGCTCTGTGAACAGAGGGTTGGCTATGGCTAAGGCCCCCTCAAAATCTCCATTGGGCACCCCTGTGTAGGCACAACCTGTTAGCATGAGGCTGTCCCAAAATGACTTTAGAAATCATTTTATTTAATGGAAAGGAAAAAAAAAATACTGGGTAAACACTGGAAAGCTGCTTAACCTCTTTCTTGCAACAGTGGTATAACCTTTACAACAGAAAGGTAGAATTTTATCCAATTTAACATAAGCTGTACTTCACATTTCTGGATTACAGAACCAGCTCATAAGGATTCCATATTCAGTTACTGAATTCAAAGGAATTTGTCAATGGTCACAGGGGTTTCTGAGATAATAAACAGATGTTTATAGCTTGTGTGGACTTTTATTCCCAGTGCAGATATCCACATCATTTTAAAATTTGGAAATTGGTATTGTATATAGGTGGAAAACAGAGAATATCAATCTTCACTAATGGGTATGTACAAGAATTCTATCTACAATGATTGAAATCAAAGTTTTAGAAGACTTTGAGGACTTTTGGAAATCTGAGGAAGACTGGCAGTGCAAAAATAATTTCTCCATGATAGAAGTGGATTCTGAAAAATACAGCAAACTTGTCAAACTGAATGGATTGAATGGTTGTAAATAATTAGGAAAAAGAAGCATGAACTCCAGGAACCAGTGAAGATTCCTTACAAATTAACTCATGTTTTTGATTGATAGTCATTTATTTGGGCTTGAGGACTTGTCTATCAAATGGAATATTTCATGTTATCCTTGTGGACAAGTTGCAGAAATGTGTGTGAGATTGCGGTAATCGAGTGAATTTACATATATTGAACAGTTATATCAGTGAGGATGAACTTTTACAGAATTCTGAAGGACCTAGCAAACATGGTGATAGAACTCAAAATACTTAGCCTGGAAAAGAAAAACAACAGCTTCCTTTTTACCAGTAAGGGATAGTATGGCAGCTATTTTCAAAGATTTGTCAACTGCTCTATGGTTAAAGAGGAAGTAGACATTATTGGTTCCTCAACAAGGACAAATTTGAGACGGGGGGGGGGGGCAGAATTTTCTTAATAAAAGCAAAAAGGTTGCAGTCAATCAGTCTAATGGAGAAACTAGTTGTCTTTTCAGTTGGCCAATTTACTGTCTGGTGAGTTTATACAGAGGCTGATCATTGGTCTGGGACGTCATCTAGCAGTTACTTGCATTGATTGACAGGGAAGTTGAGCAAGGTAATTTGTTCTGGTTCTTCCTAAACTTTTAGATACTGAACTAAGATTAAAGAAGTAAGTCAGTGATCGTCAGTGATCAGAAAACATCTCCATTCCTTGTCATCACATCTAAAACAACATCCTATGTTTTGTAGCACAGAAAAGGCAAATGCTTCCAGGTGCTCTATTCTCAAAATGAACAAGAATTTCCTAAGAGCATTATATCATGATAAAAGCCACCAGCAAAGGGAAACATTTTGTTTTTCTGTAATCAGAAGAAAAAAAGTTTTCTCAAAAGTATCCAGTCCAATGCAATCACAGTTATGACTGCCATATAACAATTCCAACTATATTTTGCATTTCATCTCATATTCTAATAGCGTTTTGTCTAAAAATAGATTCAAGATTAAGAGTAAAATTTTCTTAGTGTTCAAAGTTATCTATGAGTTTTCTTTTTGTAGTCGTTACTCGTATCTTGAGTCTCAGTTTAAGGAGCTGGTAGATTTTGAGCTCTTTTCATCTTGTAAACTATATTAAGAAATACAATTTATACCACCAGAGAATCATATATGCATAACTTAAATGCAATATTTGACAAATAACACTTATGCAGTCGTGTAATATTCTGAAATTTTCAACTCAATTCACTACAGTGCAATAATAATTAAATATGTTCGTAGGATTTAACAGGATTTTCAAATTGAAAAACAACCATGGCCGGTGCCACAGCTCACTTGGCTAATCCTCTGCTTGTGGCGCCAGCACCCGGGGTTCTAGTCCCGGTTGGGGCGCCGGATTCTGTCCTGGCTGTTCCTCTTCCAGTCCAGCTCGCTGCTGTGGCCCAGGAGGGCAGTGAAGGATGGCCCAAGTGCTTGGGCCATGCACCCGCATGGGAGACCAGGAGGAAGCACCTGGCTCCTGGCTTCGGACTGGAGCAGTACACTGGCCGTAGCGGCCATTTTGGGGGTGAACCAACGGAAAGGAAGACCTTTCTCTCTGTCTCTCACTAACTCTGCCTGTCAAAAAATGAAAAAAAAAGAAAGAAAGAAAAACAACTATGGTTCATAGTCACTGTAAACTTAAATAATGACAAAATAAATGAGAGAATTCAGATCTTGTCACTCTGAAACATCGATAAACTTGCTACAGAAAGACAGTCTTTGCATATATGCTGCATAAAAAGTTTTGGGCTGCTCTCCGGTGCGCCGCCGCGCCGCCTCTTTTTGCCGCTGCGGCTGCCTGAGTGGCTCCTCCGCGCGCATCTGCCTTGCAGACTCCTGCACATGGTCCCCGGCCTGCCTTCTGAGATCCTGGCTCAGACATGAGAATGAACTGTTTCAGACTTCCTACGAACTTCACACGTACAAGATGCTTACTAAATATGAGGGGGGTCTTCAAAAAGTTCACAAAAAACGTGCACTGTGGGGGAAATAAACGAGGTTTCAAATGTTTTTGCACCAAAATAAACTTATCTAATTCCAGTTTCAGAGAACATTCTGATGTATCTGAACATAAATAATCCAAAGTCTCTCAAAATCCAAGGTCTGAAAACCAGTACACTAAACAAAGCAACAGCTCATCACCTACCGAACAAAACCCTGGCTCCAAGAGTTCGCTTTCTCTCCCTTAGGGAAGGACAGCTACGATTTTAAGGCACTTATGTGCGTGCAACCGCTTTACCACTCTTCAAGGAACCTCACAAACCAGCATCTGGGGCCGAGGCGGACCATAGTCAATTATGCAGCCATCAGCTTCTGCGGCCTTTCCAATTTCTACCACGAACGCCCACGCCTTGGAGTCAGTGCTCGGGACCATGGTTCCTCCGCCAGAAACAACGCAGTTGAGGAGACATTTCCCGCAGGACAACCACAAAAGGCCCGGCCTCCCTGGCCCGCACACAGCCCGCCTCCCGTAGGCGGCCAACCCGTCAGGAGCAGAGACAACGCCAACCCCGGCAAGGGGCGAGCACGCGAAGATAAGCACTTTTCAGACCCTCGGTGCCCACTTACCTACGGGCCGCTTTCAGGCTTCCTGGGAGAGGTTCCGGGTTAGCCGACAGCGTTGCGACGCCCGGACATCCGGGCCACAGCAGCCTCCGTGGCTCCGCCTCCCCTAACCTAGGTGACCGTGCCACAGCGCCCCACTCGCTTCCTGATCTCAGCCTGCCCCCTGAGGCTGTCACGTGTCTTGCTCTTTTGCGGCCATCGGGTGCTTGCAGCTAGTGCTGCTGAGCCATGGTCGCGTTCCCGAGTGCCAACGATGGAGAGCGCGCTGGCCGTGCCTTGCTTACCCCCACCGACCAGGGGACTTTGGTGCTGCCGGTGGTGCACATGCACACAGGCAGCGAGACCCTGCGCTTGGTGCTGGCCTGGTGTCCGGAGGTGGTCGGCCCCGCGGTGCAGGCCAAGAAGAGCTACCTGTGCCAGCACCTTGACCACGTGTGGTGAGCTGCGGGGCCACCGGGACATGTATGGGGTGGACCTGACACTGAGGGAGGTGCCAGACACACACCTGGGCGTCCTGTTCCTGCATGACGAGGGCCACAGCTCCGTGTGCAGCCTTGCGATGCTGGCTCTGGGACGCTTAGCCCTGGACTTCGGGCTGATGATGACGCCCGCGCTCGGCACCTGCGAGGCCTGTGTGAACGTCCACTATCCGTGCGGCATGGTGGCGTGCGAGAGTGGCGGCAGCCAGGGCCCAGTGCGCTTTCACGATATCCCGGTCTTAGTGCTGGCCACAGGTAATGCGGCGCAACCTGGAAGGCAGCTGACCGCGCTGACGGTCCCTGGGCTGGACCCTGCGCAGCGCGACTAACTCACCCCGTGTGCTCTCACAATTACTAAAAAGGTTTTTCTAAAACTGCACAAATGTGTTGGGGAATGGGACGCATGCAGTTCGACTGTACAGCACATCTTCCCTTGGTGGTCTTGGTAGCCTGGTGGGAAGTGAAGAATTTCTGGCTCGCTTGGCTCAGTGCCGGTCTGGGCCCGTCAGCCATTGCTCCAGACTTCACGGTTGGATGAAGCAAGTCTTCCATCCACCTGTTCACTCCGCAAATGGCCACAAGGGCCAGAGCTGAGCCGATCTGAAGCCAGGAGCCAGAAGCTTCTTCCAGGTCTCCAAAGTGGGTGCAGAGGCCCAAGCACATGGGTCATCCTCAGCTGCTTTCCCAGGCACATTAGCAGGGAGCTGGATCAGAAGTGGAGCAGCAGGGACTCCAGCCAGTGCCCATAATGGGATACGGCACTGCAGGCTGGGCCTTTAACCTGCTGCATCACAGCACAGGCCCCTCACTGCTTTTCTTTAAAGTCTTCAGGCTATCAGTCTTTCTGTTAAAAAGTTTGACTTGAGCTCTCTGAGGAATTGGATTCCAGAAGAGCTTCATTATGAAGGATGCAGAAATAGCCCAGGCATTTTTTCAGTCTTAGAGCAAGGCCAACTAGCTGAAACACAAAGTTAAAACACTGTCTCTTGCCACACTGATGCTGTGTCCTGTTTTAGGAAAGATTGGTGACACATCTACTTGAAGGAGACAGAATTTATGTGTAGGACTGGATCTGAAACAACTTCAACAGTTCAGATAGCGTGGCTGCCTAATGTGCCCTGGGTAACCCAGGCAGTGGATTATAAGCACTCTGGAGTTTGTGGGAAATCACAGCGGGCAACAAGCATCATGGTCCCGGACTCGGTATAGCTTGGGCAGCCAACCCCTGAAGCACTATAGCTCCCGAGAGCATCACTGTAACAGCACAATAATTAGTGGGCATTAGTGGTCACTTGGAATTAACTTAGAAAATGAGCTTCTACCTCTACTTTGAAAAACACATGAAGGACAGACTGTTGGTAGTCAAGGTCACTGCTCTGCCCACCCCCCATGTCCCTACCCCCGAGAGCCACAGTTTGTAAAGTGAAGAGGACTACAGGATCCCCTACCCCCCTGGGTATCCCGGTGGGGTATCCATCCCACCAGGCTAAAATGCAAACTCCTTTGTTTTGTTCACTGTCCTCAAAGTACCTGGAACAGTGGATGGTTAATGAGGATTTGTTGAGTTAGTAACTAAATGGAATTTGGAGAATATGCTTGGGAAATGTAGATATCTAGTCCACTTGAGGACATTGTTCCTGCTGGAAATTAAACTTTTGGCTTTAGTATTGAAAAGTTTTGGGGTTTGCAATACATTTAAATATTTCTCTCTAATTTCCTTCTAGTCTTTTTGGCCTCCTTCCCCCTCTTCCCACAGAAAACCACACACTCTGACAGCAATGTCTTAAAACATGAAAGACTATGAGAAAGATATATAGACAGACTGTATTTTTTCTGTGTATCTTGAAGCTTTACATCTAAAGAAGCAAGTTATAGCTTAAAGCATGTCTGTTTATGAGTACTTTCAGGTGACTGGTGCAATAACAGAATTGCTTTGTACTCATACACTGTTCAGAGCTGCTTGGATAACTATTCTTTTATTACCAGAAAGGCAAATGCAGTATTTAAGATCAAAGTGGACACCTCCTGGAAGTTACATTTATTACAAAAGGCTGAAGTGTCCACATTCCTAGGAATAAAAAGATTTAAAGCAGAAAGACAGTAATATTCAGTAGACAAATGAAATTTTTGATGGGAAAGCAATTGCCTAAGTAGCTGACAAGGAAGAAGAGGTATTCTAATTCTGAAAGTTACGGATTCTGCCAGCTCTGGGGTTAAGCAGGGTGCTTGACCTTAGGCTAGCCACAGTCAGGGTCTGCAGAACAAAATTTCCATTGCCAATGCAAGCATTAATACTATTTTTGTATTTTTTACCACTGGAGTTTCCTTTGGTAGCATTTTGATCTCACTGTTTCAGAAAGCAGAAGCTCCACACTACTGTCACAGTGGAAGTAACATAAAAGGTCATTTTAGTCACTATTGGAGTATTTTGAAAGGTATCATTGATGAATTCCAGCCCTGCAAATGTGGTGACCTCAGAGTAGGAACTGAAGCTTGCTTATTTTGTTGTCAGCCACCGTCAAATAACAGTTCTATTGTGGTCAGGGCCATTTTGGATCTCCCCTGCCCCACTTTGTTTGTTTGTTTTAGTACTTAAAATAGTTTTTTTTTTTTATTTTCTCCTGTTTGGATAAAAGCGGATTTTATATATTTGTGATGCACAATACTAGTGTTGAAAGATAAATACATTGTGGGATGGCTAAATTAAACTGACATGGATACTAGATTGTACACTTACACTTTATCTCACCTTATGCCCCTTTGCCAAGATCTTCTATGTTTGCCATCAGGGACATCCAAAGAGCATCGCTCAGCTTGGTGTGTTCCAAGTGCATATTACTTACTAAGGTCACCAAAATCTTTCCTAGCAAATTCAAACATTCATGAAATTTTGGCTTAAGCATTTGCAGCATGTAATGAAGTTCCTTCTGATTTCTTTTCAATGTCTCTCCAATAGTTTGAGAGGTTTCTGAGATCCCAGATGCCAGAAGCTCTGGATGTGTATTGAGGGTGCCCGATTTTATAGAAGTGACTTCTCTGTCATTTTATCAGGTGGATCACCAGGCAATCCTAGAACTGGAGGAAACATTTTCCTGGTAATTATGAAATATTTACTATAATTTAAAGTGTTGGTGCCGCAGAAATGGTTTTTGTACCCAGTAGGCTTCTCTACAGCAAAATTTCATAACCCATATTATGATGAAGAGATAATATTGGGGGCTAGTGTTGTGGTGTATAGGGTAAAGTCACTGCCCGTGATGCCAGCATATGATACAGGTACTAGTTCTTGTCACAGCTGCTCGCTCTACTTCCAATCCAAACCCCTGCTGCTGTCCTGGGAAAGCAGCTGAAAATGGCCTAAGTACTTGGGCTCCTGCCACACACGTAGGGGACCCAGAAGAAGCTCCTGGATGCCTCTGGCCTGGCACAGCCCCAGCCATTGAGGTCATCCAGGGAGTGAACTAGTGGATAGAAGATCTATCTCTCTGTGGAATGCTGACTTTTTTTTTTTTTTGATAGAGTGGACAGTGAGAGAGACAGAGAGAAAGGTCTTCCTTTTCCATTGGTTCACCCCACAATGGCCGCTGAGGCCGGTGCGCACGAAGTCAGGAGCCAGGTGCTTCTCCTGGTCTCCCATGCAGGTGGGGGGCCCAAGCACTTGGGCCATCCTCCACTGCACTCCCTGGCCACAGCAGAGAGCTGGACTGGAAGAGGAGCAACCAGAACAGAATCCAGCACCCTGACCGGGACTAGAACCTGGGGTGCTGGCGCTGCAGGTGGAGGATTAGCCTGTTGAGCCATGGTGCCGGCCGGAATGCTGCCTTTCAAATACATAAATAAATAAATCTTAAAAAAGATAATATTGATCTTAATGTATTTAAAATGGATTCTTACAGAGTATGCAAAACCGTGATTACATTTTTCTTGTACTCAGAAAAATATACAATAGTTTTTTTCTCTCTTTTAATTAATTAATTAATTAATTTGAAAGGCAGAGCTGCAGAGAGAGAGAGAGAGGGAGGGAGAGAGGTCTTCCATCCACTGGTTCATTCCCCAGATGGTGCAGCAGCTGGAGCTGTGCCTATCCAAAGCCAGGAGCCAGGAACCAGGAGTTTCCTCTGGGTCTCCCACGTGGGTTCAGGGGCCCAAGGACTTGGGCCATCTTCCACTGCTTTTCCAGGCCACAGAAGAGAGCTGGATTGGAAGTGGAGCGGCCGGGACTTGAACCGTGCCCATATGGGATGCCGGCACTGCAGGTGGTAGCTTTACCTGCTACGCCGTAGCGCTGGCCCCTATTCAATATTTTACGTTATAAAAGTTTTAATGAGATCAAAGGGTGCAGTATGGGGGATAGATACTAGGGTATGACTTGGGCAATCCCTTGGCTGTTAAAGTTTGCCATTTACCCTTAATGGTTCTGATTTTTAAACTAAGCCATATTTCTTTTATTTTTCTTAAAATATACAATCCTTATGTCTGTACTGAAGAAAAGGAATTAGTTTTATAGGAATTAATCAATAGATTACTATTGTAAATTCTTTATGTTGTATTTACTTTAGGGGCAGGACTATGAAAGATTATTTCTTCTTTATATATCATTTCAAATGAGTTCCCCAAGTTAAAGTTATGAAAGCACCTCAGAAGCATTGACTTCTATAATAAGTAGACAATTCTCAACAAAGTATAGGATGTAGGCTTAAATATTGGTTTGTATTTTGTATCAATCCCCAAGAATAGAAAAAAAATAATTTCAGTAGTCTTTCAGGGAAAAGTAAAAAGAATAGGGTGAACTGCAAATAAGAAGAGAAATCTAAAAAGGGAACATTCATTCTTTCCCCATGCATTTTTTGTTAATGATGCAGGCTTTCCTGATTATTCTATCTGCTACTTTCTCTCTAGCTTAGAGCAAAGTTGGAGAAGGGTGAAGCATGTATCCAATGCAGCTTGTAATTTTCTACATCTTTGTAAGTCTGACCTTGCCCTGAGGTTTTGCATACTACTGCTGCCTATTTTATTCCATTTTATTAGAGATAATTGTCCTTATGGGTCCTAAGTCTGACCACCTGGAATGAATTACCTGCCCTCTCTCCTTTGGCCCCTCCCTCAGCTGCTACTCACTCAAAAGGGTCGCTGGGATCTGCCCTCTGGAGCTCTGGAGGGATGGGGATTCTTTTGTAGTACATTTCCCAGTCGAAGGCTCCTCGCATGGCATCCCCAGCTTGTGCCTCATACCCAAAGTGATTGTGGTCAATGACATCGATCATGGGACACACGATGGTTTTGTGGTTTAGTGCAATTTGGTCTGAAAAATGAAAGCACAAAATAGGAAATGACATGCCTGCCTAGGTCATCTATCATTTTTTAGCAAAGAGAAGCCTACAGATCCTCACTCATGCACAAGCTTGAAGCCTGGACTCATTAGAGCACTTGGCAGGAATCTCTGTTTGAATGCCAGACTTAACATGAAGGGACAGTGATTAGGTACAATTAGAGTTGTTGTATTTTCCTTTAAGAAAGTTATGTCCCAGAGAGACTTGCAGAAATCCATTTAGCTCTACTTCTGTCACATTTTTGCTTTGACCTGTCCCCAATCTGTCATTTTATCGTGTATCCAACATGTGCAGAGTATAAACAGTACTGTGTTTCTTCAAGCAAACAGCTACAGCCTGCTGAGAAAATACTGGCCTGTTTTCTGCAGGTTCCAAAATGTAAATATTTATCTTTATGATTTTAGTAGCATCTAATCCTATGACAGTCATCATGACTGTTACCCCCTAAATGCTGATAGTTCGTTTATATAAAATTCTTTGCTCTTGTGTTTGCTAGAGATTTTGCCAAACCTATTTTGCCACTATTTTTTGAAATAGACTCTACCTGAGCCATACATTTTTATCTTCTTTCATTATATAAAAATGTACTAAGTGGTATGACACTACTATTACTCCTGGTAATACTAAGTTCTTGATCAACCACTAAGTGACTTACACTATTTCAAATAGTCCTAGCAATCCTATAAGGTGGCTGTTATTTTGATTCCCAATTTATGTATTAGGAAATTGAGCCTAGAGAATTTAATTAGTAAAATAATTTGTCAAGGGTCACTCAGCTTTTCAGAATTACCAGGATGTGACACCTGCTTAAAGTCCAGTCAAAAACTGTCCTTTTGAATTTGCATGGTGCATAGAGTTTCACAAAGGTGATTTTTTTTTCTTTTGCTTCTAGTACCTTCCTTTCTTATTATTGTGATGGCATTAATAGCCAGCACATGGAACTGGTATTTGCTACTTTGGTTCACCTAGAAAAGTATCTTTCTTCCTGAGAATGTGCATTTAATCAATATTTATTATAACAAACCAATTCTGTCTGATAGGCAGAATGTTGGATATGAACGTCTGCTCTCTTTTTATTTGGAAAATCTTTGGATGTGGTGTGTACCATTAAATGAAAGAACAATGGATAGCCCACTTAGAAGTGGCTATTTCCATATCATATTTTCCCCAGATATCCAGGAGTGAAGAAAACTGTCAAGGATAAAATTCTTACAGTTAGGAAGCTATACATTTGTTTCACAAATTTCTCCTAAGCATAGAACGGGAAGCATAATGTTTTATTGGCCATAATGACAAGCAACATTATGTAATGGCACTGATAAAACAGTGTGTAAAAACTATGGAATCCTATAGAAGACCTCCCCTCTAGATCTACATACCTATTCGTTCATTCATTCATTCATTCATTCTTTCATATCCCAATAATTATTTATTTAACAGAAAATATTGTGTTATTCACTTTTCTGGATGGTCAGAACAATGAATTATACCACAAGAACTCCTAACTTCAGGACTGGAGCAATGATGATAAACTAATAAATAATTAAATGTGGTGTTGTAGGAGGTGATACATGATATGAAAAGAAAATAAAACAGGACAGGAGGAGTGCAGAATGCTGGGGCCTAGAAAAGGGTTGTGATTTTAGATGGCCTGAGCCTAATAAACCTGAGAGCCCAGAGGTTCCCTGTATCTGATTTCAGGTAATTAACAGACTCAGAGACGCAGCACTATTTCAAGTTAATCTGCACCAAGGGCTCGGATTTTCATTTGAGCAAGCCTTATAATGGGTTTTAATCTTTATTTAAATAGTGTCTCTGCAGAGATGTCTTTGACAGAGACGACCATCATTGCTTTGCCCGAAACATTTCTATCACCTCTACAGGTATTTTAGCATTAAGGTTTCAGTGATTTTCTTCAATCAAATTCAGAATCAGGTTGATTTAGAAGTTGTTTGACCAACAGGAGTCCCAAGGTGACCCAAAGAGAGTGAGTTCATTAACTTAACTTTCAATTTTTTCTTCAGATTTTCTTTTAGCTCTCATCCAGATGTACTAGCTTAGGGTGAAAGCAGAATGACTAAGTTTTCATCCAAGGCTTGAATCTGCATTTCAATTTCCAAGGATCAAACAAATGGACTCCTAATGGGAAATTGAAATTCAGGTATAATCCCTAGGTGAAAAATGAACCAGGAAACTGTGGCTCCGCCTGTTTTTTCATTTTGGATGATGTGTCAAGACACTGATAGAGGAAAATAAAAAAGATAGTGATTCTAAGCTTGAATCATTTCTTATCCATCAGGCCTCCAGGAAATGAAATGCTTTAATGAGAAAAAGTGGGCTGTGGGTTTTTCTTATTCTCTCTCTTTTTTTTTCCCCCTATCTTTATCTTTGTGTTGTTGTTCAAATCATAGAATACAACCAGAGAATTGACAATGGGCATTTAGGGATTTTTTTGGTTCATAAATAAATAAGGTCTCTTGCTGACTTCTTTGAATATTCAACACCATATAGGTCAAATTCAGTTTGAGGGAATCTCACTGTTGCTGATGAAGCTCTAAATTGCTGTGTCCTTGGACAAGGTACTTTTAATTAAAAGCTCAGAGGAGTCTCTGACTGTAGGAGCACTGAAACATTTCTGTTGATTAGGTCCGCCAAGCAGTCATCTGTACAGGGGTAGGTATGTGGGTTGGGTGATGTGGTCAGGCTCTTAGTTGCTGGTTGTTTCCTATTTTAAGTCCTATACAGTTTCAATTGATTTTCCCTCACATCTTTCACTAATGGAACTTTGTTGGTTTGAGCTGAAATCCTGCACAATGATCAATAGAAAATCATTGTGTTTGAGACAGCTATTGTGGAGGCAGTTGTTACTGGCTTTAGTTCTAAGGCCAGGCATATATTTGCAATAAAAGTTGATTTACCAATATCTAGAATAATAGGAAGAAGTATAATATGTAGGAAACGTTTGTTTTAGAAAAAAGCATTTTTTCAGGCTTGCAATTTATTTCTCATCTGCAACTGAACTTTACTTATGTATCTGACTTCATTGTAAAATAAATAAAAAAAGAGATGAAGCTTGAATTGAGCCACATGTGTATTTTCGAGCTTGAGTTACTTGCAGACTTTCCTGTTTCTGACAGTTCAAGTGTGGTATAACTTAGCTTTCTTCATTCCCTTCTCTTAGCCATACTGTGAACGTTTAAGACATATTAACTAGATAGCATTTTGTGGCATTTGAGGGGACTCTGTGCAATATGGGGGTTTTTATATTTAGGGATATAGGCTGGAGGTAAAAGCAGAATGAACATAAAAGCAATAATATTATGTATTTTGGGCAATGTCAAGGTGCTTATATTTTAACTGTATGTTGGGGATAAATAATTTTCTTTCCTCCTTTCTTGGCAGTCCTGTAACATTTTTTGAAGTGTGTGTTTATATTTTAATCTCATTGTAGTTACAGGATGGCTATAAAAAACATTTTGGGCTAATTTTTCTTTTAGTGTTTACCCAGTGAATATAACTGCAATAAAAGAGAACATCTAAGAGAAATGAAACTTTTTAAAACCTGAAGTAAGATTGTAGTTAGTATTATCTAAAATGTCAATTTAAATGCAATTCTATAGTTACCTGTTTATCCTCAGCAGTGGATAAGACAGCATTAAAGATTCTCTCTGTAAAAGTTTTAGAAGGGGTCTTTTGCCCTTGCTGATTGCAAATTAAATTAAAAAAATACCACACACTCCCTCTGGTGGACCACAATTCTCCCCCTGGCTCCCATGGTGTCACCTTATGATGTGTACTCACTAAGGAGTGGAGGCAGCCAGTTCACATTGACCTCACAGTGGGAGTCCAGGAACGTCAGGACCTCTCCTCCTGCCATCGATGCCCCCAAGAGTCGGGTCCGAATTAGTCCTTCTCTTTTCTTGGTGCGAACAATTCTCACTTTGGAAAATCTGGCCATGTATTCTTCTAACTTATCTTTCAAGTGATCTAGGAAGGAAGTAGAGAATGCACAGAAAGAACCCAAAACATTAGCCATTGTTCATCGATGTTTTTTCATAGAGAGTATGTGAATGGTGAGTCCTACCATAACATTTCTAAAGTCTGTGTTTGTCTTCTCATCTGTAGGGGGAGATACTAACAAAACTTTATGCCTAGAAGTTTTTATGTTTTCTGAAAGATTCACAACCTGCAATTATTGCCCTATGTTTGAACACAGAAATGGACACTGACACATTAGCATTCTGTCAAGAAGTTATAGTTGGCCAGGACTACCATGTTTAATCTTGGCCAGTACTGGCCAAGATGGTCATTGGCCCTCTGATGCCTGCTGTGCAAAATTAGATGAACATCCTGTATATGGGTTGTTCCCAGTAATAGGGCTCTTTACAGCAAGCTTTCATCTAGTGTTCTCTACGTTGAAAATAATGCATGTAAAACTACAGAAAATTATCAGTCAAAACAACAAGAACCAGATTCCCAAACCCTACCCACCTCTGCAATACTAGTAACAAACTGGTAAGCAAGTTCAGCATTTGGCTTCTGACTTGAATTGGAAAGATAATTGACTTGATGTTGGCATAGATATGGATAGGAATAGTAGGTGACTTTCTATACTGGTAGTTTTATGAACCTTGCTATTTAAAATTTGGAAATATTTCTTACCTATTTAAAGTTGGAATTGTTTCTTTTTCTAATTAAAGACAAACAATGGAAGCAACATCAAATCAGGTGATTTATTTATGGAATAAAATATTTCTTTCTTTTAGTGATAAAAAATGTGAATATCTCAGGTCTTCTCATGCCAAATAAGTGCAATTGGTGGCTCTCTGTGCGGAATGTGCTTGCATATTTTACATTCTCTGCTTTCACTCTCCCATATCTAAGACATTATAAGGGCTTTACTGTAGTTTCTGACAAGTATAACTTCATATTCATAGAAATGGAGTATGCTCTGCATTTTTCACTTTTCAAAACTTCTCTGTACATCTGAAATCAAAGGCCATAATATTATTGAGTCTTTTCCCATGATCTGTAGTGACAGGGATTCATGTAGGATTTATGATCCCTTCCTGATATCCAATTTATCAGATGTCAGAATTACTCTATATAGGAGTTTCTCTGTATGGAAGGATTTATTCCTGTGCTTGTTAATATTGGCCTTTAAAGAAACCTTAATTCCTTTTTTATTGACTGCTATGTAACTATATTTCACAGATGTATCAAGTAAAACAATATTTAACTTTCTAATTTTTACTATGAAGAACGTTAGGTGAGATAATTTCAGAGACAGTTTAGCTTAAAATATGAAAGAATGACTTGATCAGCACTTGTCCTGACTGTCGAGGAACAACTTACTACTTTATTCCTTTTAGTATTTTTTGTTCTACTTAATACCATTGCTTGAACTCTTTAATTAACACACAATTATTCTTAGGTGTTTAAATTTAAATGAAAAGTGATCCCTGTTAAATATAAGAGTGGGAATAAGAGAGGGAGGAGATGTACAGTTCGGCACATGCTCACTCGGACTTACCCCTAATGGTGGAGTTAGAAATGTGCCAGGGGATCCCAATTCAATCCCATCAAGGTGGCATGTACCAATGCCATCTCACTAGTCCAAGTGATCAATTTCAGTTCACAATTGATCACACTGATAGGTCTAAGAGTCAAAGGGATCACACAAACAAGACTAGTGTCTGCTAATACTAACTGATAGAATAAAAAAGGGAGAGAATGATCCAACATGGGAAGCGGGACACACAACAGACTCATAGAATGGCAGATGTCCTAAATAGCACTCTGGCCTCAGAATCAGCCCTTAAGGCATTCGGATCTGGCTAAAAAGCCCACGAGAGTATTTTAGGCATGGAAAGCCAAGACACTGTGGCAAAAAAAAAAAAAAAAAAAAAACACTTAAATGAAAAATCTCTGTGAGCGAGATCCCAGCAGAAAGAATGGGCCATCAAAGAAAGAGGTACCTTTCTCTGAAGGGAGGAGAGAAGTTCCACTTTGACTAGGGCCTTGTCTAAATAAGATCGCAGTTGGCGAACTCAAGAGTCTTCCATAGCCTTGACAGCTCATGACAAGAGCCTTGGGTGATTACTGATGCCATAAATAAGAGTGTCAATTGTTAAATCAACAACAGGAGTCACTGTGCACTTACTCCTCATGTAGGATCTCTGTCCTTGATGTGTTGTACTATGTGAATTAACGGTATAACTAGTACTCAAATAATACTTTATACTTTGTGTTTCTGTGTGGGTGCAAATTGTTGAAATCTTTACTTGGTATATACTAAATTGATCTTCTGTATATAAAGATAATTGAAAATGAATCATGATGAAGAACGGGATGGGAGAGGGAGTGGGAGATGGGATGGTTGCAGGTGGGAGGGTGGATATGGGGGGAAAAAGCCACTATAATCCCAAAGTTGTACTTTGCAAATTTATATTTATTAAATAAAAGTTTAAAAAATATGTTCCCCTTATCTTGTTCTTTCTGTAACTAATAGGGGTATTGCGATCAGGTTATAGAAAGCAAAAGTTGCAGGAGTTGGAGTCGGAGTAGACCTGGGATGGAGGTCTCTCTCAGGGATGAATATAGGTGGGTTATTAAAACTGGATTTCCTCACCTATATAATATGAGCGACTTGCAGGATTGTTTTTCCCTCTTGGAGGGTAGTGAGGAATCAAGCTTTGAGTGAGGCTCTGGTTAGAGACATGCCAGTGCTCATTCAATAGACATTTATTACATTAATCACTGGAGACTCCAGTAAGTCACTTTTACTTAAAGGGAGAAACAGCATTTCCATCTGAAGAAATGCCTTTGAATGCTAACTAGAAAGACAAAATAATGTAGAATATTCTACATTAATATTAATGTTTTTATGTATATTATATATATATATATAATGTTGTTATTTGGATAATTCATCTTGTATCGATTGCCAATTTAAAGGAAATAACTTTGATAAAATGAACTAATGTGCACATAAATGCAGGATCACAATTTATTTCAATCAACAGGCTAATTCCACATTATTTCTCTTTGCTCTGAAACAGGTACTCAGTGCAGAGGCCTGCCTCTTACTCCTCTCCACCACCCTCATTTGAAGTCCTGGCTCCCCCGTGTTCAAGTTGCAAAGCAAGATTCCAAAGGAGTACACAACACAGCATCTTCTGTGAGTAAGGCTGAATCTTGACCATCTTGTCAGGGAAATAAAGCAGAAACAAGTGACACAGTTGCATGATCAAAGGCAACATCTAAGTGATGTATGACCAACATAGGTATTCTGTATGTATTGGAGTCTTGAAAATCCTGTGTTCTGTCAGTATTCCCTACATTAATAGACATTTAGGAAAACTTTGTAATCTCATTACTATAATATATTCAAACATTGACATCTTTATGTATCACCAAATTTTTAAAAAGTGACATTCTATAAATTTATTTGTAAGTCAGTTATTTGGACTACAGAACAGATAATCTCACTGAATATAGTGTCTTGACAGCTATTAGGAACTAAAATAGATCATAAATATATGTGAAGTTCACCAAAATAGTTCTTTTCCCCATCTTTCTTTAAGCTTCATTGTTCTGTTGTCAGATGTAACACGCAGCAATCTAAGATGCATTGACTTCTTTTCTTCCTAATCCCCAAAGATTAGAGGTATCTCTTCTGGGGGAGAGGGAGAACAATTTTCCATAGCTGTATAAAATGAAGTTGCTCTAGAATATCCTCCCTTCCCAAGAGTTCCAAAGTAAAGTCACCTGAGAATGGTTGTCTCAACTTTGTATTTAGACTTCCATGTTCTTTGCTTTATAAGAAATTCTCTAAACTATGGTTCCCTCTGTACACATTTTCTGATACAGTCCACTTTTATTCTATCAAAGCCCATTTTAACATTCTAAGAATATTGTATGGTATGAATTCACTAAGCACAAGGGATTTGGCCCAACTAGTCTGCTAGATGTTTAGATCAATTTCTCTGGTTGAAACTTTGTGGTGATAATTAGTTTGCTTTGCCTTAGATAATGATCTGGTTGACTGCCCTTTGGGATCCCATCCTCTTAGTAGTTCAGTAGTAACATCTAATTACTCATATCTCACAATGAAGGCAGGTATCATCAGTCCAATTAGCAAATTAAACTCTCATACAAGGGAGTTACTGGAGATGGTAGACTGATTGCTTTAAATTAATAACATTTTGTCTTTCTTTTGTATGAGCAATGTTTAGGTTCATTTAAAAATACTAACATGATTTTAAACAAGATTTTATATTATTTTAATTCAAGCATAGCATGTTTGAAGATCACTTTTTTTTATTTAGTAAAAATAAATTTCCAAAGTACAGTTTATGGATAACAATGGTTTCCCCACACCATAATTTCCCTCCCACTCGCACCTCTCCCTTCTCCCGCTCCCTCTCCTATTCCATTCAGATCAAGATTCATTTTCAATTATCTTTATATACAGAAGATTGATTTAGTATATATTAAGTAAAGATTTCATCAGTTTGCACCCACACAGAAACACAAAGTATAAAATACTGTTTCAGTACTAGTTATAGCATTACTTCACATTGGACAACACATTAAGGACAGATCCCACATGAGACGTAAGTACACAGTGACTCCTGTTGTTGACTTAACAATTTGACACTCTTGTTTATGGCATCAGTAATCTCCCTAGGCTCTAGTCCTGAGTTGCCAAGGCTATGGAAGCCTTTTGAGTTTGCCAACTTCGATCTTATTCCAACAGAGTCATAGTCAAAGTGGAAGTGGAAGTTCTCTCCTCCCTTCAGAGAAAGGTACCTCCTTCTTTGATGGCCCCATTCTTTCCACTGGGATCTCCCTCGCAGAGATCTTTCATTTAGGTCTTCTTTTTTTTTTTTCCAGAGTGTCTTGGCTTTCCATGCCTAAAATACTCTCGTGGGCTTTTTAGCCAGATCCGAATGCCTTAAGGGCTGATTCTGAGGCCAGAGTACTATTTAGGACATCTGCCATTCTATGAGTCTGTTGTGTGTCCCGCTTCCCATGTTGGATCATTCTCTCCCTTTTTGATTCTATCAGTTAGTATTAGCAGACACTAGTCTTGTTTGTGTGATCCCTTTGACTCTTAGACCTATCAGTGTGATCAATTGTGAACTGAAATGAGATGGCATTGGTACATGCCACCTTGATGGGATTGAATTGGAATCCCCTGGCACATTTCTAACTCCACCATTAGGGGTAAGTCCGAGTGAGCATGTGCCGAACTGTACATCTCCTCCCTCTCTTATTCCCACTCTTATATTTAACAGGGATCACTTTTCAATTAAAATTCGAACACCTAAGAATAATTGTGTGTTAATTACAGAATTCAACCAATAGTACTAGAACAAAAAAAAATACTAAAAGGGATAAAGTATTAAATTGTACATCAACAGTCAGGACAAGAGCTGATCAAGTCACTGTTTCTCATAGTGTCCATTTCACTTGAACAGGTTTCCCCTTTGCTGCTCAGTTAGTTGTTGCCAATCAGGGAGAACATATGATATATGTCCCTTTGGGACTGGCTTAATTCACTCAGCATGATGTTTTCCAGATTCCTCCATTTTGTTGCAAATGACTTGATTTCATTGTTTTTGACTGCTGTGTAGTATTCACTTTTTGTTTTAAAAGATTTTTTTTTTATTTATTTGAAAGGCGGAGTTCCAGAGAGAGAGAGAGAAAGAGAGAGAGAGAGAGAGAGGTATCTTCCAACTGCTGGTTCACTCTCCTAATGGCTGCAACAACTGGGGCTGGGCCAGGCTGAAGCCAGGAGCCAGGAGCTTCTTCCACGTCCCCCATATGAGTGCAGGGACCATCCTCTGCAGCTGTCCCAGTTGCACTAGCAGGGACTGAGATTGGAAGTGGGACAGGCAGGACTCAAACCAGTGCCCATATTGGATGCCAGTATTGCAGGCAGTGACTCAACCTGCTACACCACAATGCCAGCCCTTTAAGATCATTTTTGAACTCATTCAAATAATATCAAGAAAAATTATGATATTTCCATAAATAGGCAGATTTTACCAGTGATAGTTAAATGTTTATGGAACCACTGAAAGTTTGTTAGTCAGTAGTCCTATACTACTAGTATATATGTTGCTGTTAAAAACCATTGAACAATGTCATAATGACTTAGAAGAGTGATTACAACTTCAAAAATACCAGTTTTTGTTGTATTGCTGTTAGGCAATAATTAAATTAAGAGTTGTACTTACATGAAATTTAGTTTCATACTACTGTGAACACTAAATTTAACAGTTTTCTGCAATGTATTTCCCTCTTTTTTAGAGATTATATTTATGCCCCATAAATTTATATACCATTCAGTAGCGAATTTAATATGTGGGTTAGCAACTAAATTAAAAGAATCACTTTCATTGAGCTACATAGTTGAAAGAGTCAAAGACATTAATTCTAGTTCTGCTGCTGACTAGCTATGAGCTTTGGGAAAATCAATTCATACCATTCCACCTAATTTTCCTCAGCTGTAAGATAATAGGAATGTGACTGGTTGATCTTCAGTAGTCCTTCTAGTTGTATGATTTATAAGTTTACCTTTTGAAGTTTCACTTACCAAGTAGATCTAATCCTGTTTTTTTAAACACATCCCAATAGTTGGTCTTTAGTGTTTTCTTACACTGTGTCTCATTTTTGGAAGTAAGAGTCAAATCAAAATTAAGCTGACACACATCAGAGGTTTAGTCAAAAAGCAAACTCCAGGGTATTTTCTTTGGTCAATATAGCATCTGTGTAATCTCCCACAGTTCACTGTATGTAAAACTGTCACTGACATTAAAATAATGACTTTGAAGCACTGTGAATTCATCAAAGATTTAAGTATTTTCAATAAGTTATGCTTATTATGTCAGAAAAATACAGTAACAGGGTTTAGAAAGATTTTTAGTCTACCTTTGAGAAATTATTCCCAGTGGGACAGAGAAGCTAGCGACCATTGATATAATAGAGCTTGGCCTGGGTATTCCAAGTGGAGAACTTACCAAAGACCAGGAAAAGAACTGCCTCACACTCAATAGCTGGTACAGAGGCCCAGCCACTTTTTGCCCAGTTCTTTCCTTCTCCTTTGAATTCACTAATTTATATATCAAGGAGAGAGCAGGAGTGTTCAGGAGACACAACTGAGCTGAAGGTATGGATTTCTATATTTAAGTATACACCCTATGGAGATGAAATTCCTTTGATGTATATACTGTGGTGTTGTCAGACTTCAGTAAAACATGACTTTGAGTTCATGTAGAGAATGTGATAGTTGTTTTGGGTGATGCCTACTTATGAGTTCTGAAAAGTAAGGGCTTATAAATGCATAGATACACATTACAGTTTCTTGGGGGATCCTTCCACAATAAGAATATATTATTAAATGAAACTGTAAGCATTATGAGTAATTTTCAGTTTACAATATTGACAAGAAGTACCTTATAATTAGAGAATATATTTCAATTTCTTAATGTATCTGGGCATTTGATCTATTTATCTATCAATCATCTATCCATCTGTTGACTTGGGCATAACATATATGTATTTATATATTTTGACCTAAAGTAGAAAGGCTTAGAATAACTCTTTACTTGGGTAGGACCTGTAGAAACTTTAAAATATACTTTATATGGGTGAAACACAGATTTTAAGTCTTTAGTTGAATTTAAAAAAAAAAAAGTCAATCCCTTTTTATCCTGGTTGACCACAGAAATTTGTCTCTTTTGATAATATTTGAATATAGACATTTTGTATTTATCTGAAGTGTAAAAGTCTAGCCAAGAAAGTAATAGAATTGATGAAACAATAATCAATTACTTCTATCATGATTTTAGCTGACTCCATCTCTGCATGTCCTATTTTCTATTTTTCTAATATCAAGGCATCTTAATTCATTTGGGAAAGAGTTGGGGACACTAAACAGGTAAACAGACAGAGTATATTCCAGTTAATATAAAAAGAAGAAAAGGTAAAATTAAAAATGTCATCCTTTTTCAGCTCCTAATAAATTAAAAAATCAAGCCACCGTAGACAGCCAACAATAGAAAAAGAGCAACAGTCATCCATTTTGTGCCTTCTGATAGAAAGAAACAAAAAAGTACCTCACTGCCTATGAAGTATTATCAAAAACATTAAAGAAGAATTTGATCATGCCTTTATATTTACAGGAAATAAAGGAATTGAAGAGTGTGTTAAATGGCACGCCAGCAATACAATCAGCAAAATCAAATGGGAAATTCTTAAGGACAAATAGGTTGATTTCTTCAATAAGTAAATTATAAAGGGAAAGGCAAATGGAAGGAGAATCCTAAAGATTAACAGACTAACATGGATCATGATAAAATAAAAAATTGAGAAAGAAAAAAGCAGTCCCTAACATTTGTAAATTGATCTGGCCCTCACAGGTAGGCATGTTGTTTTCCTGTGGTATGTAATAATCTCACAGACCACAAACACTGGACAAGAACAAGCTAGTGTGACCAGAATAAATTAGGACTAAAACAAATTCATTGTGAAAATTATAATATAACAAATATTTTCATTTCTCAGATAAAATGAGTAACTGATATACCGATATTTTTAATCTAATTTTGTGTTCATCCAGTTGTAGACAGGACATCGGGTTTTTTGTTTCCTATGAGACTTTTTAACTTTATGCAATCATGGAAGAGAGGATTGGATACCACTATTCCTAGGTCTTAGGATTTCTGCATGTCTTGTAACCGAGACAGTGACCACAGTTTGTTCTAAACTATCTTTTCAAGATGTTTATATAGAGATTGGATAAGGAAGATAGATATAGTATCTCTTTCAAAAACAAAGATGGTGTCTCTCTTCTGAGCAGTAAACAGACATACTTGCTGCCCTTTAGAAAATATTTGAATCGCTTAACTTCAATATTCCTTCTCTATCAGAAAATCAACTGCTTGTGTAGGAATCCATTTAGGCAGATTTGTATCTCCCTTCTGTTACTTGGGGGAAGTTAGGAGTAACAGTGTCCATTGTCTCAGACCCAGTAATCTCATACCTCCTGCCTTCATGCAATAAACAATGGCAGGCACAAGTAGGGTAAAAACTCAGATTCTTCACAGATCTTTTAAAAAGAAGGGAATGCTATTGACAAAGGATTCCCAAATGCTACATGGCAGTTTTGGCCTCAGAGAGAAACCAAGAAGAACCAGATATTATGTAATTCCACATGCCAGATTCTTCAGTTCTCTCTCTCTCTCTCTTTTTTTTTTTTTTTTTGACAGGCAGAGTTAGACAGTGAGAGACAGAGAGAAAGGTCTTCCTTTTTCCGTTGGTTCACCCCCCAAATGGCTGCCACAGCTGGCGCGCTGCAGCGATCTGAAGCCAGGAGCCAGGTGCTTCCTCCTGGTCTCCTATGTGGGTGCAGGGTTGGGCCCTCCTCCACTGCCTTACCGGGCCACAGCAGAGAGCTGGACTGGAACAGGAGCAACCGGGACTAGAACACGGGGTGCCGGCACCACAGGCGGAGGATTAGCCAAGTGAGTCGCAATGCCGGCCAGATTGTTCAGTTCTTCACTCTGGCATCCCTAGCTCTGGCTCAGCTGAGCTTCACTTCATTGTTAATTTCTTGCATGCCATTTTCTCCCAGTTAAATCCTTTTGGATCCTAGAAATATCTCTGTTCTCATGATACTTTTCTTGTTCAGATACTAGAACCCTATATTTTCACATAGCAAGTAGGGATAGGATACATTTTGGTGTGTGATCTTCTGGAAAGTCAGGCAAGGCTGAGCACTCAGCAGATTCCTTCCTCTCTCATTCTTTCTAATTCATGTTTTTTCTCTCTATCCTTTCCCCTTCCTCTCATGATTTGGGTAGGGAACAACTGAGTTATACATTTTCAGAATAGTTTTAAATGGCTAATATTTTTGGAGTAACATGGATATACTCTTCATCTGGGCCACAGCATCTGTTCATTCACCCAGAGCATGGTTCCTTATGCAGTACAAAGCAGCTGCACATCTAGTGGCTTGTATTGCTTGTTTGAAGGCTCTTTTCCATGTTTAACATTGTACATGGTTGTAAAGTCTGAAATTCTCATATATCAAAGCTCATTTGTAAAACAATTCATGAATAAAGACCCAGACAGTGAAAAACTATAGTATTATAGGTGCCATCATACATAAAAGAATTAAGTGTTTCAGGAAAACACAATGCATGAGAGTACATCAAAAAGTACATAGAAGATGGGATTAAAAGATGAGTATATTTTGGCTGAAAAATATTTTGAAATCCATGCATATATTGGGACCAGCGCTGTGGCACAGCAAGTAAATCTGCCGCCTGTAGTGCGGGCATCCCATATGGGCGCTGGCTGGAGTCCTGGCTGCTCCACTTCCAATCCAGCTCTCTGCTGTAGACTGGGAAAGCAGTAGAAGATGGCTCAAGTCCTTGGGCCCGTGCACCTGCATGGGAGACCCAAAGGAAGGCCCTGGCTCCTGGCTTCAGATCGATGCAGTTTCGGCCGTTGTGGCCATCTGGGGAGTGAACCAGTGGATGGAAGACCCTCTCTCTCCCTCTTTCTCTCTCTCCCTCTTCCTCTCTCTCTCTCTCTCTCTCTCTCCCCACCTCTGATTTTCTTTAAGTCTGTCTTACAAATAGAATAATAAAAAAAAAAAGAAATCCATGCATACAAGGGGTCCTCAAAAAGTTCATAAAAAAGTTCATGCAAATTACAAAAAAACTATGCGTAGATTTCAAAGTTTTTCTTGTACCAAAATAAACATATTTTAATCCTATCTCTGATGAACTTTGAAAATACACCTCTAGCAGATGTAGGGAAAAAGAGAGATCAGCGGTATTTATCAAAGTATTTATCTTTGTCACTTTATATTTATAGAATATGTACTCTTAAATGGATTTTGGAAGAGAATAAATAACACACAATATTTTGGCCTCTGGGTAATTGCCTAAAAACTGCCTATATAAAAATGTATCATATCTATAAAGTGGCATTTATGTAGATTCACTAAATATAATTTGATTTGTATAGGATTAATTATTTTAATTTTGACAAGGTAATGTGTTCTTACTTATAATGGAGATATTTGAATTCTCCTTTTCCTTTTCCACAGTATTATCTTGAGAACTACTTAACAACTTTTAAAGAGTAGTTGTAATTAAAGGTCTTCTGAGAATGAATAGAAGTGAAGTAATTTGAGTACAAAATATAATTTGTAATTGTTCTATTTCTATGAACTTAGAATGGAACTTTGTATTTTCTCAAATTCAAGAATTATAAAATTAACTTTAATTCCAAATTATCTAATTCATACTATTTATTTGGATGCTATAATTTTGCCTCAGAGAAGTAAAAAGACAGAATGGAAAAATGGGTAAAACTCAGAGGTCTTTTCTATCAAGTGCTTTTGCTGAGTGTTTTAAACTTACCATGACTGATCCATTTTCATTCAATATAAACATCTCTGCTTTTTTAATAATTCAATATTTTTATTGATTTAAACATTTTTATAAAAGTTGCAAAGGGATAGGTCATACAGTTCACAAATTTCATTTGTGTCAGTTGCATAATAATCCTGTCCAAATGCCCAAATGTACATATCTTATGGTACAAAATATCAGTGGTTCAGTATTATACTATTTGACCTTGAAAATATTTAAGAAAGTAGCAGAAACCATCAAAGTTCCAGGAGCAAAATGGTTAAAATGAAAAGCCTCCAGAACCTTTTTTTTCTTCCACTGCAGTACTGATTAATCAACATTTTATTTGAAAAAATCCTACTCTAGTATTTAGAGATCACTCCATGTGGTTGTAGAGTCTACAGCAATCAATATACATATTTCTATGACAATTGCTCTCTGTGTGCCTAGTTCTCCCCATCTTAAGTCTGTGTTCTGCACATTGCATCTACTATTCATTGAGGCCTGTGTCTTTAATCTTTCCCCTTCATTGTCAATTATAGCAGGGAATTAAATAATACTTTGCACTTAATTAGTTAATCACTGCATTTATAAGTATATCTTTTCAGTTCCTTATCTTCTTTCTAAGAAAACTCATTCTTTATCTTTCATGGGTTCTCTTAATTTTAAATGCTGTCAAAAGTGCACATTTTAAAGTAAGTTTAACAAAGAAAAAACATCAAAAGAACTGGTATATTTATGCTTTTGCTCTCTAATATACTTGAAGGTAAAAACCCATTTATAAATTTCATAATTCTCTAGCTACTTCAATATCTTACTGTATTTTTCCAAACACCATGTGATTTTCTTAAACTTTTTATTTTCTAACAATCATGTAACTGTTAATTGTTGATATAATTGTGGCTGTATACATACATTCGTAGCTCGGATAAGTAGCTTTTTGTGAGCTGCTTTGACTTAATGACCATCTATAAACATTGAGACTAAGAATAATTTTTTCCCATAAAAATAATTAATGGTTTTCTGTAACTTATTTTTCTAAGATAAAGTCAGGATGAGAAATGAAATAGGCCTAAACAAAATTACAAGGTAATATGAACCACATCAGCTCTGCTATTAATAAGGTAAAGTCACAGGCTCCCACTAAAACCAAGTGCTGCATGGATCAAATCAGCCAGAAGCATAGAATCCACCTCTGAACCTCAGAGAGTCACAAATTCACTTAAGGCAATTTTTAGAAAATTTAAAGAGATAAAAAAAAAACAAAAAACAAACAAAACAAAACAAAAAAACTAAATCCAGGATGTTTCAGATGGAGAAATTGACCTTTGGTCAGTAACAAAGCGTAAAATACAGGTATGGCTGAAAACAAAATAAGACAACTCTAAAATGCCATATTGTAATATGGATATCAAATGGGAGCAATAAAATATCTGCCCTTCCTGAAGCACTTTCCATTCTGCATTTCTTTACTGTTCAAAAGATCTGATTAATGCATACTAAAGGGTATTTTATTTTTCTTGTTTCCTCAAAAGGATCCATTCTAATTACTGGGTGGGAATGCTACATGGGCAGAATTATAGGGGCCATTATCTCAAATTAACATGTGTGTGGTGATGGAATAATGTCACCAATATCTGCCAAAACAGCCATAGAGACTGCTGAGGTTTGGCTTGACTTCACAACAAATAAAGACAAATTGGAAGGGATTTCTCTAAACAGTTAGTGTGAGAAAAATTCTATGTCAGAATTTCAATTTAGATGAGACCAGAGCTAAATTAAATATCTGGAAATTGGTCCTGTCCCAAAGGCTACTGAAACTCCTAGTTCTAAACGATATCTTCGTAATGCAATATCGAAGGAAGCATGAAGGAAATGGGTGTCTGCCCTTTTTGAAGAAAATGGTCCTTTCAAGGAATTTCTCCATTTCTTGAAATACTATCAAAGAATGAAACGGAAAGGAACCATGTAAGATATTGTCTTGCTTGAAAATTTACGAAAGAAAATATCAGAGTACCAAAAATGTGTCTCAAATTCCTCCATGTGAAGAACTAACAGCATATGCAGCAAATTATAACAGAGCAATATGTGGCCAAAATAATAAATATCTCTATATTAATTTGTTGCCTACATACTATACTGCCAGATACCATTCTAAGACATATAAATGCATGAAATTGTTTACCCCTCATTTTACCTGTAATGAAAACTATCTGTATTTATACAAGTGAGAGAAATGAAGATAAGATAGTTTAAGAAATTTGCCTAAATGCCTGGACTATAAATTCTCATTTAATGCCATGATTATGAGTTGCAAGAAAACAAACTATGACCCAAATGTATCCTTCAGGAATCTTTTAAATAGAAAAGAATTTATTGCCTGGAATTAGGTTCTTATGGTAGCATTATAATTACTGTGCAAAATTTGGAAAATAAGGAAAGTAGAAAGAAGGAGAAAATTCACTAACAGTTTTACTACCTAAAGTCAATCATTCTTCATACTTTCCTTCTTTTTGGGTGCTTATATTTAGAATTTTTTTTTCCTTTTAAGCCTAAGGTTGAAAATTTCTAAGTTAGTACATCTTAATAAATACTATTTTGAATATGCCACATTTTTGTTGTTGTTGGAGATGTAGGTTGTCAACATGATTACAACACTATTATTGTAAATAATGTACAATGAATATTTTTGTGAATATTTTTTCTGAACCTAATTTTCCTTAGGAGATATTCCAAGAGCTAACACCAGAGCATCATGGGGTATAAGCCAGTGTAGACTTACCTAATTAAAGACTATTTCATTTGATATGGAAGTTAAAGAAATTGGAGTGACCAAGAAGACTTAAAGGGACATAAAACCCATTCCACTCTTTACTGAAAGAAAATTGAAGTCACCAGCCATTCATAAATTGTCAGTCTATTAGCACATCTTTTCATGTGCTTTATCATTTCACCAGTTAAAATAAATGAACTATATATGCACGTGGATAAAGCCATGCTTCGGTTTCTATTTGTGCCCTGGATCTCATTCTTTAATGAAAACATGGTCCTATAGGTGTCCCACTTCTCTGCATCCTCATGTTTGGTCTTTTATTGAGTAGCTCCATATTCAGACACAAATGTTATAACACTTCTGTCTTTAAAAGGAAATCTTCTTTGGCCCACACTTTACTTCAGCTTCTATCCCTTTGCTCTATTCCATTGTGTAGCATGAGTTCCCTACACTTGCAGTCTCAACTTTATCTCTTCAACTTCTCTCTTGAACTCATCCCTTTTATTCATTGTTTTGAGATGTTCTTGGGGTTTCTGGATGAATAGCATTGCCCTAGATATCATGAACATTTACCTTTGGAAATAGAAGTTTTGTTTCAGAAGATTCTTCTGGCAAGGTAAGTTGTTACTTAGAGTAAAAGCCATGTAATGAGGAAACAACATAGAGGTAAAGTAGGAAAAGACAAAGAGAGTTATTACTAAAGAAATGATTTGAAGCTCATGGAAAGAGAAGAGAAAATGAGTTTTGAGGACACAGGTCTAATTTTGTGGTCACTTGCAGGGTTAATTCTGACCAAGATTTAGTCTTTGCCAATACACCCAGGAAGGCTGAGAACATGAAGAAAGGTAAAGGTCTTGGAAAAAGTCTGAAGTAGCAAAAGCCTCTTGTTTGAGTAATTGAAAGCTAAACTGGGCAAAGCAGTATGAAATATAATTTGGCCTCTTCTCTAGGGAATGGAGAAAATGATCTAATAGGTCTTCCCCATCTCGGCTTTGTGTGACCTCTGGCTGTTAACATCACTCTTTCTTGTTATGTCAAAATGAATTGCCTATTTACTACTGAATTCTAGAAAGTGATTTTTCTCTCTAGGTAAGACAATAACCCAGCACTGGCTTCATGTACTTCATTTTAACTTAATCAATGTCCAAGGAGTCATTTTAAACACATAATATAATTTCCAGAAAATTTTACTGATGTGCTGGGTACATGGTTTCCTTTTACTGTCCAGCCAGATACCCCCAAATTTTAGAAGAAATTCTCCAAAGAGACTAAAATGTATTTGCAAAATGGGAAGCAAAATGAAGTGATACGGCCTTTAAATTGCCAATAACCTCCACAGCAGGGCCATTTATTAGTACTGGAATCTGTTCAGGCTGTTGTTTTCCATGACAATAAACACTGAAAAACACTGATGTAGAATGACTGAATTTGTCTTTCAGTATTGCATAAATTTCCCTGTCTTCAGCAAACAGAAGGACTAGAAGACATTATTTAAATTTCTTACCAAGCAACAAATAGTATTTGCTAGAAAGCCCAACATATACACATATACACATATATACATATATGTATATATATATATATATCATTTCTGTCACTAAAAATAAGTGAAAGTGCCTAATTTGTAATTTACCAGAAAGATTATTGTTTCCTGCACAGTCTTGATTAAATGAGGCAATAAATCATATGTCTAAAATATGCCAAGCATCTGCCAAGGAAAAGTTGGCTCAGAAACTGACAAGTACAGAATTGTGCAGCAGTAGGAGTTTTATAGTCTGTCACTGGCATGATAAGTCATGATAAAGGGCAGCATTAGGTCTCCTCGTCTGATAGTCCAGCAACACATTTTCTCCTGTAATTCTTTTGTTTACCCCTCTTTGTCTTCATTTAAATGGCTGCATCTCCTTGAGCAGCAGCAGAGATGTATATTTCCCTGCTAATGATGTGTCTCCCCTGGTCCCAGGATTATTTTCACACTTGACAAAGTTCACCTATGGTAGGGACTGCAATCAGTCAGTGTGTTGCAAATGGAGGTAGATGTGGCGTTTATTTTTCAACTCTGTGGACAGAGAAGCCCTGCATTGCGAGTGTTTTTATCAAGGCTTCTCTCCCAGGAGAGATTAATTTTCCCCAATAACTTTATGAAGCTCATTGAGCTCTCCATTCTGCTTGCCTCTGAAAATTTGTGTTAGACTAAATCTCTGTTTTTGAGCCTCAGATTACCCTTCTACCTATTTCATTAAGATATGAATAAACAAATACAAACTAAAAGCTATTGAATGAGTTAATAAAACTAAAAATCAAAAATCATTAGCATTGATACCAGAAATCCAAAGCTTCTCTGATTAACCCATGAAAATGTAATACAAATATGGGAACAGCAGAGATATTGTGAATATTGGGAAATACAGAGCACAGCCTCAGAGTTTGTAGCTTACAACCTCAATAGGGATGTAGTAAATTTTTACATGGGGAGGAAACACCTCCAAATAGAGCTCATTTATTTTAAGTGGCTGGGACAGATGATGTATTCATTCTGAAAGGAAGGGTCTTAGAAATTGAATTAGAAGAATGGGATTTATGTAGACACAACAGAGGAAGGGGCGATGTAGTCTTGGGAATGAAATCAAGAGAAATAAGCAATCTTGTGATGGTTCATTATTATACAAGCAAAAGAAGAAGTTAACAACTGATTAAACAGTCATCCAAATGACAATCGTCCCTGCTAGGGTAGCTTGCGAACAAAACAAAACGTGCTGAACTATATGCAGTTATGAGAAGCTAGAGAAACCATATACACTAAAGCAAGCTGTGAGCTCTGATTTCCTCCTTTTCTCTTCCTGGCTAACGTTTAATTTTTTTCATTTTCATAGTAATATTTTGGGAGTTAAGTGATAGATGTACAGGCCACTTATTTAATACAAAAGTGTATATTGAAAAATAAATCCCATTCCATACCTCTAGTATTCCATTTTTTCTTTCCAAGAGTATCCACTTTTACTAGTTTCTTTCTAATATTTCTAGGATATTTTCAGCATGTAGAGTTTTATATATATATTTATTGATTTATAAATATACAAGGGCACTTAAAAAGTCAGTAGAAAATGTATATTATGAAAAAATGATGCACTGAATATCAAATTTTTTGCACCAAAATATAATTATTTTAATTGCATCTCTCAAAAACTTTTCAAAGTACTCTTGTATATATTTGTGTGTATATAATAAATTTCTATCATAATCTTTTAAACTCTAAGCAGATTTCTTATGAAATCTGGCAATAAATTATATGACTAGATATAGAAGTACTCTTTCTTTGTACTCATTTTATACTAAGAGATAGTCACTGTTTTCACTTTATGGTCTGGTAAATTCTCAAGAAATGTAACTAAAAAATCATCACTAGAAGAATCAAGAAATGTCTCAGATGGTTCCATTGTCATCAGGTTGTTCCAGGAGAGGCACCTGCATTGAAAAGCCAAACCAGGCCATAGCACTTAGAACTTGTGTCTTCTATGCTCTGTGATCTTTAGACTAAACTCATACAGAAAGGAGTCTATTGTGGCATTTAAAAAATTGAACCATTAATAAAATGGTAAGAGTAGGCCATCCAGAGTAAGTCCACAGCCAAATTTGAATAGGGACATCCCTCCTTAGTTTCTGCTAACAACCATTATATTTTTAGCTTCTATGAGATCACCTATTTTTAAGATTCCATATTTGAATGAGATCATGTGATATTTCTCTTTGTGTAGTTGACTCATTCCCCTTTAAAACAAGGAGCTCAGTTCCATTCGTGTTGTTGGAAATGATAGATTTCATCCTCTTTTATGGCTAGTATTCCATTATATATGTACCACATTTTATTTTTTAAGGATTTACTTATTTTAAAGGCAGAGAGAGACAAAGAGAGAGTGTTTGATCTTCTGTCCAGTGGTTCACTCCCCAAATTCCCACAACACACAGGTCTAGGCCAGGTGGAAGCCAGGAACCAGGAACCTCATCCTGGTACTTTGATGACTTCCATGGCCTTCCCAGCCCTCCTAGCTGCATTAGCAGGAAGCTGGATTGGAAGCAGAGCAATTGGGATACAAAGTAACACTATGATATGGAATGCTATTGTTGTAGGCAGTGACTTAACCAGATGAACCATAATAATAGCTTCATTACCACATTTTCTTTATCTATTCATCAGTGGCTGGACACTTAGATGGTTTCAGTTTCCTCACTGTTGTGAATAGTGCAGCTTCAACAGGGGAATGCAAATGTCTCTGACAGATTTCATTTTCCTTGGATATTTATACCCACCATTGAGATTGCTGGATCATGTGGTAGATCTATTTTTATTTTTTTTGATGAACCTCCATATTGTTTTCCAGAATGGGTATACTAACATACATTCTCACCAACAGTGTACAAGGAGTCTCTCTTTTTTTTTTTTTTTTTTTTTTGACAGGCAGAGTGGACAGTGAGAGAGAGAGAGACAGAGAGAAAGGTCTTCCTTTGCCGTTGGTTCATTCTCCAATGGCCGCCGTGGTTGGCGCGCTGCGGCTGGCGCACCGCACTGATCCGATGGCAGGAGCCAGGTGCCTATCCTGGTCTCCCATGGGGTGCAGGGCCCAAGGACTTGGGCCATCCTCCACTGCACTCCCTGGCCACAGCAGAGAGCTGGCCTGGAAGAGGGGCAAGTGGGACAGAATCCGGTGCCCCGACCGGGACTAGAACGCCCGTGTGCCGGCGCCACAAGGCGGAGGATTAGCCTAGTGAGCCGCGGCGCTGGCTTCAAGGGTTCTCTTTTCTACATCCTTGTCAAAATTGGTGAACCAACGGCAAAAGGAAGACCTTTCTCTCTGTCTCTCTCTCTCACTGTCCACTCTGCCTGTCAAAAAAAAAATTGGTTATCTTTTGTCTTTTTGAGCTGAATCAGAAGAGGGGCAGCTGGGACTCCAACTGGTGGACATACAGGATGCTGGTGCCTCAGGCAGAGGATTAGCCTACTATGCCACAGCCCAAGCCCCTAAACTTTCCTCTTAATACATTTTCTATATCCCTTATTTAGATTTTGGTATGTTGTGTTTTCATTTTCATTAGTTTCTAGAAATTTTAAAATTTTCTCATTGATTTTTTTCCTTGATGCATGAATTGTTCAGGAGTAAGTTGTTAAATATCCTGGTATCTGTAGTTTTCAAAGTTTTCTTACATTGATTTATAGTTTATTGCATTATAATCATAATGATACTTAATATTATTTGTATTCATTTAAATTTGTTTTGTGGGGCCAGTGCTGTGGTGTAGCGGGTAAAGCCGCTGCCTGCAGTGCTGGCATCCCATATGGGCACCGGTTCAATTCCCAGATGCTCTACTTCCAATCCAGCTCACTGTTTTTTGTGGCCTGGGAAAGCAGTGGAAGATGGCCCAAGTCCTTAGGCCCCTGCACCCACGTGGGAGACCCAGAAGAAGCTCCTGGCTCCTGACTTTGGATCGGCACAGCTCCAGCCGTTAGAGCCAACTGGGAAGTAAACCAGTGGATGGAAGACCTCTCTCTCTCTCTCTCTCTCTCTAATTCTCCTTCACTCTGTGTAACTCTGTCAAGTAAATAAATAAATCTTTAAAAACTAAATTTGTTTTGTGATCTACTGTGTGATCTATCCTGGAAAATATTCTATGTAATGTTGAGAAGAATGTGTATTCTGTAGCTGTTGCATGGAAAGTAGTGTATATGTCTGTTAGGTTCTATTGATCTAGGGTGTGACTTAACTTTGATGTTTATTTGTTGATTTTCTTTCTAGATGATCTGGTCATTTCTGGGAGTGGGTATGAAAGTCCCTATTATTGGCATCTATCTCTTTCTTTAGGTCAATTAATGCTTGCTTTATGTACTTGGGTGCTCCAATATTGGATGCATATATATTTATTATTGCTATTTCTTATTGTATTAAGCCCTTTTCATTATGTAATGATCTTCCTGGTCTCTTACTGATTTTCATTTAAAATCTATTTGTGTGATAAACTGGGTCCTATTTTTTCATTCACTTGGTTACTCTGTCTTTTAATTAGAGAATTTGGTCCATTGACATTTAAAGTAATTATTGACAGATAAAATCTTACTATTAACATTTTGATACACATTTTTAATTTTTATTGCTGTTTCTATTTCTCTCTTTCTCTTACAATCTTCATTTTTGGTTAAGTGATTTCCTATAGTGGTGTAATTTAATTCCTTGATTTGTATTTTTGGTAAGTCTGTTATGGTTTCTTGCTTTTCAGTTGTCATCAGGCTTAGATAGAACTTCTTTCAGCTATAACAAGCTGCCTTGAAATGATAACAATTTAATATTAATTTAATAAGTAGGAAAAAGACAAACAAAAGTATAAGGAATGCTAACAAAGAATTCTACATTTGTGCTCAATTACTCCCCACATTTTGAATTTTGATGTTGCATTTGACTGCTTTCAATATTATTTGTCAATATTTTAATGTAGTGATTATAATTTTATTCAGTTTTCACTATAGATATTAATGGATTATATGACATATCGCAATATTAGAATATTCTGTCTTTATTTGTATAGTTAGTATTATCAATGAGTTTTCCACCTTCTGATATTTTCTTCATACTTATTAGCATCTCCTTCTCTTAGTGTGAAGAACTCATTTTAGCATTTCTTGTAACACAGATCTGGTGGTGATAAATTATCTCAGCTTCTATTTATGAATATCTTTATTGCTCTCTCATATCTAAATTATAGCTTTGCTGGGTTCAGTATTCCTGTCTGGCAGTATTTTTCCTTTAGTAGTGTAAAAGTCTTACCCACTCCTTTCTGGTCTGTAAGGTTTCTACTGAGAAGTCTGTAGTCAGGTGAATTGGGACCCTTTACCTTTAACCTTGGAGAACTTGACTATAGCATGTCTTTTTTATTTTTTTAAAGATTTATTTATTTTTTTGAAAGTCAGAGTTACACAGAGAGAGGAGAGGCAGAGAGAGAGAGAGAGGTCTTCCATCTGCTGGTTCACTCCCCATTTGACCACAATGGCTGGAGCTGAGTCAATCTGAAGCGAGGAGCCAGGAGCTTCTTCTAGGTCTCCCATGTGGGTGCAGGGGCCCAAAGGCTTGGGCCATTCTCTACTGCTTTCCCAGGCCATAGCAGAGAGCTGGATCGGAAGTGGTTATTTGTGTCCTTCTCTAACATTGGAAAGTTTTCTGTCCCAATAACTTTAATATTTGCTCTTCTCATGCTAGCCCATATTTCCCATAAGCTTCCTTTATTTCTCTTGATTCTTTTTGCCTTTTTCTTCTCAAATCTGTATATTTTTAAATAGTTTGTTTTTAAGCTCAATGATACTTCTTTTGTTTTTAAGCTCAATGATACTTCTGTTTTTTTGTTTGTTTTTTTTTTTGTTTTTTTGTTTTTTTTTTTGGTTTTTTTTTGACAGGCAGAGTCAGATAGTGAGAGAGAGACAGAGAGAAATGTCTTCCTTTCCGTTGGTTCACCCCCCAAATGGCTGCTACGGCCAGCACACTGTGCCAATCCGAAGCCAGGAGCCAGGTGCTTCCTCCTGGTCTCCCATGTGGTGCAGGGCCCAAGCACTTGGGCCATCCTCCACTGCCTTCCTGGGCCACAGCAGAGAGCTGGACTGGAAGAGGAGCAACCGGGACAGAACCGGCACCCTGACTGGGACTAGAACCCGGGGTGCCAGTGCCGCAGGCGGAGGATTAGCCAAGTGAGCCTTCTGTTTGAGCCACCATAATGTTGATGCCTTCATTCACATATTTAATTTCACTTATGGCACTTTTCAGTTGAAGGATTTCTGGTTGATTTTTTGTTTAATTACTTCCATCTCTATCAGATCTCACAGTTAGGATATTATATCATTTATCACTGTTCTCTTGAATGTTGTTGAGTTTCCTTAAAATAGGTATTTTGAAATCTATATCTCAACATTTGGAAATTTCACTCCCAAGATATTTGGTTTCTGGCACCTTATTTCGCTCTTTAGATGAGGTCATGATTTCCTGGAAGATCTTGATGCTTTTTGTACAACGTTGTCTCTACTTTGGGGAATTGGTTATTGTAATCTAACTTCATTTGTTGCTATACTTCTAGAAATTCTAAGCAGTCTGTTTCCTCTGAGTCTACGGATACTTCTGCTATTTCAGCGTTGGATAGCAAGCACCCTAAGGGGTGGGTTTCCTTAGGTCTGCTGTTGATATGTTTTTGGAGATTCGGCCTTGCAATATTCTCCACATCAAATTTTTCTCAAATCTGCAATTGATGTGTTCAGTGTGAACTGGGGAATTACCTAAAAAGAGGTTTTTCATGAACACCAAAGTGCAGATCACATCTGGAGCCCTCAGCCCATCGAGACCAACTCTTTCTGCTATGATGTGTCTGTTGTTGAGTTAGCTCATTGCCTGATGCCACACTCTCAGCCATTGGGTACATGGCTGAGGTATAAGACTGCTCAATCAGGACCACAGAATTCTGCTGGGCACTGAAGCAGCTTCAGAGACCCTGCAGGGACTGACCTGGGGACAGGAACTGTTTCGATTTGCTCTATACTCATTTTTATCAACTTGGCAACCTCATCTCAAAACAGTCATGTGATTCCTTGATGTCTGTCAAAAGTTATAGGAGGGAAATAGAGGCAGCTGCTCAGCTACTTAGGCAGGTCCTGGGTGGGTAACATCTGAGTCTTATAGTCATCAGGCCCTGTGTAATGTTGCAGTGCATACATGCCAAAACAAATCTGTCTTACCAAGGCATAGGTCAAGTCCAGAGACTGTCTGGAGGCACTTGCCTTGAGATGGAATCCAGTAGGATCTGTCCAGATTTGGGCTTTATCAGCCATCATTGAATCCCAAATATAGTTCCATGATCCTTTGCTGTCTGACCAAGGTTGGAAAAGTAAAGGTAGCCTTCAGGGAACCCAAAATGGTTCAAGCTCGTCATACCTGGTTCCCACAGTTAAGGATGCCTACAGAATCAAAGGGTGTCTGTCAGATCCACCATCCACTGGGGGCTGACAGTGACACATGCCAAAACGAGTCTGACTCCCCCAGAGCACTTTACCAATGCCAGACAAGTCCTGACAATGTCATACAAGTCTGTGAGCTTTGGCCTGGTGCTAGAGGCCTTTGGGTTTTTATGAGATGCCAAATCTTGATCCCTCAGACTTGGCTCTGAGTTCTGGGGATGGTGATAAGCTCTGAAAAATGGTCCTAAGTTCCTTCTCCTGCAGCACAGCAGGAGTTGCACAACTGGAGTTTCATTTTCTGGTAGTGGTTGAGGGAAGGGATGACAGGCCACCTGAATGTGGAAGCCAGGGAAGGGATGCTCAGCCCAACTGAGTTTTCACAATGGGCCTGGTTCTGGGATTCAGTTCATTCTCCCTCTCCCAAATGAGGCCGTCACTCCATGCAGCACTCCTTTGAGCTGCAGAATGGATGACAGGAGCAACTCTTTCATTCTTGATTTCTTCAATGCTACTTTTCTTATGGATATGACAAGATGAGCCACTGGGGTCTCTTTCCTGGTTTCCATAGTTCTTGTAAAGGTGACTTCATGTGTGTACAATTGTCCACAATGTTGTCTCTGCTGTGAAGTGGTTGCTAGAACTTCTTAGCCACTATTTTAGGTCTATCCAAAAAGAATAATCTTTATTCCTTAGTGCACTGCAATGTGGCTTCAAGTTGTAGCTCCATTTTGAAGCTACTGGTGAGGATCTCCAGTGCCAAGGCATTTTATCACCTTGTCTCACTGAACTTTAAAATGTATTCTGTAACTTCATGTTGTGATGATTCTATGAGGTGTTTCTCTTCCGCTCTCCATTTGTAAATGCTGGTGTTCCCCAGTCACTCCTACTTGGTCCCCTCTTCTTACTCATATCCCTGGTGATTTTGGCTTTCCCTATGGACTGGTGATTCCCAGAACTTTGTCTAGCAACTTAGGACTTTTTGTGATGTAGAGACTCAAGTAGTGGGAATCTTTACTTCTAGGTACAAGACTGAATAAGGTGTTTAAGAATGGCCTAATTCAGGGCTTATTCATCATTTTTGGAATTTTTGACCCCATAAATATTTTTTATGAAGGCTGTTATGAATATTTACAACATCACTGGGCTGTATTATCTAATGGGTATCAATAGCGCCCCTGAGTTTTGATAACTAAAATTGTCTCCACAGTTTGAGCAATATCTCCCAGGAGGCAAAACTGTCTCTCTTAAAAGCCCCTAATCTATTTGAAAGTGGCATTATGACAAAAGGAAAAAGAGAAACAGTTAATTATAATATTTTTAGTTTCCATAAATGAGCATAAATTTCAAACTAATGTGATTGTGTTTTGAAAGTGATCATTGTGTCTTGAAATCTGTGCTTTTTCCCCACCCACAACACCCTCATTGATTCTACTACTTAGCAGGGCAGTTTGGCAACATTTCCTGGAATTTTTCCTCCTCTTTGTTCAGTTCTTTGTTTCCCTGTGTAAGAGGTTGAATAGCAATGGCAGGGGTGGGTAGTCTTAACAGTAGCCTGGAATAGAAGGTCCTTGCGGAGAGATGTGGGACTAACATAATCAAACTGGTCATGAAAGCTGGAAAATAAAACTTTTTAGGGAACCAATTCAAATTGTACCTAGTTCCCTTTTTGACAAATTATAGAAACTGAAGTGGCTTGGTCTTTTAAGGTACACGAATTCAGCCAATGTGAAAATAGAATATATAATTCAGTAAACTTTTGGGACTTCATTACTTTTTTTTTTTTTTTTTCATTTGAAAGGTCGAGTTATAGACAGTGAGAGAGAGAGAGACAGACAGAAAGGTCTTCCTTCCGTTGGTTCACTCCCCAAATGGCCGCCATGGCCGGCGCTGCGCTGTTCTGAAGCCAGGAGCCAGGTGCTTCCTCCTGGTCTCCCACACAGTGCAGGGGCCCAAGCACTTGGGCCATCCTCCACTGCCCTGCCAGGCCACAGCAGAGAGCTGGACTGGAAGAGGAGTAACTGGGACTAGAACCTGGCACCCATGTGGGATGCCGGTGCTGCAGGTAGAAGATTAACCAAGGGAGCCATGGCACAGGCCCTGGAACTTCATTACTTTTCATTTATACTATTCTTAGAATAAATATGACATTTAAGCCTTCCAATGCAGAAAGATTGTGAATATCCCATTAGAATAAACCCCTCCTTGGGGCCTGTGCTGTGGCACAGTGGGTTAACGCCCTGGCCTGAAGTGCTGGCATCCTATATGGGTGCCAGTTCAAGACCCGAATGCTCCACTTCCTGTCCAGCTCTCTGCTGTGGCCTGGGAAAGCAGTAGAAGATGGCCCAAGTCCTTGGGCCCCTGCACCCATGTGGGAGATCAGGAAGAAGCTCCTGGTACAGCTCCAACTGTTGTGGCCATCTGGGAGTAAACCATCGGATGGAAGACCTCTCTCTCTCTCTCTCTCTCTCTCTCTGTGTAACTCTTTCAAACAAATAAATCTTTTTTTTTTTTTTAAAGAGTACACCCCTCCAGAAGATATTTGTCAAATGGACCCCTCTCTACCTGCATTTAAGTTTGTTGGTGAATGAGTCATCAAATGTAGGAGCTTGATGAATTAATGTGTTTAGAATGAAAATATGAGCATGTGCAGATTGAGATTTATCATTTAGTCTGAGGAGACAAAACCAAACAAAAAATGCAAAGAAAGAACACCGTAACTCAGCCAAATATTCATTACTTCAAAGAATGATATAAATTAGGGCCAAGAAAATCCTTCCCTTTCTATGACATGATACTCTTAAGTAGATGAACATTCTCTAAAATATGTGGGGAGAAAAATATTGTATTCACTAGACCATAAAGTGAACCATGATAGTTTTATTCCCCTTGAAATTTGATCAAAATGAACATTTTGCAAACCTCTTCATTGCGTGCTTTAGAAACAGCCAAAGGGGAAATACTCACATTTGAGTGATACTTTGAGCTTCCCATTTGTAAAGAATTGATGCTTTCTGAAGTTTCCTAAAGCAGCTCAGTTGCCATGGCCAACAGACAGCCAGCTGATTAGAGAGAATTGGAGTTCAGGTGGGAATTTTTTCTTTTCATTAGTATCTCTGGTTTGCCCTATTTTGGAGTCATTGGCTTTTCTTCTAGAAAATTCAAGGCACACAATTTCTCCTTTCCATTCATCTATAAAGCCATTAACTGGGCAACAGTGGAAGTGAAATTTCCCTTAAATGATTCTGACATTCTTCAGGAGCAAAATCATTGATCACCTTTAATCTTAATGGATTGGAACTAATTTATGAGCACCTAAAGTTTCCTCAGCTGGAAAAGAAATAAATTATAAGAAACAACAACAAAAACTCACATAGAGCATAAGCTCTAGGGAGTAAAAGTCATGTCTTAACCAAACAGATGATCAGTGATGATTAATGCCTTCTGTGAAAGATTTTATAATACATTCTTTTTGGAGACCTACTTAGAATCTCTTTCTATGTGGCTACCACATGAATTAAGCCTTAAACTGACACACTTTTCCTCCATCCCTCCCTGTTCCCTAACCCTACTTTATTTTTTAAAATCAATTCTAATGATCATCTTACATATATTGCATTGTTATTTGTAGTTATTCTTTCTTCCTACTGTGATCTAAGCCTCATATGAGCAGGGACTTTGTTTTTTCTTTCCTGCTATAGCCTGAACATCTGGAAGAGTGCCTGCCACATAGTGGGCTCTCAGTATGTAGCCATAAAACAAATAGCATCCCCAAATAGCAGGTTTAGGCTCATGTTATTAAAATTTAATTTTACTTCCTCTGGTGATTCCTGCTGGATCACTTCAGACTCAGCCTAATTACTATATTGCTGTCCTTGACACTATAGATTATATTTTAAGATAGCTTCTTTTGCTTTTGTTCTAGGGTTCAGAAGGAAAATCAAAGTCATAGGCACTTGATGGGTGGAGGTACCATCTCCATTCATGTGTGTGGAAGTGTTTTACAGCAAAGACTAGTTTCACTTGTATGATTTGAAAACAAGCATTTCTTCTAAATTGCAAATTAATAAATTATGTAGATACTTTCTATTCGAGGCACTCTCCATGGAGATTGATGGGGGGAAGGTGGTGGTAGTAGTAAACCAGTGGATGGAAGATTTCTGTCTTTCTATCCCCCCCCCCCCACATTTGCTTCTGTGTGTTGCAGATAAAAGTGAATAAATAAAATATAGTTGAATATTCAATTTTAATTTTTTTTTCTTTGAAAACAAGCAGCAAATACATTAAGGGAGGTCATTATTTTCTAGGTCCTGACTACAAGGGAATTTATTAGGTATCTTAAGATGTATGAGTGGTTTTAAAAGAAGTTTTGCAAAAAATGATGCAAAATGTATTCTTCAAAAAGTCAACCCTTATTTTTCACCTCAATAAGAACTGAGGGAACATCACTTAATTATGGTTCTGTGATATTGTTTCTACAGGTGACTAAAGTAACTATAGTTCAAGGGTGGGAGTAGTGATATAACAGATCACGCTGCTGCTTGGGATGCCTGCTTCCCATATGAGAGTGTCTAATTTGAGTCCCAGCTATTCTACTTCGTCTTCAGCTTAGATGAAATACTTGAGATCCTGCCACCCATGAGAGCAGCCCTTGTGGAGTTCCAGGTTCCTAACTTCAGCATGTCCCAGTCCCAGCTGTTGCAGGCATTTGAGGAGTGAACCAGTAGATGGAAGATCTCTCTTTCTCTCTGCAAATCTGCCTTTCACATAAATAATAATAAATAAATAATCATATAATAAAGTGACCAGAGTCCAGCTATATAGATTCAGTGAATTATTAAAAATCGGTCATTTTTTGTGTTATTTGAAAATGGCACTTTGCATTTAAATTTAGAACTGTGACTGTTTTGTGAGGTAGGTATTATCTTTCTTTATTTAACAAGTGAAGATGCCAAGTTCAAAAGAAGGAGATTAACTTACCCAAAAGGGCAAAGTTGTATTTAAATCCAGACCCATCTAACAATATATATCACCCATGCTCTTTTGAGATTTTATGGTTAATATGTGAGAGGAAAAAAAGACAGTAATGTTCTCTCAGTTATGCCCACCAAGTACAATTGGTTCAGTCAGTTTTTGGGGATAAGAATAATTGATGCTGAAGGTACAAGAAATTTGTGAAAGCAAGTATTGTGGTAGTTTAAGAGACTTAGGGAAAAAAAAAGAGACTGGAACAGTTTAGCTACTTTTTATATAGATAGGCATACTGATAATTTATTGTGAAAATTATAGACCCTCTTTTAGCATTCTTGTCCCAATGAGGAATTAATCCATTTTTTGCAGAGGTAGTTAAAAGAATACAAAGACTGAAAGTGCTGAGATAAGCAACTTTAGTTATGTTCCAACATTCCAGTAAGAATTCATCAAAAACTGAGATGTTTCCAGCATACTGTATGCACAAGGAGTCGTAGAATACAAATTTTTGGCCGGCGCTGCGGCTCACTAAGCTAATCCTCCACCTTGTGGCGCCGGCACACCGGGTTCTAGTCCCGGTCGGGGCACCGGATTCTGTCCCACTTGCCCCTCTTCCAGGCCAGCTCTCTGCTGTGGCCAGGGAGTGCAGTGGACGATGGCCCAAGTCCTTGGGCCCTGCACCCCATGGGAGACCAGGAGAAGCACCTGGCTCCTGCCATCGGATCAGTGCGGTGCGCCGGCTGCAGCGCGCCTACCGCGGCGGCCATTGGAGGGTGAACCAATGGCAAAAAGGAAGACCTTTCTCTCTGTCTCTCTCTCTCACTGTCCACTCTGCCTGTCAAAAAAAAAAAAAAAGACAAATTTTTGAGGATAAAACATTATCTGACTCAACATGGTTGTTGTACACTATTTAAAAAAAATATTTATTTTCATTTTATTTAAAAGGCAGAGAGACAGAAAGAAACAGGTAGAGAACAGGATCCTCTGTCTGCTGGTTCACTCCTCAGAAGCCCAAAGCAGTTGGAGCCTGACTAGGCTGAAGTTGGGAGGCTGGATTTCAATCTGGGTCTCCCATGCAGGTAAAAGACACCCAAGAACTTAAGCCATCACGTGTGCCTCCTAGAGTGTGCATTAGCAGAAAGCTCGAATTGGAAGCCGACTCAGTTCTCAAACTCAGGCACAATATGGGATGTGGGTGTCCCAAGAGGCATTTTAACTATTGTGCCAATTGCCTGCCCCCAGTATTAGATTTGAAATGTACTGCAGCTTGACTGCCTTGCAGGGGCCATTTATACTATCTCTGGATGGTGCAAAATTATTTGGGGACAGATTTAATAAATAATTAGCTGTTTATTTCCTGAAAACAATCAGCCAGATTAAGTCCTAGTTTATTAAGGCTACCCTCTGTATGGAATGATGATACTGACCACGCTTTCAGTTTATCTCATATCAAAGGGGTATGTAGCTGTTTTATCTAAAATCTGATTCTCATTATCTAGACACCATTTAAGAAGGAGGTTGACAAACATAGTTCCATGTCAATTAGCCTGAGAATTTCATCTGTCAAAAGCATTTTGTCCTAATTCTTAGGAGATGTATTTTTGAAAATGATCTGGAATTTAATGACTTTGATATATAGTCAGAGATTGTAACCATGTTTAGGTAATCTAGAGAGACAAATGATGACAATAGGTAAATGTTATGAACACTTTTTTTTTTCACTTAGATGACCAAACATATACAAGTTCAGCAAGATAGTTATTTGCCTATAATTGTTCCTAAGTTTTGCATGTTTTTTAGAGATTCAGCCAAATGCACTGGCATCCAGGGCTGATATTGATGTTGTTTTATTTTGTCTTGAGGGAATCATGGCTCTTCGATAATTAAGTAGTGAGTTTATTTTGCTAAAAGCATATACTATTGTGTTTTCCAAAGCATACCCTATTTTGAAGGTCAAGTTGCTTTTTGCTGAAGGTTAGGATTAGTATTAAACATTGCTAAAAGAAACATGGTGCTAATTCCGTTGTGCGTATTACACAAGCTAGGTGTGATCTATAACCTTCACATGGGGCCTGGATCAGTATTACATTACATTCTTTCAGAGAATATACTCAGGCGAATCAAGGGATCCTGTCCCCCTAAATCTCGGATTTATTGGTTGTAAAAACAGCATTTCAGAACAGGTTCTAGGACAGCTCCCAGTAATTTTCGCTTCCTGGTACTCATCCCTGTGTGTTTTCTCTTCTCTTTGAATGCAGGCGTAACCTGTGATTTGCTTCAAGTCAACAGACTATGGTAGAGGGGATGCCTTTTCACTTCTCTGATTAGTGAAAAATGAGGCTGCATTGTGGTAGATTTGAGGTTCTCTTTGAGGGATTGATGAGCTACATAGCCAAGTTGAGGATCCCATATGACAATGGATTTTGGCAGCCTCTGGGAATCATGGCTGCCTCTGTCTAACAGCCAACGAGAACTTGGAACCATAAGGCCTACAACTAGAAGGACAGGAATTATGCCTGTAACTGAGTGAAGCAGAGGTCGACTTATCCCCAGTCAACCATCCAGAAGAGAGCAGAGACCAGCTAATACTCTGCTTTCTGTCTTGTGAGATATTGACCGTGGGACCTAGTTTAAGCAGAGCTGACCCACAGTTCCTGGTCTACGGAACTGTGAAGTAATCAGTGCGTGCCGTTTTAAGTTACTACATTTGTAATAATTGCTTACACAGCACTAAAAAACAAATACAATGATTTGTAAATTATCAAGTCAAATCACAGATATGTTTTAATGCTAGAGTTTTGGGAGTATCCTGGGATTTTTACTCCTTTGCTGAAAGAGACATCTCTGTACCCCAGAGATTGATTAATGTATGCCAAAAATAGGAATATCAGCAGCTGCTGCCAGAGGCCTCGCATTTTTTCTAATGCTGTAGCTTAAAAGACAAATGTCCAAAGTTGTGCTGCATTGACTAGCTAAATAGGGTGAAACAGGACTTGCTTGTTAGGGCTCAGTTAACATTCATTATTCAGGCATTTTTTTTTAGACCATCTGCTTTCAGCAGTCTAATTCTCTGTATGTTGTTACAGAAATTTGACAGATTAATCTGAGAAAAACATTATATTCAATCAAGGGTTATTTTTAAGATGTTGGGTAACTGAGTGGACAGGAAAGAAAAATAAATGTGCTACAGAGGAATATAAAAAAATAGAAGGCAAGAAGAATTTTATAGATTGCTTATTGTTATGGCACCTGCAAATTAAATTGTGCTCTGTTACTCTTGTTTGTAATTATTTTCTCTGTTAGTTTTGTCTTTTAGTAGATGACTGCCCCAAAATATGGACCATTACAATCACCTGGTAGATTCAGGGTTTCTTCTTTGCTGTCCTATCATTCTTCTTTTGAGTTTCTATTTCTCCAATTATACATTGTATAGTTATACTATGTATTTTTAGTACAGTGAAATGGTGTGTAAATGGAAGAGAAGATGAAGTCTCAATTCAAAGAGGGGTAAAGATAAAAAAAGACTCCCCTCCCTCCACCCCCACATCTGTGAATGAATGGAGTATATAGTCTTTATAGGCATGGATGAATTCTGTATAAATAATATCTTAGCCATTATGTCTACCCTTCTAAATTTCTAATCACTCAAAAGATATGAAATTAAAAACACGATTTGAAGAGTATAACAGCAGCTAAAAAATAAAATTGCTTACACAACCACTCCATATTTTTCTGCATTACCCGTTTTACCTTAGATACGCGATTCAGAAAGAAAAGGTCTCAGTTTCCTAACATACAAATTAAGGGATAGGAAATGCATTGCTGTAAAGTTGAACTGTGTTTCCATCATGATCATCATGCTTAGTTCAAAGAGTCATTGCACGGCTGAACAGAAGAAAAACATACTTTATATTGTGTCTGACTCACGGTTGGTGCACAGTAAATTCATATGAAATTCCCTTTCCTTTTCCTTTCCCTTGACTTCTAGTTTAATTTTCCATTTATGATTTGATATGGAGGCAGCAGGAACTAGACATTTGAAAATAGATAGGGACTTCCTAAGAAGGAAGTGAGATTTTTCTCACACAAGAGCAGTTGCATTAAGCATATCTACTTCCAAATGAGTCTGCCTTTTCTAAGTATTGTTACCCATAATTACAACATTTGGACAATAATTCCCAGACAGACAATTCTTGGGACTGTATATCACAGTGAATTCAGCTGGGGCTCTGAAAACACACATATGCCATAGTGACTTCTCTTTATTTCCTGGGTTGTGGCAATACAGTATTGTTTATTGCTTTTCCATTGTCCTGTTATTTATTGTCACAATAATAGTAAACGTAAAACCACTTTGTAATTATGTAGCAGAAGAGCTCAGAAAAAGCAGTCTTTGAATACAAATTAGAATTCTCATATAAATTGCTTCTAACAGTAAGTGGCACTGGTCATTGATATATTCATCTTATTGCATTTTGACTGAGGATTGATTGTTAGTATGTAGACATCACTTACTTAATAGAGAGATCCTTTCTGTATTGTGATTCATTTACAGCTTTAGCAAACTGCCAAGCACATTCAAATGCATACCAAAGGATAGGTCCAGTGATACCTACCGTGCAATGCAGAATCATTTTTCCTGCTTGCCATAAGTGTTATGGGAAAGCATAATAGTAAAATGCAGTCTGTGTGATCCAGGGACATGTGATTGAAGTCTGGAGATAGTACAAGCCACATGTTGTTGAAATGTGTTTATCATACATAATGGCTACATGCTGGTAGGGAATGTAAATTCTATTTGCATGTAGAGAAGGTAAATTAACAATTAAGTAGAGCTGGAATAACTGTTTGACAGAAAAGTGGATCTCCAGACCCCATCTTCCCACACCCCCAATCCTGTCAAACTTTATTTTGCTGGCAGAATGTAGTGCCAATGTTCACTTCAATACAACCTATATTTCTAAAGATGAATTTTTACTTTACCTTGGCATGTTTAAGTTGGTGGCAGTTTGTGCCAGCATGGGAATCTAGCAATAATACAAAAATCTAGGGGTGGGGCTACTGCTATCAACAAAACCAGATGACACCAGTGTCTTCCAAAAGCACAAAGCCGAGTTGTTTTCATCTATGCTGCCAACTTTATGCACTGGGGGAGCCAGACATGCTCCTCTAACCCACTCCCTCTTCTGACCTCCCCTTTAACATCTTCCAGCTCAGGGATTCAGGTTCAGGGATGATCCCTGTGAAATCATGTATGCCTTTCCTGCCCAACCTGGTCTCTTGCCTTAGTACAGTGTACTTCTTGTTTACCTTGCACTACTCTGCTTTACTTCAAAACTCTTACTACTGTTTCTCTCTCTCTCTCTCTCTCTCTCTCTCTCTCTGGCCCACAGCCTGTGTGTGGTCATGCCATTCCTGATTACCATTGTTCCCATTCCTACCGCAATCTGCGCAAGCATTCCTGTGGTCTCCCGTTTTGAGGGCTGGTTAGTCAATGATGGGTAAGATCCTCTGGGGGACAACCCAAGACAGGCACAGCCACATACAGAGCCACATGGAAACAGGGTCGACAATGGTATGGCCAAGGGTCATGCCTCCCGTTGCTCAAAAATAAACGAAAAGGGGGAAATGTGGTGGAATGAGAAGGCTGTGCCAAAATGGCCAATGGCAAGCGAGTGTCAGCTACTCAGGAATGGCTTTGGAACCTACCTGGCAAAGGAGCCTGCTTAGCAATAGGCTGTGCTTGGTTAGGGCATAAACTGCTCCTTGACCGTATTGGCTGCCTCGGCTATATAAGCTGCTGTACCAACTGAAATAAATGAGTCTGCTTGCTGCTCGCCTCTCGCCCGCTTTCACCCGACTCCTGCTGACTGTGTTGTGACTCTGCACCTCTTGTCCCCACCATGCTGCTCCTCTCAGAACAAATCCATAGCAACACCCTGCCATCCTGCTCAGCCTGTTCACAGCAGGTTCGGGGTTTCTAGTGAAGTTAGAGGAGAATCTGGCTGGTGGTGTGTGGTTGACCTGAGTTGTATGGGCTCCTTATGCTCCTGTTCAGATGGCCCTTTCTCATTAATATGAGACTAGACAACCATTGGAAAGAAAATTCCACAGTGCTCTGTAGCCAGCAGTGGAAAAAGACAAAGTGTATTTTTCTTTTTTGAATGGTTACAATGGAGGAACTCACAGTTACAATGGGTTAAAGCTCCTGAAAGCCTATCTGTAAAAAGCTACAATTACTAACATTTACTGACAGCAATTGTGACAAAGCAGAACGATTTTCTGAAAGCTAATTCAATCTTTGGAGTGGTCATTTGTGGCAGTAAATAGTTTTCTGCTACAGTAGACAGTTTATAGGGAATTTTTTTTTCCCCATGGTGGAGCTAAACCAAGCATGAATTGAACTCACTTAGGAAAGGAGAAAAGGAAATGTAGAAGACATACTCATATATCTTATTCCAAAGCATTCATTTCTGTGTTCTCAAACTAATGTGCCAGGCCATTACTTCAGCACATAATGAGTGAAACACTGGTGCATAATTAGGCATCACCTTATGACAGCATGAGCTGTTAATCAAACAATAATTTTAAGGGTTGTCATGGAAGGAAGGTTCAGGTTTATACTTGTTTTTTTTTTTTTAAAGTAATACACACTTCTAGGTAGTGAAACTGAAAAAAAATCAAATCTTAAATATCAGAATTTTTTCTTTTTAACTGAAATAACATGTCTATTCATTCTTAGAGGTTTTCATTTTTTTTTTCAGAATTGCCTTCAATATTTTTTTCAGGCTTCTCATCATTGAAACTATTTCAGTTTACTGAAAAGAAGTGATAAATTAAGTTAGAAATTTTAAGTTTTAGTTAAATCTTGATGAAAATTTGGGCAAAAAAACCAAATTTTACTACTTTGTACTTTTTATATGCCCCATAATCTATATGAAGATTAAATACCCTGAAGATATTTTCAAAAAATTCATTTATGTTTATTGATTTGAAAGGCAAGAGATAGAGAGCATGAGAGAGACAAAAACAGACTGAAGGAGATGCTCCATCTGCGGTTCACTCCCTAAATGCCCACAACAGACTGGGTTAGGTCAGGCAGAACAAAGAAACCTGGAATCAATGTGAATCTCCCACATGATAGTAGGGAAACAAGTACTTGAACCATCACCTGCTGCCTCGTAGGGTACACATTTGCAAGAAGCTGGAATTGGGAAGCAAGCTGAGACTCAAATCTAGCCACCCCAACATGGGATGCACGTACTGCAAATCATGGCATAACCATTGCACTAAATGCCTGCCCATGAAGTTATTTTTATACAATATTAAAATAACGGTTTTCAAATTTAACATTTTTAAATAACCAGTTGATTCATTAAAAAAAAAAAAACACAGTAGAATATTTGGCTAATTTCATGGCTTTGCAACTTACTTGTTTGAAATTTCTAAAATACTGTTACTGAAAAATATTTTTCCTTAGCTAACACTGTATTCATTACATAAGTGTGGACAATCATAATATCTATTCAATCTATTCACATCAATAAGATGCTACTCCCATGTAATTCTAAGAACATATTTTTAGTAGTTCACCTGTTGCCTTTAAGAGTGGAACATTCAAACTCAGATGTGTTTTTGGAGTCTCCCTGAGTCTGGAAGAGGCCCTATTGGTCTGTTGATGTGACTTCTGAGACATCCAGGCTCTCTAACCACATCAGCTCCTCCTTGTGAGGGCCGATGATTTCTTCTAGCAATACAGCTGCATTCCCCAAAGAGAACTAATGATCAATAGTCATGTCTTCAAAGAATTTGCTATTTGTCAGAAGGAAGACAGATAAAGAGAGACTTGGGAACAGTAAATGGATAAAAATAAGTTTTGTTTCTGTCAGTGATGAGATTGATAGGCAGTTCAGCAAATGAAACAAGAAGAGCTAAACCAAAAGTCTTTAAGGTAGGGAAGTATCCCTTTATCACTTTATAGCAACAACAGAGCAACTACCAGTGCCAGTAACAGAACCTTAAAAACAACTGAGAAATGAGGTCTGCTAGCCAATAATGAAATGATAAGGATGATCACTAAGATATTTTAAGATCAAAACAGATCTATGAAATAGGTCTTTTGAAGGCAGAGTAAATATGGATTTTTAACAAGGTACAAATGTGAGCCAGTTAATTTAGACTATTAAAATTGAAATAAAAATTCCTAAAATGAAAAATTAATAAAATATCATATCTGAGTAATAGCTAAGCACGAAAGAAACAAGTGTGACATCCAGATGCATAATTTTTTTTCTAAAATTTTCTAGTTAATAGCTTTCTATAATATTGATGGGTTGACATATCATCCTTTCCCTTTACTCTCAGAAAGACAGATATGATAGGCTATACCTCTTCACAAACAGTTACATTGATCAGTGTAATTAATAGAAAATGCCGTGAAACATATATGTCAAATATACTATGTGATTGCAAATAGACATTAGATTTCTTGATTGCTTTGTCTTTCTAAAGGCTTTTTAATTTCTAGAACAGGAGAAACCAACAACAGTGATTGACTTCATAGAAAAACTGAGCAATTGGAAGATACAAGAGAGGAAGAAATATATTTGTGCCCTATAAAATTTTGTAATTTATGAAATTTGGTTCATGGATATGAATTATTTATACATATTTAATAGTATTTAAAAATTCATATATAGTCGAATCTTTAAATCACATATTGAGAATGTATCATTTGTCCTTTTTTTAGATTTATTTATTCATTTATTTGAAGGTCAGAGTTACACACAGAAAGGAGAGAGAGAGAGAGAGAGAGAGAGGCCCTCTATCCGCTGGTTCACTCCTCAATTGGCTGAAATGGCCGGAGCTGAGCCAGTCTGAAGCCAGGAGCCCGGAGCTTCCTCCAGGTCCCCCACGTGGGTGCAGGGGCCCAAGGTCTTGGGCATCTTCTACTGCTTTCCCAGGCCATATCAGAGAGCTGGATCGGAAGTGGAGCAGCCGGGACTTGAACTGGTGCCCATATGGGATGCTGGCGCTTCAGGCCAGGGCTTTAACCCGCTGCGCCATAGCGCCGGCCCCTGTCCTTTCTCAATACTTAAAACTACTCTCCATCTGAGACCTGGGTCTTTAGGATGTGCTTGTTTCTCTGGTCCTTAGTGAATCTTAGTGCCGGGCATCAAGGTAAAATAATAATCCTCTAAAAGCCCACTCACTGTCCATACCCATTACTAACCCTTTCTGAAACCAGCACTCCTATTTTGACCCACTTTTTTCCGCAACAGATAAAAATCTATGAAAGATTCTTTTACTTTTGTAATCTCTCATGAGAAATATCAACAGGGGCAAACACTGTTATGCAATATATATGCAATATACTAATAGTGATTCACAGGCATATATGGAGTATTGAACTTCCCTTTGAGAAAAGGAAAATTAAGTATCCCAAAGAAGTCAGATCAGGACTGAGTGGGACTGCCAATAATTCAGGTGAGAATTTGACTTGTAAGTGACTCTGCTGGGTTTTGCTCTCTCTTCTGGAGCTCTGCTGGATAACCTCTTATGACTTTTTAGCTATGTACTTATGGAGCTCTCAGGGAAGTATTTAGATGCCGCCACTTTACTATCTTTTTTTTTTTTTATAGAACAGATGTTATCAATTCAATAGATGTGTATAAAGGGAGAGACAGTCTTTATGTTGTAAGCATAGACATTTCAGATTGGGACTGCACTATCTGTAGAATCTATTTCCTTTTTCTTTTCACTGTTCTTTTTCCTCCTACCATGCTAAGAGGAAGGAAAAAAAAAAAAAGAAAATTGTTGTCAGAGGGCTCCTCAAAATCTAAGAGTAGGTTTGCTTACTTCAGTTTTCCTGGGGTAAGATTAGCCTTCACACCAATTCATTCATTAACTTGTCAGCAGAAAGAGTATAATACAGAAGGAATAAAAAAGCAGTCTTCCAGCTGGGAAATTGAGGAAAAGTGTCTGCTTAATGAGGAAGGAGAACAGTGCTTCCCATTATTGTGATTTCAGAAAAAATTTACCATGATGAGACACAATGACTTTTTGAAGAGCTTGTTATGCATTAACTAGGAAAAAAAAGTCACAAGCATTTCCCAGGACAGAGCAAAGATGCAGGGTAATCGACAGTCAGAAATTAGTGGTGATCAGCTAAAATGTGCCTTATTTCTGAAAACCATCTCATTTTGAACCTCTTAAATCACTTGCACTACTCTTTTTTTTTTTCTGTAACTTTGTTCCTTTTATTTATTTTTTTTAACTTTTATTTAATGAATATAAATTTCCAGTGTACAGCTTATGGGTTACAATGGCTTCCCCCCCCCAATAACTTCCCTCCCACCCGCAACCCTCCCCCCTCCCGCTCCCTCTCCCCTTCCATTTGCATCAAGATTCATTTTCAATTCTCTTTATATACAGAAGATCAATTTAGTATAAAGATTTCAACAGTTTGCACCCACATAGAAACACAAAGTGAAACATACTGTTTGAGTACTAGTTATAGCATTAAATCACAATGTACAGCACATTAAGGACAGAGATCCCACATGAGGAGCAAGTGCACAGTGACTCCTGTTGTTGACCCAACAAATTGACACTCTAGTTTATGGCGCCAGTAACCATCCTAGGCTGTCGTCATGAGTTGCCAAGGCTATGGAAGCCTTCCAAGTTTGCCGACTCTGATCATATTTAGACAAGGTCATAAAAGACAGAGTGAGGATAGTAACCAATGATCCTAAGAGTGGCATTTACCAGGTTTGAACAATTATACAGCATTAAGTGGGGAAGAGGATCATCAGTACACACATGTTGGGAGTAGAGCCATTGGTGGTAGAGTAGAGGTTATGATTACAAAGGAATGAGGCCCAAGTGCACTAGACAGGGCCTAGAACAAAGGACAGAGTCATTCTTAGAGGAGCTAAGAAAGGTGCTGTCTAAGCTACAATTAAGTTTTCTGATTGAGAGGCAAATAGAACCTGATAGAAGGGGCTTGATAATAATCTGGTGGGCTTTAGGCCTTGTAAATTCAGAGGCCCAGACCTATCTATCTCTTCACATGGGGTATATCCTAAGGGAGGTGTGAACCTCCTAGGGGAAGGCACTCTGTTGACTTTCATTACTTGGCTGGCCTGGGAGGAGAGCTGGCCAGGTAAAGGCAGGTGGCATCTCTAACAAGAAATTTACAGTTCTGCCTGCAATGTTGCTGACCCTACTTGACCATCCCCTCAGCTGCAGTGGTCACTTTGGAAGTTGGGCTGAGTGAAGGGCTTTTCAGCTTAGAGCCAATAAGATCTGTGGCTCTGACCTGGGCATCCTTCGACTCCAGGGCAGGTCCATTTCCAGTGATCCAACTCTTGGCAGAGCTGCCAGGGCTCTTCACAAGCTGACTTCTGCTGAAGCCCAGGCTTACCACATTGAAAGCCACTGCAGTGGACTGGCCTGTTGGGTCTCCTTGAGGGCAGATCACTGTACAGATCAGCCATTAATAGGCCTGCCACCCATTGCTTCTGATGCCGAGCTTTCTTTTCCTCCTGGTTTGTGTTAAAGCAGACCAGAGGATGCAAGTCAAGGGAGTGCCCGTTTCCCATCTCTAATCTTCGGTGGCCTGAACTACAAGTCTATAGTCACAGGCATGTTCTGTAGTAGTTTTTCTAAGGTAGACAATGCCCACGAGGAAAATTATATTCTCACTTTAAAACTTTCTTTCCCTTTGGTCTGAAAGGGAGGTTTTTTCTACTTACTGTATACTTGGCTGATGGCGAAGTGAATCTAGCTATGAGATTATTATTTGAGTTCTTATTTTGGCTATGCTATTGCAGAAAAATGTTAGCCATCTCTTTTATAAGGTCTAAAGATTAAATTGTGCATCCTACAGATTCCTTCATAATAGAATTAGTTTCCTACCTTGAAGAGAATAGAGAAATGAAAGAACAAGTTGGGCTTCGAATAGAGAAATGAGGGAGCAAGTCCTAGATCGCTTGCTGACAATAGCAATATCACATGAATACTTAGCAAACCGTTTCAACCATTAGATAACAACTTAAGAAAACATTTACCAGAAGGTCCAATGCCTTCTATAAATTTTAAGAATCATGTATTTGAAAACACCTCTTAAATATCTAACATGGTGTAGTTTGTTTAGCCAGTAAACTTAAGCACAACCATCTAAAATGTTTTTAGTTTCTTTCTACCAAGAAGTCTAAAACATATGATACACAGATTCAGGTCCCACAAATTAAAATGTATCTTTGATTGCTTTTAGCAGCTTAAATTTATGGACAATCTTATCTATAAGCCATTTAAAATAAAACTCTTAATAAAATTTCCCCATGTGGACATACAATATGTACACACATATAATATAGTATAATAGACCAATACATCAATTTTAATAATAGCTTTTAAAATCTTTAACTCTTTTTGTAGATTGCCAATTGATTTGAATTGCTTTTTCTTTTTAGTAACCTCAGTTAACCATACTTTCTCTCAGTTGGTACTGTTAATACATTATTGGCTTCATCTGTTTACAGAGCCATCCCAAAGTACTGAATACAATAAAAGTGGCTGGAAAAAGTCCATAGGAACCTATAGGAGGACAGCTAAACACAGAACCAACAACGCTTTAGTTTTATGAGCAGCAGATATTCAAATTTTTGAAAAAAGCACATATTTAAATAACCCATTGCTCTTAATAAAAATTCAGCTGTTTTTGAACAATTAGAATTTAACAGACATCAAGAGAACATAATAGATTACTTTAACACATTGCTTTAACAGAGCATCAGAGTTTAATTCTATGTCAAAGAGAAATTGAGCTTCCTGTGATCTTTTGCTGTGAGGTTTCCTTCCTTTACCTTCTTTCATATTGGTGACCATGTTTCTGTGTTTCTGTGTGTAACACATCTTTAAGCATCTTTTGCAGGGCAGGATGAGTGGCAACAAATTCTTTCAGTTTCTGTTTGCTGTGAAAAGTCTTAATTTCACCTTCATTCACAAATGAGAGCTTTGCAGGATATAGTATTCTGGGCTGGCAGTTTTTCTCTCTTAGTACCTGGGCTATGTCTCGCCATTCCCTTCTAGCTTGTAGGGTTTCTGATGAGAAGTCTGCTGTGAGTCTAATTGGAGATCCTCTAAGAGTGATCCGACGTTTCTCTCTTGCACCTTTTAGGATCTTTTCTTTATGTTTCACTGTGGTGAGTTTGATTACAACATGTCGTGGTGAGGATCTCTTTTGGTCATGTTTATTAGGGGTTCTATAAGCTTCCTGTACTAAGATGCCTCTGTCCTTCTCCAAACCTGGGAAATTTTCTGCTAGTATCTCACTGAAAATGCCTTCTAATCCTTTCTCCCTCTCCATGCCTTCAGGAACTCCTAGAACCCGAATGGTGGGTTTTTAAATAGTATCCTGTAAATTCCTGACAATATTTTTTAGATTTCTAATTTCTTCTTCTTTTCTTTGGTTTGCCTGTTTCCTTTCCTGTTCTCTGTCTTCTAAGTCTGATATTCTCTCTTCTGCTTCGCCCATTCTGTTTTTAAGGCTCTCTAATGTGTTTGTCATTTGATCTATTGAACTCTTCATTTCATTATGATTTCTAGTCACTATCAGAGTTTCTTGTTCCACTAGTTGTTTCATTTCATTTTGATTCCTCCTTAATATTTCACTTTCACAAGAGAGATTTTCTATCTTGTCCATGAAGGATTTCTGTAGTTCAAGAATTTGTTTTTGAGAACTTCTTAATGTTCTTATCAATTTTTTGAGATCTGCTTCTTGCATTTCTTCGATCTTATCATCTTCATAATCTTGAATTGGGGTGTCTTTTTCATTTGGGGGCGTCATAGTTTCTTCCTTGTTCTTGTTAGCTTGGTTTTTGCGTTTGTTGTTTGGCATGTTGGAGATATTTGGTTTCTTCACTGTGGTGTTTTTTCTTGTTACACTATGGCTCTATATTAAGTGGACTGTCTGCTTTCAGTGGAGCCTTAGAGGCTTGAGATGAGTGTGGACTGAGAGCTGTGTTTGGTTCCTCAGGGTTGAGGGTGTGTCAAGGATGACACTCCCAGGTTAGGTGTGGTAAATCTCTCTTTCTTTTTTTGATTTAAAAGGGAAGTAATTCCGCACAGCTGAACGTAATTGGAGGTAGTTAGCAGGCAAATGATATACCCACAGGAGCCAGAGATCGGAAGCTCTTTCCCAAGGACCACACAGGGAATCTCTGCTGCCCTCAGTGTGGGCTCCAATTCTCCTGCAGTCTCCCACTGGGTTGCCAAGTTAGATGCTAATCTCCTGTTATTTCACCCCTCCCCACAGAGTCAGGTTTTTCTGCTAGGCTCAGGGCTGGTGCAGACCTGAGGTCGCCCTGCTTATGACGTATGTCCAAAATGGCGCCTGCTCTGTCTTGCTCGCCTGTGAGAGGTGAGCGGAGAGAGAGAAACTTGTGTCCGTATCAGTCACTTTTTTTATTTTTTTTTTCTCTCTCTTCTAGTTAGCCTGGTGAACTTTTCCCCACGGAGTTTCAAGCCTCGTTCCCTCTAGCCTCCTCTTTCCGCTTGCCTGCTGGTATCTCGGGCTATGGAGGTTCGGCTCACCTCGCGTTCCAGCGCTGGCGCGTTGAGTCTGCTGCTGGTGTCCCGAACTTGGGCTCCCACGCTCTCCACGCAGGTCCACTGTGAATCACTAGTTCCGGAAGAGTTTCCTCTGCTGTTTCATCCCCTACTCTTCCTTGACACTGCAGTATCTCCACTTATATTAAACTTTCTCTCCCCCCGGACTAAGTGTGCTTCCTGCCTATTCCGCCATCTTGCCGCCTCCCCCACTACTCTTGAAATGTAATCGCCAAAGGTTTTCTGAATTAGATCTGCCACAGAAGGCTTAGCCACTCTCATTGCTGCCTTTTTCAGAATTGCTGACATGTTGTTCTTCTTCTTTTCCAAAAGAGCTGACTCAGAAACTGACATAAAAGATTTCAGATGAGTGGACTTATAGGAGTGAATAAAACAATGTACAATTTTCAGGGAAATATAATTATTTGTGAATTTCTAGGGAGAAGTTATTTGGAGTATTTTAATATCTATTTTCTGTTTTCATTTGTGCTTTATTAAAAGATTGGGGCTGGCGCCGTGGCTCACTAGGCTAATCCTCCGCCTTGCGGCGCCGGCACACCGGGTTCTAGTCCCAGTCGGGGCACCGGATTCTGTCCCGGTTGCCACTCTTCCAGGCCAGCTCTCTGCTGTGGCCAGGGAGTGCAGTGGATGGCCCAAGTGCTTGGGTCCTGCACCCCATGAGGGACCAGGAGAAGCCCCTGGCTCCTGCCATCGGATCAGCGCGGTGTGCCGGCCAACCGCGTTGGCCATTGGAGGGTGAACCAACGGCAAAAAGGAAGACCTTTCTCTCTGTCTCTCTCTCTCACTGTCCACTCTGCCTGTAAAAAAAAAAAAAAAAAAAAAAAAAAAAAAAAAAAAAAAAAGATTGGAATTTCAGCACAAAAATCAATGTAAGAAATCATTGGCAAAACAAAAAAGATTGGAAAATGAGGCAATGAAATTCTACTTATAATAGCATCCCAACAGTAGATTCTTAGGAATAAAGTTAATGAAAACATAACATTAGAAATATCAAACATAGCTCAGAAAAACTAAAGAGGACTTAAAATAAATGGAGTGATGTACCATTTTCATGGATTGGAAGACTAACAATATATTGTGAAGCATAAATTATCTCCCAATTGGTTTATAAATTTAATACATCCTCAAGGAAAACCTCATTATGCTTTAAAAAATACAATGTGTATTAATTTCCTTTTGCTGCTATAGAAAATTTAGATAAACTTTAGTGGCTTCAAACAGCACAGTTTATAATTGGGAATTCTGGAGGCCAGATGTCAGAAATTAATCTAATGGTGCTAAAATGAAGGTATTGGCAGGGCTTGTTCCTTCTGGAGGTTCTGAGGGAGATTCTCTTTCTTTCCTTAGCTTCTGCTAGTTCCCACAGTTCCTCAGCTTCTGGCCACATTATTCTAATCTCTTTCCCAATTGCCACATGGCTTTTGCCTCTATTATAGTCAGTCTCTCCATGACTCCATCTTATAAGGACACTTGTGATTATATTTAGGGCTCATTTGAATAATCCATAACAATTTAATTCAACATTCTTAACTTAATCACATCTACAAAGTTCCCTTTCCACATAAAGAACATTCCCAGGCTTCAGAAATTAGGACCCACACAATCTATCTAGTATGCATCCCACTATGGAAAAATGTAAGCTCATTCTAAAATTCACAAGGAAAAAACAATCTAAAACAGATAAGATCATTCTGATGTAGAAGAACCAAATCAAATTTATGCTACATGGTTTCAAGACCATATGATAAAGAAATAGTAATCAAGTCAGTGATTTTGGTGAAATGATAAATAGTGCAGTCAAACTGTGGGGAAGCAACATTACCCTGAATTTCTCAGTATTTTTGTAGGAAACTTGAAGTTCCAGAGCCATGAAAACATGTATACCCTACACTTTTAGAGAATGTTTGCTTTCAATTGTTCTAGAAACATTTTTGAATAGATTTGAAGGTATTTTAAAAAAACTTATCATCCACAAAGGCAAACAGTTACAGCACTGGATAGGCATCTGGATTTGCTTTAACTCTAAGGGAATTAGTAAGGTTGGAGTGTTATCTTCCTACGTGTTTATAGTGCAGTTAGTCCAAAGTTATATGTAAATAGTATTGAATTTTATTATCTCAAATAAAAAAAGATTCTTTTTGCCAAAAGAGATTAAAATTCTTCTCCCTATCTCTTGGCCTAAGAACAATGTTGACTGAAACTTACTGTGTTTGAGTCACTCAGGGAATTCCTAGCCTCAGTCTGCAGACACTTATGTACCATACGACTCAAAAGAGTTCATTTTAACAAACAGTCTACATTTTAACAAACATCCCAAGAGTTTGTGATGCAGATGATCCAAAGATCAATCTTTGATAAACAAGGCTGTAGAGAAACATTGATCCTCCAGTGCAAATAACGATGAAAACACCAGGTAAAAGATAAGCAACAATCACAGAGAAAAACTGTCTTCCATGATAATCAATTAGCAATATGAGACAAATAAAGTAGAACACCCCAAAACAACCATGATGGATTAACATCCAGATTCAGTGTCCCTAATCTGAAAGGGTTAGGACCAGAAGTTTTTTGGACTTTAGAGTTTTGGATTTTGGAAGATTTGCATATACATATATATACATATTGAGATACCTTAGGGATGGAAACTATGTCTGGAGATGAAATTCACTGATAGAATTTATATACTTTAAACACTAGCCAAAGCCAATTTTATAAACTACTTATAATAATTTTGTGTGTGAAACAAAAGTTTCATGGGGTGGAAATTTTCACTTGTGGCATTGCATCAGCCTCAGATTTTGGAGGATTCTGGAATTTGGATTTTGAATTTAGAGATTCTCCATCTACATTTTGCTCTTAGTCCTACTGATTGAGGCCCTATGAGGTGGACTTCAGGCTAATAGTCCAAGTAACATTTCATCAGTCAGAAGAGAAATAATAATTGAGTATCAATATGCTATACTGAAATTCTTGGAATGTTAGACAATCTTGAACTCCAGTGGCCTTTATAAAAGTCTATCACTTCAGTTTCAAATTACTGAGCTTCTCAATTAGAAGCAATACTGCTATTTGTTGTTTCCACCAGATTATTACAGGCAAGTTTTTTACTTGGGTGAGCAGAGTTCCTGCTAGGTGATTATGTCCCAGTTTTGAAGATATTTAATATGTTTGGAAATAAATTGTACACAGTTGCTCAACTCAACTAACCTTTCAGGTCATTTCAGTTTCCTTTGGAAATGCATATGTCTGAGTTTTCAAAACTGCCTCTTCCTACAAATATGTGAGATTTCCCCTCTTTGGTTTGCTATTACAACTAAGCTTCAAAAATTTTTATTAAATTCCAGCAAAGTCAGCATAATAGTGTTCCATTTCTTGTGGCTACACATCTATAGCCATTTTAGCCTCAAACTATTGGGAGTTTAACTGTATTAATAAATAATTGTCTGTAGCAAGGTGAAAATTTTACTTTTGGTAATATGATGATTATATTTAGTGCTAAAAATAACTCTGTGTTGGTGATGAGTGAGATGATTAGTTTTACTTAATTTACTTTGAAAATGCCAGGAACCTTATTCATGGAAGCTATTTAGTATATTTTTGTGATGCCAGACAAGAGATATATTCAGTATAAAAATCAATTAATTACATGATAAATACACATAATTTTTGTTAATTAAACATAAAGTTTGAAAGGTTAATAAACTTTTCTTTGCAAATATATATGTGAAAAACTAGCTGGCTTGCCTGTTTCTACTTTTTAAACAAGCTAAGGATCCATGTGGAACCCTAACTTTTCTTGGCGGGATTAAACACTATCTCAATTAAGTATGATGTATCAAATATAAGTAGTTCCTTATCTAATATAACCCTCTGAATATTTAGGCACACATTTTGTCTTTATTATTATTGATTCTTAAAAGAATTTATACTAAAATAGTAAGAGCAGCAGCTATCATTTATCAAGCAACTGTATGTTAGAGTTATGCTAAATATTTGATCTATAAAATTCTATTTATTCCTCATTGAAATCTTGTGAATACATATTCCTATCTTGCAGGTAAGAAAACTGAGGATCAAGGAGGTTAAATAATCATGTAAGAAGTCACAGTACATAAGAGATAAGTTGGTATTTGAATATAAGTCAGTCTTATCCTAAAGCTTATTATTCCTTGTTGAAAGAAACATTAAAAACATCATCAGTACTATTTATTTTATGAAATATAAACACAGAATGGTATAACACTTCCCTCTTTATTTGTAAAATGAGTAGCATGATGTCAAACATAAGCTAAATATAATTTAGAGATGGAAAGCAAATGGGTCTTTAGTTCTTTCTTCTTTCAACAGGTAACTCTCATATCTCTTATTACTTGCTTTGACATTTCTCCAAAGCCACTGGTCATCTCTTCTTTGAGGATCTTCCAGGTCTGGAAACTAAAAATGTCACAGACAGAGCTGATTATATTTTTTCTTTTGTTTTTTTATTTGCTGATTTCTGTCTACCGGTGGCCCCCTGGTCCTCAATTTACCTAGTCTCAAACACTTAGTTACTATTATGAGTTCTCCCTCTTTCTTGTTTTCTACATTTCTTAACTTCCACATCCTCTTGATTCTTCTTTAAAAGTTTCCTACTTATCTGATTTCACTGTAGCTATCCTCTTTTTGTTTTTACTTGAAATGCCTTTTAAAAAAAAAAAATCCTCATGCCAGTACATTACTGGATTCTATTAAAACCTCAGACCAGCACCCTGGTCCATAGCAATGTTTCTGGGCATTGCCTTGACTGTGCTACTCAACTAGTCTTACCTCTTTAGTGACTCTGTATTGCTGATTTAAAAGATTGCCAGAGAAATGGCAGGATTCCTGCTTACATTTGAATTTAATATATGCATACACAGACTTAAAGTTCAAAAAGTTTATATTGTGTTAAATCTGGCAATGTTATTGTATATTTGAGTATAAACTCTCTAACCAGCTTTACTAAATGTGAGTCAGTAGCTCTAGTTTTACCCCTTACTTCTGCTGTCCCTTCAATTCATTGTCCAAATGACTTTACTTACTGGTACCACACATGAATTACCCTAACCTAAACCTTTGCTCAACTGCTTATTTGCTTTTGGAGCAGCAAGAGTGCTATCCCTTCAATGAGCTTATGATTCTGTAAAGTGGGAGTATTTTTCTCTTTTCTGAACTCCTTATCTCTTGATTTGTACTTTTTCTACTATTTATTCTATTCTAATTTGACTGATTTTTACCTCTTTTCCCTCATTGATTCTAAGTGCCTTGGGGAAAGGGCCCATGTCTCTCTCATTTTCATAATCTACCAATCATTGGGCTTTATACATATTGAACTCTCAGTGTTTATTGGATAAAACAATTAAACAGTAGGGCAGACTCAATTATTTTAACTATAGAAGGGGATTTTCCTTTCTCCTACATTTAGCATCCATCTCCCAATAACATGAAAGAAAAAATGTCTAGCAGGAATATATGTCAAATGTATGAAGAATTCCTTTCTTTGTTGATACCTCATTACATTCAGATAAAATCAGGTTTTCCTGATCTTCTGTATATAAAGAGAATTGAAAATGAATCTTGATGTGAATGAAAGGTGAGAGGGAGCGGGAAAGGGGAGGGTTGCAGGTGGGAGGGAAGTTTAGGGGGGGAAGCCATTGTAATCCATAAGCTGTACTTTGGAAATTATTATATTCATTAAAAAAGTTTTTAAAAAAATCAGGTTTTCAATATTCCTAAGAAATAATCATAGAACTTCTTTTCCTGTTGTTCATGGGAATGTTATATGTTTGTAATTTTACTAGAATTTTAAGCTTCCCTAGATAACCTAGCAATAATTTTTAGATACCAGATTTTCCAGTAATTGGAAAAGAAACAGGTAACATGTCTATGGGGTAGCTGATGTGGGAAACAGGTTGGAGTTTTGGGATAGGTGCAGAGCTTGCACTAGCTACAACAGTAGGTATCTGGATGTTGTTGATATAGATTTTTATTTCTACAAAGTATGGGTTTCCTGTGCACTTTCATTGTACACCTTGGTAAATCAACCAAGGGAGCTCTGTGAAAATATTCAGCCTCAGTGATAAATTTTCATTCATTTTTCTATTAGATTATATTGAGTTTTCTCATAAATGCCAGGTCCATTACATTCTTACTCTAATAAATAAATCACATCATTTTGGTTGTTTCTGATCTGACACAAATAATACTTACAAGTTGAAAGACAGCCCTGTTTGGTTCTTTGTGGACATGGTTGACATCTTTATTCAGGATTCTTTATATCTGATTTATTAACTATTTTTCAAGAACATAGGTGCAAGTTGAATGGTGTTGGAAAAGTAATACCTAGGAACAGTTCTGTGTTCTTCCTGCCTCATCAGTATGTAAATCATTCAGGAGAATACAAATGCCCCACTAGCAAAATAGTCAGAATGACATTTCCACCACTGCATATGGATGAAGCTATGGCCGATAAATCCCTTCTCCAAATATGCTTTCTTGCTGCATTATTTATGGACTTTGAAAATGCAGGTTGACTCCTGCAGTAATTTGTTGGCACTCTTCTCTTCCTAGTGTGGTCTGTGAGCTGTAACCTGATCCTCTGATGGAATGCATTTATCCTTTCCTTGACAGCAAAATTGTTACTCTAGACTGGCAACAATTGCATTAAAATATTTTTGAAGTCTTACAACCTTAGACATTGAAAGGACAGTTGAAGGTTGCCTTGCTTTGACAAACTTTATGTATCAAGAAAGATATTTAATATGCTTTTCCATGGTCCCTCTTAATTAGAATTGGAATTTGGGATTTTTAAGACATGTGGCATTGTCTGGAAGTTTGCATATATATTCTCCATTTTATTTAGTTTAAGTTCTTCCCTCAAGTCTCCTTTTCTTTTTCAATCAGGCAGAGCCATTGAAAATACCCACAGAGAGAGCAAAACTAGTTAAGCAAATTTAATGTAAAGTACAGACTTTCAAGGAGCCACAGAAGGGAAAAGGGCTTTTTGCAACATTGACACATAGGGCATAAAATACTTAAAATAAGAACAACACTGTTTTAAGAACTGGAGAAATTTGCTATAAAATATCCAAACATTTTGCCTGGGAATGAGCACTTTCTTTTTGCTTAGAACCTGAAATTTCATTACAACAACTACATGTTTTAAAATGAGCTCAAGAACTGAAAGAATGTGTAAGCTAAAGAAAGGTTTAATAAACTGTGTAAGGAACAGAGATGTGGAGAGGAGAGACAGGAGAGAAGCTGGAAGAGAAATTATCTTTCTTTTATTCTTGTGAAAAATCTTTACCACTCCCTGCTTCAACTTTTAATGAGTGCTGCCGTTTCTTCATGCTCTGTGTTCCTTTCTGCCATCATGTTGTATTTGAGGGCTACTTGTTGATGGCAGTACCTCAGAGAGGCTTATCTCCCAGACCAGTTTTCCCTTTTTTCCCCTCTGATGTCATCATTGAAACAACTGTGAAATATGCTTTTGAAGTGTAGTGCTTTTTCTTTCTTCAGCAGAGCAGTTATTTGCTATGTTTTGCTTTCCTCTTTGCCTGATGAATTTTGCATGTGTATGGAGGGATGTCTAGAAACGTCCTATGTTATCAGCTGAATTGTGCGTGAGAAGACTCAGCAGGCAAGATGGACACAGTTAGCCATTAGGTCAGCAGATAATATTAATATCAAACTATCAACATCCATCTCATTCAAAGGCTCTATCAGAAACATGGTTTATCACCCAACTATTTTTCAGGTGCTTCTGTTATTTCATGCTGTGATCAGATTTCAAATCCTGAACTAATCATAGGACAAGTAATGAACAAATTTGGACAAATGACTAGGCTTCTCCATTGTAGGGACAATTATTTAATAAACGATGTTGAGACAGAATTCCCTATATTGTGTGCTCTGTAAGTATTTACTCACTGCCAATGAATAATAAGTCAATTACATGAGAGCTACTTATTAAAATAAGGATTTATATGATTTATAAGTTGTTCTTGATTCATATAGCATTTTCCATCCAAGAAATGCTATCCATTAAAGTGCTGATGGGCAGTACAAATATAGAGCTATATTTTTATTTTCTGAAATACACTTAAAATGACAAATTTTATAAACATTGTACTACTCATTCTATATTTTGGGATCAATAATTTTCTGTAAGTTCCTTTAGTTGATCTTTTTGCCTTCTCTATGTAATATAAATGCATTTCTCTCTATGTTGCTGGTTTCATTTTCTTCTTAATTGTCCTATTAGCACATGCTTCTGAATTGGAGTTGGCTGTCTGTGATATACAGTAGAAAACCCAGAGGCTGTTTCCACAAATCAGTACTCAAGGGAATGATGGGGTAACTCATTCCTGGATTGTTATTATGCTGCTGTTCCAGAGAATGGTGACTTGTTCCCCAAAGACAACCTTTTTCTCAAATATATGGTCCTTGGTGAGTGAAAACTGAAAACTATTTTCCTAAAATCTCCAGTAATTCTTCAGAAAGTAAACTTATTTCAAAATAATTATGCAGGTCTTGTTGATTTAACCTTTAGTAGCCAATGTAAGACAAACTATAGCTCCGGTTACTTTTTTCTTTTTTTTTCTGGTTACTTTTTTATGATCTAATTATTATAGAGAGGTTATATCTACAATAATTTGGAAAATAAAAACATAAATAGCAAAAGAAATCGCATATGATTATATGTCCAGAAAGACTGGTATTCATGTTTTGATTTTTTTTCTTTGAAGTACATGTACACAGGGTACTTACTAGACTTTTTGACTCAAGAATTGAACATTTGAGGGGCTGGTGCTGTGGTATAGCAGGTAAAGCTGCCATCTACAGTGCTGGCATCCCATATGGGCGCCGGTTTGAGTCCGGGCTGCTTAACTTCCAATCCAGCTCTCTGCTATGGCCTGGGATAGCAGTAGAAGATGGCCCAAGTTGTTGGGCCTCTGCACCCACATGGGAGACCTGGAAGAAGCTCCTGGCTCCTGGCTTCAAATCCATGCAACTCTGGCCGTTGCGGCCAGTTGAGGAGTGAACCAGCGGATGGAAGACTCCTCTCTCTCTCTCTCTCTCTCTCTGCCTCACCTTCTCGCTCTGACTTTCAAATAAATAAGTAAATCTTAATAAAAAAATGAACATTTGAGAGGCAATCAAAGATGGCTGAATAGTGGGAAGCACAGGGATTTCAGGCACAGGAAGATATGAGAAAACAAAATAAAACAAAACAAAATAAACCAAAAAAAAAAAACAAAACAACAACAACAACAAAAAAAAAACAAAAACAAGGAGGGACCATGTTTCCAGGCATCCAACTGGCAGAAATTTTCAGTAGAAAAGTGACAGAACTGAACAAAGACTCCCTGGGACAGTGAGGAAAGAAGACAGACATGCTGCTGAAGCTGACCTCATGGCATAACAAGCTGCTGGATGGGAGTTGCCATCTTCCCAAGGTAAAGTAGGAAGAAGTTGCCCAGTGCCCCACTGAGCAGCTTCAGCTGAGGAGAATTCCACAGTCACCCTTAGGGGAACTGACTAGGGTCTGAGCTCCCAGGAGGGGAGCCACATTGTCTATCTCCCCATTGCCAACCCCACAGAGCACTGCACTTGACTATACAGAGTCTTGGGCTGATCTTTGTTCCATGGCTACTAGAAGTAATTAGGGCTAGTCAGGGCAACTTGTAGGGCAGAGAACAGACCTTCCTACATCTTGCAACTGTGGGAATTTAGGGCATTACCACTGGAGCTGTGCTCACTCAGTCTATGTGATCCAAGTGGGATCACCTCAGCTTCTTTGGGATAGCTAGTACAAGCAGCATCCTATAAAAAATCTAGATCTGACCTGAGCAGGTTCTCTCCATACTTCCTAGCTCAAAGTGCTGGGATCCCTGGGCACAAATCCCAGCAATACTCTTGCATGCCTTTTGGGAACTAGGGGGAGTTTCATCTGTGTCTCATGGAATTGGAACTCTTGATTGTTGGTATTGTAATCTTGGTAGTAATTTTCACTCAATCATAGTATCTGGTGTGCTCTCTCCATATCACTTTGCTTCAGACTGGTGGCTACCACTATCCCCAACACCTGGTTCTGATCCTGGTATTTGGGTAATGACCACACTGTACACTGCAATACCAGGACAATAACAATCAGTGCTAATTTCTTTAGGCTCACTGGAATCTATCCGGTGGAACCTAGGGAAGAATCTGCCTGCATTCCACCTCACTGGACTCATACCTTCCAGTGCAAAATTTCTTGAATGCCTTGTAGTCATGCTGTAGGACCTGGAGTAGGATCCAATTCACATATCTTAGTCCTGGGACTAGGACTTTAGGTGTTGTAAGCCCCAGCACAAATTGCATTATCCTAACAGACAGGAGAAAGGGTCCATCTATATCATACAGCCCTAGAGTCACAGGTATTGGTGCCACAAGCCTCCAGGCTTGTCAGTGGTATAGGTGACAGGCCCTTTGTTTCCTTCAGCACCAATAACAAGGTCCTGAACATCACAATCCCCAGTGTAACTGACACTGAATTCTCTGGAAACTGAAGATACACATCCTAGGAACTCTATATTCACCTTAAAGTCATACTTTTCTCACTATGAACTTCAGCAGACTAGACCACTTTGTCACTGCTAGACACATCTGACATTGATTAAAGCAAAAGCAATCACCCAGAGGCTACACTTCTAGGCTCATCTGGAACCAAAGCCATAGCAATAAGCCAAGTGATACCCTGCAATCTATCTACACTGATTTCAAATAAAACCTACACCATAAATAAGGGATCATTACACCAGATGTGCAGATGTAGGGAAATGAAATACGAAGAAGCAAGGTAGAATGACATCTCCAAAATAGCAAAACAGTTCTCCAGAATTAGAGCCTAATCTGAAGGAACTCTGTGAAATATCAGGAATAGAACTCAAAGCAATGATTGTAGGGAAATTTGATATAATGCAAGAGAATACTGATAGGCAGCTTAAGGAAATGAGGGAATCAATAAATGACATGAATGAAAAATAAACTAAGGACATAGGTATCATAAAGAGGAACTAAATAGAAATTTTGAAGAAGAAAATTTCAACCAATGAAATAAAAATACAATTGAGAGTTTTAACAGCACGATAGATCAAATAGATGAAGGAATTTCTGACCTGAGGGAAAAGACTTTTGAAATAACCCAGACAAAAATAAAGAAAAAAGAATTTAAAAGAATGAATAAAGAGTACATGAAATATGGGATATCATTAAATTACTAAATATTCATATTGTGGGGATTGCTGAAGGAGAAGAGAGGGAAAAAGGTGTTGAGAACCTGCTAAATGAAATAATAATTGAAAATGTTCCAGTCTTGAATGAGAAATAGACATCTAGATACAGGAAGTGCAAAGGACCCCGAACAGACTCAACCAAAGATCTTCAAAGTATATGGTAGTCAAGATGTCAAAAATTGAGGACGTGGAGAGAATCTTAAATATAGTAAGAGAAAAGTGCCACGTTATAAATAAAGGAAAATGAATGAGACACAGCAGACTTCTCAGCACAAACACTACAGACCAGGGAGGATATACTCAAAGTCTTGAAAGAAAAAAAATCTTCCAATCAAGAGTATTATATCCAGTGATGCTATATTTTAGAAGTGATGAATAAATATGGTATTTCCCAGATAAGAAAGAACAGAGAATTTGCCATCACTAGACCAGCCTTACAAGAAATTCTGAATGGAATCCTGCATTGGAAGCAAACATCATGAAAGCACATGACACTACCAAATTCAAGAACAAAGCAGGTATAATCAGTAACCAATCAACAAAATGACAGGTGTTAGTTCTTATCTATCAACACTGATCTTGAATGTAAATCTATTATATTACCCATCCAAAAGATTCAGGTTGGTTAAGTGGATAAAGTAACAAGAGCACACTATATTCTACATACAAAAAACTCACTTCACAAATAATGACACATATAAACTGAGGCTAGACAAAAATATGACAAACAAATAGAAACCAAAAACAAGCTGTAGCAGTTATATTCATATAAGATAAAACTTACTTTGAATCAAAAACTGAGATGAAAATGAATATTATATTATGGGACATGTACATCATGGAATACTACATAGAGATAGAGTTAAAAAACAAACAGTGAAATCCAGTCATTTGCAGCCAAATGAATGTAACTGGAAATGATTATGCTTAGTGAAATAAGCCAGTGTCGAAAAGACAAGTATCACATATTTTCTCTGATATGTTGCAGCTAATATAAAACATAAAAATGTATAGGAATGAAATGGTCACTTTGGAAAATGATTGTCATTTTTAGCTCATGTTTATACCCCTGTGGAACTGTTTTACTTGCTGAATATTATGATTAGTGGCAAATTAAGCCTTAATTTAGAGTGGATTAAAATTATGTCCTTGCAAAAACTAATGAAGAGAGGGGAGGGAGAGAGGGAGTTGGAGGGAACAGGAGAGTGAGGAAAGTGTGGTTGTCTTCTTAGAATGGTACCTATGGAATGCATAAAATCTGTCTCTTTATATTAATAAAAATGTAATAAAATAGGAGTTTGGAGGATTTATCTTCTTTCAACTATTTTGAATAGTTTAAGAAGAGTGATATTAATTTTTATTTTAAAGTTTGGTAGAATTCAGCAGTGAAACTGTCTGGACCTGTATTTTGTTTCTTGGTACAGTCTTTATTATTGATTCAATCTCCATTTTGGTTGTTGGTCTATTTAGAGTTCTATGTCTTTATGACTCAGTTATGTAAAGCTAAGAAGCTTCTACACAGCAGAGGATACACTCAACAAAATAAAGAGGTAACCAACAAAATGGGAGAAAATATCCGCAAACTATACATCTGATAAAGGACTAATTTCCCGAACATGTAAGAATCTCAAGAAACTCAACAAGAAGAAAGTAATGAATCTGGTTAAAATATGGGCTAAGGATATGAACAGGCATTTTTCAAAGGATGACATACAAATGGGTAACAGACACATGAAATGATGCTCAAGATCAATAGCCATAAGGGAAATACAAATAAAAATAACAATGAGGTTTTACCTCATTGAATGGCTATCATCCAAAAATCAAAAAATAACAAATTCTTGTGAGGATATGTGGGAAAAAGTTACCCTAACACACTGTTGCTGGGAATGTAGACTACTACAACCATTATGGAAGACAATCTGGAGATTTCTCAGAAATCTGAAAATAGATCTACCATATGAACCAGCCATTCCACTCCTGGGAATTTACCCAAAGGAAATGAAATCAGCATATCAAAAAGTTGTCTAACCCCATGTTTAGAGCAGCTCAACTCACAATAGCTAAGATATGGAATCAACCCAGATGTCCATTAACTGATGACTGGATTGTGCTAGTGAAATAAGCCAATCCAAAAAAAAATAAATATTATATGTTTTCTCTGATTTGTGATAACTGATATAGAGTACAAAAGTATAATGTATATAAAAAAATTGAGTTTATGAGATTTGATTATTGTTTATAACCCTTGTCTCTACTCCTTAGGAACACCAGTTTTTCTGTTGACCACTTGAGTTCTTTACTTAGTGGAGGATAAGCCAGTGTCATAAAGACACATATCATGCTTGTGATTATAAAGTAAATTGAAAGTATGTAACTGATAGAATCAAAAAGGGAGAGAAAGATCCAACATGGGAAGTGGGATACACAGCAGACTCATAAAATGGCAGATGTCCTAAACAACACTCTGGCCTCAGAATCAGCCCTCAAGGCATTCGGATCTGGCGGAAGAGCCCATGAGAGTATTGTAGGCATGGAAAGCCAAGATATCATGGAAAAAAAAAAGACCTAAATGAATGATCTCTGTGAGTGAGATCCCAGTAGAAAGAATGGGGCCATCAAAGAAGGAGGTACCCTTCTCCGAAGGGAGGAGAGAACTTCCACTTTGACTATAACCCTATCGGAGTAAGATCAAAGTCAGCGAACTCTAAAGGCTTCCATAGCCCTGGCAACTCATGACTAGAGCCTAGGGAGATTACTGACGCCATGAACAGGAGTGTCAAAATGTTAAATCAGCAACAGGAGTCACTGTGTACTTACATCCCATGTGGGATCTGTCCCTAATGTGTCGTCTAAAGCGAAGTGATGCTATAACTAGTACTGAAACAGTATTTTTATACTTTGCATTTCTGTGTGGGCACAAACTGATGAGGTCTTTACTAATTATATATTGAAGTGATCTTCTGTATATAAAGAGAATTGGAAATGAAAAAAAAAAACAACCTGGTGTTAAAATGGAAATGGCATAGAAAATTAATTAATTTGAAAAAAAATTATGTAGGATCTCTGTCTTTAATGTGCTGTACATTGCTATTTAATGCTATAATTAGTAATCCAATGTAGTTTTTTCACTTTATGTTGCTATATGGGCAAAATGTTGAAATCTTTACCTAATATATACTAAACTGATCTTCTGTATAAAAAAAAAATGTGATCTGACAGAAGTTAAAAGTATAATGTTGGTTACCAAAGGCTGAGGAGGGAAGAGAGGAAAAGGCTGATTAAAGTCTACGAGGTTATAGCTGGAGAGGAGTGAAGAGTCCTGGGGCTCTATTGTACAGTAACGTGAGATCAGATATTAGTGTGCTATGTATTTCTCTAAAAGAAAGAAAACTAGAAGACAGAGTTTTGCATTTTTTTTCCATAAATAAATGTTAAATGTTTGAAGAGTTAAATGTACTTACGCTAACCATGTTACAACATATATATCTAGCAAAACACAACACAGTACTCCATTAATATGTATTTTTGTATGTCTGTTAAAATTTTTAAATTTAAAAAAATTTCTTAAATGAGTCAAGATAAAGTATTTCTTATGAATAAAATATTTATCTGATTAAAAAAAAGAAAGTATGTAATTTCAAAACTTAAAAGAAAAATAAGAAAGTAAGGAAGAGAGAGGGAGAGATGGAAAGGTGGGAAGTATTATTATGTTCTTAAAAATTGTATATATGAAATACATGAAATCTGTTCCCTTTATATAAATATAAAAATTTAAAATTCTGAAATCATACCATGTATATTCTAAGACCAGAAAAGAATATTAGAAATCAATAGCAAGAAGAACAGTAGAATAGTCACAATATGTGGAAACTATACAGTATGCTACTTAATGACCAGTGAGTCACTGAAGAAATTAAAAATAAATCAATGACTTTTTTGAAATAAATGAAAATGAAAACACAACATATCAAAATTAGTGGGATACAGAAATAGCAATATTTTGATGGATATTTGTATCATTAAGTGGTCAAATCAAAAAAAGAGAAATGTCTCAAATAAACGATGTAATAATGTATCTCAAATGCTTAGGAAAACAAGAATAAACAAAATTCCAAATCAGCAGGAAGTGACAAATAACAAATATCAGAGCAGAAATAAATGAAACTGAAAGTAAAAAAAGGCATTTTTTTTGAGAAAATAAACCAAATAGACAACTTTCAGTTAAATTATAAAGATAAAGATAAAAGACCTGAAACAAATAAAATGACAGATGAAAAAGGAGACTTTATAATCAACAGCAATGAAATGCGAAGAATCATAAGAAACTACTCTGAAAACCTATAGGCTAATAAGCTAGAGAAACCTCAAATAAATGGGTAGGTTCTTGTATACATATAACCTATTAAGAAAAATCAAGATACAGAAAATCTAAGTACACCCCTAATAAGCAACTGAGATAGAACTAGTAACTAAAAGTCTTCCATCAAGAAAAGTCTAGGACCTGAAGGCTTTACTACTGAATTCTACAAAATATTTAAAGAAGTAATTCCAATGCTTTCTAAACCATTCCAAAATATTGAACAGCATGGAAATATGCCACACTCTTTTCATGAGGCCAGCATCACTCTGATACCAAAACCCAACAAAGACACAACATATACAACTACAGACCTACATCTTTGGTGAATCTAGATGCAAATATTTTCAGCAATAAAAAATGATCTTACATCACAATTAAGTGGGATTTATCTCAGAGTTTCAAGGGTGGTTCAGCATTTACAAATCAATAAATGTCATAAATCACATCAACAGAATGAACAAAAAAAATTCTGGTCTTCTCAATAGATGCAGAGAAATAAATTGATAAGATTCAACATCCTTTTATGATGAAAACCTCCACAAATTGGCTTATAGAAGCAACATACTGGGGGCTGGCACCATGGCTCACTTGGTTAATCCTCTGCCTGCGGCGCCAGCATTCCATATGGGCGCCGAGTTCTAGTCCCGGTTGCTCCTCTTCAGTCCAGCTCTCTGTTGTGGCCTGGGAAGGCAGTGGAGGATGGCCCAAGTACTTGGGCACTTGCACCCCCATGGGAGACGAGGAGGAAGCACCTGGCTCCTGGCTTTGGATCGGTGCAGCGCCGGCCATAGCGGCCATTTGGGTAGTGAACCAATGGAAGGAAGACCTTTCTCTTTGTCTCTCTCTCTCTCACTGTCTAACTCTATCTGTCAAATAAACAAAACAAAACAAAAAAATTTGCATGTGAGATCCTTAGACCTGGAGACCAGGTCATCATTGTTTTAAAAAAAAAAAAGCAACATACCTCAAAATTATATAGGCTATATATGACAAACCAACAGCCCCTATCATACTGAATGGGGAAAAGTTGAAAACATTTCCTCTCCATACTGGAACAAGACAAGGATGGACACAGAAAAAGAAGTCCACTCTTACCACTAGGATTTTGATGAAAGTGCCCAGACCATTAAGGAGAAAGGATAATCTCTTCAATAAATGGTGTTGGCAGAACAGGATGGTATATAATTACATATATATATATATTATATATATAATATATAATATATATATATATATAAATGAAATTAGATCCCTGCTTCTCATCATATATAAAGCCAACTCTAGATAAATCAAAGACTTAAATATAAGACCTGAGGCTAAAGTTACTGGAATAAAATGTAAGGAAAACACTTCATGATATTGGTATAGGTATTAATTGCTTGGATAAGACCACAAAAGCATAGACTACAAAAGCAAAGCCAGATAAATGGGATTACTTGAAGCTTAAAGCTTCTGCACAGCGAAAAAGAGGGTCAAGTGTGAAGAGACATCCAATAGAATGGGAAAAATATTTGCACGTTACCTTTATGACAAAGGATTAGCATCCAGAATATATCAGCAACTCAAAAAATTCAACAACAACAAAAAATCAGACATTATAATTAAGAATTGGGAAAAGGACCTTAATAGACAATTCTCAAAAGAAGAAATATAAATGGCCAACAAATAACTGAAAAAATGCTCAACATCACTAGCCATCAGGAAAATTCAAATTTAAGCCACAATATAATAATAATATAATATATAATGTATATCATATAATAGTATATATTATAGTATATATATTATATATAGTATATATAAATATAAATATAGTATAAATATAAATATATAAATATATAATATAATATAAAATACTATGTTATAATAATATAATACAATATAATCTCACCCTGTAGGAATTGCTATTATCCAAAAGACACAGATTAACTAACACTGGCAAGGATGTGGAGAAAGGGGGACTCTGACACACTGTTGGTTGGAATGTAAATTAGTGCAGTTACTGTGGAAAACAGTTTGAAGACTTCTTTAAAAAGTAGAAAAATATTTGCCATATGATCCAGCAATTCTACACTATACCTTCCTTGAAATTGCTTTCCTTTGATTATAAGCAGCATTGAGTGTTCTTGAATTATTAGTCATTTGTATTTCCTTGTGTGCTTTCTGTTTGTATGGCTTATACATTTTTTAAAAGATTTACTTATTTATTGAAAGACAGTTACAGAGTCAGAGGCAGAGAGAGGGAAAGAAGTCTTCCATCCATTGATTCACTCCCCATATAGCTGCAACAGTCAGAGCTGGGGTGATTTGAAGCCAGGAGCCAGGAGCTTCTTTCCAGTCTCCCCTGTGGGTGCAGGGCCCAAGGACTTGGACCATCTTCTGCTGCTTTCCCAGGCAATAGGAGAGAGCTGGATCACAAGTGGAGCAGCCATGAATCAAGCCAGCACCTATATGGGATGTTGGCACTGCAGTTGGCGGCTTTACCCACTGTATCACACTGCTGGCTACCGCTATGCTTTCTTTCTTGCTTGGTGCTTGCTTGTTTTTTCAGTTTTGGAGATAACATTTTTAATCTATATTATAATCAAAGGGTTAATGCCCTATTAAATATGCCACAGTGCTGGCCCTATATATGGCTTATATTTGTATGGCTTATATTTGTAAAGTTGAACTACTGATAACAATTCCAAGGTCCTCATTTTTATCCTAAGGCTTTATAAAGGAGTTCATGCACTCTATTTTTTTGTACAAAAACTAAATAGCTTCTTTAAACACTGCTAATTCTCTGATTCTAGGAGTCTGGAAGATATTGCCATTCTGATTAAAGGAATTTGTCAAATACCAGTGCTCGGTGCTAAACAAGCTCAAAAAAGATAGTTGTTTCACTCTAGGCATTTGAGATGATGAGTATGAAAAATTTTAAAGATGTTTTCAAGGTAATTTTTTGTCTACTTGCTCTAATGTAACTATTTTAAGAAACTCTTAATGGAGAAACTGGAATTTGTAAAATAAATTACAATGCAATGTTTTCCAAACTGGTTTCCTGCATTCAAGACTTACTGTATTACTCAAGGAATTTAAACATCTAAAAGAATTAGAAAACTAAATGATTTTGTTTTATTTTTATCATCAGTGAGGAAATGAATCTAAAACAAGTACTTTTTAATAAAAGAAATGCCAGTTAAAGCTGAATTTTCTGGATCCCAGGATTTATATTTCCCTTAAGTCACACCTTTATTACTTATAAATGTAGACTTTACTAGTGCATTTGTTCTACCTCTCGTTTTTTATTTTATTTTTAAAATTCATGGCATATGTACATGTTTACTGTATTTCAGACTATAAGATTCTCAGCTATAATAACTTTTTTTCCCTCCTGTGTCTCCTTGGAAATGCAGACCAGAGTGCTCTGTGGTTGTTAAATGATGACTGACTAATGAGCTACTCAGGGAATTGTGAAGGTCGTTCATTGTTTAGCAGCAGTTATATCACTGGTAGCCATCAAATCAGACTTAGGGAGTTTTCTTTTTATTTATTTAAGCGAAGAGGAAATGTTAAAGTGTGACATTCTTCTAAATGTCTTTTACGAAATGTTTATTTTTCTTATTGGGAAAACTTGTCTTTCTCATGTTTGAGCCCCTCCAAATACTTAGAGGAAATCATACATTGATATTACTTCTTCAAGTTATTTTGAGTGACTGTACTTTTTGAAGGATAATTTTCTATTCAACTTGGTTTTCGTTATGCTCTCAGAGATAACTGTGCTTTTATCAGCAGTACATATGATAATGTATCAGTGTTTCTATATAATGGTTCAACTATGACAAATGTCACAAGATAAAATCAGAATGTTGTGGGAAGATAATTCTGTAATTTGAATCAACCTGAAAGAAAGCTAAAAATGGGAAGACTAGAAAAGGAGAAGACGTAGGCTGGGAACATTCCAGTGGCGATCTCATGTAGTTTCATGCTACCATTTTTCTTTGACATGATTTTTTTTTTTTTTGGAGGGTTCCCCTTCATTGGCAATTATTTAACAGCTTATAAAGAAAAGCTAAATCAAGTGACATGAATCCAGTTTTTTTAGTGGAAGAATGTTTATGCAACTCAGCAAGAAGTGAATATTTGATTCTGTCAACTCCCTATATTTGACTTTTCCCTTTTCTACCTCTGCATTTTAAAGAGTAGAAGAAACATAATTGGTCGAACAAGTTTTCTAGCTATTAAAATATAGATATACAACATAAAACCTCTAATTTTGGCCTTCAGTATGTTAATTAGGTTGTTAAAAATTTAACAATATGTTAAAAATTATATAAATCACTTTACTATAGAGAAGATTTTCTTTTTAAACTGGAAAAGAAGATAAAATAAGTGAATATTTACACTCTAACAGTTTAAAAGTCCCTAGTGTCATGGGTTTGCACACAAAGATATATCCCTTCGCATTTTGGACAAGCTATTTTGGTTATATTGAAGATCCTGAAATGTTTTCTGAGAAATGGGAGTAGTGGGATAGTATATAGACATTATATAATCCTTAAAAAATGAACGTCTTATTAGCTAACCTCAAATAGTAAGCAGTCTATACTTTCCTGGATTCTGATTCTGGGTCTTAAATATAATAATAATTGTATATAATTAAGGATTGCTCCCCCAAAGGGTATTTTATAATAAATTTCTCCTGCATATGTGAGTGAAGGTGAGGAGCAATACGATAATACCGCAGTGAAGCCTCCTTTAATTCAGATATAATGAGAGGTCTAGGCATAGATGCTCTAAATTGTGTTATCTAATATTTCTTTTTTGGAAGGCAGGTATTTGTGGGAATAGACTGTAGAGGGGCAACATCATTCTATAATCTGGTCTGTTCTTAAGTTCCCTATAAGTTCTTCTAGATTTTTACTTATTCAGAACTTGTGTCCTCCTGCCCTAAGCAAGCAGGATTCCTTTTCTGTTGCTCCTCACCTTTATTCAGCCTATGTTTCTTACTCTCATCTTTCTCGTCTTTTAAATTTCATTGACTCCTAATGTTGGTCAATACATTTAGGGAATTCTTTGGCTTACTTTGTCAATTGTCTCACATCTGTGAGCTCCTCTTCACACTGAAGAGGTGTGAGAAGTTCCCCCTATCAGCTGGCTGTTGAGGACTTACACTGAAGTTGGGGGTTAGGATCAGACCACTGCTGGAGGAAATCAGTCAGAGCACCCAGTAGTGAGTAGAGCTAGCTACAGGGAGGCAGGTTGGCAATGACACTGCCATTGACCCTCTGTTCATTTGTTGAGTAGAGGTGGCTATAAAGCTACAGGCAAAGGCAAATTATTTCTGGGGGACAGGGCATCAATGTTCTCAATAGTTGAAAAACAGCTCTGTTTTGCAGAAAAAGGGTAGTTCTAAGAGAATCTCAGGACTCTGGGAAGATAAGAGTCGATGAACCAGAGGGACTTGTGTCAGTATTTTTTTTGTGTGTGTGTGGTGGGGGAGGGAAGTCTAGAAACAATTGTACTAATTATGTATATTAAGTAAGCCCATGAGTCAGCAATTTTACTTTTTTGTATATATTCTAGGGAAATTCTTGCACGTCTGGACAAAGAAATATGTTCAAGGGAGCTTGTGTACGTAACAGGGTAATATTAAGTTTGGTCCATTTCTCTTGTTGTCCTAGGCAAAATCTAAATCTGAGACCCATGGGGACAAAATGGCCGCATTAAGAATTCTGAGAACCACAAAAATAGTTGGGTTACAGAGTTTATTGAGAGGTTCCAGTTATTATAACTGGCCATTGCCTCTTACCATAATCCAAATTGACATAAGGAGATGTCTGATGGACAAAAAAGACTAAACATTTAGTATCCTCTTCTATTTCTTTCTTTAAGGTTTTGTAGTTTTCATCATAGAGTTCTTTAACGTCCTTGGTTAAGTTTATTCCAAGGTATTTGATTGTTTTTGTGGCTATTGTGAATGGGATTGATTTTAGAAGTTCTTCCTCAGCCGTGGCATTGCCTGTGTATACAAAGGCTGTTGATTTTTGCGGATTGATTTTATATCCTGCTACTTTGCCAAACTCTTCGATGAGTTCCAATAGTCTCTTAGTAGAGTTCTTTGGGTCCCCTAAATAAAGAATCATATCATCTGCAAAGAGGGATAGTTTGACTTCTTCCTTCCCGATTTGTATCCCTTTAATTTCTTTTTCTTGCCTAATAGCTCTAGCTAAAACTTCCAGAACAATATTGAATAGCAGTGGTGAGAGTGGGCATCCCTGTCTGGTACCAGATCTCAGCGGAAATGCTTCCAACTTTTCCCCAATCAATAGGATACTGGCCGTGGGTTTTTCATATATTGCTTTGATTGTATTGAGGAATGTTCCTTCCATACCCAGTTTGCTTAGAGTTTTCATCATGAAAGGGTGTTGTATTTTATCAAATGCTTTCTCTGCGTCTATTGAGAGAATCATATGGTTTTTCTTCTGCAGCCTGTTAATGTGGTGTATTACGTTGATTGTTTTGCGGACGTTGAACCATCCTTGCATACCAGGGATAAATCCCACTTGGTCTGGGTGGATGATCTTTCTGATGTGTTGTTGCATTCTATTGGCCAGAATTTTATTGAGGATTTTTGCATCTATGTTCATCAGGGATATTGGTCTGTAATTCTCTTTCAATGCTGCATCTTTTTCCGGCTTAGGAATTAAGGTGATGCTGGCTTCATAGAAAGAATTTGGGAGAATTCCTTCTTTTTCGATTGCTCTGAATAGTTTGAGAAGCATTGGAGTTAGTTCTTCTCTAAATGTCTGGTAGAACTCAGCGGTGAATCCATCTGGTCCTGGGCTTTTCTTTGTTGGGAGGGCCTTTATTACTGTTTCAATTTCTGTGTCAGTTATGGGTCTGTTTAGGTTTCCTATGTCTTCCTGGCTCAATTTAGGTAGGTTGTATGTGTCCAAGAATCTGTCCATTTCTGATAGATTTCCCTGTTTGCTGGCATACAAGTCCTTGTAGTAATTTCTGATGATTCTTTTTATTTCTGTGGTGTCTGTTGTTATGTTTCCTTTTTCATCTCTGATCCTATTGATTTGGGTCTTTTCTCTTCTTTTTTTAGTGAGTTGGGCCAATGGGGTGTCAATTTTGTTTATTTTTTCAAAAAACCAGCTAGCTATTCATTCTCTCTATAATATTTCAAGAAAGTTGCTTCCATAGTTTACAGATGCCTGAGAGTATGGGAGACTATGCCCACCTCTGGATGGGCATGGTTATTACCATGGGAAGAGATGGCACAGTAAACACTGTCAGGCAGAGAAGATTCCCCCAAAAATCACCCTCCATATGCTTAGTGTAGGAGACTCTTAGAGGATCTTTAAAATTGTTGAGTTCAGTTTACCTGAGTGACAACAGACATGTTCAACTAGAGAAAGGCAACATTAAATACCATGTTTTATATCAGTAGGAGTAAATAATTGGATCTTGCAAAGGACAACTATGCCTAAAGTTGCGAAACTATTTACATGGATCCAGTAGGTGATAGGCCAAAACGATCTGACTTTTTGTAGATTTTAACTGCTTCCATTTCATTGGCCAGAGTAATCATTAACTACATCTACCTTTTTTTATAATTTGATTTTTATTATTTTTTAAACTTTTATTTAATAAATATTAATTTGCAAAGTACGATTTTTGGATTATAGCATCTTTCCCCCTCATAACCTCCCTCCCACATGCAACCATCCCATCTCCCACTCCCTCTCCCATCCCATTCTTCATCATGATTCATTTTCAACTATCTTTATATACAGAAGATCAACTTAGTATGTACTAAGTAAAGATTTCAACAGTTTGCACCCACACAGAAACACAAAGTATAAAGTACTGTTTGACTACTAGTTTTACTGTTAATTCGCATAGTACAACACATTAAGGACAGAGATCCTACATGGGGAGTAAGTGCACAGTGACTCCTGTTGTTGATTTAACAATTGACACTCTTATTTACGGCATCAGTAATCACCCAAGGCTCTTGTCATGAGCTGTCAAGGCTATGGAAGACTCTTGAGTTCGCCAACTGCGATCTTATTTAGATAAGGCCATAATCAAAGTTGAAGTTCTCTCCTCCCTTCAGAGAAAGGTACCTCCTTCTTTGATGGCCCATTCTTTCCGCTTTCATTTATGTCATTTTTCTTGCCATAGTATCTTGGCTTTCCTGAGAAACTTTCATGGGCTCTTCAGCCAGATCTGAATGCCTTAAGGGCTGAATCTGAGGCCAAAGTGCTGTTTAGGGCATCTGCCATTCTATGAGTCTGCTGTGTATCCCGCTTCCCATGTTGGATCGTTCTTTCCTTTTTAATTCTATCAGTTAATATTAGCAGACACTAGTCTTGTTTATGTGATCCCTTTGACTCTTAATCCTATCTTTATGATCAATTATGAACTTAAACTGAACACTTTGACTAGTAAGATGGTATTGGTACAAGCCACCTTGATGGGTTTGATTTGGAATCTCCTGGCACATTTCTAGCTCTACCATTAGGGGTAAGTCCGAGTGAGCAGACTACATCTACCTTGAAGAGAGTAGAGAGTTTCACCCTCCACACACCAGAGAATTGGTGATTAGTAAGCATTGGTAATTCATAACCCATCTTCCCTAAGACCTGCATAGACTAAATTTCTGGATGAATCTAGCTAGAGGATTGGTATGTGGGAGTGTTGAGGGACACTCTTCATTTACACTTTGCTGTCTTCCTTTTCCTAATTTTGGGCAAGGAGATAGAATGGGAAGGCATATGAAGGTTCATAGATACATCACTGGTAATTTTTTTGCAGTGAGTTGAGCCTTCCTGGTTATGTGTACAGAGAAAAACTGGGAAAATTTAAATATCCATCAATGAGGGAATAGATGAGTAAAATGTATTACAGTAGTGATGAAGTAATAAATGTTGATATGTAAAGGAACAGGGATAGATTCCAATTATGATTAATGCACAAAATAAATTGATTGTATAATATTAAGTTTGTATAGCATCATTATGCAAAACTAAAACATGTATATAATGCATTATCTTATACTTTTCACAGATATATGGATATTTATTTGTATATATTTGTGTGTGCATATGTAAATATAAAGTTGGGACAGAAGTACATATAATGTTTATGACACTGTTTAACCTTGGAATGTTTACTTATCTGTTAATACCAAAAACCACCTACATACGTGCACTAAAATGCTTACAACTGTTAATTTAATGGGGTAGATACATGAGGTTTTGTTCTAACTAGTCCATCTTTTTCAATTTTTATAATTTATCAAAAATTATGTAAAATCTCAAAGACAAGTTAAACAGGAAAAAATACATAGGAAGTATAGCCCCAATATTTAGTTTCAATTTGAGGAGGCAGGTCACGTATGTGTTCAGTTATTTGTGCAGGAAATATCACTAGAATTAATATTTATGGAACGATTCTCATATGCTATGTTTCAGGTTACTTGATGTTTTCTAATTAGTTCATGGAAGTCGTGATTTGCATGGAGTTCACATAAACATAATGTTGCATTCAATTGATGTTTCCACTTTGTAGATGTACAGAGCTTAGAAGATGAACCAGAAAAGTTGAAGTTCTGATTTGTGTGGCTTTAGGCAAATCTTATAATCTCTTTGAACCTCAGTTTCCTTACCAATAAAATGGGGGAAAATATCATCTGTCTTACCTCTGTATGTTGTTACCCATTTGGAAAAACTCCTATTACCAATGTGGAAACACCTTAAAACAGGAGAAACACCATAATAAATATTCATTTACCAATGTTATTTTTGTTAATTAAAAATTAATTAATTTGAAAAAAAATTATGTAGGATCTCTGTCTTTAATGTGCTGTACATTGCTATTTAATGCTATAATTAGTAATCCAATGTAGTTTTTTCACTTTATGTTGCTATATGGGCAAAATGTTGAAATCTTTACCTAATATATACTAAACTGATCTTCTGTATACAAAGAGAATTGAAAATGAATCTTTACATGAATGGAAGGGGAAAGGGAGCGGGAAAGGGGAGGGTTGTGGGCGGGAGGGAAGTTATGGGAGGGGGGAAGCCATTGTAACCCTTAAGCTATACTTTGGAAATTTATATTCATTAAATAAAAGTTTAATAAAAAAAATAAAAAAAAATCCAAAGGTAAAAGCAAAAAAAAAAAAAATAGATTGTTGGAGATGGCATAGTGGCATAGCAGATTAAGCCTCTGTCTGCAAAGCAACATTCCAGTTGGGCTCTGGTTCATGTCCTGGCTGTTCCACTTCTGATCCAGCTCCCTTCTAATGCACCTGGAAAAGCAGCAGATGATCGAAGTGCTCGGATCCCTGTGACTCATGTGGGAGATCCTGTTGTAGCTCCTAGCTCTTGCTTGGCTTTGGCGATTTGGGGAGTGAAATAGCTGATGTAGATCTCTGTCTCTCTCTCTCTCTCTCTCTCTCTCTGTTTTTCTCTCTGTCTCCCTCTCTCTCTCTATTTCATATAAACAAATACATCTTAAAAATAGATTGTTAAAGTAAGTACTAGCAAACAGAAGGACATGAATTTTCTATTCTGGTGTAGAAGATGCATACCCAACCTCAGGGTCAAGGGAAATGATAACTTTATTGTTCTTTGTGAATTGGAAGAATAGCCTTCAACACAATGCATTAAATGCTACAAGGGTAAACATGTGTCAAGGCCTGGCATACACAAGATGCTTAATCAATGGCAATAACTATCAGTTGACTGTTGTTTATAAATAACATATGATCTATTAGTAATTAATGAGGAAACAAGATGAAACTGAAAACACTTTTTAAGATTCTTGCTAATAAAAGAACGTTGAATAAAACAAAGTGCTGCCTGCTAAGAATACCTCAAAAAGGTCAGTTTAGTTCCAGAGTAAATGTTAATCAGTTTTGCAATATATATCACATTATATACAGATGAGAATGACTCTCTCTCAATATTTTGCACATCTTTTTTTTTTTTTTTTTTTGGACGGCAGAGTGGACAGTGAGAGAGAGAGAGACAGAGAGAAAGGTCTTCCTTTTCCGTTGGTTCATCCCACAATGGCCTCTGCGGCCTGCGTGCTGTGGCCTGTTCACTGTGGCCGGCACGCTGCGGCCGGCGCACCGTGCTGATCTGAAGCCAGGAGCCAGGTGCTTCTCCTGGTCTCCCATGGGGTGCAGGGCCCAAGCACTTGGGCCATCCTCCACTGCACTCCCCGGGCCACAGCAGTGAGCTGGAGTGGAAGAGGAGCAACCGGGACAGAATCCGGCGCCCCAACTAGGACAAGAACCCCGTGTGCCCGCGCTGCAGGCGGAGGATTAGCCTATTGAGCCGTGGCGCCGGCCTGCACATCAGTTTTAATGCAAAAGATGGAAAAAGAGAATTCAAACTTATATTACGGCCGGCGCCGTGGCTTAACAGGCTAATCCTCCGCCTTGCAGCACTGGCACACCGGGTTCTAGTCCCGGTTGGGGCGCCGGATTCTATCCCGGTTGCCCCTCTTCCAGGCCAGCTCTCTGCTATGGCCCGGGAAGGCAGTGGAGGATGGCCCAAAGTGCTTGGGCCCTGCACCCGCATGGGAGACCAGGAGAAGCACCTGGCTCCTGGCTTCGGATCAGCGAGATGCGCCGGCCGCGGCGGCCATTGGAGGGTGAACCAACGGCAAAAAGGAAGACCTTTCTCTCTGTCTCTCTCTCTCACTATCCACTCTGCCTGTCAACAAAGAAAAGGAAAAAAAAAAACTTATATTACATTTGCTAGAAAAAATTAGGTAAGCAAACATGTCATTCTCCTAAAAGAGGCATTAATTCCTTAATAATCAAACCCTGCTTAGAAGGCAGTTTTGCAGCAACAGTTAGATCAGTTTTATTTTTATTTTTTTAAAGATTAATTTATTTGAAAGGTAGAGAGAGAGAGAGACAGAGAGAGAGAGAGGTATCTTCCATCTGCTGGTTCACTCCCCAGATGGCTGCAACATCTGGGTCCAGGGCTACAGCATGCTAGAGACAAGAGTCAAGAGCTTCATCCAGATCTGTCACATGGGTGTAGGGGCCCAAGCACTTGGATCATCCTCTGCTGCTTCCCCAGGCATATTAGCAGGGAGCTGGATAGGAAGTGAAGCAGCTCAATCTCAAACTAACACTCATATGGGATGCTGGCACTGCAGGCTGCAGCTTAACTCACTATGCCACAACACCAGCCCCTTCCTATTTTATTTTTTATACTTGCAATGGACACCCCACCAGCAATTTGAGTAATATTGCCCTATTATTTTTAAGTTGCATAGTTACAATTTTAACAGTTGAAAATTGTTAGCACTTCTAGTGGATCGTGGACTTTTGTTTTGGTTTCTTCACAGTTTACTTCAGGTATGTATTTTCCTTTCCACAACTTTGTAAACTCTGAAAGTAGGTGGTTACAATAATTGCAGCACATCTGTTGCTGAGCTAACAGGATTCTGGTTAGCAACTGTTTTATTTTGTCACCTCTTTATTTTTACCAATGAGTGTGAGCCTTAATAATCATTGCTTCTTGGCCTTTTGGCTAAGATCAAGTGTAATAATCATTGATAACTTAAAGTGCTTGTATATTACTTGTAAATTATGAATTCTATAGCTTTCTCATTGATAGTCAACTAAAGATATATATATCTTTATAAATATAAATTATATATACATATAATCCACAATTCTATTCCAAATTACAGGACAGCTGGGCCAACATTATTAATTATCTAAATTTTCTAAAGAATTCTAAATGTAACCATCTTTACCAACATTGGTTCTAGAAAAATATAGCTTAATTTAGAGTTTAGATAGGACATATATTCAATAACCTGTAATGTATAAATATTTTGGAGTACACTAAGATCAAAATTATTTTATATTCTTTTTTTAAAAAATTAATTAATTTATTTGAAAGGCAGAATTACAGAGACAGAGGGAGAGAGGTCTTCCATCCGCTGGTTCCCTCTCCAATTGGCCGCAATGGCTGGAGCTGGGTTGATCTGAAGCCAGGAGCCTGGAGCTTCCTCCTGGTCTTCCATGTGGGTGTAGGGGCCCAAGGACTTGGGCCATCCTCTACTGCCTCCCCAGGCCATAGCAGAGAGCTGGATCCAACGTGGGGAAGCCAAGACTCAAACCGGCACTCATACGGGATGCTGGCACTGCAGGCAGTGTCTTTACCAGCTATGCCACAGCACCACCCCAAAATCTATTTTATATTCTCTCTCTCTCTCTTCTTCTCTCTCAATACTATTTTAGATTACTAAGGGGTAAATGTTTGACACAGCTGTTCAGTCACAGTTTAGGATGCCCACACCTCACAATGGAGTGCCTGGATTTGAGTCCCAGCTCTGCTTCTGGTTTAGCTTCCTACTAATGTGCACCCTGGGAGGCAACAGGCATTTGGGTCCCTGCTACCCATGTAGGAGATGAAAACTGAGTTTTGGCATCCTGGCTTCAACCTGGCTTAGCCCTTGCTGTTGTGGACATTTTGGGGAATGAACCAGTGAATAGAAGAGGTTTCTCTGCCTTTCAAATAAAATGAAAATAAATTATGTCATACATTCAAACTATTTTTAAAAATTTATAATGTTGAACATAGAAATTGGGGAATATTTTTGAAGCAAATCATTAAATATATGGAAGAAATTATACTCATGAAATACAACATTAAGCATTTAAAAACTTAATTATAAAAAATATAAACAATTTAAACCCAATGTTAAAGTACAGTTAAGTGAATTATGTTGCATTTGACAAATGGACATCATAGTCACTAAAAATAAAAAATGATGGGGTCACATGTCTCTGGATTTATATATTTTTTTAAATATTAAGTAAATTTTCAGTGCAAAATTGAATGCATAATGCTTCAAGGAAAAATTGAAGAAAGTACACCAAAATGCTAACCATATTGCTTTGGTGTGATAAGTATTTTCCCTCACTGATTTTTATTTATTTTTCCTATGGTAATTTTATAACATTTAGTTTTATTGACACAGCCCATAATCATTCGTACTTCTGTATCCTGATGGTTAATCTTCTCAACAAGACAGAAAATGATTAACGTAGGCATTCTTATTACTTTAAGTAAATAGCTATTATACTAGCTTACCAAAACATTGATGTATTATTTACAGCATTCACAATAGGATTTTTGGCAAGTTTCACTAGTGGAGTTTTGGCAAGTGCCACTTGTGGGCTTTTATTTTTTTTTTTAAGATTGAGTTGATAGGGCTTACTTAACATAATTACTTATTCCTCTTAGGGCCACTACACAGTCCATTAATCTAATCATGCTGGTTTTCCACCTTGATTTTTTAATGAAAGAGTTCTTGCAGGGTCATGAGAAATACAAGCACGTATGACTTTGTACCTTACCAGTGAAACTCAGACAGAATAATTTAATAGGCTGGAGAGACAGTTGTTAGGAAAGTCAGTAGACATGGCTGTCCAGACCAGAGGTGCTGTTATTACTTGTTCTAGCTGCTTTTTGCAGTCACTCAAAAAGACTAGAATCCACAGACAGTGCATCAAACAGAGTGGCCTTTGTGTTTCACTGATGTGATCAATGGCTGACAATTGTGCATACAACGTGCTGTGAAGTCTGAAAATGAGGGTGCGGCCTGTATTATTATTATTATTTTTGACTTCAAAAAGCTCAGGAACATCACCTCAGCTTGTGGCGCCTCTCCCTAGAATTATCTCTGATTTTCTTTGTAGTACAGACAAGATATAAGGATTCTAAGAATGCTTACCTCTGGATTCATTTTGTCCTTTTAAGAGTCTCTATAATGACAGAGAAAAATCAGTGAAATAGGTGGTGACATTTTTAAGATCAATATTTTGTCCTATTAGAGTATGGCAAAATTTTTTACTTGCCCTACTTAAGGGCACAATTACCCATTACTTTAATATAAACAAGTAACTCAGCTTCAAAACTACTTGGTCTTTGACCTAAATACACTTAAAATCACAATTCATTTTATGATTTCATTAATGCTTGAAAGACTAAAGTCTCAACAGCCTTTGAAGAGTGAGTTAGTAATAGTTTCTCAACCTCTTGTTTTATTGTCACTGAAAGGTTATGCTACTTATATTTTTATCATTTATACATGCTCCTTACCCTAAGAGAATGACTAAAGAAAAAAATCTCTAAACAGAAAGGAAATGATAAAATAAGATCCTAAATCATAAAAGAAGGAAGAACAAAGAAAAGAGCAAAATATGGGTAAATATAAAAGACTTTTCTTCTTCTCTAGAGTTTTCTAAAATATATTTGACTTTGAAGAAAATTATTTCTACTGTCATTTTCAGTGTATTTATAGAAAATAAGACAATTATATTAAAAATTAAAAAAAGTAAAGGAACATAAAGGGAGAAGATGTGCATTTGAGAGTGGGAATTAAATGGTCCAGTAAAACTATCGTGATGTGAGTAGTATTTCCCTATCAGAATTCAGTCTTGATGAAAATGTCAGTGTGGGAATTGGCTCTTAGGAGGGATACAGTGTTGCTTGACAGGTCATGCCAACCACTCTGGACAAAAAAAATGGCATTATTTGATAGGTGGCAGGCAGGATGCCTGCCTTAAAACGTTTATTTGTGTATGTCCCTGAATAGAGGGAAAGTTGGATCACTTAAAGACAAATAAGAGATTCTTGATTAGACTGAAAACCTCATTTGGCAACCACAAACCTTAATACATAACAACTTGTTCCTTGAAAATAAAACTTTTGCAGCAATATTTTGTCAAGGGCTATGTTACTGAGGAACAAACTGAGACAAATATATGGAAATATCATTTAATGTCATACTGTATCAGAAATCTGAGACTTGGAGTAGATTTAAAATTCCAACTCTTATTATAACTTTTTCAATGATTGTGGAATTATCAGAATGCACACGAATCAGGGAGCATTACCTAAGTCATTGTATAATGCAGACATAATATCAGTAGCCTGATCAATATGCAAATCAGAAATGTTTATTTTTAAGGCTACTAATAATTACCTAAGGGTACAGTTTAAATAGTAAGGACCTTATCCACCAAATAACAAATGTACCAAGGAATGACCCTAATTAAAAGTTTGTATTTGCAAAAAATAAACTTAAACTGTAAGAATTCAACAAGACATGAAAAAGTATATCATGTCTTGGTATATGTCAAGGGAATTAATTGGTCTTAATTGTATCCCAAAGCCAGGAATTGGAGAAAGATCAAATGGCTTGATGGAATAGGAAAATATCTTACTGAAGATTCACTTGTGATGTCACTTGGGGGATACCACTCAGAAAGTCTGAGGTTCTGTATTACAGGAAACCTTGTATGTAGTAAATGCCAAAATGCATATGTTACTGCCTCTTTCACAGCCAGAATACATGGGTCCTGAAATTAAGGAGTTTTAGCAGGAATAGCTCCTATCATTATTATCTACTGTCATTATTATTTCTACATCTTTGGGCTGAGTTAGTTTGAAGCTCTTGGTATTCAAAGGAGTAATTTTTTTCCCTGGAAGATAGAATGATGATTCTGTTCAGTCAATTGAGATTATATATGGCCACTTTGGTCTCTCTTGTCATTGATCTATTAGGCAAGGAGAGCTGTTAATCTATTGGTTGGAGAATCCTGATTATCAAGGAGACTTGTAGTGCTGCTACACATTGGGGGTGGGGAGTACTATGTTTGTAATATAAGAGATTCTCATGGTTGTTAATGTTCAATAGTTAAATTTAATGGAAAACTAGAAATGCAAAAAAAAAAAACTGCACTGATTTGAATCATTTCATTAGCTAGAAGGTCCTAATCAGCTGAACATTAAGGCAGTGGGAATATGTAATGGATGGTAGTAGAAAAATTATACATGTGTATAATTTATAATATATGTGACTCTGTGACAAACTTGAGAATTGAAAGATGTTTTAGCTATGTTTTTCCCTGTTTGTTGTGTATGAGTATAAACAGTGTGTGCTAAATATGTTGGCTAATTTTTTTATACCTTCTTATTTTCCCTTTTGCTTTACATAAACATTGTCAACTAAATTTCAATTTAATATGTAGATTATATGATAAACATAGTATTTTGTGTGATTTAGAGAAATAATTGTCCTTGCTTATAGCTAGATATAGTAACTTCTCAAAGATAGCTATGAGGACTGTTGGGATTTGCTCCTGTTCTTGTGGAGAGAATTGGAGTGTATTTATTTGCTGTTGTAATACATAAGTTCAAATATATATAGTGGGCACCTGTGGTGGGTGCTGAGTCCAAAGGGTGGACTAGGATGGTTATGGATCTATTATTACTCAGATTTAAATATACTCTTTTATGCAGTTCTAGACTTTATAAACTGCATTACATATATGTTAATCTTTAGCTGGTTTTCGGATAGGTTTTTCAAAGAAGAAGAAGAGGAGGAGGTAGAGGAAGAGGATGGATGGGAGGAAGGAAGGAAGGAGGAAGAGAAGAAGGAGAAGGAGCTACTAGAGGAAGACAGGGAAAAAGATGGAATTCTTTCTTCCATTTTGCTTGCTGTTCCTGTCAGAATTACCCCAGAAATGATGATGTCCCAGAAGCAACTGGTTTTGGCTGCCAGCATGCTTCCATACTTCTCAAAGTAGCCTCATAATATCCCTTTAGCACCAATAGATACCTGCCTCCTTAAAATTTAAGCACCAGCACCCTATGGCCCTTTGAAGCTACTAAATTAAGGTAACCCGAAATTATTCTTATTTTTTTCTAAGCCCAACAGAGAGGGGAAAAAAAACTACCAGCTTCTTGTGTCCATTATCTGGGTTACTTCAAACTTCTGTTTTTTTGCTTCTTAAGTCCTCCCATATTTGTATAACTAAATTCTTATACTATTTCCTCCTGCTGAAATACTGAATGTGATTTCTGTTTTTCTGACTGACCTTTACTGCTGTGGAAGAGAAGACATGAAGCCTGTTGGGAGAATAGCATATTTGTAAAAGAATAAAAGTGCCAAGACCAGAGAGAACTTTGTAGATATGTCTGAGGAGCAGAAAACAAGAGATTAGAGACTAAGTGAAGCTAGATACTGTAGGTTTTAAAGGCTCTGTAAAGGTTTTGGTCTTTGTCCATAATTAAGATGAGGATTCACTGAAAATTAAAATCTTTAGCCATCCTTTCAAGTTCTTTTTTTAAAAAAAAAATGATTTCTTGAAGTGCTCTCCTTTTTTTAAAAAAATAGGAATTTACTTCTTATTTCTGATTTTCCCCTCTTGTCTTCAACATTTTCTCCATTGGGAGGCTTATTATAACAAGTGTTTCTTTTTTTCAAATACAACTACACTCTATCAAGTATTTCTTTTTTCAAATACAACTACACTCTAAAAGTTATGACTATTCTGGTGCATCTCAGCTGGATTGAAAGAAACTTCTCAGTATGTAATAAAATCTTAAGAATTGAGTACTTTTCATTTTGAAGAGACTCTTGCTGAAATGGAAGATCTGAAGTGAGTTTTTTTTTTTTTTTGAATTCCAAGTGTTTTCAATAAATTTGTGAAAGCTGTTGTTTTTTACACAAAACTTGGTATTTATACACTTGTTTTGAAACATTTACCCTAAATTTTTCTGGTTTAGTGATTAAGATAATTTCTTATAAATTGTTTAATTTAAAAGTTTTCTTTAATAGAGTAGAAGATAAACAAAGCTACACACCCACCCATCTACCAACCAACCAAAAAATGACAGGTGCCTAACTTTCTTTCCCCCCCCCCCCTAAATTTATTTTATTTATTGGAAATGTATAATGATCAAGAAGAGAGGGAAAGACAGAGAGAGATTGAGAGAGAGAGAGAGAGAGAGAGAGAGAAAGAGAGAGAGAGAGAGAGAAAGACATATCTTTCATCCACTGATTCACTCCCCAAATGGTCACAATGGCTGGAGTTGGTCCAAGCCAAAGCTAGGAGCCTAGAAACCATCTGAGTCTTCTACATGGTGACAGGAGCTCTAGCTCTTCAGCCATCTTCTGCTGCTTTCCCAGGAACATTAGTAAGAAGCTAGATTTGGTAGCAAAGCAACTGGGACTTGAACCAGTACTCTGGAATTCCTATGTTAAGGGACTTAACCAGCTGCACCATAACATTGGCCACTTTCCCTGGCTTTCTACATTATGGTGAAATCTTGAAAACAAATAGACTTGGACTGATGCTAAGATTTAGATTCTGAGGTTGCACAATGAGTTTTAACACATCAAAGGTTATGCTTTGCAATCTGACTACAAAATGCAGTGTCTCCTCAAGTTATGATGATGTTATGTCTCAATAAATTATTGTAAATTGAAAATATCTTAATTGAAGTGCATCTAATATACCTTCCCAATAGAATATTGTAGTTTATCAACACAGCACACTGTAGAGTATTGGTGTTTCCTTTCATGATTGGGGAGTTGACCGGGAGCTGTGACCATGACCTCTATCCAGCATGTAGAGATTATTGTCTGTATATTGTTAGCTAGGAAGAGATTAAAATTCAAACTGTAAAATATGGTTTCTCCTAAATGTGCATCATGTTAACATTTTTATAAATTTAAAAAAATCTAAAGGCAAATTGTTCACCATTGGGAATCATCTGTAATTAATTAAAAAATATCCTTTAGGATTCTTTTTATAAATAAATATCTTCTGTACAAAATTACATAAGAATTTTACAAACAATGAGTAATGGCAAAGAGGAATGCTTAGCCAAAATCTCACTGATTCATTTAATATGAGCTACATTTCCTCCCAGTACATGTTTAAAATATACTTCATGTTTTTTTTTAACTTTTATTTAATGAATATAAATTTCCAGTGTACAGCTTATGGATTACAATGGCTTCCCCCTCCCATAACTTCCCTCCCACCCGCAACCCTCCCCTCTCCCGCTCCCTCTCCCCTTCCATTTGCATCAAGATTCATTTTCAATTCTCTTTATATACAGAAGAGCAATTTAGTATAAAGATTTCAACAGTTTGCACCCACATAGAAACACAAAGTGCAACATACTGCTTGAGTACTAGTTATAGCATTAAATCACAATGTACAGCACATTAAGGACAGAGATCGCACATGAGGAGCAAGTGCACAGTGGCTCCTGTTGTTGACCCAACAAATTGACACTCTAGTTTATGGTGCCAGTAACCATCCTAGGCTGTCGTCATGAGTTGCCAAGGCTATGGAAGCCTTCCAAGGTCGCCGACTCTGATCATATTTAGACAAGCTCAAAAAGACAGAGTGAGGATAGTAACCAATGATCCTAAGAGTGGCATTTACCAGGTTTGAACAATTATACAGCATTAAGTGGGGAAGAGGACCATCAGTACACACAGGTTGGGAGTAGAGCCATTGGTGGTAGAGTAGAGGTTATGATTACGAAGGAATGAGGCCCAAGTGCGCTAGACAGGGTCTAGAACAAAGGACAGAGTCATTATTAGAGGAGCTAAGAAAGGTGCTGTCTAAGCTACAATTAAGTTTTCTGATTGAGAGGCAAATAGAACCTGACAGAAGGGGCTTGATAATAATCTGGTGGGCTTTAGGATTTGTAATTTAAGAGGCCCAGACCTATCTATCTCTTCACATGGGGTACATCCTAAGGGAGGTTTGAACCTCCTAGGGGAAGGCACGCTGTTGATTTTCATTACTTAGCTGGCCTGGGAGGAGAGCTGGCCAGGTAAAGGCAGGTGGCATCTCTAACAAGAAATGTACAGTTCTGCCTGCAATGTTGCTGACTCTACTTGGCCGTCCCCTCAGCTGCAGTGGTCACCTTGGAAGTTGGGCTGAGTGAAGGGCTTTTCAGCTTAGAGCCAATAAGATCTGTGGCTCTGACCTGGGCATCCTTCGACTCCAGGGCAGGTCCATTTCCAGTGATCCAACTCTTGGCAGAGCTGCCAGGGCTCTTCACAAGCTGACTTCTGCTGAAGCCCAGGCTTACCACATTGAAAGCCACTGCAGTAGACTGGCCTGTTGGGTCTCCTTGAGGGCAGATCACTGTACAGATCAGCCATTAATAGGCCTGCCACCCATTGCTTCTGATGCCTAGCTTTCTTTTCCTCCTGGTTTGTGTTAAAGCAGACCAGAGGATGCAAGTCAAGGGAGTGCCCAAGTCCCATCTCTAATCTTCAGTGGCCTGAACTACAAGTCTATAGTCATAGGCATGCTCTGTAGTAGTTTTTCTAAGGTAGACAATGCCCATGAGGAAAATTATATTCTCACTTTAAAACTTTCTTTCCCTTTGGTCTGAAAGGGAGGTTTTTTCTACTTACTGTATACTTCGTTGATGGCGAAGTGAATCTCGCTATGAGATTATTATTTAAGTTCTTATTTTGGCTATGCTATTACAGAAAAATGTTAGCCATCTCTTTTATAAGGTCTAAAGATTAAATTGTGCGTCCTACAGATTCCTTCTTAATAGAATTAGTTTCCTAACTTGAGGAGAATAGAGAAATGAAAGAACAAGTTGGGCTTAGAATAGAGAAATGAGGGAGCAAGTCCTAGATTGCTTGCTGACAATAGCAATATTACATGAATACTTAGCAAACAGTTTCAACCATTAGATAACAACTTAAGAAAACATTTACCAGAAGGTCCAATGCCTTCTATAAATTTTAAGAATCATGTATTTGAAAACACCTCTTAAATATCTAACATTGTGTAGTTTGTTGACCAGTAAACTTAAGCACAACCATCTAAAATGTTTTTAGTTTCTTTCTACCAACAAGTACAAAACATATGATGCAGAGATTCAGGTCACACAAATTAAAATGTATCTTTGATTGATTTTAGCAGCTTAAATTTATGAGATTACCAATTTAACTGCTTCCTTGACAACCTTGGAAATTATCTTTATAAAAACAAGATTTGTTTGTGCTAATTTATTGGATAAAGACATAATATTGTTTTAAATTGAACTCATTTGTTTGTTATCTGGTGAATATTTTTTGGTGAATTTTTGCTGGATTCACTCTCTCGTTTGAATAATTAGCCTTCCTTTAGATTTGGCAGTTCTTGAAAAGATTGGACTAGGATGGTAGACAGTAGCTGTGTGCTGTCAATTACATAACCTTCTGCCGACTAATTTAGAAAAGTGAAACTCATGGATTACTACAAGTTTCTTGAAACTGGAATGGTCAGACTTTTCTATAAGAGCATGGTAAGTGTGGGTCAAGAGTCATAAATTACATTGACACACAATTATATCAGAGAGATGAGAACTTCTATTAAAAGAGAAAAGAATTGTAATTTAAATACTTTTAAGTTTACTTTATAGGTATTTTGAAATTTTCCAGTTTATCTTGTTTTTAAACTGTATGTCAGTGGAATTTCTTTAGTCTCTGATAGATTTACTAAAATATGATTAATGAAAGTTGATCTTGTTTGACAAATTATTGTACCAAATGGATGTTGACAGAGATGCTAAAAAGTCATCATTGATCAAGATGATCTGACATTTAATCATTGCTTGACATGTTAAAGTCACAGATGCAGTTAGAATAGGGAACTAGTACATCAGATAAAAATGTTTTATGAAGACTTCTGAGGGACTGGCACTGTGGTGCAGTGGTTTAAAGCCTTGGCCTGAAGTGCCGGCATCCCATATGGGTGCTGGTTTTAGTCCCAGCTGCTCCTCTTCTGATTCAGCTCTCTGCTATGGCCTGGGACAGCAGTAGAAGATGGCCCAGTCCTTGGGCCCCTGCACCTGCATGGGAGACCCGGAAAAAGCTCCTGGCTCCTGGCTTCGGATCAGCGCAACTTCGGCCATTGCGGTCAACTGGGGAGTGAACCAGCAGTTAGAAGACCCCTCTCTCTCTTTCTCTCTGTCTTTCTTGCGCTCTTGGTGTAACTCTAACTTGCAAATAAATTAATAAATCTAAAAAAAAAAGAATTCTGAGTACTTTCATTTTTATCATTTCTGTATCTCAAGTACAGACATGTATCACAGACTCTCCATAAATATATGTTGAATTGAATGGACCAATGTAAGCTTCATACCCATGGATATCAAGTACTTTCCTTTTCTTCAGTTTATCACCTCATTCGATCAAACATTCTAATTAGGATATAGTATTCTGATACAACAAAGACAATAGTAATTATCATCATCAGTGAACTTACACAATATTCCAGGCGGTGGTCTAAGGGTATTTTACACATATTATAATTTAACTCTCACAACAATCTTATGAAATAGGTAGAATTATTATTCCTACTAATTCTAAGTTCTATAAGAGTAAGCATTTTATTTTCTTATTTATTGATGTATTTTACATGTTTAGAATATTATGTGTCCCATAGTAAAATCACAATATATATTAATAGAATCAAATAATATATTTCCACTGATGAGGAAAGGAATGCTTATTGTTCATAAACAAAATTCAAACTCTTTGAAGAACATAAGATCTTTGAACATTTGCTGAGTAGCTTTAAGTATATTCTTCACCTTTCCACATCTAATCCTAATCTTTGCTCACTTTTCAAAACAGTATTTGTTTTCAACTAGGGATAAAGTCTCTCAAAGGTTTTGGCCTCAGTGGTAAAATTATTGCTGTTTAGAATCTTGATAATCTTTGATGAAAAGTAGCTCCATTTATATTAAAAGCCCCTTGGATTGGTTGAGAACAAGATCCTTGTTGGGCCTGAGGTGCCGGCGTCCCACATGGGTGCCGGTTCTAGCCCTGGCTGCTCCTCTTCCAACCCAGCTCTCTGCTATGGCCTGGGAAAGCAGTAGAAGATGGCTCAAGTCCTTGGGCCCCTGCACCCATGTGGGAGACCCGGAAGAAGCACCTGGCTCTTGGCTTTGGATCGGCTCAGCTCCAGCCGTTGCGGCCATCTGGGGAGTGAACCATCAGACAGAAGACCTCTCTTTCTCTGCCTCTCCTCTCTCTGTGTAACTCTGACTTTCAAATAAATAAATAAATAAATAAATAAATAAAAAGATCCTTGTTGGATTTAGATACACAAATTGTATTTAGAGCTAAGTTTAGGAGCATTGCTGTTCTAAGTGGAGTGCTCAGGAAGATTGAAATTTCTAAAACTAGAAGATTGTATGGTATACTTCAGGAGCAATACAGTGAACACAAAGTACTTATAGAGCAGGCTACACACTATTCAGTTGGAAGTTGCTTTTTTGTGATTAAAATGCTCATTAGTTCCTTCAGATATTCTGTAGTGCCTACAATACATGCAAATACTTTGTTAAATGGATTTTCTGAAGAACTGAGGAAGGGGATGAGAGTTATGCCTAAATTTCTATGGCAAAGAGAAATAAACCATGACCTAAACTACAAATCAGAAGCTTAGATGTAGGGAAAAATAGTATAAGAAAACCCATACATTGGAGATTCTATTCAGTCACTTAATATTTGTTGAGCTGCTACTCTGCCAAGTACTCTTCTACAGAGAGACTGCAGAGAACAAAATAGCCCAAGTTTGTGGCCTTCTTTGAGCATCTGTTCCACCTAGTTATTACACGGAGGAAAATGAGCTGTTGGTGGCTCAATTTTGATTAAGCCACTTCCTGTAATACCAGCATCCCATATGGGTGCTGGTTCAAGGCCTGGGTGCTCTACTTCTGATCCAGTTCCCTACTAATGTGCCTGGGAAAGCAACAAAAGAAGATGGCTGAAATCCTTAGGCCTCTGCTGCCACCTGGGAGACCCAGAAGGCATTCCAGGTTTCTGGCTTCAGCTGCCCCAGCCCTGGCTGTTGTGGCCATTTGGGGTGTGAACCAGCAGATGGAAGATATCTCTCTGTCTCTCTCTGTATAACTCTGCCTTTGAAATAAATAAATTTTTAAAGAAAGAAGAGAAGAGAGAGACATTTACTCTGAGCAAGTCCTAAGTCTGTGTAAGATAGAGATTTTCTTTGTTTTACAGATGAGGGAGTTGAAATTCATTGAGGTTAAGAAAGTTGCCCAAAGTCAAACATTAGGTAGGCACCAAATCTAGGATAGCAACCAAAATGCTATCCTATTCTTTTTAATACATACTCCATTCTTTCTTATGTACCATACTTCTCCATTTTGGAAGGAAATTGCAAGGGAGGGCTTCTGTGCTGAGTGCTAGAGAATGTTTGCAATACAGTCCCTGGGGAATGAAGAATCTGCCAACTGTGTATGCATAAAATAGTAGCCATGTAGGGGCTGGCACTGTGATGTAGTAGGCTAAGCTTCTGCCTGTGGCACCAGCATCCCATATGGGCACTATTTTGGGTCCTGGCTTCTCCTCTTCCAATCCTGCTCTCTGCTAATGGCCTAAGAAAGCAGTAGAAGGTGGCCCAAGTGCTTGGGTCTTTGCACCCATGTGGGAGACCCAGAAGAAGCTCCTGGCTCTGGCCATTGTGGCCATTTGGTGAGTTAACCAGCAGATAGAAGGCCTTTCTCTATCTCTTGTTCTCTCTCTAACTCTACCTCTCAAGTAAATAAATACAGTCTTTAAAAAAAAATAGTAGCTATGCAATATTAAGGGCCTTACATTTGTATTGCTACAATTCTGCGGAGTTCAACTTTTATAATAAAAACACATACATATTATTTGTATGTTAGTTAGTAGTTTAAAAGTTTTTACATTATTGGGTACTATAACCCTGTGAGGTATCAAGTGAGGCAGCAATTGTGAACCACCATTTTACAAAAGAGTGATGGTTTTCCAGAAGTTGTAATGTGACCAGGGTTCCTGAGAAACAACTGATGAGTGGGATTGGAGATGAGAACTTTTTTTTTTTATTAAACTTTTATTTAATGAATATAAATTTCCAAAGTACAGCTTATGGGTTACAATGGCTTCCCCCCTCCCATAACTTCCCTCCCGCCCGCAACCCTCCCCTTTCCCGCTCCCTTTCCCCTTCCATTCATGTAAAGATTCATTTTCAATTCTCTTCGTATACAGAAGATCAGTTTAGTATATATTAGGTAAAGATTTCAACATTTTGCCCATATAGCAACATAAATTGAAAAAAACTACCATTGGATTACTAATTATAGCATTAAATAGCAATGTACAGCACATTAAAGACAGAGAACCTACATAATTTTTTTTCAAATTAATTAATTTTCTATGCCATTTCCATTTTAACACCAGGTTTTTTTTTTCATTTCCAATTCTCTTTATATACAGAAGATCACTTCAATATATAATTAGTAAAGACCTCATCAGTTTGTGCCCACACAGAAACGCAAAGTATAAAAATACTGTTTCAGTACTAGTTATAGCATCACTTCGCTTTAGACGACACATTAGGGACAGGTCCCACATGGGGTGTAAGTACACAGTGACTCCTGTTGCTGATTTAACAATTTGACACTCCTGTTCATGGCGTCAGTAATCTCCCTAGGCTCTAGTCATGAGTTGCCAGGGCTATGGAAGCCTTTAGAGTTCGCTGACTTTGATCTTATTCCGATAGGGTTATAGTCAAAGTGGAAGTTCTCTCCTCCCTTCGGAGAAGGGTACCTCCTTCTTTGATGGCCCCGTTCTTTCCACTGGGATCTCACTCACAGAGATCATTCATTTAGGTCTTTTTTTTTTTTTTCCATGATATCTTGGCTTTCCATGCCTACAATACTCTCATGGGCTCTTCAGCCAGATCTGAATGCCTTGAGGGCTGATTCTGAGGCCAGAGTGTTGGATTTCTTTTGCAGTATAATCCTACTTAATAATTTCTGTTAAATGCTAATGTTTCTCTTTCTAGAAATTCTGATATTTATTTTTAAAATGTACTTAATATAATATAGTTGCTGGCCAAATAACATTTAAGCCAACAACAGATCACATATAACGGTGGTACTCTCAAAATTCCTATCACCTACTTATGTCTTAACATTGTGCTACAGCTGCCAATTCAGTACAGTAGCATACTGTATAGGTTTGTAACCCAGCTTCCCACTAAGCAGACATTGGGAGCCAGTGGTGATTGCTCAGGTAGTTGGATTCCTGCTTCGCACATGAAAGATCTGGATTGCCTTCTGGCTCCTGGCTTTTGAGCTTTTGTGGAGTGAACCAGCTAATGGAATCTCTACCTCTGTCTCTGCCTCAAGTAAAGAATTTTTTTTAAAGCCAAAAAAAAAAAAATCCATACATTTTTGGCTGTATGAAGAAATTTTACTTTTCAGAGGGTGTGAAAAATTAGTTTGAACAAGTCATATCCTGGAAGAGGGAGGGCCTTACCAATTACATCTTGCTCATACCCTAGTAATGTTGAAGCTCCTTTTTTGTTCTTGTTCTTTGTCCCCAAATTCTTGGGTTTCATATTTTTTTTTTTGGACAGGCAGAGTGGACAGTGAGAGAGAGAGAGAGAGAGAGAAAGGTCTTCCTTTTGCCGTTGGTTCACCCTCCAGTGGCCGCTGCGGTTGGCATGCTGCGGCTGGCGCACTGCGCTGATCCGATGGCAGGAGCCAGGTGCTTCTCCTGGTCTCCCATGGGGTGCAGGGCCCAAGTACTTGGGCCATCCTCCACTGCACTCCCTGGCCACAGCAGAGAGCTGGCCTGGAAGAGGAGCATCCGGGACAGGACCGGTGCCCCGACCGGGATTAGAACCTGGTGTGCGGGCGCCGCAAGGCGGAGGATTAGCCTAGCGAGCCGTGGCGCCGGCCGGGTTTCATATTTTGATTCCTTAATCTCAGATTCCTTGTCTTAATCCTTGATCTCTTATTTCATTTAATCTTCTTTGGGGGTTCTGATTTTTTTCTACTTTTCCCCTGAACTTCTGACTCATTGCTATATTTTGACATATAAAATGGTTTGATTCTTTAGTCCTTGGTTAATTACCTCATTATCTTCCCTTATTAATTCATTTATTTGACAAACAAATTACTATGCAGTTGTATTGAAGGATCACTATGTGTCATGAAAAGTATACATAGAAAGCTTTAATTTGAGGAATCTCATATTATGGAGGTAGGAGAAACCCAGAAACAGGAACAGCACATTACAGTTGTGCAAAGCCTACCATAGAGGGATGAACACAGACAGAGCTTAGTGAACACTGCTAGGGCTAATTAGAAGAGGCTTCCTAAAGGTGGTGTCATTTATGATGAGTCTTAAATAACAGAGGTATATTGTTCAGAAGAACAGACGGTGAGAGGCATTCTAGATTGAGGCAAAGACATAGAAATAGAGAAGCATGTTTTATTAGGAGAACAGTGATATGTTTTTGTGGCTGAACTATAAAGTGAATGAGTTGAAAAGAGAGGAGATGAGTCTTGGGAAATACATTTGAATGAAATTATGATGGGACTTAATATGTTATCATAATAACCTTGAGACATGCATTAGGAAAAGAAGAGCCAAGGCCCACATAAGGTATGGCTTTCTATCTTAGGGAGATCAGTCTAATTGCAGTGGGAAGGATTAAAAAGAGTGCATAGGTCATTAGTGTGAACTTGATGAATTAGGCATCTACAGTATAGCATTATACCAGGTGTGGCAGTTACTCCTAGTTCCTAGTAATAGAATCTTGATTTTCGATTACAGCAATATGCCTGGATATTAATATCCCACCTCCTAGACTACCATGAACACACTTTTGGTCAATGATATCTAAATGAAAATCACTAGGTGAGGATTCAAGAACATTGCTTGAAAGGTATACTGTTGACTGCCATGGTCTGTCAGGTTCTTGCCCTTGACCTTCTGCCCTTACACTTATTACTACTTGAAATATGATTAGAAAACCTGTTGGTGTGATTGACATTTTGTAAGTTTGAGTGGAAACCATCCAATAAAGATGGTGGAGAAGAAAAGTTGAATGACTTTTGGTCTTTGGTAATCCTTGATTGCTCACTAGTCCTGAATTTTCTTATCTCCAAGTTTTATGCTACATAAAGAAAATAAACCATATCTTGTTTAAGATACTATTGGTTGGAATTTTTTGAAGGATTTATTTATTTGAAAGAGAAAGAGACAGAGAGGTCTTCCATCCCCTAGTTCACTCTCCAAATACCCACAATTTCTTAGGCTGGGCCTGGCTGAAACCTCTATCCTGGTCTTCCATGTGAGTGGCAGGGGCCTGAATACTTGGGCTATTATCTACTGCTTTCCCAGGTGCATTAGAAGCGAGTGGAATCAGACGCATACAAAGCCACTGGGACTCAAGCTGCCACTCAGACATGGGATGCCAGTCTTACAATGTAGACTTGGTCTAGTAGTGTACCACAACACAGGCCCCTATTGTTTGGATTTTGTGTTGTGTGAGCTTCAATAATTTCTAAGTAATAGTTTGGAAAATAGAAAATGTTGTTTTGAAATAAAAATAATAATGTGGATGGAGAAAGAAGAGAAGAACTCGAACTGAGAATGATTTCTAAATAACATTGAAAGCAGTTGGTTTCATAGGGTGAAATAGCTTTGATCAATAGTGTTCTGGATTGGGAGATTAAGAGGGATACCATACACCCATTTATAGAGATGGAAAATTTTCCCACATGGTATCATATAATCTTAACCAGGTCCAATCTATTTCTCTGCTGTTTCAAATGGTTGCTTGTCCTACCATTTAGCCTGACTCAGACCTTTGTTGAGAAAATATCTGTCCCTCTTCACAGCTGCTTTTGTGGTCCAAGAAGTATGTTTCCTGTTTTGGTAGAAAATTTGTCAGGCTACTTACTTTTTACAAAAAGAGTATTAAGCCTGCCACTTCACTCTTTGATATCTAAAGTGAATGGATCTTTCTGCTATCAATAATATATAATGTCTACACATTGGATATGTAACAGGGAACTCAAACATAATTGATTGTTACTCTGCAGCTGCCAAAAAATGTGATTAAGACAATGGATATTTAAGAGAAGGAGGCAATGCAACACATTAGCTACCCATTCTTCAAGGTGTTCTAAAAATCCTTTCCTGTTGTCAAGTTAAATACTGCAACTAGAAAAAAGTGTGCTAGGGCTGTATAAGTTTAGGTCCTAGGAAGAAATTCTTTTCCTATTGGCTTTTATCAAGAATTGATAAAAGTTGACAAAAAATGCTTATGATTTATTGAGTCCTGCACTAAACATGTAGCATGCGTCACATATCCAACTCACGCAGCTTAGTTACCATATTAGGATTTCCTCGTTAGATGAGGAAACAGAGGCTCATGAATTAATAAATTTTCAAAATGTTACATAGCTTGCAACTGTAGTTGACACTTCATACCCTCAGTTCTGAAACTTGAGGTCCTCTTTTTAAAATTTTATTATACCAGAGTTGGTAGAATAACAGCCCTGTAAAGGTGCCCACATTACAGCACCAATGAATGCTACGTCGCATGATTAAATCACAGACATTGAGATGAAGGGATTATCTTAGATTATTTGGATGGGTCTAACCTAATCACCTGGATTCTTTTTTTTTTTTTTGACAGGCAGAGTGGACAGTAGAGGGAGACAGAGAGAAAGGTCTTCCTTTGCCGTTGTTTCACCCTCCAATGGCCGCCGCGGTAGGCACGCTGCGGCTGGCGCACCACGCTGTTCCGATGGCAGGAGCCAGGTGCTCCTCCTGGTCTCCCATGGGGTGCAGGGCCCAAGAACTTGGGCTATCCTCCACTGCACTCCCTGGCCACAGCAGAGAGCTGGCCTGGAAGAGGGGCAACCGGGATAGGATCGGTACCCCGACTGGGACTAGAACCTGGTGTGCCGGCGCCGCAAGGCGGAGGATTAGCCTACTGAGCCACGGTGCCGGCTATCACCTGGATTCTTAAAACAGGATGACCTTTCCTGATTTCGGAGAGTCAGGCACATGACAAATAACGAATGGTCAAAGAGATATAACTTTATTTGCTTTGAAGATGGAGAATGAGAGGCAGGAATCAAAGAAACTAGACAGCCACTAGATATTGGAAAGGCAAGGAAGTGGGTTCTCAAAATTCTGAAAATAACAAATCTGCTGATGTCTTGAGCTGGGTCTAGTAAGACCCATGTTGGGCCCATTCAGAACTGAAGGATAATAAATTTGTTCTTTTCTAAGCCATTAAGTGTATGGTAATTCATGATGGCAACAATGAAAACGTAACTCATGCTGAGCCTCCAAGATGTTTGTTAAATTTTGTCTCCTTTTTAGTTTTGGAAAAATTTCTATTCAGTCACAAATTGCATGCTATTTATTCAAAGCACAGTGATTTTTCCATTTTACTTGGAATGATCAGAAGACCAGAGCCAGTTTTAGGGTTAAATTATACCTATGTTATAAGAAAAATATACTTTATTTTTCTATTTTTATATGATTTCTGATATCTTCTTATATCTTTATTTTCATTTTCCACATATATTCTCACATGTATTTTTATATAAAATTTTTGCTGAGAAAGAGAGAAAGACACACCCAACTGGTTTTATGAGTTGAGAGGTATTTTAGTAGTGTTAAGGGATGTGTATGACTGCTTTTTAAAAAAAACTTAAAATATCATTCTATTTCTCCCCAATTTTATAAAAGCCATGCAAATGTTTATTGTTAGAGTTATTACTTTATACCACCATTGTCATTTGTTTGTCATAGGCACCTGTCAGAGCTATTTATTTCAGATAGCATGCAAATTTCATTTCAGAAATGCAACCCTCATTTAGATTAGGTTTCTGTAAAATTAAACCTGGACTGTGTTATTGTAATAATACTACTTTCAATTGTAGTGGGGTGGCTGATAAAAACATTTGAGAATTGAATCCATTGAAGACATAGATTTCTAACACAAATGAGGTTTGGTTTGCACCTTGCTGAGCATACAAAAGATAGGCTGATCACATTGTCAGAAAGGAGCCACATCATTAATCAGAGCTCTGTTCTTGCAGGACTGAAAGTGAATTAGGGAGTCATGATTTCAGAAAAAGAAAAATAGCCTTCTGCCACCTCCATTGCAATATTTGTGTTACTAGGCAACAAAATTCTCCTATTTAGCAAAACCCTAATGATGCTGGCAGCACAGTCTTGGAAAAATGCTTAATACAACTTCATTATCCCCACCACTTTTGCCGCACTGCATATGCAGTGCCTGATTAGGGATAACGAGAAGTAGAGTGAGTGCTGTTTGCTGCACCTGCATCTAAAAGACCAAATAAAGTATTGATTTGGATGAATCTAATGATGGTCATTTAATGTGTTTATCTACTCAGAGCCTTCATTTGAACTGACAAAGAATGCGGGACAACCCACTGTTAAATGTGTCCTCCAGTTGTAAAACCTTAATGATTCTGTCATGCCCAGTCACAGAGGCACAAAAATTGACATTGTTGTTACCAACTCTATTGATACCTGGTATGGTCTTTCTTTAAGGATAATTTTGAGGAAAACTGAAAATAAAATCACCTGTTAGTTTCATGATGTCTTTTGAAACTTGAAAAACTTCCTTTCTGTATTAAAGTTTCCATATTTCTGCAGAAAATCTAATTTTAATACATTAGAAAGTTTGTTTCTTATTTGCTAGTTTCCATGCTGAGAAGTTGCTACGAAGGATGACTGGTATGTGTAAATACTCTCTCTTTTTTTTTTTTTGACAGGCAGAGGATAGTGAGAGAGAGAGACAGAGAGAAAGGTCTTCCTTTTTTTTCCGTTGGTACACCCTCCAATGGCTGCCATGGCCAGCGCACTGCGCTGATCTGAAGGCAGGAGCCAGGTACTTCTCCTGGTCTCCCATGGGGTGCAGGGCCCAAGCACTTGGGCCATCCTCCACTGCACTCCTGGGCCATAGCAGAGAGCTGGCCTGGAAGAGGGGCAACCGGGACAGAATCCGGCGCCCCAACCGGGACTAGAACCCGGTGTGCTGGCGCCGCAAGGCGGAGGATTAGCCTGTTGAGCCATGGCGCCGGCCAAATACTCTCTTTTCTTTTCTTTTCTCTGCTTTCTACCCTTGCCCTTTCTTCTAGATATGAGGTTTCTAAGGGTTATCACTGTGGACCAGATGTGAAAGAAAGATGTGCTGAAAAGAAAATCCATGACTATGTTGGGTCACAATCTTTTCAGAGGTTTTTATTGACTAATAAGTGACATTTATGTCATAGCACTTTGAATTCACAAAGCAATTTAGATGTATCTTTCCATTTTTCAAACCATCTGTATTCATCTCTATGATTGAATGCAGTTTTATAGTGCCTGAATATAGAGACAGACAGGAGAAATAGTTAATATTTCTGACTGCCATTTCTATGGTGACCTGCAGCATTTAGAGCATGACATGCTACACAATTTTCTATGAGAAGGAAAAATCACCTTGGAGAGTATAGTGTGAGGTTGACTTCTTAAAAATCTTATCCCAGCCCCCCTCAACCTTGAAATAAAAAAGGATTAAAAGAACAAGCTTCTGAGATTCAGGCAGAGGTTTGATTCATGTTGAATTTATGTTTGATTCACATTGAATATATCTCCATAACTTCTTCATACAAGAGAGGTAGAATAAAGAAAGTCAGCATTTGAATTCAGATTGGCTAACAGTGACAGGTAAAAGAATTTTGTGGTTCTTGACTAGTTGAGAGGGTAACATATCAGTTTGATAAAAAAATTTATTGGGAAGCAGTTTTGCACTCTTTTTTTTAAGATTTTATTTATTTATTTGAGAGGTAGAGCTACAGACAGCAAGAAGGAGAGACAGAGAGAAGTGTCTTCCCATCTGCTGGCTCACTCCCCAAATGACCGAAATGCCCAGAGCTGAGCTGATCAAAGCCAGGATCCAGGAGCTTCTTCCAGGTCTCCCACATGGGTGCAGGGGCCCAGGCACTTGGGCAATCTTTTACTGCTTTTCCAGGCCGTAGCAGAGCTTGGTCAGGAAGAGGAGCAGCTGGAACATGAACAGGTGCTCATATGGGGTGCCAGCACTGCAGGCAGAGGATTAACCTATGGTGCCATAATGCTGGCCCCAGTTTTGCACTTTTAATGCTATTTGGTGAGAAAAGAGTTGTTGAAAAACTCTGCTTGTTCTTTAAACTCAAGCACTGGGGAGAGCAGCAAGATGGCGGAATAGGAAGGGAGCACACTGATAGTAGGGGAAGACACAGGTTAATAAAAGTGGAGATACTGCAGGGTCAAGGAAGAGTAGGGGAAGAAACAGCAGAGGAAACTCTTCCGGACCTGCGTGGAGAGTGTGGGAGCCCAAGTTCGGGATACCAGCGGTAGACTCAATACACCAGTGCTGGAACGCGAGGTGAGCTGAACCTCTATAGCCCTAGACACTGGCAGGGAAGCAGAAAGAGGAGACTAGAGGGAACGAGGCTTGAAACCCCGTGGGGAAAATTTCACCAGGCTAACTAGAAGAGAGAGAAAAGAAAAAAAATGACTGATACGGACACGAGTTTCTCTCTCTCCGCTCACCTCTCAAAGGCGAGCAAGACAAAGAGCAGGCGCCATTTTGGACATACGTCATAAGCAGGGCGAACTCAGGTCTGCACCGACCCTGAGCCTAGCAGAAAAACCTGACTCTGGGGGCGGGTGAAATAACAGGAGATTAGCATCTAACTTGGCAACCCAGTGGGAGACTGCAGGAGAATTGGAGCCCACACTGAGGGCAGCAAAGATTCCCTGTGTGGTCCTTGGGAAAGAGCTTCCGATCTCTGGCTCCTGAGGGTATATCATTCACCTGCTAACTACCTCCAATTCTGTTCAGCTGTGTGGAATTACTTCCCTTTTGAATCAAAAAAAAAAAAAAAAGAATGAAAGAAAGAGAGATTTAACAAGCCTAAACTGGGAGTGTCATCTTTGGTACACCCTCAACACTGAGGAACCAAACAGAGCTCTCAGTCCACACTCATCTCAAGCCTCTAAGGCTCCACCGAAAGCAGACAGTCCACTTAACCTAGAGCCATAGTATAACAAGAAAAAACACCACAGTGAAGAAACCAAATATCTCCAACATGCCAAACAACAAACGCAAAAACCAAGCTAACAAGAACAAGGAAGACACTATGACGCCCCCAAATGTAAAATACACCCCATTTCAAGATTATGAAGATGATGAGATAGAAGAAATGCAAAAAGCGGATCTCAAAAAACTGATAAGAACATTAAGAAGTTCTCAAAAACAAATTCTTGAACTACAGAAATCCTTAATGGACAAGATAGAAAATCTCTCTCGTGAAAATGAAATATTAAGGAGGAATCAAAATGAAATGAAACAACTAGTAGAACAAGAAACTGTGATAGTGACGAGAAATCATAATGAAATGAAGAACTCAATAGATCAAATGACAAACACATTAGAGAGCCTTAAAAACAGAATGGGCGAAGCAGAAGAGAGAATATCGGAATTAGAAGACAAGGAACAGGAAAGGAAATAGGGAAACCAAAGAAAAGAAGAGGAAATTAGAAATCTAAAAATATTGTCGGGAATCTACAGGATACTATTAAAAACCTAACATTCGGGTTCTAGGAGTTCCTGAAGGCATGGAGAGGGAGAAAGGATTAGAAGGCCATTTTAGTGAGATAATAGCAGAGAACTTTCCTGGTTTGGAGAAGAACAGAGACATCCAAGTACAGGAAGCTCACAGAACCCCTCGTAAACATGACCAAAAGAGATCCTCACTACGACATGTTGTAATCAAACTCACCACAGTGAAATATAAAGAGAAGATTCTAAAATGTGCAAGAGAGAAACGCCAGATTACTCTCAGAGGATCCCCAATTAGACTCACAGCAGACTTCTCATCAGAAACCCTACAGGCTAGGAGGGAATGGTGAGACATAGCCCAGGTACTAAGAGAGAAAAACTGCCAGCCCAGAATATTATATCCTGCAAAGCTCTCATTTGTGAATGAAGCTGAAATAAAGACCTTTCACAGCAAACAGAAATTGAAAGAATTTGTTGCCACTCGTCTGGTCCTGCAAAAGATGCTTAAAGATGTGTTACACTCAGAAACACAGAAACACGGTCATCAATATGAAAGAAGGTAAAGGAAGGAAACCTCACAGCAAAAGATCACAGGAAGCTCAATTTCTCTTTGACATAGAATTAAACTCTGATGTTCTGTTAAAGCAATGTGTTAATCTATTATGTTCTCTTGATGTCTGTTCAATTCTAATTGTTCAAAAACAGCTGAATTTTTATTAAGAGTTATGGGTTATTTAAATATGTGCTTATTTTCAAAGATTTGAATAATCACCTTGTAAAAATGATCAAATTTGGTCTATGTTATGTCATGATTTTAAGGAATCTTATTTCAACCAGATATTTTGGATTTTGAGCCTTCTTGGCATTCTTGACCGGCATTCAAAAAATCAAAGTTCCAAACAATCTGGACTCTAAAATTTCCAGTAAATCTTGGACTTTGGTTTTTCTAATTTGGGCCAAACTGAAAAAATCGAAGGACCTATATCTCTCATCTTATAGAGACACCAACTAATCAGGCTATTTGGATTATATTAGAAGTACTTTCAAGATGTGACGTGTTACTAAATTTTAAGTTTCTATAATGGAAAATGCTATTAATACAAATGTTTGAGAAGTAAAAAGTCTAATGATCTTGTGTTACTAGACATGATAGTTATCTTAATGAGAAAGCCCCAGAGGCCTAAAGGGTTAAATACTTGTAAAATCCTACAGGTGCTTTCAAAAATACTGTGAAGTAATCAAGTGCCTCTTGTTGGTTGATGAGTTTATAATTTTAAACATGGCGATTTAAAGTCTTTTGTCATCCACAGTTATATATGACTTGATGCTCATAAAACTAAAGCGTTGTTGGTTCTGTGTTTAGCTGTCCTCCTATAGGTTCCTATGGACTTTTTCCAGCCACTTCTATTGTATTCAGTACTTTGGGATGGCTCTGTAAACAGATGAAGCCAATAATGTATTGACAGTACCAACTGAGAGAAAGTATGGTTAACTGAGGTTACTAAAAACAAAAAGCAATTCAAATCAATTGGCAATCTACAAAAAGAGTTAAAGATTTTAAAAGCTATTATTAAAATTGCTATATTTGTCTATTATTTTATGTTATATGTGTGTACATATTGTATGTCCACATGGGGAAAATTTTATTAAGAATTTTATTTTAAATGGCTTATAGATAAGATTGTCCATAAATTTAAGCTGCTAAAATTAATCAAAGATACATTTTAATTCGTGTGACCTGAATCTCTGCATCATATGTTTTGTACTTGTTGGTAGAAAGAAACTAAAAACATTTTAGATGGTTGTGCTTAAGTTTACTGGTCAACAAACTACACCATGTTAGATATTTAAGAGGTGTTTTCAAATACATGATTCTTAAAATTTATAGAAGGCATTGGACCTTCTGGTAAATGTTTTCTTAAGTTGTTATCTAATGGTTGAAACTGTTTGCTAAGTATTCATGTGATATTGCTATTGTCAGCAAGCGATCTAGGACTTGCTCCCTCATTTCTCTATTCTAAGCCCAACTTGTTCTTTCATTTCTCTATTCTCCTCAAGCTAGGAAACTAATTCTATTAGGAAGGAATCTGTAGGACGCACAATTTAATCTTTAGACCTTATAAAAGAGATGGCTAACATTTTTCTGTAATAGCATAGCCAAAATAAGAGCTTAAATAAATAATCTCATAGCGAGATTTACTTCGCAATCAGCGAAGTATACAGTAAGTAGAAAAAACCTCCCTTTCAGACCAAAGGGAAAGAAAGTTTTAAAGTGAGAATATAATTTTCTTCATGGGCATTGTCTACCTTAGAAAAACTACTACAGAACATGCCTATGACTATAGACTTGTAGTTCAGGCCACTGAAGATTAGAGAGGGGACTTGGGCACTCCCTTGACTTGCATCCTCTGGTCTGCTTTAACACAAACCAGGAGGAAAAGAAAGCTAGGCATCAGAAGCAATGGGTGGCAGGCCTATTAATGGCTGATCTGTACAGTGATCTGCCCTCAAGGAGACCCAACAGGCCAGTCCACTACAGTGGCTTTCAATGTGGTAAGCCAGGGCTTCAGCAGAAGTCAGCTTGTGAAGAGCCCTGGCAGCTCTGCCAAGAGTTGGATCACTGGAAATGGACCTGCCCTGGAGTCGAAGGATGCCCAGATCTTATTGGCTCTAAGCTGAAAAGCCCTTCACTCAGCCCAACTTCCAAAGTGACCACTGCAGCTGAGGGGACAGCCAAGTAGAGTCAGCAACATTGCAGGCAGAACTGTAAATTTCTTGTTAGAGATGCCACCTGCCTTTATCTGGACAGCTCTCCTCCCAGGCCAGCTAAGTAATGAAAGTCAACAGGGTGCCTTCCCCTAGGAGGTTCAAACCTCCCTTAGGATATACCCCATGTGAAGAGATAGATAGGTCTGGGCCTCTTAAATTACAAATCCTAAAGCCCACCAGATTATTATCAAGCCCCTTCTGTCAGGTTCTATTTGCCTCTCAATCAGAAAACTTAATTGTAGCTTAGACAGCACCTTTCTTAGCTCCTCTAATAATGACTCTGTCCTTTGTTCTGGACTCTGTCTAGCGCACTTGGGCCTCATTCCTTCGTAATCATAACCTCTACTCTACCACCAATGGCTCTACTCCCAACCTGTGTGTACTGATGGTCCTCTTCCCCACTTAATGCTGTATAATTGTTCAAACCTGGTAAATGCCACTCTTAGGATCATTGGTTACTATCCTCACTCTGTCTTTTATGAGCTTGTCTAAATATGATCAGAGTCGGCGACCTTGGAAGGCTTCCATAGCCTTGGCAACTCATGACGACAGCCTAGGGTGGTTACTGGCACCATAAACTAGAGTGTCAATTTGTTGGGTCAACAACAGGAGTCACTGTGCACTTGCTCCTCATGTGGGATCTCTGTCCTTAATGTGCTGTACATTTTGATTTAATGCTATAACTAGTACTCAAGCAGTATGTTGCACTTTGTGTTTCTATGTTGGTGCAAACTGTTGAAATCTTTTCTTAATATATACTTAATTGGTCTTCGGTATATAAAGAGAATTGAATATGAATCTTGATGTGAGTGGAAGGGGAGAGGGAGCGGGAGAGGGGAGGGTTGCGGGTGGGAGGGAAGTTATGGGAGGGGGAAGCCATTGTAATCCATAAGCTGTACTTTGGAAATTTATATTCATTAAATAAAAGTTAAAAAATATTAAAAATCTTTGCTTATTCTTAATAATCATAGGTTATATAAAATATGTCTTGTATCGATGGATTTGGAAAACTTGTCATGAATTCATACCACCTCTCCTGAGTCAAGTATTCCAATTTTCCATCTGCCCTTAGAAGATGTGAAATTTTCTTTTTAACAATGTGTCCTGGTAGCAATAATGAAAGGAGATGAGCAGGCAGGTTTTTTTTAATATGTGCCTATGGATTATATGCATTATGAACCTTCACCACAAAGTTAGGAAGCTGTTCTTTTCTCTGTTTTACAAATGAGAACACCTAAGGCTCAAAAGAATATTTTAATGGGTTCTAGGTCACCTAACAAAAATGAGAGGGCACAGATTGAAAATCAGTTTTTTTCTGACCTTAAGACATTATTTTTACTATGCTTGCATTTTGAATATTAATGCATGGTTCTGAGATTCAGGTCATATGCTTAATTCATGTTGAATATGTCTCCTATTTATGAAAGCAGAAAGGGCTAATTTGGTTACTAGTTTCTCTTCTAAACTGTACTCAACTACAATGTAAATGTACATATTATTGAGCAATTATAGAAAAATTAATCCACAAGGGTAGCTCCTCTTGATGCTTTTTAAGGAGAGAATTCTGGCCATTTGCCCATTATGATGTTACAATTTAAACTTAATACAGATGGGAGAGTATTTCAATGAGTTGCTAATCTTGAAGCACTTTGCATATGTGATTGCCTTAATTGTGCAGAAATTTATCTTTTAAAGAAGATTCTCATATTCCTTAACTTTTCATTTGCTGCAGCATTAGAAAAATGATGTTCCTAAAAAAATGAACATCTGATTCCTAAATCCTGAAGATTCTGCTTCTGATACTCCAGTTCATGTTATTATGTGTTGGTTTCCTTCTATATACAGATGAATATTTAGGAGGTTTAGGAAGATTTGTTGTGTATATTTGTTTCATATTGCAATTATGATATAATAGCACACAAACTAATAAATATATTTTAAGCAAAAAATGTACAATTTAAACAACCCCACTTCTTTAAATTCATGAATGTTCATAATAAGGGAAATACATTCTCTTCAAGTATCTACACATTACATCTGCAGTTATCCAGTTGCAAATGGGTTAAATTCTTTTTTTCCCCAACCAAAATCTTGAATAGATGTATATAAAACAAATTGTGCTACTACTAGTTAGTTTTCAGTGGATGTAAAGATTCTTACTATTATACTCTAGCAATATTGCTTATAATTATAATATTAAAAGTAAGGTTATAAAACTTTAAAAGCTTTCATAAGTGGCTGATGAAATGCATTCTTCTTAGGAATTGGTAAATCAATCATTGGATTATAAATTCATGCATATAGACACATATCCCAGCCTCTGAGAGATTTTTACTGTGATTTATTTTTTCTATACAGTCTCTTCATGTTTTTCCATTTTTAGGAGTTTACTTGAGGGGTCCATTGTGACTTTTTAGAAAATTAAATGTTCAAGTCACCAGGATACCACATCACTAGTGAATAGTTTTACAACATTAATTCTATTCAGGGCTAAGAAACTTCTTGCTTTTCAAGACTTATAGTCCCTTCCAATATCTGTTTGATATGTTCAGGGATACCATGAACTGGTGGCAGTAATTGTTATAGCAGCCATCTGATATACTGGATTTCATTCAGTTTGGATTTTCAAATGTCTATAAATTTCAAAATAAGGATTTTTGTTCATCTCATAACAAGTCACAAATTGGTACACATCTGCCATCTTTATTGATTCTTGATACCTTCCTACTATTAATTTAGGGCACTGCATGCCCGAGTTCTGGTAGATTGGCTCTAGGTCATTGAAAACCTGAAGCCCATTCTCTAGGAGCTGGTCTTTGGTCAAGTTTAATGAGAATCCAATTTGAGTCAGATGTAGTGACAAGCCTTTTCTAGTATGGTGCCTTTATTGTTATAAATTTTATATTAAATTTATTGAACTATTTCAGAAATTGGATGTAAAATTATAAAGTCTTCTGAATAGACATGTACTCTATAGAATACTATACAGCAGTCAAAAACAATGAAATCCGGTCATTTGCAACAAGATGGAGGAATCTGGAAAACATCATGCTGAGTGAATTAAGCCAGTCCCAAAGGGACAAATATCATTTGTTTTCCCTGATCAGCGACAACTAACTGAGCACCAAAGGGGAAACCTGTTCAAGTGAAATGGACACTATGAGAAACAGTGACTTGATCAGCTCTTGTCCTGACTGTTGATGGACAATTTAATACTTTATCCCTTTTAGTATTTTTTTTTGTTCTAGTACTATTGGTTGAATTCTGTAATTAACACATAATTATTCTTAGGTGTTTAAATGTTAACTGAAAAGTGATCCCTGTTAAATATAAGAGTGGGAATAAGAGAGGGAGGAGATGTACAATTTGGGACATGTTCAATTGGACTTGCCCCAAATGGTGGAGTTAGAAACGTGCCAAGGGATTCCAGTACAATCCCATCAAGGTGGCATGTACCAATGCCATCTCACTAGTCCAAGTGATCAATTTCAGTTCACAATTGATCACAAAGATGGGTCTAAGAGTCAAAGGGATCACACAAACAAGACTAGTGTCTGCTAATACTAACTGATAGAACCAAAAGGGGAGAGAACAATCCATCATGGGAAGCGGGATACACAGCAGACTCATAGAATGGCAGATGTCCTAAATAGCACTCTGGCCTCAGAATCAGCCCTTAAGGCATTCGGATCTGCCTCAAGAGCCCATGAGAGTATTGTAGGCATGGAAAGCCAAGACGCTCTGGAAAAAAAAAAAAAAAAAAGACCTCAATGAAAGATCTCTGTTAGTGAGATCCTAGTGGAAAGAACGGGGCCATCAAAGAATGAGGTACCTTTCTCTGAAGGGAGGAGAGAATTTCCACTTTGACTATGACCCTGTTGGAATAAGATCAAAGTCGGTGAACTCAAAAGGCTTTCATAGCCTTTGCAACTCATGACTAGAGCCTAGGGAGATTACTGACGCCATAAACAAGGGTGTCAAATTGTTAAGTCAACAACAGGAGTCACTGTGTACTTACTCCTCATGTGGGATCTGTCCTTAATGTGTTGTCCAATGTGAAGTAATGCTATAACTAGTACTGAAACAGTATTTTACACTGTGTTTCTGTGTGGGTGCAAACTGATGAAATCTTTACTTAATATATACTAAATCAATCTTCTGTATATAAAGATAATTGAAAATTAATCTTGATGTGAATGGAATGAGAGAGGGAGCGGGAGATGGGAGGGGTGCGAGTGGGAGGGAAGTTATGGGGGGTAAGGTATTGTAATCCATAAACTGTCCTTTGAAATTTATATTTACTAAATAAAAGTTAAAAAAATAGAACAATTAGGACCTAATTCATAGCAACACAACTCCCTACAGAATACATCATAACAAGTCTTTTAAAATATAAGACAAGAAAAGGGCATACAGTGATTTAGGTAAATAAAAACTATAATTGGATATATTTTAAAAAAAGAAATTTACAGAGCAATTACTGGTGGATTTAAGAGAAAATAAACAATTTCCTTAAATCGTCTTTTACATAGTCAGACTGTCTTACATGTATATGTATTTAGACAATGTGCAAACATGGCAGACATTTAAAAAACTGTGTAAATAAAAATTATTTAAAAGAGAAGTAGTCATGGAAAAGTCTTAAATTTTTTGAAAAATTTTTTTTTCCCAGAAACAGTACACAGAATAAAGTTAAATATTAGGAAAACACTTCTCTGTGATAACGAATCATAGTTTGCAATGGCTGCAGGGAACTCTTTGTCTTCTGAAAAATCATGGACTGCACCATGGGAGTGAGTAGAGACCTCATAGAGAAGTTGTAGGGAATTTCGCCTATCCAGGAGGTAATAAGCTTGCACCAGGATGTTAATTAATATATTAATACAATGTGTCCTACACTGAGTCTAATTATAAAACATGTCTGCTGAACTGTTTTGCAACATAGTTGATTCACATTCTGGTACAAGCTCCTTATTTCGTTAAGGACCTGATTTGGAGGTTTGGCCACTGATCTTCCAGCCATATTTGAGAAATATTGACATACAGCAGTGTTTCTCAATCTAGGCACTTTTGACAACTTGGTTAGCTTGCTGTTTGTAATGTGGGTTGTCCTGTCTAGGATGTGTGTGGAATGGTCACCAGCATTCACAAGCCAGTACTCACTAGATACCGCTGGGGAACCTGTAGTTAGTTGTGACAATGAAAAGTACCTCCAGAGACTGCCAAAGGTCCCACAATGTGGGGAAGGGACAAGACTGCCCCAGTTTGTGAACCACAGTTTCTTAATTCCCCATGTGATCTTTGTTCATTTTCCAAAGCTTTATTTATTTATTTGAAAGAATTACAGAGAGAATGGTAGAGGGTGAGGGGGCAGAGAGAAAAACAGAGAAAGAGAGAGAGATCTTTCATCCACCGGTCTACTCCCCAGATGAGCACAACCAGAACCAGGAGCTTCTTCCAGGTCTGCACGAGGGTAGCAGAGGCCCAAGCACTTGGGCCATGTTCCACTGCTTTTCTCAGGCCGTTATCAGGGAGCTGGATCAGAAGTGGAGCATACTGCACAGAAACTGGGTGCCCAAATGAGATACTGGCGTCACAGGCAATGGCTTTAGCTGCTAGGCCACAGTGCCAATCCCTCCCAATGTGATCTTTCTATTGTCACTATTAACAGTATCTGAATGCTAATCTATAGTTAAATCACTAAATATCAGCAATTATTTGGGAACTCAGTCTGTCAGTAAACAATTAGCTTATAAAGTAACAGAGTGTACTTTTGATGGAGCAAGGACAAAAGCCCTAAATGTATTTTTGTCTCTTGCCTGTGTGGCTGAGCTGAGAGCATTCTTTCTCAAAAATGCCTTATCTAACTTTCAGCTCGCCTGTATGCCTGCATTCTTTCTCACATGCAGTACAACCCCACCCACAGCACTTTAACTGCAGAGACTGAGACCTTACTACCCACCCACTCCTGTCTGTAAAGACCCCAGCCTGAGAGAGGGGGTGCTCTCTACCTTCTAGGGTAGTGAGTCCTCCTCGCAGGTTTTGAATACACTTGTACTGGCAGTGAGTTCCTGGTCTGCCTCTCTTTTATCCTGTTTTGACTACTCTTTGTTTTCAATATTAAAACCTGACAACTTTATTCAGAAAACTTCACAAAGTCATTCCTGCTTTTTTGCATTTAGTCTATAAGTGGATGTAAGACCTGGATATGTAACTGAAAATGGATCTAATAGCCACAGGATGATTGAAGTAGCAAATGAATCCGATCCCAGGATTTAATTAGAAATGTTAATTTAAAACGCCCATTTATGATTCCATTAACTATATACTGAAATGTAAGAAAATACGTGCTTGAATAACTGGTCATTAAATACAAAAGACATGTTTCCTTTCTTCTGATTGTTTATAAATAACAGTCGTAACAAGAACGTGATTCTACTACTACTTTGTATTTGGAGACTAAGCTGTGCTTTTCAAAATGCTTTCACATACTTTATGTCCTTTTGTCATTAGTGGGATATCTCTACTATTTCTAGAACCAGCATGTGTGTGTGTGTGTGTTGGCCTCTCTCATTATAAAGTGTACAGAACATAACATTGACCATTGACTCTTCTATGTGCACATATATATATATATATATGCACACACACACACACACTTCAATATTACTTCCTGTCTACCTCCATAAAAGGCAAGTCTGTATTCAACCTGATAAGAGTCAATCTAAGTAATAGTAGAGCCTAAGAAAAACTTCCAGGTTTCAATAGCTGATCCACCAAATTTTTTTTGGTTAAAATAATTTTACATTCTACATAAATCTGAAACCACAAAGTCTTAATGGATTTTGTTGACCTTTTATGTAAGATTTGATTAGTTTTACCCCTTTCTTAGGGTAAATGTCAGACTTAGAGTTGTCAGATTAAGCAGTGGTAAAAAGGGGAATATTATGGAGAATCAGAAATATCAACCTGAAAGTCAGGTCCTTCAAACACACAACATTTTATATTTAATTACATATTTTTATGCTAAAATACAATAAGTGCAAGCCCTTTATCATGTGTTCTATGATAGTATAGCCTTTCTACTTGCTCATTGATGCCAGCTGGATTCCCCAAACTTCCTTTTCTTTATCCTTTGTCTTTCCTGAATATTCAGATTCAAATCAGTAATTTTAAGAGATCTAAGTATTGCCGGTGCCGCGGCTCACTAGGCTAATCCTCCGCCTTGCGGCGCCGGAACACTGGGTTCTAGTCCCGGTCAGGGCACCGATCCTGTCCCGGTTGCCCCTCTTCCAGGCCAGCTCTCTGCTGTGGCCAGGGAGTGCAGTGGAGGATGGCCCAAGTCCTTGGGCCCTGCACCCCATGGGAGACCAGGAGAAGCACCTGGCTCCTGCCATCGGATCAGTGCGGTGCGCCGGCTGCAGCGCGCCTACTGCGGCGGCCATTGGAGGGTGAACCAACGGCAAAAGGAAGACCTTTCTCTCTGTCTCTCTCTCACTATCCACTCTGCCTGTCAAAAAAAAAAAAAAAAAAAACACCCCAAAAAGAGATCTAAGTATTGACTTAAAGGTTCTTTCTGCAATCTACTGAACTGTAACCAAATTAATTTAATTTGAATGGCTCCATTGGCTGAGCTGTTTTAAGAGTTGACTCTCCTGAACTGAGTTTCCCAATTCTTTATCCACTTTGCACATCCTATTTTCGATTTCAGCACCTTTTCTTTTATTCCTTCTTTGCTAAATTAAGTAGTTATTAGTTTAGAAGTAATGATTGAAAAGAATTTCAGAATTTAACAATTCAAATAACTAGAAGAAAATAGTCATTTAATAATTTTTTACACTTGTGCAATTTATGAAGTTACCTACTCTGACATGTTGGGCTCATCTTTATTTCTAAAACTTTTATTTCTTTGAGAGAAAGAGAGAGGGAGAGAAAGAGAAAGAGAGAGATAGATTGATTCCATCTGCTGGTTTGCTCCCCAAATTCCCTACAACAGTTGGGGCTAGGCCAGGGTGAAACAAGAAACCCAGTGGCAGGGACCAAGTACTTGAACCATCACCTGATGCCTCCAGGGTCTGAGTTAGCAAGAAACTGGTTTGGCAGTGGAGCTGGGACTCAAATCCAGGGACTCTGATATGGGATGTGGCCAAGCAGCATTTTAACTGCTGCACCAATCACCCTGTCCCAAGTTTGGTAATAGTCTAATTTTGTTCCAGAATCTACACTCTGGCCTCAGGGCAAGGAACAGACTCCTCTTTGGATGGTCTGTCTGCTTCCTCCATGGAGATTTTCTACCACTGGCCTTGCTATTCCCTTGAGAAACAGAAAGGGGAGAACATCATGGATGAACTCCGAGGGGCTGCTGATTCAGAGAGGGAAAACCAATGCAGAATGAACTAACATACATCTGACAACCCCCTCATCCTTCATTTCCAACCTTACCTCATTTAGTCTTTAAAAACAGGTGGCAGCGCACCATGTAGCAAAACATGACATAAAATAGAATTGGTGTTCACTCTATGCTGTTCAGTTGTGTAATTTACTATCTGGTTTTCTTTACTGACTGTAATTTAACAATGTATGTGTCAAATTTTAACTCTGGAATGACTAATACAACATGTATTATACCTTTTCATATAAAATTTTGGATTCTAAGCTCATATTTTTTGTATGTTTAAATAAACCTATACAATAACATTCATTATTTATGTCCAAGTGATACTATTTGTTGAAGGGAGGAAAGGGGAAAGCAACTATGTATTTGTTCAGACATTATTGTGAACAAAACACAACTCAAATGCATAATATTTTTTATTTTGCTCCATGATGCTTGGCAGATTGCAGTGGGTGGGCATAGTTCCCACTGTCATCCGTCCATGTTAACAGCTGTGTCTGAAGTTACATGTTTCTAAGCCTGCCTAGTGAAATGTGGCTATTTGTATTAAATCTTTCTTTACAATATCAGGCAAGTATCACAGTTATCATGAATGTTATTTGTACATGAGGCTAAAATCAGTGTATTTACTTGCCTAAGTGTGTATCTGCATGTCTGTGTGAGTTTGGCATCAATGCCCTTGTCTATCCCCATCATTCTCCCTGTCTTTAATTCTTTAATGAAATAGAAGTCCTGTAGCATCTCTTAAATGCCTGATTGAGTTAAGCACTAGGGGAAATATCTGGTAGCCCTTGACCTGGATCTCAGCAAAAAGGTTGGAATTATATAAAGGGTAGTTATGTGGCATAAGACAGCTTTTACTTTCAACCAGTTGGTTTCAGATGTGTGCATACAAGGTGAAAAAATGGCACATTAAGAAATATGTTATTATGCATATAGAGCTGGAAGAGAAAATCAAGCAGAGTTTCCTTCTCTGTGCAGCTGGGAGAAGAGGCAGTTGAAGCATAGAAGCCTGATTTAAGTAAAAAGTGCTGAGAGGAGAGGAAGGTAGAAGGAGGAAGATGAGGAGAGATGGGAAGAGATTAAGGATGACTTTAAGCATGGTCTCTGTCCTTTGTTTTATTCTGGAATGGCTCTCTACTCTCAAACTTGAGTCTAACTGGAAGATCTGCTGTTCAAACAGCTAATGCTGTTGCATTATATAAGCACAGATGAAAGAGGAGGATAGATGGGATGAACTTGAGACCCCTTTAGGAGGAGCAGGTACAGGTGACAGATGGTTAGGCCTATGCAGACTCCCTGGTTTCTGACTTCAGGAAGACCTAAAGCTAGTGAGTATATTTTCACATTACTTTATGATAAAAAAAAATCTGTGAGGATACTTTGTGGATGAGATTAACATGTAAACTGGTGGATGATAAGTAAAATTGCCTTCCCTGTGGGTGGTTTTCATCCAACAGTTGAAGGTCTAAATTGAACAAGAGTGATCTCCTCCAGCAAGAAGGAATTCTGCCCACAGAAAGGGTTTACACTTGACCCTGCAACATGGACTTTTTGGACTTGCCAACCTGCAGGATGTCATGAGTTAACCTTTAAATTAAATCTCTCTCCATATACAAGTATTATCATATATACCTCCAATTGTTTCTGTTTTTCTTTTTTTTTTTTTTCTGGAGAACCTTGAATAATACAGAAGATAACCCTATAAAACTTATTATAGAGTTACCTAGAGGATAGAGTTACCTAGAGAAAAAAAACCTGAAACTTAGATGCACAGATGTTATAACATTTAAATATAAATTCTCCCAGAAAAAGATGGGGAGCAGTGTGGACTTCCCAAGACACTGGCATATTGCATACTGTAAATATTCTGATATCCCAGGTAAGTAGATATTTTCAGTTTACAGAGAAATTGAGTCAGAGACGATACCAAGGTACTTCATAGAGTTATTGGAAAATAGAATGAAAAGATAATTAGTTGAATTCAGATTTTTTTGTAATTGTATTTAAGAGGAGCATTTGAAAAGCTTATGAGAACACATACTATGAAAAACACTATTCATGAATTTTGGTATTTTTTTTGCACTAAAAGAAGTAATGTTTTAATTTTAGTTTTCTGTGAACTTTTTGAAGTACTTTTGTATAATCTGCTCAAGGTCTTGGTGCTGGCGAGTGACAGAACTGAGAGTCACCATGTATGTCATTTAAAAATATATGTTCTTTATACTTAAATAGCTTTTTTTTTGAAGTTTTGCTGTTTAGCACCTTTTAACAAATAATTATGATGGTTAGCATTTATGCAGTGCTTTGCTTACAGTGTATCAGCCACTATTTAAAAAACTGTAACTCAATGAATCCCCACAATAGTTCTATTTTACAGATGGGACAGACACGAACTTGTTTTTTCATTTACATCTAATGGGGCTATTTTATGAAGAAAAGATGGAGAAAAGAAACTCATATCTCTTTAAAGACTATTAGAAAACCTACTTTTTCCATTACACTGTGTCTTCCCATAAGAAAACGAAAGTAGTCTTAAAAATGTATAGCTGGAAAGAATGGTAAATCAATCATCTGGCATTATCGAATCTACTTAGTTTTTGAAAACAATTAATGATACATTTATCTATAAATTCTCTTTTCTTATGGTACAAATAATACATATTCAACTGATATTAATATTTTTATAACCTAATTACATATTCACTCAAACAGCCACAAATCTACTCCTCCACACCTATGCAGACATTCATATGGAAAAATATTGATTGTTAGGCCTAATGGTCACCCTTTGCTCTCCTTTAAAATGAAAGAATTGATCACTCTTCTCTTGAAACACTGCCCTGTCTTCCAGGGTATCACCAGCTCTAGTTTTTTTTTTTTTTTTTTTTTTTTTTTTTTTTTTTACTGCTCATGAAATTTTGCTTCTCCCAGATCACTTTGCCCTTTGAAGGCTGGACTGCCTAAGCACTTGGTCATGAACCTCCTATCTTCCCCATTCTTTCTTCAATGTATTTATCCCTACGAATGGCCTTAAAGATCATTTACAGTCTTGCTTACCAATGGTGATATGTTCTGAGAAATGCATCCTTAGGTGATTTTATTGCTGTGTGAACATCATAGAATATATTTACACAAACCTAGATGGTACAGCCTACTATGCACCTAGGTGAGTATATACTATAACATATGCTGCCCATTGTTAACCAAAATATCATTATGCTGTGCATGACTGTATATGTTGACATTGCATAAATCTCTAGCTTATCTTTGGCCCTCTTCAAGCTTGAAGTCCAATTACAAATTTGTATATATAACTACTCTCTCTCTCTCTCTCTTTCTTCATATATATATATACATATATTATATATATATTTCAAAACCTGGTAATCATGCCAAAATTCAGACATTAACATAGTCAAAAGCAAACTTCCTTCTAAATCTATTCCTACTTAGTAAGTGAGAATTCTACCTGTCATTCAGGTCAAAGCTCTTGAGAATCATCTTTCAACCCTACCCTTTTCTCCCAGCACACACCCAATTTTGCCTCCCTTTATTTCGTATTGAATCCAGAAGCATCCATAAAATGCAAATATTCTTCCTTCATAAAATAGCCGCAGTTCAGTTAACACTTGGGATGGCCACCTCCTAAGTCAGAGCTCCTTGTTCAAGTCCCACTCTTTGTTCCTCCATTTCTGATACAGTTTTCCACTAATATACACCCTGGGTTATAGTAGATGATAGCTCAAGTACTTGGGTCCTTGCCACCTACGTAGGATACCCAGTAGAGTTCTAGGTTCCTGGTTTTGGCTCGATACAGCCCTGCCTATTGCAGGCATTTTGGAAATGAACCAGGGCATAGAAAGTCTGTTTCTCTGTCACTGTCTCTCTGCCCGTCAAGTAAAATAAAAATAATTACACAAACATATAAAGTGCAAACTGAATGTGTGCCATACCTCACCTATCTTTTAAGGTTTCTTGGCTTACTCAGAATAAAAGAAAAATTCCTTTCAAAGGGATCCGAAACTTCAAAGTATTTTTTTAAAGATTTATTTATTTATTTGAAAGTCAGAGTTACACACAGAGAGAAGGAGAGGCAGAGAGAGAGAGAGAGAGAGAGAGAGAGAGATGTCTTCCATCTGCTGGTGCACTCTCCAGTTGGCCTCAACGGTAGGAGCTGTGCTAATCTGAGGGCAGGAGCCAGAAGCTTCCTCTGGGTTTTCCATGTGGGTGCAGGGGCCCAAGGATTTCGGCCATCTTCCAGTGCTTTCCCAGGCCATAGAAGAGAGCTGGATGGGAGGTGGAGCAGTTTGGACTTGAACTGGAGCCAATATGGGATGCTGGCACTGCAGGCGGCAGCTTTACCCACTATGCCACAGTGGTGGCCTCAGGACTCCAAAGTATCTTAACACACTCCACTCATTTGTTCTGCTTCAGCCACAGCGGCCTCCATGCTGTTCATGGAACCCTTCAGAGAATCTTCACCTAACGTATATGTTGATGCTGGTCTAAAAGCTTTTCCCCAGATAATGGGACTTGCTCTCACAATCATATGACCATTATGTCTTTGATCAGATATCATACAAGTGATTTCTGATTACTTTTTTTAAAATTTAGGGGTGACATTGTGGTATAGCAGAAAAAGCTATTGCCTGAGATGGCATCCCATGTGGGCACTGATTAGGGTCGTACCGGATACGCTTCCAATCCAGCTCCCTGCTGGTGGCTTGGGATGGGAGCATCAGAAGATGGCCCAGTGATTGGGCCCCTGAACCAATGTGGGAGACCCAGATGGAGCTCCTGGTCCCTGGCTTTGGGCTGGACCAGCATGGCCATTGCTGCCATTTGGAGAGTGAACCAGTAGATGGAAGATTCTCTCTCTCTTCCTCTTTCTCTCTCTCTCTGTCTCCCTCCCTCCCTCCCTCCCTCCCTCCCTTCCTCTCTCTGTAACTCTTATTTTCAAATAAGCAAAAAAAAAAAAAAATCATTTAAAAATTCAATCAGGGCCGGCACCATAGCTCACTTAATTATTCCTCTGCCTGTGGCGCCAGCATCCCATATAGGTGCTGGGTTCTAGTCCTGGTTGCTTCTCTTCCAGTCCAGCTCTCTGCTGTGGCCCGGGAAGGCAGTGGAGGATGGCCCAAGTGCTTGGGCCCCTATACCCGCATGGAGACCAGGAGGAAGCACCTGGTTCCTGGCTTCGGATCGGCATAGTTACAGCATGGCAGCCATTTGGGGGGTGAACCAACAGAAGGAAGACCTTTCTCTCTGTCTCTCTCTCTCACTGTCTAACTCTATCTGTCAAATAAAAAAAAAAATCAGTCACACTCCCCCTACCATACATGTCCTACTTCTCTTCCTTGACATATTTTACCCTATAGCACTTAATTTAACATACTCTTCTTTTGTATATTTGCTTATTAATGAGGACTTCTCTCTCTTTTTCTCTAGCTTGCAAGCTCAATGAGGGTAGATACTTTAACCCCTCACCCCCACCCCTACTATTACATCTCCACTGTAAGAGTGCCTTATCTTTATAGTGGGGGCTTAGTAAGTCTTGTTGTGAGTTCCATGTTTATTGAATAAATATTTAGCATAATTGTGATTTTACTGACTCAATTCTTTTCTCTTTTCCATCACTAGAAGCAAATTATTAAAGCAAAACAAAACAAAATGCACCTCAAAATCAAATTTGGTCAGATTTCATAAGCTTAGAGTCAAAGTAGAAGGAAACAGATAATTTTAGCTGATCAAGTTAAAATAACTTGAGTGTTCCATGTCCATTCTAGAAATACTTTATTTATTTTTGAATGCAGAATACTATTTTGCTGTTGACATTGGGTAGAAAAACATGATTTATAACATATCCATAGTATCCCATCATATATGACTTAACTATTTGATTTTACCGTTCTCCTGGACAATGATGGTTTGCAACTTTTTATTAGTATAAATACAACTCTCATGGAAATCTTTATACTTACATTTATTTTAAACAAATATCTGATTTTCTCATGATAAATAGATGTGAATCAAAACATGAGAACATTTTGCAATTGTTCTCATGTTTTGCCAAATTGCTTTCCAAAAATATTCCTTTAATTTTCTCTTCCCAACAGTGAATTAGAGGGATCCTTTCCCTCACACCATGCCAACAATAGGAATTATTTTAGAAAAACAATTATTACCAAAGGTATGGGTAATAATCTATTATAGTAATTTACACTTTTAAATTGTTGGTGATGTTTAATGGTTCTCATATGTTTTTATTCATTTTAAGTTTTACTTTTTGAGTTGCCAGATTTTCCTTTACCTCTTAGTATTTACATTTATTATTCTAATACAAATGCTCCATCAATAAACAAGTGTGTTAGTGCTTTGCTGATGATTTGTGGTGCAGCCATTATTTTTTGATCAATTGAATTTATAAAGTTCCCTTAAGTTGTGTATATTAAGTCTGTCTCCCTCTGCCTTTATCGTTTCTTGGTTGACTCTCACAGTTTTATTATAATTTTCCTATTATTTGAATGTTTTAAACATTTAACTCCATAATTCATCATGGTTTTATTTTGCCATTGTACAAAACCATCAATGTGTCTTAAGTTGTCTTAAATATCCAGTTAGGGCTCTATTTTGTAGTGAGCTTTTGCACAGCTCTGAGCATAGGCAGGAAGGGCAGGTTGTCTGACTGAGGGCGCTGGTTACTGACAACACAGGCACTTCAGAGAATAAACACATCAAAAACAGAGTTTACCTGCTGAGAGTCTCTGAACCATTTATTTTATCTCCCGACTGAGCTCAGCCTCAGCTGTTTTCCCATAGGCCCCTTTGTTGTATGCTTATTAAAGGAAGATCATGGCAAGCAGACTGGCAAGAATGAAGACCTTTCTTTAGAAGCAGTTTTCTGAAGTAGGGGATGCGACATAAACTTTTTTGACTGACTAAAAGCATTCTGTGCTAAGGCATCTTTTTGACTCCCTTGCATCCCTCTTTGTCACCTTTCCCCTTTTCAGAACAGGTCATGTCTCTGAGCACTATACAGTCTTGCCTGATCTGTGGAGGCAGAGAATCCTAGGACACTGGTAGGCCTGGAACTCTGCATGTGCGTGGGAGAGAAGGGACAAAGACAGTTGAAGGAGAGTAGGCTGCAGGTGGTCATTGCTTCTTTTGACTAGGGGCAGGGAAACATGCATGTGGGCATGAAAACTCCCAGTGCATAAAACGTGAAATAAGGTCTATTGGGTATACATAATAAAAGCCAAGATAGGAAGAAGATAGGAAGATTTTTCTAAAAAGTATCATTTAGAAGAGCTTATATTTTTTTCACCTGAAGAAATGATCTGAGCAACCACTTAAGGTAGAAGGTAAGATCTCTAAGGCATCTCAGGTAACAAAAGATGATGTCTCAATTTCTCTGTATGGTAAAGAGGTGGAGAGTTTGAAGGAGAGCTAGCTTTGAAGAAAGAAATGTTGAATGAGGATTGTGTAGGACAGTGTTATGTATTTTGTGCTCTTCAGCAGAAGCTACAAAATTAAGATATGCTCAGAGTTAGATGTTTTGTTGAAACCACTGAAAGGATAGTGTTCTGTTCGAACCCACCAAGAACTTAAAAAATAATTATGGATAAAACCACATAGGGCTCACTATATAGTTTGCTATGTTTGGATACTTGACATATTATTAACTCATTCATTCTTATCGCTGCTCCCTTCCCCTTCCCCAATACAGTTGCTATTTTGAATATTCCCAGTTTGCAGATACAGAATTTGAGGTAGAGTCAGGTTAAGCCATTTTCCAAAGTGGCAGAACCAAAATTTGAGTTCAGGCCATCTGGTTTTCAGAATTGCTGCTCTTTGCTAAAAATGCTACAGAGTCATTGCTCACATATTGGTAGAGAAATGCCCAGCTGTCACCTATACTACAAACCTTATAAATGCTTCTACTGAAAATCATATTTCCTTATGATGGAGAGAACAGTATTGCTTATCAAACACTAGCCTAGTGTCAAAGATTCTATCCTTGACCAAACTTTAGCACTCTTCTCAAGTAGACCTCCATTTTGGCTGCCCTTTTCCCCTTCTTCTCTCCCCTTGTTGAACCTGCATAGCCCAGTTCTAGCAGGAATCTTGCTAAACCATTTGACAGAGAATTTTCCCACTTTGATATCTGATTACCTTGGACTGACTTCAGCAATAACACTGTTAAGCAGACTTGGTGAGAACCCTCTATACCTGATGCCATGTCTTAGTTATTTTCCATAAATTGATTCCTTCACTGTGCTTTCTGGTTATAAATCTCCAGGCGTCGTTGCTGTATTTGGCATTAAGACTATTTCAATGGTCTTGACATCTATCACAACAGTCCTGAATAAAGTCTTCCTTACTGTTTTAATGTCAAGATAATTTTGCCTTTAGCATCAATTAACTAAAATGTTTTGAGAATGGACGTTATGATTAGTTGAGAACAGATTCAAGCAATTCATTCTACTACTACTTTAGTAATTTTAGTTATTCCTTGATGAGTATGCTGGATATAATTTAATTTTCTATCTTTTGTTGGTAGTGAAGAGATGTGGCACATCAGCAGTAGGACTCTACACATGATTTTAAGAGGTATGCCAGCAGAGCAGAGCTGTGACTGCTGAGTTATACTAGTTTGATCCTGCTATCATAAAATCTCCATATCTACTCAGCAGGATCTTTTGACCAGATTTTTATTTGTTGGTTTTTTTAAACTTTTATTTAATGAATATAAATTTACAAAGTACAGCTTATGGATTACAATGGCTTCCCCCTCCCCCCATAAATTCCCTCCCACCCGCAACCCTCCCCTTTCATGCTCCCTCTCCCCTTCCATTCACATCAAGATTCATTTTCAATTCTCTTTATATACAGAAGATCAGTTTAGTATATATTAAGTAAAGATTTCAACAGTTTGCCCTCACATAGCAACACCAAGTGAAAAATACTGTTGGAGTACTAGTTATAGCATTAAATCACAATGTACAGCACATTAAGGCCAGAGATCCTACATGATATTTTTTTAAGAATTGATTAATTCTCTTTGAAATTTCCAATTTAACACCAAGTTTTTTTTTTCGTTTTCAATTATCTTTATACACAGAAGATTGATTCAGTATATACTAAGTAAAGATTTCATCAGTTTGCACCCACACAGAAACACAAGGTGTAAAAATACTGTTTTAGTACTAGTTATAGCATTACTTCACATTGGACAACACATTAAGGACAGATCCCACATGAGAAGTAAGTACACAGTGACTCCTGTTGTTGATTTAACAATTTAACACTCTTGTTTATGGCGTCAGTAATCTCCCTAGGTTCTAGTCATGAGTTGCAAAGGCTATGGAAGCCTTTAGGGTTCGCTAACTTTGATCTTATTCCAACAGGGTCATAGTCAAAGTGGAAGTTCTCTCCTCCCTTCAGAGAAAGATACCTCCTTCTTTGATGGCCCTGTTCTTTCCACTGGGATCTCACTCGCAGAGATCTTTCATTTAGGTCTTTTTTTTTTTTTTTCCAGAGTGTCTTGGCTTTCCATGCCTAAAATACTCTCATGGGCTCTTCAGCCAGATCTGAATGCCTTAAGGGCTGATTCTGAGGCCAGAGTGCTATTTAGGACATCTGCCATTCTATGAGTCTGCTGTGTATCCCGCTTCCCATGATGGATTGTTCTCTCCCTTTTTGGTTCTATCAGTTAGTATTAGCAGACACTAGTCTTGTTTGTGTGATCCCTTTGACTCTTAGACCTATCAGTGTGATCAATTGTGAACTGAAATTGATCACCTGGACTAGTGAGATGGCATTGGTACATGCCACCTTGATGGGATTGAATTGGAATCCCCTGGCACGTTTCTAACTCCACCATTTGGGGCAAGTCTGATTGAGCATGTCCCAAATTGTACATCTGCTCCCTCTCTTAGTCCCACTCTTATATTTAACAGGGATCACTTTTCAGTTAACATTTTAACACCTAAGAATAATTGTGTGTTAATTACAGAGTTCAACCACTAGTACTAGAACAAAAAAATACTAAAATGGATAAAGATTTACATTGTACATCAACAGTCAGGACAAGAGCTGATCAAGTCACTGTTTCTCATAGTATCCATTTCACTTGAACAGGTTTCCCCTTTGGTGCTCAGTTAGTTGTCACTGTTCAGGGAAAACAAATGATATTTGTCCCTTTGGGACTGGCTTAATTCACTCAGCATGATGTTTTCCAGATTCCTTCATCTTGTTGCAAATGACCGGATTTCATTGTTTTTGACTGCTGTATAGTATTCTATAGAGTACATGTCCCATAATTTCTTTATCCAGTCTACTCTTGATTTGACCAGATTTTTAAAGGGGAGAAAGTTTTTCAAGAAATCTTACCTTATGAAAAAGCCATAAGATGTTTAGTCATTATAAGAATTTGCTTATAAACAAGTTTGGTATTATAACAGGGTGAGAATGGTGGAAAATAAGGATATTTGATTCTATGTTACCTTAATCCTTGCTCTTGTGTGAACCTTGTATTTTAGCATCAGATATTGCCTAAAGAATGCTTTTTTTTGGGGGGGGGGGTTTCCGGTGCAAACCAGAAAATCTGCTAGACAAATTCGAAAAGAGCTGTAATGTTGAAATGTTTGTTTTAATATTACTCAATTATGACCTTGGCTTTCAGGTTGTATTTTTTTGGCATTGCTATGGTCTGAATATAATCCTTGTCAACTTCACATGTTTAATCCCCTTGGTGATAGCATTTGCAGATGGGACTTGTGGGAGACAATGAGGTTAGAATAGTGAAGCTCTCATAAATGGAACTAGTGCTCTTATAAAAGAGACCCAAGAGAGATGCCTTGTCCCTTCTACCATTTGAGATTACAATGAAAACACAGCCATCTAGGAAGTGGGTCCTCCGCAGTCACCATATCTGGTGGTGCCCTGATCTTATATTTCCTGGCCTGCACAAATGTGAAAAATTAGTTTCTGTTGTTTATAAATTACACAGTGTATAGTTTTTGTTAAGCAGCAGATCTTCTTCCCCAGGAATATGAAGTTGAGAAGTGTCACCTAAAGAAAGAGACTGTTTTGGTGATAGGACACCAGAGAGATTGCCCATTGCATCCTATTAATGAAAGTTCCAGATCTGACCTGGTTCCTGACTTGTGTTGTCTTGAATGTTGTGAGAAATCAATAACCTTCTAAAAATCAAGTTATTATCCTTAATTTAGCCTCAATCAATTTCTTTCTGTCTTTTTAAAATATTTATTTTATTTATTTGAAAGAGTTAGAGGCCGGCACCGTGGCTCAATAGGCTAATCCTCCACCTGCGGCGCTGGCACACTGGGTTCTAGTCCTGGTCGGGGTGCCGGATTCTGTCCCGGTTGCCCCTCCTCCAGGCCAGCTCTCTGCTGTGGCCTGGGAGTGCAGTGGAGGATGGCCCAAGTGCTTGGGCCCTGCACCCCATGGGAGACCAGGATAAGTACCTGGCTCCTGACTTCCGATCAGCGCGGTGCACCGGCCGCAGTGCGCTGGCCGCCGCGGCCATTGGAGGGTGAAAAACGGCAAAGGAAGACCTTTCTCTCTGCCACTCTCTCTCACTGTCCACTCTGCCTGTCAAAAAAAAAAAGTGTTAGAGAGAGGGAGACAGAGGTGGAGACACTCACAGAGAGATAGATATCTTCAATCCACTGATTCATTCCCCAAATGGCTGCAATGGCTAGGGCTGGCCAGGCAAAAGCCAGGAACCAGGAGCTTCTTCCGTGTGTACTACATGGATGCAGGGGCCAAGGAATTGAGCCATCCTCTGCTGCTCTCCCAGGCACATCAGCAAGGAGCTTGATTGGAAGCAGAGAAGGTGGAACAGGAGCTGGTACCCATAGCAATGCTGGCATTACAGTTGGCAACTTAACCCATTATGCCACAATGCTAGCCCCATTCTGAATCAATTTCAATTGTTTGTTTGTTTACTTCCAAGTAGTATAGCAGTTATTCTATATTTAATTTAATTATGTACAACATTAATGACTCAGTATCGTGGGTACATGAGTATCTGAAGTATATGTCTAGGCTGACCAAACATAGTTACTGACATAATAACATAATACTCCTCCAAGGCAAATTCCACACAACTGAAAAACCAATTTATTCATTCTGAATCAGTAAGCATATTTTCATTCATCTTTGAAAATTTACTGATAAACAAGATGAAAGGTGTGAGAAAGACACCATAGTGTCTCTTAAATAAAATAAAACATACTTCCTTAAGGCATAGTGCTCAATTTCTACCTTTTAGGTAAAGGTTTTGAGATAGGTCCTTTAAGACTTCAGGCTCCTTGAGCCCTGTATGTAATGATTTTTTCTTTCTTGTGGGAAACAGATGGGAATAGCAGGCTGTTGCATTGTCTGCTAAAATGAAGTATGGTTCCTCTCTTTCCATAGATAGATTGCCTGTCTGCAGCAAGGGAGGAGACTGTGTCATATCTCAAATTTATATTTATATTATACTTTTTATTTAGAAATCTTTATTATTTGCTTTGTATCCCTCTGTAACGCAATAGGGAGGGACTTGCTTTAAAAAGGGTGAGCAGTGTGCTTAGATATCATGACTACTAACAGTTTTGGCAGGGAGCAAAATATAAAGTGATGAAGATATTAGAATGCCTCCTTGCTTCTTACATTGAGAGGCATTTCTAGAGACCTGACTGTGGAAAGTAGGATGACCTTAATTTCTATCTTCGTTACAGAATAATCCACAGCAGCTGTAGAGTCCTGGACTGGACACTGGGGGAAGCCTAACGTCGGTGGAAAACTAACAATGGTGCATTCAGTACAAGTGATTAGACAAATTATATGAATCTCTCTCCAATCATGTCTGTTCACATCAGCACCTTTGATAATTAGCCACTCAACCTGCTATAGACTGCTTCCTTTATCAATACCCTTCAATTCTTTAACATTGTTTTAATAATATGACTAAATATTTGTGTTAAGATCTAGCAATGCCTATTGTGTTTATGATCAACCAGATTATAGGCAGATATTAACTTGCTTTGACTAGAGTAAAGCCACTGAGGTCATGCTGCATCTTTTTGATTTCCTTCCCTTTTGATATGGTTACAGATCACCATTTTGATGACAATTAAAATCAATAATGACTAATTTTTAAACAATTGTGCTTATTTGTTTTATATTTCTAGAATTTCTCCTATTCTTGCTAAATCTTTATGGATGGATCATTGATTGAAATTTCTTGGTATCATTAAAAGAATTTTCAGTAATCTTCCATGCAGTTTGTTTCAAGACACCAGAACTAATTTCAAACATCTCAATATTTACAGGGTTCAACTGCTTCATCTGTGTTTTGTTTTCTCTTTTCAGGAAAATAAATTTCTTCATGGAGCAAAAGAAAATGAATTCATGGTTGTTTTTTTTTTTCCCCTTTGTAATACATCAGTATTTCTTCTTTGGCTTAAAGCACTGAACTTATTTATTGGAACATTTTAAAAATATTCCTTTTCATATTCACAGCAAATCTGCTGTAAATCTTAATTCTTTGTAGCTGTGCCCTATCTTGTGATTATGGTATATGATTAGATGCCTTCCTGGAATTAGCAAGGATTTGAGGCTATGGCATTTCAGTTCTAAGATCCTTTCATGAGCTCATTCCTTTTAGTCTATTTTTATTGTATATTTATTTTCAAGAGAAACTTACTGTTTTTTATTTCCTTTTGGTGATTCTGAGAGAGTTATTTTTAAGATGAACTAATTTCTCTTCTGGAACCACACAACTGGGAATATCACTATGAAGAACAGCACCTTTATGTATGTATATGCATTTGTGTAATTATCTGAAGTGTATTTCTGTAATTCTGTGTTTAGTTATACTGTAAACACACACCCACATGCATACATTTATGCACATTTATGTGAAAGAGTGTAAGATGAGTTATCAGGGGCCAGCTCTGTGGCACAGTAGGTTAAACCTCCGCCAGTGGCGCTGGCATCCCGTATGGGCGCTGGTTCTAGTCCCAGCTGCTCCTCTTCCAATCCAGCTCTCTGCTATGGACTGGGAAAGCAGTGGAGGATGGCCCAAGTGCTGGGGCCCCTGCACCCATGTGGGAGACCAGAAGAAGCACTTGGCTCCTGGCTTCGGATCAATGCAGCTCCGGCTGTGCGGCCATCTAGGAAGTGAACCAACGGGAGGAAGACTTTCTCTCTGTCTCTCCCTCTCACTGTCTGTAACCCTACCTTTCAAATATATAAATAAAATCTTAAAAAAAAGATGAGGTCTCAAACATTATCAGGTAGGGTGCAGGCATCTTAGAGCGGTGGGTTAAGAAGCTGCTTGCTTGGAATGCCTGCATCCCATATTGGAAATCCTGGGATTGGGTCCTGCCTAGCTTCCTGTTAATGTACTGCCTGTGAGCAGCAGATGGCTCAAGTACTTGGATCCCTCTCACCCAAGTGGGAGACCCTGATGGGGTTTCTGTCCCCTTAAAATTTATATGTTGAAATCTTAACTCCAATGTGGTTGTATTAGAAGATGGGGCTTCTGGGGGGAGGTTATTAGATCTTGAGAATTGAGCCCTCATAAATAGCCTTAGTGCCCTAATTGCTTGCCTCTTCCATCATATGAGGTTACAGCTGACCACCTAAGACCCAACAAACACAATCTCACCAGACACCAAATCTATTAGTGACTTGAACTAGAAGTGTGAGAAATGAATTTTATTTCAGTTATAAGTTACTCGATTACTGTTGTTTTGTTCTAGAATGATTAAGATAGAAATTATTTCAAAAAAAGGCATGAGGGGAAACTTGTTAGATGACTTTATACTTATCCATATTTATGGTATAAAAAGGACCTCAGGCATTGGGAATTAGAGGAAGAACCTTAAAGTTTGCTTTGGAGTGAGTTGTCCTAAGTATCTTACCTCCTCTCTAGGATTCCTCCTTAGATAACTGGCCTTCCATAGGATTACCTGAAGACTCTTTGATACATGGCACCTCCTTCCTTACCCCAAACACACAAACACAGTTTAGGTGACACAGTGAACTTGTGTCTGAATCACCCTTGAGAATTCCAAAGGTTGAAAATTGGCTTGGCAAGCCTAGGGCAGCAAAGTATATGGCTTCATTTTAGTAAACAATGGAGCTCCCAGAGTTTCTCAAGGGAAAGAAAGAGATGTGAACATGTGGGAGAAAGAACCTGCAAAGGGAACTCAGATTCCATCAATTAGACCAACTGAAGGGGAGACAGGATCTCAAGAGAAGGAAGCTGGCAGTGGCTTCCTAATGCTTGGAGGCTGGAAGAGGACTCACACATTGCTGGAATACTGATACAACTGCCCGCATCTGGCAACCTCAGGTGGGAAGTCTACAGCTATGGGAGGTCTTTAAAGAACTCAGGATAGTTATGTGAGCTAATGTAGCAGCTCTGAACACCTACCTACTCTGAAAAGGTATGAGGCCACCTGTTCCACTTCAACCAATCAAACCAATGCAGTGGAGGAAAGGCTCTATTTTAGTAGTGAGGAGGAGTCTCTCAGGTACCAAAGAGAAGTTTACTAAATTCCACTTCCCTGTTTGTGGGTGTACCTCCTGTTATAGGCCCATATTGGGTGAGAAGATGTAAGGTCAATCTCAAATGCACTAGGGAGTTTGGACTGGCACATGGGAATGGACAGCTGTGTTTTAGAATTGAGCCTATAATTTGCAATTCAATGAGACTATAGGGCTTTTTACAAGTAATTGCTTTAGAATGGTTAGAGTTTCATGAGTGAGCTTTCATTCATTCATGAGTTTTCATGAGTGAGTGAGTGAGTGGCAAGAACTATGTCATTGACTAAATTCGAAAGAATGGGAGTCAAAAAGAGGTGGGCATTTAGAGCAATGGTTAAGATGCCACTTGGAATTACTGCATGCCCTCAGAGTACCTGGGTTTGAGTGCTGTCTCTGCTTTTGATTTCAGACCTTGGGAGGCAGCAGATGATGGGCTCAAATAGTTAGGTCCCTGGCACCTATATGAGAGACCCAGATTAAATTTTTGGGTGAATCTACTCAGCCCCAGCTGTTGCAGACATTTGAGAAGTAAACCAATAGATGTGAGATCTCTCTCTCTCTCCGCCTTTCGTTGAAAAGTAAAATAATACTAATAAATGCACAGACTTGGATTGAATTCCATAAGTCATGTTTGTAACCCAGGAAAACCACTAAGATAGGCTGGTTTATATTTTAACATAGGCTTTCATCCAGTAACTAGGATATCCTGTTTCAATCTACTTGTCATCCTAGTCATAGTTCTTTTCATCATCTACTTGTGCTTAGAGTAATTACTTTGATTTTTTAAAAAACTTATCATCATTATGGAAGCCTCTGTTGTAGACTTAAAAGAGTTTTACTTTGAGCTAACATACTTGACTGCTTTCCAATGAAACAGATATGTTTTATTTAGCATTTTTTATTTACTTAGAGGATTAAAGTAAATAGATGAAAGACAAGATTTTTATGATCCATTTGATTTAACAGTGTGTTAGTTTTTTTAAGGGTTAAACACTGCTGTGGTGGGATGTGTTGTATTAGTTATAAAATTACCTATATTCTATTCCCAATTTTGTATATTCAGACTTGCAGTTCTAATGTTGATTATATATCATATGATCCTGTCACATAATTTATTATTGTAGGCCAAAAAAGATGCCATGTGATTTATTTATTTGTATGTTTACTTAAGTGGCATTCACAAAGCATTTTAAATTTTTAAAATTTATTTGTTTTGCTTGATAGGTAGAGAGACAGACTGGCAGATAAATATCTCCCATTCACTTGTTCACTTCCCAAATGCTCATAAAAGTTGGGGTTTGGCCAAAGCCAAAAGCTGGGGAATCAATCTGGTTATCTCTTGTGGGTGACAAGTACACACTAATCACTTGGACCATCACCACCTGCTGCCTCCCAGGCCACCATTAGCAGGAAGCTGGAATCAAGATAAGTGCCAGGATTCAAATCAAGATGCTTCGAAGTGTAGCAAATTTTTTTGAAGAGCAAAAGCAGATGACAGAGCAAGATCACCATAAACTCATGCTTTAGGACCAAATGACAATTGGTTAATACAACAGTTTTCAAAGGGCAGCCAGGGATGAGTAGGGATATTTTCATAAGAACACACAAATGTTATTTGCTTTTGCTCTCTCATTCTCTTGTTATCATTACATATTCATGGTGGTTTCCAAATGCTAGATGATATGTGATGATGTCATCACACTAATAGCTAATGAGATATGTTTATATGTGCTTCTCTTTTAAAATGATCATTCAAACATTTTGGTGACATAATCTACATACACCAAAGCTCTTTGAAGTGAGGTTTAAGGCCAAAGAGATTGAGAATCTCTAAATTATTTTTTGAGTGTGTAGTAAATAAAAAATGGAAAACAAATAAAACTAGTCTAATTGAATATTAGTAATGGTTAAATTCCCACAAAAGACCAATGTGAGGCTACTTTGAAAAGTTTGTGGAAAATGAAATTAAACATAATTTTATTTTGAATCAAAAAATTATTAAATTCATGCATAGGTTTTTCATAATAGATATTTCCCATGAACTTTCTGGAAACCCCCTATTTGCATAAATACTGAGTAAGTATAATTTTTACTATCTTTTAATATAGTTTTCTATTAATAAAAGCATTTGGAAAATCTTAATTTCATGATAATCACTTAATCAGAAAGGTCATAACCACTTGTTTTTTAATATCCTGGCATAAATGTTTTTGAAGAATCACTTTTTAATATTATACTAATTGGATATACTACTTTTTAATTGTGTGGTTTATAGGAAGCAAATGAAAAGCATAATTATTGAGTGTATGATGATGTAAACCAGTCAGATGATAAGATGAACTCATACTTTCTAGTTACTAAGAGAATAGTCATGAAGTATAACCTTTGATTTTTATTTTCATGAAAACTTAAGTATATTTAATGAAGTGAAACTTTTCTCTGTTATTCCTTTGTATACATAGGGTGAGAAAAAACTTAAAATCACAAACAAACAGGACCAGCTTTGATGTAGGGGTTAAGATGCTGTTTAAGACACTGTGTCCCATATTCCAAGTACCTTGGTTGGAAACCTGGCTCCAGTTCTTGACTCCAGCTTCTTGTTAATGTTGACCCTGCAAACACTGATGTTTCAATAATGTTTTTGCAACCCACTTGGGATTGAGATGCTGGATTGAGTTCCTGGCTTCCATCTTCAGCCCCAGCTCAAGTCTAGACATTATGGACATTTGGGGAGTGAACCAGTGGATGAGAGCTCTCTGTCTCTCATTGTCATTGCCTCTCAAATTAAAAATAAATAAATAAATAAAACAACCAAACTCCAAAAATGTAAAAATACCTGAAAGATAAATGCAATCTATATCCCTTTTAGACAAAAAAGTTATTTTTGTGCAAATATTTAAGGCCATATTTTAAAAAAGAAAACACTGGTTTTTTTTTTTTGTTTGTTTTGTTTTTTTTTGTAAGGAGCAACCGGGACTAGAACCCAGCGCCCATATGGGATGACAGCACCACAGGTGAGGATTAGCCAAGTGAGCCACGGCACCAGCCCCCAGAAAACACTGTTTTAAGTTTTTAAATGTGTGATAGAAAAACAAACAAACAAACAAAAAAAACAGGACAATCAGCTCAATTGTTCAGAGTGATTTGTAGAGAGGAAATGAAACCAAAAATAATCTTTTTGAGTCTTGCACTGTGGAAAAGAGAGATACCATAGGCAGTGACTGGAGGAACATTACACAAATGGAAATTTGGAACTATAGCTGGGAATGCTTAACAGAGAATTTCCTTGGTATTGATTGAGTCACGTGTACTATCATTGATCAAGGAACAGCAAATGAAATAACATATTATTTAATTGAGAAAGGTTTGTTCGTATCCAGGAGAGAAGAATTTAAAAAAATAATGACTTAGAAGAAAGATTTTCTGAGGTTCTTAGCCATTGAAAAGAAAAACATACAAAATAAAAACAAATCAGAAAGAAAATATACTCTATGAAGTGTGGAAAATGAAATACCAAGGAAAGATATCTCTGAGACATAAAAAAATAAAGCTGACAGAAAGGAATTAATGAATTCAGGACTCACAGTGAAACTATGAGAGTGTCATACCTGCTTGTCCTGTTGTATATACTACTACAATTGCTAAACATTGTTTTCCTTTTGGTCTTAAGTTCTATAATAGGAAAATTAAAACAATTTAAAATATGATAAACAGAATGGCAAAAGAGAAGGAAAAGCATGAGGTCACTTACCTAGAAAGATAAATTTTGAAATTTATGAGATACTGATTCATGCAAATGAATGAATCACTTCCACAAAAGATTACCTATATCCATTTCTTTCATTATTTACTATCTTTCCTGTTTTTGGCTCCAGTAAATTTTTATATCTTTTTTGTCTAGTGCTCTGGTTTTTTAAGCCTTTAATCTCCTTCTTTTCCATATCTACATCATTAAGGAAGAAGTTAAGTGAGATTGACTTTCATAGGATTTTACTTATTCTCTAGGAACTGTGGTGGGTGCTTTATATAAATCATTTAATCTTTACAAGAATTCATGAGGTACTTAGAATTATCTTTATTTTCCAACGATGAATAGCAAGAATGATTTGTAAAAGATTATATGGTTGGTGAATAGCCAAGCTTAGTTAGTATTCTTACCACTAAACCATAATTATTCCAAAAGTAATTAGCAATTGTATAAAACATGAAACATTCTGTTATCAATAAAATATTCAATAATATTCAGTGGTCAATATTTGCTCACTTTTAATAGAGTAGAGATAATTTTCTTCAGTGATCAATGTTCTTGGTTATATTTTGTCACTGGAGGTAGAAATAACAAAATGCTCAGGGGTACTAAGAGAGCACCTCTCTTTAATGGGTTTTAATGGGTTTCTGGGAGGGATCTGTAGACCAAGTTCCCACGTCTCAGCTATGAGAGAATAGTATCAGCTCCTTCGTTTTGTGCCAATCTCTGCTTAAATATCTGGTTCTCTCTGGCTTTCTCTAAGCTGCCAGTTCCAAATATGTTCAACATCCAGAGTCTTTTGCAGAAATAGGGTAACTGCTCATTGATCTGCCTTTTTGGACTACTCTAATGCACCAAAACTTCCTTGCCCTCATGACAAAGGACAACTTTTTAAAAAAGATTTTTGTTCCCCGATAAATCGTTGAACAATATATTTGTGTTATTATTTTAAATAATGGAGTTCATAAGAGACTTAACTGCCCAATAAGTTGCATGTAGTGAGCAGTCAATATTCTATAACTGAATAAAAAGTGACTCCATCAAAAGCTGTAGAGGAGTTGTCATTCAAGGCAAAGAGAACAGCAAACATGTTGCATACTTGAATCAACTTTAAAATGTACAGATCCCCAGGATACATATCAGATACAAGGAATAAATGATTTTTTAAAAGAATATTTATTTATTTGAAAGGTAGACTGGCAGAGTGGCAGACAGAAGGAGAAGGGGAGAGACAGAGATATTCCATGTATTTGTTTACTCTCCAAATGGCTGCAACAGCCATGGCTGGGCATGGCTGACTCAAGGCACCAGGAATTCCATGCTATTCTCCCACAGCGATGGCAAGAACTCAAGTACTTGAACCAAAATCCTCTGCCTTACTAGGTGCATTAGCAAGAAGCTGGATTGGAAGTTGAGCAGCTGGGTCTTGGACTGGCTTTCTGATATGGAATGTCATTATCACAAGCAGTGGTTTAACCTGCTGCATCACAATGTTAGCCCCATGAATCAGATATTTTTCAATGTTTCTCCTCAAACTCCCAATGCAGAGAATGAGATGTCTAAGGGAATCTTTTCGAGGAAACAGTAGATCACCCTGATGACAGGAGCACTGAGTGTAGCAGGGGTAGTAATATAGGGCCTAAATATTAGGGAGCAGACCAATTAGGACTAAGTAAGGAGTTTAAAAATGGTCTAAGATCACTGAGAAGACAGAAGACACGTGCTTTGAATCACTGTCTAAAAATGTTGTGAATAGACTGTGACAGGCAGTAGTAGAGACAAGAATCCAGTGGAGGATGATTGTGTTGGTCCCATTGATGAAGAGGATGATAGGTTCCTTGATTAGGACAGGGCAGTGGCAATGGGTGATGAAGGCAAACTTAGGGAGTAGTGAGACATTTGGAAGATAAGATAGAATTAAAAACCTATTGGATCAGAGGGATGAATATACGAGAGGTATAGACACCATTCCCAAACCCTAATTGCTGACATAACTTATTCACACTGAATAATCATCAGGGCTGGTTTTTTAAAATTTATTTTTTTTTATTTGACTGGTAGAGTTATAGACAGTGAGAGAGAGAGAGACAGAGAGAAAGGTCTTCCTAACGTTGGTTCACTCCCCATATGGCTGCTACGGCCGGCGCTGCACCGATCCAAAGCCAGGAGCCAGTTGCTTCTTCTTGGTCTCCCATGCGGGTGCAAGGGCCCAAGCACTTGGGCCATCCTACACTGCCCTCCCAGGCCACAGCAGAGAGCTGGACTGGAAGAAGAGCAACCGGGACTGGAATCCAGTGCCCATATGGGATGCCAGCGCCACAGGTAGAGGATTAACCAAGTGAGCCATGGCGCCTGCCCCTGGTTTTTATTTTAATATTAGATAGCTATTTTTTTTGACAGGCAGAGTGGACAGTAGAGGGAGACAGAGAGAAATGTCTTCCTTTTTGCCGTTGGTTCACCCTCCAATGGCTGCCACGGTAGGCGCACTGTGGCCGGCGCACCGTGCTGTTCCAATGGCAGGAGCCAGGTGCTTATCCTGGTCTCCCATGGGGTGCAGGGCCCAAGAACTTGGGCTATCCTCCACTGCACTCCCTGGCCACAGCAGAGAGCTGGCCTGGAAGAGGGGCAACTGGGACAGGATCGGTGCCCTGACCGGGACTAGAACCCGGTGTGCCGGTGCCGCAAGGCGGAGGATTAGCCTAGTGAGCTGTGGCGCTGGCAATAGCTATTGTTGAAACTTCACTTTCTGAATTATGGAAATAGAAATTTAAGGGCATATGCTCTTTTCTATTCTAGAATTTTTTCTTATTTTTCATTATTTGGAAAGATCCTGCCATTTTATGTGTAACACAACCCATCCCTAATGTTGATATCCTGTATAGTCCCTAATTTCTAAGTGTCATCTCTCATATTAAAATAGGTGTATTTAATTTGATTTTCTTGTGTTCTTGTCATACACAGAGTAATCAGTTAGCATTTTTGACATGGGATATGCCTCTCTTGGTTGTCACCATGACTCCCCCACAGACTACTAGTATGTGTGTCTTTAAAAACTACATTGTAAAAGGCTACAGATGTTGCTTCAAAGAATTCAATTGTGACATTTTAGAGTTATGTTCCAGAAAATCCTAACTGACATTGAAACAGTTTCTCCATACTATTTCAATTATCTCATTTTCTGAAACTTTTATAATCTGACTTCTTTTATGTATTCTTAATACTAAGTAGGAAAATTCTTGGGTTTTTAAATAAATAAGCAAAGGATATAAAAGGTAACTTAAAAAAGAACAGGTAGTGAAAAGTATTCAAAATTAATTTAGCTCGACTTAGAATAAAAAGAATTCAAATTTAAACAATGGCACATGGTTTACACCTATAAAATTGCAAAATAATTAAAAAACAAAATTATCTGATTTTAGCAATGGTTCTATAAAATGGACACATCTCTGATATTAGCACAAATTGGTAGAAAATATATGAAAAGTAATTTGCTGGTGTGTAACAGGAGACTTTAAAATGACTCTCTACTTTGACCCAAGAATTCATCTGTCTTAAAAGACTATCTAAAATGTGTCTACATATGTGATGTTAGTTGCAGAATTAGTTATAATTGCAAAAATCTGGAAATAGTCAATATTTCTGACTGGAAAATATTTGATAGAAGGGAGTAAAAATGCAGAATATCAAAAGAATGAGAGATAAAATATGAAAACAGATTAATATAAGGAATTACATTATTTAATTATATATAAAGAATTAATACAAAGAATTATATTTAAAATTATTATCTGAGACTAAAAGATATAGGGTTTTTGTTTCTTTTTTGTGCATTTCTGTGTATTCCAAGTAATTGTCAATACAATCAAAATACTTTTAAAAAGCAGAAACAAAAATAGGTGTTTGCTTATATAATAGGGATGTCACACCATCTGATTTTTGGGGTGAAATGTACAGTACCCATGTCTATATTCATATTTTTGAAGACTTATATACAAATTTCACCTTTTTAAAAAATGGATTTGCAGCATTCTATTTTTCAGACTTTACCACACTGAGTAAGCTTGGTAATTTTGGTTGTCTTTCTCATCACCCATTTTAATGCTCTCCTTTTAGATTCTGTATTACAGAGGATGGAAGACTAATATTGCATTTCCAAATTCCCTTGTAGCTGTGGTACTTGCATGTGACCGAGGCTTTTCCAGCAGATGCACTTGCTCATATGTGGAGGAGGAAGCGTGTTCTGAGCCTTGAGACAGGGTCTTTTGCAAGCCTGATTGCAGCAGCATCTATCCTGTCTGAATCAGATCTGCTGGCCTTTTAGACTATCGGCTCCAGCATCACAGGTGCTGAGCTATTAGCAGTGAAGGCAGACAAGTTTTTACTAGAAGAGCTCTATGTTATTAAAGCAGCATTTTCCATGGCACTGTTCAGGAGTTTGAGTGATCTAACATTAAACATAATTCTCCTGTTTGCTAGTCATGGATCTTGCTGCTTTCAACAAAAATGATGGAATGTTTTATCAGGACCAGGTTGGTAATGTGTCCATAATGTGTACTAGCCCATTGGACAGGTCAGTTGCTCTTACCATGTGAAATGGCATTTTCGTGATGGTTTCTCATGACTCTCAAACCTCCTTCCCACTATTCTCCCCGTGCATTCTCTGTCCAGATGTTGAGGTTTTCTTGCAGTTTGGTGAGTATTTTCCTGGTTTTCCATTCCCTGTGCCTTTCTTCATGTTGTCCTTGGCCTTGTAAAACCTGCATCTACTCTATATTTCATGCACCCTTTCAGGCTCAGATGCAGTGTAATCTACCTCCATGACATCCTTCCTGTCTCCTCCAGTGATCACTGACCATCCAGCCGCTGAAGGTTTCCAGCTCTCTATCCAACACAAGATGTTTAGTCTAGTTTTGTATTGCAGTTCAATTATTGATTGTGGCCACATTCTAACCTCTCTTAGAGCACTGCAATTCTGTAGAATTCTCTTAGAATGCCGATGTGCATCAGGAGCAGAGCAGGATCTCTTCAATAATAAATTGTTATAATAAAGGCCAATGATTCACTTATATACTTAAAGAATTATTCCAGTAGAAAGGATATTAACCAGAAATTTGGGGGAATGCTATGGTCTGGATAGTTAAAATTTCTGATTAGTTGAGAGATGTGTTAGGAATATTTTAAAAAATAACTTTAATTGGGAAAAAGTTCTCTAATATCCTTTATTTATTTATTTTTTTGACAAGCAGAGTGGACAGTGAGAGAGAGAGAGACAGAGAGAAAGGTCTTCCTTTGGTTGGTTCACTCCCTAAATGGCTGCTACAGCCGGCGTGCTGCGCCGATCTGAAGCCAGGAGCCAGGTGCTTCCTCCTGGTCTCCCATGCGGGTTCAGGACTAGAACCCGGGGTCCCGGCACCACAGGTGGAGGATTAGCCTATTGAGCCACGGCGCCAGCCTCTATTTTCCTTTAGCTCATCTTGCTGCCTAAGGAAGTACATGAGAGTGACACATTGTACTGTGATCTGCTCAAATGGCTTTTCAGTAAAGCCTTCTAATTTTTCTGCACCTGGAGTGATTTCACTCTGAGTTCTCATAGTACTTTATGGCCATCAAGTGACTATTGCCTTATTTGATTTGCTTATAATGTACTTATTAGGCACATTTAAACCTGCCACTCAATTGTAAGTTGATACAGAAATAACTGCTTCTTGTTTCTTAAGTTTTATATTCTCCACATGGCTGTTTTAGTTCCGTGAACATAAATGATATTAAAATGTTAGTTAAATTACATGAAACTCAAAAGAATATTAGAAAGTCATCATTTTGGGGCCAACGTTGTGGTGTAGCTAGTGCCATATAGGTGCTGATTCGTGTCCTGGCTGTTCCACTTCCAATCCAGCTCCCTCCTAAAGGCCTGGGTAAAGCAACAAAGATGGCTCAAGTGTGTGGGCCCCTGCCTCCCATGTGGGAGATCCGAATGAAGCTCCTGGTTCCTGGGTGGCTACGGCCTGACCGAACACTGACTATGTGGCCATTTGGGGAGTGAATCAATAGATAGAAGATTCTTTTCTTACTCTCTGTCTCTTCCTCTCTCTGTGTAACTCTGACTTATAAGTAAATAAAATAAATTTTTTTAAAGTCACCATTTTAAATATCAGAATCACTGACTTTTTTTTAAAAGAAGGGGTAGAATTTGGAGTTAGATTTGTACATTAAAATTTTTTTACAATAAAAATTTTTAACATTAAAATTTCATAAGCTTCTTTTAAAATTATTTTATATTCTTCTATAGAACTATGAACTAAATTTAATTTAACTAATTTAGGGCTATTGTTTTTTTTTTTTTTGGTATGATTGAAATTTTTACATTATTTCTCAGCTTCCCTCCATGATAAGAACATCATTGCTATTTTAACTTTTTATTTTTTTTATTTTTTTATTTTTTTTAACTTTTATTTAATGAATATAAATTTCCAGTGTACAGCGTATGGATTACAATGGCTTCCCCCTCCCATAACTTCCCTCCCACCTGCAACCCTCCCCTCTCCCGCTCCCTCTCCCCTTCCACTCACATCAAGATTCATTTTCAATTCTCTTTATATACAGAAGAGCAATTTAGTATAAAGATTTCAACAGTTTGCACCCACATAGAAACACAAAGTGCAACATACTGTTTGAGTACTAGTTATAGCATTAAATCACAATGTACAGCACATTAAGGACAGAGATCCCACATGAGGAGCAAGTGCAAGTGACTCCTGTTGTTGACCCAACAAATTGACACTCTAGTTTATGGTGCCAGTAACCACCCTAGGCTGTCATCATGAGTTGCCAAGGCTATGGAAGCCTTCCAAGGTCGCCGACTCTGATCATAGTTAGACAAGGTCATAAAAGACAGAGTGAGGATAGTAACCAATGATCCTAAGAGTGGCATTTACCAGGTTTGAACAATTATACAGCATTAAGTGGGGAAGAGGACCATCAGTACACACAGGTTGGGAGTAGAGCCATTGGACGTAGAGTAGAGGTTATGATTACAAAGGAATGAGGCCCAAGTACGCTAGATAGGGTCTAGAACAAAGGACAGAGTCATTATTAGAGGAGCTAAGAAAGGTGCTGTCTAAGCTACAATTAAGTTTTCTGATTGAGAGGCAAATAGAACCTGATAGAAGGAGCTTGATAATAATCTGGTGGGCTTTAGGCCTTGTAAGTTAAGAGGCCCAGACCTATCTATCTCTTCACATGGGGTATATCCTAAGGGAGGTGTGACCCTCCTAGGGGAAGGCACTCTGTTGACTTTCATTACTTGGCTGGCCTGGGAGGAGAGCTGGCCAGATAAAGGCAGGTGACATCTCTAACAAGAAATGTACAGTTCTGCCTGCAATGTTGCTGACCCTACTTGGCCGTCCCCTCAGCTGCAGTGGTCACTTTGGAAGTTGGGGTGAGTGAAGGGCTTTTCAGCTTAGAGTCAATAAGATCTGTGGCTCTGACCTGGGCATCCTTCGACTCCAGGGCAGGTCCATTTCCAGTGATCCAACTCTTGGCAGAGCTGCCAGGGCTCTTCACAAGCTGACTTCTGCTGAAGCATAGGCTTACCACATTGAAAACCACTGCAGTGGACTGGCCTGTTGGGTCTCCTTGAGGGCAGATCACTGTACAGATCAGCCATTAATTGGCCTGCCACCCATTGCTTCTGATGCCTAGCTTTCTTTTCCTCCTGGTTTGTGTTAAAGCAGACCAGAGGATGCAAGTCAAGGGAGTGCCCAATTCCCATCTCTAATCTTTGGTGGCCTGAACTACAAGTCTATAGTCATAGGCATGTTCTGTAGTAGTTTTTCTAAGGTAGACAATGCCCATGAGGAAAATTATATTCTCATTTTAAAACTTTCTTTCCCTTTGGTCTGAAAGGGAGGTTTTTTCTACTTACTGTATACTTCGCTGATGGCGGAGTGAATCTAGCTATGAGATTATTATTTAAGTTCTTATTTTGGCTATGCTATTACAGAAAAATGTTAGGCATCTCTTTTATAAGGTCTAAAGATTAAATTGTGCATCCTACAGATTCCTTCCTAATAGAATTAGTTTCCTACCTTGAAGAGAATAGAGAAATGAAAGAACAAGTTGGGCTTAGAATAGAGAAATGAGGGAGCAAGTCCTAGACCGCTTGCTGACAATAGCAATATCACATGAATACTTAGCAAACAGTTTCAACCATTAGATAACAACTTAAGAAAACATTTACCAGAAGGTCCAATGCCTTCTATAAATTTTAAGAATCATGTATTTGAAAACACCTCTTAAATATCTAACATGGTGTAGTTTGTTTAGGCAGTAAACTTAAGCACAACCATCTAAAATGTTTTTAGTTTCTTTCTACCAACAAGTACAAAACATATGATGCAGAGATTCAGGTCACACAAATTAAAATGTATCTTTGATTGATTTTAGCAGCTTAAATTTATGGACAATGTTATCGATAAGCCAATTAAGATAAAACTCTTAATAAAATTTCCCCATGTGGACATACAATATGTACACACATATAACATAGTATAATAGACCAATATAGCAATTTTAATAATAGCTTTTAAAATCTTTAACTCTTTTTGTAGATTGCCAATTGATTTGAATTGCTTTTTGTTTTTAGTAACCTCAGTTAACCATACTTTCTCTCAGTTGGTACTGTTAATACATTATTGGCTTCATCTGTTTACAGAGCCATTCCAAGTTATTGAATACAATAGAAGTGGCTGTAAAAAATCCATAGGAACCTATAGGAGGACAGCTAAACACAGAACCAACAATGCTTTAGTTTTATGAGCATCAAGTCATATATAACTGTGGATGACAAAAGACTTTAAGTTGCCATGTTTAAAATTATAAACTCATCAACCAACAAGAGGCACTTGCTTACTTCACAGTATTTTTGAAAGCACCTGTAGGATTTTACAAGTATTTAACCCTTTAGGCCTCTGGGGCTTTCTCATTAAGATAACTATCATGTCTAGTAACACAAGATCATTAGACTTTTTAATTCTCAAACATTTGTATTAATAGCATTTTCCATTATAGAAACTTAAAGTTTGGTACCACATCACATCTTGATAGTACTTCTAATATAATCCAAATAGCCTGATTAGTTGGTGTCTCTATAAGATGAGAGACAATTCCTTCGATTTTTTCAGTTGGGCCCAAACTGGAAACACCAAAGTCCAGGATTTACTGGAAATTTTAGAGACCAGATTGTTTGAAACTTTGATTTTTTGAATGCCTGTGAAGAATGCCAAGAAGGCTCAAAATCCAAAATATCTGGTTGAAATAAGATTTCTTAAAATCATGACATAACATAGACCAAATTTGATCATTGTTACAAGGTGATTATTCAAATCTTTGAAAATAAGCACATATTTAAATAACCCATAGCTCTTAATAAAAATTCAGCTGTTTTTGAACAATTAGAATTGAACAGACATCAAGAGAACATAATAGATTACTTTAACACATTGCTTTAACAGAGCATCAGAGTTTAATTCTATGTCAAAGAGAAATTGAGCTTCCTGTGATCTTTTGCTGTGAGGTTTCCTTCCTTTACCATCTTTCATATTGGTGACCATGTTTCTGTGTTTCTGTGTGTAACACATCTTTAAGCATCTTTTGAAGTGCAGGATGAGTGGCAACAAATTCTTTCAGTTTCTGTTTGCTATGAAAAGTCTTAATTTCACCTTCATTCACAAATGAGAGCTTTGCAGGATATAATATTCTGGGCTGGCAGTTTTTCTCTCTTAGTACCTGGGCTATGTCTCGCCATTCCCTTCTAGCTTGTAGGGTTTCTGATGAGAAGTCTGCTGTGAGCCTAATTGGAGATCCTCTAAGAGTAATCTGACGTTTCTCTCTTGCACCTTTTAGGATCTTTTCTTTATGTTTCACTGTGGTGAGTTTGATTACAACATGTCGTGGTGAGGATCTCTTTTGGTCATGTTTATTAGGGGTTCTGTGAGCTTCCTGTACTAAGATGCCTCTGTCCTTCTCCAAACCTGGGAAATTTTCTGCTAGTATCTCACTGAAAATGCCTTCTAATCCTTTCTCCCTCTCCATGCCTTCAGGAACTCCTAGAACCCAAATGTTGGTTTTTTTAATAGTATCCTGTAGATTCCCGACAATATTTTTTAGATTTCTAATTTCCTCTTCTTTTCTTTGGTTTGCCTGTTTCCTTTCCTGTTCTCTGTCTTCTAAGTCTGATATTCTTTCTTTTGCTTCACCCATTCTGTTTTTAAGGCTCTCTAATGTGTTTGTCATTTGAGCTATTGAATTCTTCATTTCATTATGATTTCTCTTCACTATCACAGTTTCTTGTTCTACTAGTTGTTTCATTTCATTTTGATTCCTCCTTAATATTTCATTTTCATGAGAGATAATTTCTATCTTGTCCATTAAGGATTTCTGTAGTTCAAGAATTCGTTTTTGAGAACTTCTTAATGTTCTTACCAATTTTTTGAGATCCGCTTCTTGCATTTCTTCGATCTCATCATCTTCATAATCTTGAATTGGGGTGTCTTTTTCATTTGGGGGCGTCATAGTGTCTTCCTTGTTCTTGTTACCTCGGTTTTTGCGTTTGTTGTTTGGCATGTTGGAGATATTTGGTTTCTTCACTGTGGTGTTTTTTCTTGTTACACTATGGCTCTATATTAAGTGGACTGTCTGCTTTCGGTGGAGCCTTAGAGGCTTGAGATGAGTGTGGCCTGAGAGCTGTGTTTGGTTCCTCAGTGTTGAGGGTGTGTCAAAGATGACACTCCCAGGTTAGGAGTGGTAAATCTCTCTTTCTTTTTTTGATTCAAAAGGGAAGTAATTCCACACAGCTGAACGTAATTGGAGGTAGTTAGCAGGCAAATGATATACCCACAGGAGCCAGAGATTGGAAGCTCTTTCCCAAGGACCACACAGGGAATCTGTGCTGCCCTCAGTGTGGGCTCCAATTGTCCTGCAGTCTCCCACTGGGTTGCCAAGTTAGATGCTAATCTCCTGTTATTTCACCCCTCTCCCCAGAGTCAGGTTTTTCTGCTAGGTTCAGGGTCGGTGCAGACCTGAGGTCGCCCTGCTTATGACGTATGTCAAAATGGTGCCTGCTCTTTGTCTTGCTCGCCTTTGAGAGGTGAGCGGAGAGAGAGAAACTTGTGTCTGTATCGGTCACTTTTTTTTTTCCCTCTCTCTCTTCTAGTTAGCCTGGTGAACTTTTCCCCACGGAGTTTCAAGCCTTGTTCCCTCTAGTCTCCTCTTTCCACTTGCCCGCTGGTGTCTCGAGCTATTGAGGTTCGGCTCACCTCGCGTTCCAGCGCTGGTGTGTTGATTCTGCTGCTGGTGTCCCGAACTTGGGCTCCCACGCTCTCCACGCAGGTCCACTGTGAATCACTAGTTCCGGAAGAGTTTCCTCTGCTGTTTCTTCCCCTACTCTTCCTTGACCCTGCAGTATCTCCACTTTTATTAAACTGTCTCTCCCCCGGACTAATAGTGTGCTCCCTACCTATTCCGCCATCTTGCCACTCTGCTATTTTAACTTTTTAATCTTTTGTCACTACTAATTCTTAGTCTGAGTGCTCCTAAAATTCTTTGCTCATATACTTTATACCTTTAAATATAATTTATAATTTTCTCAAAATTGGGTATGCCTAAAAGTCTACATATAATTTGTATACTGGTTTTGATTTTTTTAAAATCAAAAGTGTTAGTGGAAAGATACATTATCTGAAGTATTTAATTTTCCTTAATATTGAAAAAATACATAGAAAATATTGCAAACTTTATGAAACATACTTTCTTGGGATGGTTTCATATTCTTTCTAGGACATGAAGAATTATGTAGTGTGGTTACTGTGGTGAAGAGTACACAGACAGGACAAGAACCACTTGTGAGTCCGTCAGTGCTGTTACCAGTGCTAGTAATTTAGAAGAGCTTGCCCCTTGCTGTGAGGATGTGAAGTAGTAATAATATCTGTCACCCACAGCAGAAAGTTGTGATTAAAAATAACAGATGTGAAATGCCTGAAAATGTTGAAGTACCATAAGAAGAAAGCAATTTGAAATTTAAAATATTACTTTTCAAAATGTTGTCATTGATGTCATTGTGCTTAAGTTCCTATTATGATCTTCTGAGATGGTTAGGGTATGCTTTGTACTTTCCATATTTTTTGTTTGGTGAGGAGAAAGTTAAATGGCTTGTCCAAAGTTGGTTGGAAATAGAAATTTAAAGAATAAAAAAGTATTTTAATTTCTTAGCTAATTAATTGAAAAACCTACCTTTTTCATATCGATAATAACTGTATTAACAATAAACACAAACTGTTTCAGCTATAACCATACCCTGACCCCAGATCACTACAGAGTAAGTAGAACAGAGTTCTAGGTAGCAGAGGTGGGTATATGGAACTTTAGTTGTTGTACACTGGTAGTATTTAAAAATTGGTGCTGTTGGGGCCGGTGCTGTGGCACAGCAGGTTAATGCCCTGGCCTGAAGCACCGGCATCCCATCTTCCAATCCAGCTCTCTGCTATGGCCTGGGAAAGCAGTAGAAGGTGGCCCAAGTCCTTGGGCCCCTGCACCCGCGTGAGAGATCTGGAAGAAGCTCTTGGCTCCTGGTTTCAGATCGGCGCAGCTCTGGTGGTTGTGGCCATCTGGGGAGTGAACTATCGGATGGAAGACCTCTCTTTCTCCCTCTCCTCTCTCTGTGTAACTCTGACTTTCAAATAAATAAATCTTAAAAACAAACAAACAAAAAACAACAAAAAAAATCCCTGGTGCTGTTGAGAATAAAACACTGATTTGTAGGTACGCTGATTTTGGTGGTGTGAATGCACCCCACATCATAGCTGATGTCAAGCTACCATAAGGATGCCTCTGAGTAGGGAGATAGGAAGAGATGAGATGGAGGCATTTGATGCCTGCACGCAGAGAAGCCTGTCTGCCTTTGGAGGGTAAGCACAGGCCTTGCCCTGGGGAGACACACAGGACACAGGCATATAAGTAAAACGTAAAAAGAAATTTCTTTTAAGAAAGGAGCAGCCCCTGGACCTCAATAGAAACATGGGTTCTCTTAATAGGAGGAAATTTCACACAAATTCAAGTAGTGCACCAGTCATCCACTGGGTAGAGTCATTGATGTGAGAGACTGGGGTGGACACACTTGTGGATCTGTGGTGCCAGAGGGCTGGGGCACAGACCTTTGGGCTCAAAAGCCTTCTTGCTAGGAGTGTATTTTTATTTAGCAGAATATGTCTAATGAAGAATTAGATGGGCTCTCCCTATGACATTACATGCAGAATATTTTAAAGCTGGAGATTTCTGGGTGGTCCAGAAGGTGAGCTCTCAGCTCTTTGAGTGGCAGCCCAAGCCACACAACTAATAGTGACGTCCTCTTCTTCTGGGAAGTTGAGTTGTTTTTCCTCCAGCACCACCAACTGCTGTACCTCACCTAGCTCAGGCAGAAAGCAATAAGATCTACCTCTCAGGATTCTTTTGAGAATAATACTTGTGAAACAGTTAGGAAATTGTCTAGCACAATTAAGAACTTAGCACATCATTCATATTAAGATTAATGATTTTAATAAGAAATTCTAAGAGATGTTTCTTTTCCAAACGATGACAGACGTAAACAATTGTTTTTGAACACCCCCAATTTATTCCCATAGTTTCTGGTTTCTCACCCTGGGTTATGTAAAGAAATCTGTTGCCAAATTCATAAAAGCAGCAACATTCCAAATGTGGGCAAAATAATGGAATCACATATGCTACCAAGTTGTTAATAATTTACCATAAATCTAAACTTATTAGTTATTCCTTAGATAGCTTGCCATATGCATTATTTATGAGGTCTTTCCCCTTTTGTAGACTATAACGGTCACATTAATTTTTAACCAAATTGTGAAATTTTGTAAGTAATTCTTAAAGCCTGGTGAATAAAAATAAAAAAAAATCTAGAAAACAGTATTTAAATGTATTCTATTCCTAGGAACACATTTGTCATTCACTCTAAATATCAAATATAAAAATTATTTTGAGGATGATAGTTAAGACAAGCTACACATCCAGTTTCATTAAGTAAACCTAGAGCTTATTTATGGCTGTAAAATTTCACATTTTCTGGCTTTAGAGAAGAAGCCAGGAATTGAATATTTATGATGCTGAGACTGTCCCACACTTTATTGTTTTTCTCAAGGGCTTTTACCCAGCCCAAAGGAGAAAATGGAGACCCAAATTCTCTGCAATCTGCCAAGTGTTAAACTCTTTTCCCAAATGCAGTGCAAAATTTATCTTAGCATTAAAATACATAAGTTGAAGAAATCATGAAAGGAAAATTTCAGTAGCTTCAAAGAATTATTAACAAGGCCAACTCCCCACTCACCCACTTTACATGAAAGTGCTCATACATGCTCACACAGGAAACACATTGCTATCACAAATATAAAGATTACAAATGGACACTTAAAGTGGGAATTTACAGGAATTTAGTATCTTTATTACTATTGACTAACAGTAAACATCTCTGAGCTTCTGTTTTAACTCATTTGCCTTTTTTTTTTTTTTTTTTTTTTTTTTTTTTTTTTTTTTTTTACTGATTCATGACCTTGGATTGATTATCAGACTTCTCAGAACCTTGTTCCCTTGTCTGGAAAATGAGCATTGAGATGCACCACAGAGCTATAAGAACCAGATGATAATGTGACTATGTGCAACTCTCAGATAGAATTCTTATATTATTGTGCTTTTATTATTTATGTGAGACTAAATTTGAAACAAAACACAAAATGACATTATCTTAACCACAGAGATGAAGCTCAGAAACAAACAAAACATAGATGATTTAAAGTTTATTGAAATTGCATACATGATCGGGCCCTTTGAAGAAAATACTCATTTGTAGAGGATATAGAGATTGAAAGGACAGCATATAGCATTGTGTTCTAAGTATGATTCATTCACTTAGTACTTTGATGCACAGAGCTTCAATAAAGTTAAAAAGGGAATCAATTTTTCTCTACTTGTTATCTCTGGTTTTCTCAAGTTTCTTGCACAGAGCTTTGTTTGTACATACTATTTCATTAAAATCATCATAACTTGCATTCTTGCCCTTGCATCTAATAATTAAGTACCGTAACCTCATCTCTGTATGTAGGTTCTCTTGGTGAGGAAAGACAATTCACAACCGAATTCCTTAGTAGACCAGAGCAAGGCTTCTTCCACTTTGATGTGCACTGAATACCTTGAAACCTCATGAATTTAGATTGTTGGGGGAATTTTTGGGGGTGGGAGTGAATGCTGAGGTTCTGCTCAGGTGATGCTGATGCTGCAGGCACATATTGGAGCAGGAAGAGGCTATAGAGTTCTGAATCCTGGAGGGCCCATCCATCTTTACAAGAGACAAGGCAGATGGTATAGCTGCAGTGGCTGGTAGGTTGGTGGATTTGTCAGGGGGTACGTGAGGGCACAAAGCATGATGAATTCACCTAAGTTCCCTTTGTGGGGAGGATTGATTTGCCTTTGGAGACTTAATTCACAGGTTTATTTTTTTAGATATACTGGCCTATTTAATATGGACCTTTAATTAGATTGCTCTCAAGTAATCTCTTTGGTGAAACCTCAGCAAGGGTATTGTTATGTTTAATATCTAAGCCTGACAGGTGGCATGTAGCATCTGGAGTCTCAGAGGAGATGGACTACTTGTTGACTCCCTGCACCTCTCACTGGCTTACAGGCAAGACCATGGAGAAAACTATGATGCCAGAAATAGATGAGAGTATTTTAGGCATGAAAAGCCAAGACACTCCGGAAAAAAAAAAAAAAGACCTAAATGAAAGATCTCTGCAAGTGAGATCCCAGTAGAAAGAACAGGGCCATCAAAGAAGGAGGTACCTTTCTCTGAAGGGAGGAGAGTACTTCCACTTTGACTATGACCCTGTCGGAATAAAATCGAAGTTGGCAAACTCAAAAGGCTTCCATAGCCTTGGCAACTCATGACTAGAGCCTAGGGAGATTACTGACGCCATGAACAGGAGTGTCAAATTGTTAAGTCAACAACAGGAGTCACTGTGTACTTACTTCTCATGTGGGATCTGTCCTTAATGTGTTGTCCGATGTGAAGTAATGCTATAACTAGTACTGAAACAGTATTTTACACTTTGTGTTTCTGTGTGGGTGCAAACTGATGAAATCTTTACTTAATATATACTAAATCCATTTTCTGTGTATAAAGATAATTGAAAATGAATCTTGAGGGGTGCGAGTGGGAGGGAAATTATTGGGGGGAGAGGCATTATAATCCATAAACTGTACTTTGGAAATTTATATTTACTAAATTAAAAAAAGGATAATAATAAAAAAAGAAAGATTCTCCTCTCCATGACTCTAACCTGCTATGAAAAGAGTTGGGTCAGGTTTTTTTTTTTTTTTTTTTTTAGTTTCCTATTAAATTGAAGAAAGGATTAATTTTTTATTTAATAGGTGACTCAAAAACAAATTTGAATCCAGACCATTATTTTGAAATTTAGAGCAGCAGGCGGATGATGGGTGAGGGAAGGTTATAAAAGAATTAGTCTGAGAGCATAGAAGAAAGTTGATTACAAGCATAATACTTGTTCCTTCTTCAGGACACTGAACCATTTTGCAAAGCACAGCTGAGAGTCTTTATGTGTTGATTACACTAGCAATCAATTTCTGCTTAGTCCTTTTTTTGTGCCTTTGGGTACTACAGTAATAGATATCACTATAAGCATGAGCAAATAGATACATACATAAACAGGCTTTTCCATATGCATTTTCCATAATCCATCCAGAGAGCCATGTTGGCTGTTTATAATTTTAGCAATTATGAAATCTATAACTGAGTAGCAATTCCCATGAAAATGAATGAATGAATGCCAAGAATTAGAAAAATTTTAAACTAATGAGTAAGAGTTAATAAATGACTTTTTGTTGTATTTTTATCTGGTTTTTAAAAAAATTACACCTACATGAAATCATGTTGAACTGTTTCATTTTACCTCTGCTCCTACAAATTTCTCCTTTTTTTGCCTATTTACATTAAATTTGCATTATTTTCCACTACACCTCTGAAAACTTTGAGAGTAGTACTAGTGGAATGGTTATTGCACACAATACCTACCTTAAATGTTATAGGAACTTACAGTGTAGTAAGGGAGATATAACATGTGCACAAGTAATTGTATTAATGACTGTGTCAACAGGTTGATAATTTGATCATAAAATAAAAATAATTAACTGCCAAATAGAGTAAGCAAGAAGTTGCATAGAATAATTGTTATATTAATGGTAAATTAAGAAAATAAGTAAGCTTGAGAGGTGTACAGTTTGAATAAAATATATAATTTCAAATGGGGAAAACAGCATGGGTGAGGGTATAGGAAAGATGAATGAAATAAGTTCAGTGGAATGAAAAGTAGTTCAGGGTGACTGGATCTTAGAGCACTTAAGAACAAGCCAGGCCATTCAACTATGAACAAACTGCCATATTTAGTCTATTCTCTAGTCCCCTTCCTACAATGCCTCTGATGTTCTTTCCAGTAAATTCTTACTACCCACTCAGTCCCTTCTTCCTTTTGCATGACCTTACTTTTTTATCTTAGAGACACATACTTGTATATTTTATTTACTTAGCCCTTAATCATATACTCTTTTGTATGTCATCCAATTTATCAAATAATTAGCTAATATTTCACACACACCTGGTTTAATTTTTAGTCTAAAGGACCAAATTTAAAGGTTTCTGAGAGCAGAAACTGGTTTATAATTACTTATATGTCCCAGTACCTAAGGTAGGTTAGGCCTGCATAGAGAAGCTGCTAAATCAGTTAAGTGAATAAATGAATATGTAAGTAGATGTATGGGTGAATGAAGTAATGAATGAATGAACTAGATGGAACTTGGGATCTAGAAACAAAAGGCTGTTGTACTCCATAACTCTGATGGTTTCTACAATTGAATGTGGCCCATTGCTTTCTACTGCCTATAAAAATTCTTAACTAAATGTTGAAGATTCTGATCTTGTTGCCTGTGGTGATAAAATACTGAAATAGTTAATAAATAGGAGTATATAGATGTGTATTTATTTCTAGCAATTTTAGAATATAATGGACAGCTAGATATCTGTCTTTTTTAGACTCATCTGAAGTTGGATGGGCTGGATTTGCAAAGTTCAGGGGTGGGTTGCATGATTTCTGTTTCTAGCAGATGAAAGAAGCTGTGATTCTGAAATTGAGTGGTCCTTTTTAGGTCACAAGAATGGTGTCTGTGTAATGCATACAATATTAACGGCTGGTAAAAGAAAGTTAACCTCTGCTTTTACCTATCTGTTTTTAAAACAAAGAATAATTCTCTCAGCTAACTTGTATTATTTTATGAAAAATAATCTAGGCTACTTAGTTGCAACCAATGTTGTATTAACTACTTTAATCAATTTACTTGTCACTGGCCCAGCAGTTAACTAGATTCTAAATGAACAGAACTAAACTGTGACAATTCTTCCTTCCCATTTCTGACTGTAGTATCTTCCGATGAAACTTGTCATGTGCTGTGTAGTTATGACCAACTGATAGATAATAAGACCTGTATCTTTTCTAGTAAAGCTTCAAGATTTTCTTTCTGGACTTACAACAAAAATAAATACAAATTCTCTTTAAATGGTAAAGTAAGAAGTGTTGAAAGAATTATTGTATATGCTATGATTTTTAAAAAGTAAATTAGTCATATTGGATGCAAATATTCCCCATGATGAATATATTTCAATAATAATTAAAAATGACAAAATGAATCATTTTTAAAAAAATTAAGTAAGACAAGCACAAAATAAGAGTAGGAATTTTTGCGAATCTTGGAGACCTTAGGCTAAATATGGTGTGAGTTCTGTGACTACAGATCATTATGACTCAGGAAATTAAAGTACACTGTTGAGGACAGGGTTGAGACCACAGCCTGCCAGTTGGAGGTGTAGTTTCTTTGGCTCTAACAGTGACTAGATTAGACCTCTGGCTTTGGGAAGACTGTCCCAGTATATCCCTACATTTCTTTAGAAGGCAAATAAAATCAGAGTAGGATGCAAGTTCATATCACTCTTGATCTTTGAGGGGAGGTTTTCTTCTCTTGGAACTTAATTTTTATCATCTGCAGGATGGATTAGAAATACCTGTCCTAAAGATTTTTTGTAAGGGTCAAAGTCAATAAAATGAATGTAACACTTCTATACAGTATCTGGTATACAAGAGTGGGGCTCAGATTGTGTGTGTGTGTTTGTGTGTGTGTGTGCGCGTGTGAATTCTCTCCCCTTAGCTCATGGAGAGCACATTCAGACAAGACACGAAACTAAACTCTCAGTCTCTATGTGTTTGTGTTATAGCGACTAAATATTGTTTGTCTTGATATTGGTTTTGTATATCCTTAACAATTTTTAAAATTTCTCTTTAATGAAGTGACATAAATCCTGTATTAGGTTTTATTTTTTTATCCATCAAACAAGTAAAATCTGATTTCCAAAAGAAAGTAAAAGGACAAGGGAATATAACTAAGAATCCCAAAGACTTCAAGAATACTGTTTACTCTTTTAGCAGAAAAAAGAACAAACCTAGTGAGGTTTCATTATTTATCAGGCATTAACAATTGATTAATTCTGTTGAATACCTGTCATTACCCTTAATGAATTATCTTGGTAGAAGGCCAACCTCCATGCAGATCCTGGAGAAGGGGACCCTGTGTTTCTTCATTCAGAAGAGATATGCTCCTGTGATGGGAACAGGCTGTAGTTCCTCTGAATAACACGTAGTCTTTCTCTGTGTTTTATGTGCTTAGGACTCTTTCATTTTGTTTTTGACTTTGTTGTCAGAGTCCAGCTATGGCTCATTATAATTCTGCAGTGAAATGTACTTGCATCTCAAACAACCCTTGTCTCAACTGATAACTGTTTTGTAACCCTTCCATTCTACAGGGAATTCATGCATTTCAATCCATGCTAGACATAAAATATCTGTTTTGACAGTCTTTGATTTTACTTAAATAGTTCAGATTTTAACGAATCAAAGAGGGCTTATATAATAAAGTTCGAGGTCTCAGAAGTGATTTTCTGTTGATAAGGGGGAGAAGAAAAGGAGAAGGATTGTTAAAAGTAGGATAACAGAATTATTGAACTAGAAGATAGCATGGAGATCATCTGGATTCAAGAATGCAGTCTACATGCCTGTGCTGTGGCTTACTAGGCTAATCCTCCACCTGCGGCGCCGGCACCCTAGGTTCTAGTCCCAGTCGGGGCACCGGATTCTGTCCCAGCTGCTCCTCTTCCAGTCCAGCTCTCTGCTGTGGCCCAGGAGTGCAGTGGAGGATGGCCCAGGTCCTTGGGCCCTGCACCCGCATGGGAGACTAGGAGGAAGCACCTGACTCCTGGCTTCGGATTGGCGCAGCGTGCTGGCCGTGGCAGCCATTTGGGGAGTGAACCAATGGAAGGAAGACCTTTCTCTCTGTCTCTGTCTCTCTCTCTCTCTCACTATCTAACTCTGCCTGTCAAAAAAAAAAAAAAAAAAGAAAACAGAAAAAAAAAGGAATGCAGTCTACTTATAGCAAAAGGAAAACAGAAAATATGAAGCTAATGTAACTTTCAAATATTCACACAACTGAGTAAAAATTAGCAAATCTATTACTTAAATTTCTTAATTTACAACAGTTTTCTTTGCTCTTCAACTTTTTAAAAAAAGATTTATTTATTTATTTGAAAGTCAGAGTTAGAGAGAAGAGAGGCAGAGAGAGAGAGAGGGAGAGAGAGAGAGAGAGAGAGAGAGAGAGAGAGAGAGAGAGGTCTTCCATCCGATGGTTCACTCCCCAATTGACCGCAACGGCCGGAGCTGCACCTATCCGAAGCCAGGAGCCAGGAGCTTCTTCCAGGTCTCCCACACGGGTGCAGGGGCCCAAGGACTTGGGCAATCCTCCACTGCTCTCCCAGGCCATAGCAAAGAGCTATGGCAATCCAACATGGATTGGAAGTGGAGCAGTCGGGTCTCAAACTGGCGCTCATATGGGATGCAGGTGCTTCAGGCCAAGGTGTTAACCTGCTGTGCCACAGTGCCAGACCCTCCTCTTCAACTTTCAAATTTCTTCCCTCTCCTCCTGCCTCCCACCCTCCCCCTCCCATTCTTGTTATTGTTATTATTAATATTATTTTTAAATAAATAATCGAATTGTAGACTTTGGTGCCAAATTGCCTGAATTCCAGTTCTGTCTCTGCCATTGTTAACTGTGAGGTTTCTTTATGATGCAGATTTTTCATCTATAAAACATGAATCTATTCATTTTGAAGGGATAATGACAATTAAAAGATGAAGAGATTAAAACATATGTAAAGATTCAACCCTGAGCCTGATTTTAAACATTTGCTGTTATTAGTGTTGATATTAATAAATGAATTAATTACATTAAAATAATTGATTCATTCATTTCACATATGATGGTGATTAGAAAGTCAATACTTGGTTATAATAGGAAAATAAAATTGATAAAAATTACGAAAATATTGCTATATTTGTGCATTTGTATAAATATATTTGTAGATAGCAAAAATTAAAAGAAGCAGTATCTTGGGTAGCTACAGATGATAGGGAAACCTGGACAAATATAAAATTATTGGAAGAAAGTCTGGAAATCACATACATTTTCTAAGAAAATCTGTACAATACTCAAATAGGCCTGAATACTGCCTCTGCCACTTAAAATGTGTAAACTTGTGCAAATCCTTGGGATAGCTATCATGACTAAATGAACAATGTATTAAAATTATGCACATTAGGTAGTAAAGATGGTGATAATTGTGAAAAAAATAAAGTTTCTTTAAAAGAAAGAGTTAGCAAATAGGAAAAAGAGAATTTTTTTCCAATTCAATCCCATCAAGGTGGCATGTACCAATGCCATCTCATTAGTCAAAGTGATCAGTTTCAGTTCATAATTGATCATAAAGATAGGATTAAGAGTCAAAGGGATCACATAAACAAGACTAGTGTCTGCTAATAGTAACTGATAGAATTAAAAAGGAGAGAACAATCCAACATGGAAAGCAGGATACACAGCAGACTCATAGAATGGCAGATATCCTAAATAGCACTCTGGCCTCAGAATCAGCCCTTAAGGCATTCAGATCTGGCTGAAGAGGCCATGAGAGTATCTCTGTGTGAGATCCCAGCAGAAAGAACGGGCCATCAAAGAAGGCAGTACCTTTTTCTGAAGGAAGGAGAGAAATTGCACTTTGACTATGACCTTGTCTAAGTAAGTTCAGAGTTTGTGAACTCACGAGGCTTCCATAGCCTTGGCAGCTCATGCCAACAGCCTCGGGTGATTACTGACGCCATAAACAAGAGTGTCAGTTGTTAAATCAACAACAGGAGTCACTGTGCACTTACTCCCCATGTAAGACCTCTGTCCTTAATGTGTTGTACTATGTGAATTAACAGTATAACTAGTACTCAAACAATACTTTATACTTTGTGTATCTTTGTGGGTGTAAACTGTTGAAATCTTTCCTTAGTATATACTAACTTGATCTTCTATATATAAAGATAATTGAAAATGAATCATGATGAAGAATGGGATGGGAGAGGGAGTGGGAGATGGGATGGTTGCAGGTGGGAGGGAGGTTATGGGGGAAAAGCTGCCATATTTCAAAAGTTGTACTTTGGAAATTTATATTTATTAAATAAAGGTTAAAAAAGACATTGTGCAACAAATAAAAAAAAGAAAGGAAGTATCTTTGAGTCTTCACTGTACCCATAGCTTATGCTACTCTAGATCCTCTAACCCTTGGAGTTGAATTATTCTGGAAAACAAATTCATATAGCCATTGCCAAGTTGCCTTGTTGGACCTCTATGGAAGCAAGCCATTTTTTGGTAACTCTAAGAGTTTGGCATTATGAGGTTAAAAATGTCTATGTGAAGGTTGCACTAAACAGAAGAATTCACATGGATTAGAGAGAATTAGAGACAAACATCATATTAAACTCTAGTTGACCACACATCATTCTACTTTCTATACACCCTCCTCTACAGCACTTCTCCAATCATACTTTGAACTTTCCTCTATTAACATGTGTGCTCCAGCTGTTTCTGCAATCAGAATTTTTATTTTCTGCTACAGGTTTTTTTTCTAGAGTTCAAAATCCCATTAATTTCTACCTGTTTTAGAAAATTCTTGCCATTCTGCTTACTAGAATCATTCTCTCCCTCTTCTATTTTTCCACAGTTCTTTGGGGCACTCCTCTGTTTCACTATGCATTCTATTCTTCCTAGACCAGTAGCTTACGTGTATGACTGTAAGCATTGCTGGTCCATGAACTCCTTCAGGGCAGGGCCACAGTCTCCTATTTGATGCTCCAGGTCATTAAGCTCAAAACTTGGAAGATGGAGAAGGCATTGTAGCTAGACACTGCATTCAATTGCTGAAGGCATTTATCCCCTGCTTCGTTACATCTTTCTGTTAGCTTGAGATGTCTTCAAAAGAAGTGGCAAGAGAAGTAATGAGTGCTGTTAAAAATGATGTAGTGCCGAGTTGGGTCAGAGGTCCACCTAATCACAATTCTCCACATATTAAAATATTGTACACTTAACCCAGTGCAGTATCTAATATATGAAGAGTGATTAACACCCATTGAACTAGTCATTATACAGGAATACAGAAAATTTTCCCTTGGTAACAGATTAGTTTCTTAGAGCAGTAAACTTGGAGAATTTTTTAAAAGTCATTTGTCAGAACAATCATGTGGTAATAGCATTTTTAGTGGTGGAACACTTAATTTGAATAGGTGATTAATGCTAAGAAACTATAAGCGGATCCTGTGAGCCTAACCAAAGTTTTCTCAGATTATATTTAACAGTTCAGGCCTTTCATTGAAATCTGAAGCAGTAGAACAAGAACAGGACTGGCTATAAAAGCAAGAACATTGTATTTGGCATACTTAATAGTACCTTAAACTCAGAAACATTCGAGCCTCCCAATTGCCTTATACATTTAAATGAAGGTCATATTTGAGAGCCTATTTCTGAAGCCAGCACATCTTTATGGTTAAACTTTAAGCAGTTGCTCAGATAGAAATCACTCAGGAGAGATCAGAAAATGACTGAAGTTATAAAAAAGAAATGTGTGTGAATGTGTGAAATGAAGGCGGCAGCTACCTCATCCTGTCGATTTCAGTGTGTGCAATGCCCATCAGTTTTATGAGTCACATGGAGAACAGCTTGAGTTAGGATAACAGAGATATAACCCTTGTTTTTAAGGGCATGCTTTGTATTTTATATAAGAAAGCAGAACCAAGAGGAAACTACTTGTTTATCTTGCTGAAGCCCTAAACTTTGTAGGAATTGGTCCCTGGGGCATGACAATGCATACATTCCCGATAGCAGTGCCCACTTGGCTATGTAAATAAAGGGAGTATAGCAGTGTCCACTTCTGTTTTCACATCCTTAGAGCAGCAAGTATTTATCGGCATGGCTATTTTGTGTTGTTTCATGAATCTTTTTTGGAGATGTACATGAGAAGTTTTTCCCCCTCTCAAAAATAAAAAGTATATAATTAAAATAGGACTTGAAAAAGTCTTCCAATTGGAAAGGAGTTAAAGTTGGCTGTGTCCCTTTTTGTCTTTCCACATTTTATAAATGTCCTTGTATTTCTTTGTTAATTACTTGATTATAAAGTCTTTTCAAAAATCAAATACTTTACATGGCTAAGTAGTAAAAGTTTAATTTAAAAGCATCAGAGCATGACATAATTTTGGTTTAAAATGAACCCTCTGGGTTAAGCAAATTATACTTTTTTTCTGGGTCACATACTATCATATATACTTTCTTATTTAAAAGCATTACTTCAGGCAACATCTAAATTTCTTTCATTTTTCCCTTTTCTCATTGCTAAGTATCTAACTTTAGATTTTAAACTTTAACTGCTATTAAGGAATCCAATTTGAGGATGTTCTTTCTGCTCTCTGAATGTATGTGCTTCAAGGATTAAGAGAACACAAAGCACTAAAAAGACAAAAGAATTGGAGAAGGTTTCATTTAGGGCACAACAATTCCTTATTCATATTTGTCTCTATTCAGTAGGCAGCACACTGATTTGTACCTAATGAAAACTCAGTAAATATGTATTTGTTCAATGAAAATGGTAATTGGGGCATATGCAGTTTGTTCGCTGTTATTGGGTCACATATTTAAGCCTTTGGAATTTAGTTTTGGTTTGTTCCTTTTTAAAGTCTATAAAATTATGAAGTTTGAATTACATGGCCTATTAAATTACTCTATATGCCAAGTATCTATAATTCCATGACAACTTGGTCATAACAAAAGGGAATGACTGCTGAAGTGGCAAAACCAAAGCCTCATCTGGCAGATTTCTAACTTCATCTATTATATTGGCCTTACTCAATCAGCAACACCTAGCCTCTGAAACATTGAAGGGTCACTACTCTAATGAGCCTTCTGTTCATGACTTATGGGATGTATTATATAAAAATATTTGAGGTAAATAGTTTTTGGTAAATCTTGAAATGAGTTTCCTGGTTTTATCTTGATGGATAAATGTATTATTGTACAGAGTAGCCTTAAATAACAGTCAACAAATGAGTAGACCTTTCCAACACACACTTTTATATTACTTCATTACACTGAACTAAACATAAAAATCAAACAGCATGCTTCTAGTGTCTCAAATTATCTCCAAGTAATTACATAAGCATCCAAAACATCCTGTGCCCTCTTTGTCATCAGAGGCATGAAATAAATTCTATCACTTATTTTCCTTATATGGATATTTGAGATTAATTAGAATAATATGACTGTATAATAAGAATAAAAATAAAAGCCATGCTTTTTAAGTTCAAACTATGTGTTAGGCCTCAAGGAAGGCAGAGTAGAGATATTACTTCTAATTCCTTTGACAATTCTGAATGATAGAGTAATTTGAAACCCTGAGTTCTGAAAGCTTTGTCCATTCGTAGTCATACATTCAATAAGTTCTAGAGTCTTGAATAGCAATACTCCTAGAGCTCCAAACTCAACGTATCTAACAACCCTTATTAAAACTCATTTTGCTTTTTAATTACTTCCAGGAACTTGAATATTTCAAAGATGCCAAATAGGAGCTTGATTTGTTTCTGATAATTCCTTAGAGAACTAGAACATACTTTTGTTTAGGGCTCCTATGTGAAGTGTCAGATTTGGCAGCCCTTGTTTTAAGAGACAAAAGTATTAAGACTAAATTATAAGACATTTTAAAATCTTTATCTTTCTCAATTATTTCACTATGGAGTAAAAAGAAAGCTTTTAGCTGTACTTATGAAACAACAGATGGTAAATGAAATAAAAGAAAGAAATTAGCAATAACTAGTTTTTAGTCTTGGTCTCACAAAATAGAACTATTGAACACAATTTATACTTAGGTGGATGCTGAGGTGTTCATTCAGACCAGATAATCCACCACTCCAAATGATCAGTTTTGAAGTTAATATCACAAAGTATTTTAATATTCTAACATCTATATTATAGAACTAAATTTATCAAATAAAATGGTTGTATCCACAAAATGTTTTAGAATTAAATGCCACCACTTTCTGGGTTCAAGAAGTTTTCAAGTGGAACTCATAAAAGAGTTTGGTAAGGTAGCAGGATATAAAATCAATACACAAAAATCAACAGCCTTTGTATACACAGCCAATGTCATAGCTGAGAAAGAACTTCTAATCCCATTCCCAATAGCTACAAAAATTTAAATAATTTGGAATAAATTTAAACAAGTACGACAAAGATCTCTAGAAAAATTAAAAAAACATTAAATAAAGAAATAGAAGATGACATAAAAAAGTGGAAAATCTTCCTTGTTGTAAGAATCAGCATCTTCAAAATGTCCATACTATTGGAAGCAATTTATAGATTCAATGAAATACCAGTTGAAATACTGGCAACATTCTTCTCAGATCTAGAAAAGAATGATTCTAAAATTCATATGGAAACACAAGAGAACTTAAATAGCTAAAGCATGTTAAACAACAAAAACAAAGATGGAGGCATCACAATACCAGACCTCAAGCCATATTTCAGGGCAGTTATAATCTAAACAGTCTGGTAATGGTACAAAAACAGAGGTGTAGACCAATGGAGCAGAATAGAAACTCCAGAAATCAGTCCACACATCTATATCCAACTTATCTTTGACAAAGGAGCAAACATCAACTCCTGGAACCAAGACAGTCTCTTCAACAAATGGTGCTGGGAAACCTGGATTTCCACATGCAGAAATCTGAAACAAGACCACTACCTCACACCTTATACAACATTCCACTCAAAATGGATCAGAGACCTAAATTTATGATGTGATACCATCAAATTACTATAAAGCTTTGGGGAAACCTTACAAGACATTGGCATAGGCAAACCTGCCCTGGAGTCGAAGGATGCCCAGGTCAGAGCCACAGATCTTATTGACTCTAAGCTGAAAAGCCCTTCACTCACCCCAACTTCCAAAGTGACCACTGCAGCTGAGGGGACGGCCAAGTAGGGTCAGCAACATTGCAGGCAGAACTGTACATTTCTTGTTAGAGATGCCACCTGCCTTTATCTGGACAGCTCTCCTCCCAGGCCAGCCAAGTAATGAAAGTCAACAGAGTGCCTTCCCCTAGGAGGGTCACACCTCCCTTAGGATATACCCCATGTGAAGAGATAGATAGGTCTGGGCCTCTTAACTTACAAGGCCTAAAGCCCACCAGATTATTATCAAGCCCCTTCTGTCAGGTTCTATTTGCCTCTCAATCAGAAAACTTAATTGTAGCTTAGACAGCACCTTTCTTAGCTCCTCTAATAATGACTCTGTCCTTTGTTCTAGACCCTGTCTAGTGCACTTGGGCCTCATTCCTTTGTAATCATAACCTCTACTCTACGTCCAATGGCTCTACTCCCAACCTGTGTGTACTGATGGTCCTCTTCCCCACTTAATGCTGTATAATTGTTCAAACCTGGTAAATGCCACTCTTAGGATCATTGGTTACTATCCTCACTCTGTCTTTTATGACCTTGTCTAACTATGATCAGAGTCGGCGACCTTGGAAGGCTTCCATAGCCTTGGCAACTCATGACGAGAGCCTAGGGTGGTTACTGGCACCATAAACTAGAGTGTCAATTTGTTGGGTCAACAACAGGAGCCACTGTGCACTTGCTCCTCATGTGGGATCTCTGTCCTTAATGTGCTGTACATTGTGATTTAATGATATAACTAGTACTCAAACAGTATGTTTCACTTTGTGTTTCTATGTGGGTGCAAACTGTTGAAATCTTTATACTAAATTGATCTTCTGTATATAAAGAGAATTGAAAATGAATCTTGATGCAAATGGAAGGGGAGAGGGAGTGGGAGAGGGGAGGGTTGCGGTGGGAGGGAAGTTATGGGAGGGGGAAGCCATTGTAATCCATAAGCTGTACACTGGAAATTTATATTCATTAAATAAAAGTTAAAAAAAAATCCCAGAAGCACAGGCAATCAAAGTCAAAATTAACAAGTAGGATTAAATCAAACTGAGAAGCTTCTGCACTGCAAAAACACTCAGCAAAATGAAGAGGCAACACACAGAAAGGGAGAAAATATTTGCAAACAATGCAACTGAAAAAGGATTAACTTCCAGAATCTTTAAAGAGCTCAAGAAACTCAACAACCACAAAACAAACAATACAAGTAAGAAATGAGCAAAGGTCCTGAACAGACATTTTTCAAGAGAAAAAATTCAAATGGCCAACAGACATGAAAAAATGCTCAGGATCACTAGCCATCAGGGAAATGCAAATAAAAGCCCCCACCTCACCCTCATTAGAATGGTGGGTGCAAATAGCTGAAATCTCTTAGTAAAGAGTTGCTCTTCTGTATATAAAGTCAATTAAAAATTAATGTTAATGGAAAATGGAATGGTAGGGGGAGTAGGAAGTTAGATGGGAGTGGGGGTGGGAGGGCGGGAATGGGGGGAAGAAACACTATATGGCTAAATGCTGCACATATGAAAATGTGTATTCATTAAATAAAAACCTTCAAAAAACAAACAAAAAAATGGTTCTTATCCAGAAATCAACAAAAAATGCTGAGGAGGATGTGGGGAGAAAGGAACCTTAATCCACTGTTGGTGGGAGTGTAAACTGGTACAGCCACTGAGGAAGACAGTATGGAGATACCTCAGAAAGCTGAATATAGACCTACGATATGACACAGGCATCCCCCTCCTGGGAAATAAAATCAGCATATGAAAGAGTTGTCTGTAAGGTGGTACAGAAAACTGTTTATTGCATATTTACTGCAGCTTAATTCACAATAGCTAAGACATGGAATCAACCCAAATGTCCATCAACTGAAGACTGGATAAAGAAATTATGGGATATAGACCATGGAATACTATACAGTAGTAAAAAAAAAATGAAATACAATCATTTGCAACAAAATGGGTGCAACTGGAAACCATTATTCTTAGTGAAATAAGCCAGTACCAAAAAGACAAATACCATATGGTCTCTCTGATCTGTGGTAACTAATAGAGTACTTAAAATATAGTCCATAGGAGCAAAACTGACACTTTGTGATATGATGATTTTGAATAGCCCTTGCCTTGACTGTTGGGGGGAAATGTCTTTCTTTTTGTATGTTTTTGTTTTTACTTTTTTTTTTCCTTCATACTAATCAGTGAACTCTAGTTAGTGTAGGTTTAATCTTATAACAATTAACTGAAAATTGATCTCTGGAGAAAAAAATAAGAATAGGAAAGGAAGAGGGAGGAGGAAGAAAGGCAAAAGTATGGGTGGGAGGGAGGTAGGGGAGTAAAAAGCATCATGTTCCCAAATCTGCTTACATTAAATCCATGAAGTTGTATTCCTTAAACAAAGTAAATACAAAAAACAAAGTTTTCAAGTTCATGCTTCAATCCATTGTTGGATGAACTTCAACCTTCTCAGCTGTCCTGAATTTACCATGGTGTTCTCTGTTCAGAACCTCTTGCATTAGAAACACAGCTACTCCTCTTCCCATATCTTATTTTTACGTCTCTTTGAATCATGCAATGAACCCCTTGAAGTGGGGCCATATGTGAGGAAGAATATAGCTTTGGAGTGAAGGTTTTTCAATTTTTTTTAGATGGGGAGTTATGCTAATCTCAATAGAGAGAAAAGAGGCTTTTATATCAAAGGCCAATAGATTATGAAACCAATTTGAAGTACTGCTGCTTATTAGGAATAAAATAAGCCAAGTTGAGAGAAATACTTTTTTCATTAGGTACCATGGCTCTGCCAGGGAGTGAGTGTACCTAAAGTCTCCTTGTAGTAATTATGAAAGGACTGCGATTTTGCTCTCAGCTTTTAAATTAAACCCCTTCATGTCCTAAATCCACTTTGGCTGCTTGATCTTTCTCTTTCTAGGACTCTCAGTTATGACACTATCAAATTATGTGGCTCCACACTTTACTGTTCTCAAAAACTATTTGAGATTTCAGTGTTGTGGAGGGTTAGCTAAAAATATAAGATATACACAACTTTACCTTTTTACATTTAGCTCCTGGGTACTTGTGAATGTCCATTTCAATTCATTTTTTAAAAACAGAGTCCATTCAATTCTACTTCATTCAAATTCCTAGTAGAGGGTATTAGCACCATGAAACTAATCAATGACAATAATGCAATAATGATTAAGAGTAATATATTTTTTCCTCATTTAAACTTTATGGTTTTTAAATAGTGAATTGAATTTACAATATTCCTCTCCCAAACACTCCAAATCCCATTTTATTGACCAGAAGCACATTAGGGAAAATAATCTATAGTTATGTCCTGGGCAAGATAGAACACTGTCTATCAAAAGAAGATAAAGGTAAATTTTGAGAAATTTGTGTTCCAATGGAAACAACTGGGATTTATGTAGGAAAATACTGTTAAATGGCTCTTTCAAAAATTTTAAAAATGCTTTTTGATTTTTGAGAGAGAGAGAGAGAGAAAATTAACTCCCATGCATTGGTTCACCCTCCATTGCTTGTAATGGCCCAGACTGAGACAGGTCTAAGATAGGAGCTAGGAACTCCACTCAGGTCTCCCACATGGGTGGAAGGAACTCATCCTTCTAGGCATCACTGTTGCCTCACAGAGTATGCACTAGCAGGAATCTGGAGTCAGGGTTAGAGCTAGATATTGAACTCAGGATATGGACTTCTTGACTGTTAGTGGTCTTAGCTACTTAACCTGTCCCTTTTGAGTGGTTCCAATTGCATAATTCAGAGCAGGAGAGAGAGGAGGGTTTTCTAAGACAAAAGAGAAAGCATTTCCATATAAAAAATCAGGAGATAACCAGAAAGCTTAAGGACAAGTATAGATAGTGGACATCTATTAAATTGGACGAGATAAAGATTTGTTCATTGTTGTTAATGGTTTACATGGAGTCTTTTAAGAATGGTGGACTCTGTAGATGCTCTAAAATATTCCTGCCCCTTCAAGATTCAAAGAAACATTAATGAGGTACTATTGAGAGGGGACTTTGCAGGTAGAATTAGCATTATTACTCAACTGACTAGAAATAAGGAAGTTATTCTGGAAGACTTAGGTGGGCCTAATGTAATGTCAGGAGCTCCTAAAAACAGAAGAATCAGCAATAGGAATGCTGTGGAAAGGGGATGACCAGGAGGGATGCAGAGTGGTAAGAACTCTCATTATTGCATGTTTTAAAACTAGAGGAAGGTGGCTTCCATCTAGGAATGTGGGCGGGCCTCTAAAAATGAGACATACGCTTGGCTAATAGCTAGCAAGGACATAGGTCCTCAGTCCTACAACCACATGGAACTGAATTCTGCTGACAACCTGAAAGAGCTTGAGTGTGAGTCCATTCCCAAAACCTCCACCAAAGAGCACAGCCTCCCCAGAGCCTTATGAAACAGAGCAGACAACAGAAGGTGTGTGGACTTCCAACCCATAGAATGATAAATAATAAAGTATTACTTTAAGCTGCTAAATTTGTTATGATTATAGTAGCAGTGGAAAATGAATACAGCAACTGGCACAAGCTTTATCACAGTGTTTCCCTTGGCTCTATTTACTCAGTAAAGTGAAAGATTTGCTATAGCCTACTATGGGTGATGGAGCCAGCAGACATGTGCAGTGGTTCCTACTGATAGCTACTGTTGTAATTAAACATAGGTTCCCCTAGGATTCCTTCTATTACTACACATGAAGTGATTGAGGAAGGAAGATGTGGGCACAGTGGAGAGAAGCTAGATAGGGGTATTCAGAGGAATAGGGGAGCACTTCTTGAATTCCAGTGTCATAGTAATTGGACTTATGATCCTGACATGCTTAAGTTAGTGGGAATAACTTTGAAAATGAAGTGAGGTATGGTGCTAGAATGTCAATCTGATATGAGCAATTCTCTCCTATGACCAAGATGGTGTCCACTTGCTCAGAAATTGCCTTCTAGTGTATAGTGCAGGCATCACTTGAGGGCAATAGCTGCACACTTCTTTCTGAGGTCTAGAAGAGCTGAAATACTAGTGAGCCTGGACTAGGCTTTCTCAAACTTCGCAGTGCATGTGGACTGCAGTTCCATTTCAAGATCTAAACTATCATTCCGATAACTGCAAAAGAAAGCTTTATTTGGAAAAAAGAAAGGGTTAGAAGTGGCGTTCACTCACTACATACTTTTTTCCAAAAAAGAAGTTGAAGAAATATTGCATTCAAACAGTAAATCAGTGTGAAGAAGTCAAGAAAACAAGAAGAAACAGTATGGGTGATAAATACCAATGAAGGACTTTTAGAGGTGTGTGGTAAATGGAATTAAGAGGTGAGTTTATTTTGGTGAGAAAAAAATTGAGGTCTATGAATTCATGAACTTTTTGAAGCCCTTTCATATGCATGGATTTCAACATTTTATGCAAAATAAGCTTATCATTTAATTGAATTTTCCACAAAACTCTTAAAGCGTACAACTTACAGCCAATTCTAATTATGGCTGATTTTCTACATGCGAGTTTACTTGTTAAAGCGATCAGTTTAAGTTCATAATTGATCATAAAGATAGGATGAAGTGTCAAAGGGATTACATAAGAGCAGTGTCTGCAAATAATTGATATAATTAAAAAGGAGAGAATGATCCTACATGGGAAGCAGGATAGACAGCAGACTCATAGAATGACAGATATCCTAAATAGCACTCTGGCCTCAGAATCAGCCCTTAAGTCATTCAGATATGGCTAAAAAGCCCAAGAAAGTTTCGCAGGCATAGAAAGCCAAGACACTGGCAAAAAAAAAAAAAAAGACTTAAATGAAAGATCTCTGTGAGTGAGATCCCAGCAGAAAGAACGGGCCATCAAAGAAGGCAGTACCTTTCTCTGAAGGAAGGAGTGAACTTGCACTTTGACTATGGCCTTGTCTAAATAAGATCATAGTTGGCGAACTCAAGAGGCTTCCATAGCTTTGGAAGCTCATGCCAAGAGCCTCAGGTGATTACTGACGCCATAAATAAGAGTGTCAATTGTTAAATCAACAACAGGAGTCACTGTGCACTTACTCCCCATGCCCTTAATGTGTTGTACTATGAGAATTAATGGTAAAACTACTACTCAAAGAGTACTCTGTACTTGGTGTGCCTTTGTGGGTGCGAACTGTTGAAATCTTTACTTAGTATATACTAAGTTGATCTTCTGTATATAAAGATAATTGAAAATGAATCATGATGAAGAATGGGATGGGAGAGGGAGTAGGAGATGGGATGGTTGCTGGTGGGAGGAAGGTTATGGGGGGAAAGCTGCTATAATTCAAAAGTTGTACTTTGGAAATTTATATTTATTAAATAAAAGTTGAAAAGAAAAAAAGAGTGATTTCTAAAAATGAAAGAATCATAAAGTCAGTAAAATTCTAGCATAGCAAGCTTGGTACTATGTAATTCTTTATACTTATAAGAAAAATATGGTTTCAAATGTTTGAAAAATATAAGACAAATTATTTTTTTTTAAATTTTTTTAACTTTTATTTAATGAATATAAATTTCCAGTGTACAGCTTATGGATTACAATGGCTTCCCCCTCCCACAACCTCCCTCCCACCCGCAACCCTCCCCTCTCCCACTCCCTCTCCCCTTCCATTTGCATCAAGATTCATTTTCAATTCTCTTCATATACAGAAGATCAATTTAGTATAAAGATTTCAACAGTTTGCACCCACATAGAAACACAAAGTGAAACATACTGTTTGAGTACTAGTCATAGCATTAAATCACAATGTACAGCACATTAAGGACAGAGATCCCACATGAGGAGCAAGTGTACAGTGGCTCCTGTTGCTGACCCAACAAACTGACACTCTAGTTTATGGCGCCAGTAACCATCCTAGGCTGTCGTCATGAGTTGCCAAGGCTATGGAAGCCTTCTAAGTTTGCCGACTCTGATCATATTTAGACAAGGTCATAAAAGACAGAGTGAGAATAGTAACCAATGATCCTAAGAGTGGCATTTACCAGGTTTGAACAATTATACAGCATTAAGTGGGGAAGAGGACCATCAGTACACACAGGTTGGGAGTAGAGCCATTGGTGGTAGAGTAGAGGTTATGATTACAAAGGAATGAGGCCCAAGTGCACTAGACAGGGCCTAGAACAAAGGACAGAGTCATTATTAGAGGAGCTAAGAAAGGTGCTGTCTAAGCTACAATTAAGTTTTCTGATTGAGAGGCAAATAGAACCTGATAGAAGGGGCTTGATAATAATCTGGTGGGCTTTAGGCCTTGTAAATTCAGAGGCCCAGGCCTATCTATCTCTTCACATGGGGTATATCCTAAGGGAGGTGTGAACCTCCTAGGGGAAGGCACTCTGTTGACTTTCATTACTTGGCTGGCCTGGGAGGAGAGCTGGCCAGGTAAAGGCAGGTGACATCTCTAACAAGAAATTTACAGTTCTGCCTGCAATGTTGCTGACCCTACTTGACCATCCCCTCAGCTGCAGTGGTCACTTTGGAAGTTGGGCTGAGTGAAGGGCTTTTCAGCTTAGAGCCAATAAGATCTGTGGCTCTGACCTGGGCATCCTTCGACTCCAGGGCAGGTCCATTTCCAGTGATCCAACTTTTGGCAGAGCTGCCAGGGCTCTTCACAAGCTGACTTCTGCTGAAGCCCAGGCTTACCACATTGAAAGCCACTGCAGTGGACTGGCCTGTTGGGTCTCCTTGAGGGCAGATCACTGTACAGATCAGCCATTAATAGGCCTGGCACCCATAAGACAAATTATTAATAGAATATGGGATAGAAACTTTCAGATAACATGAAAATAATCACATTAATCAGATTAATTCATGCACAAAATATATGAGTCCACTACGTTTCATGTGATAAGAAAAATAGTCATGGGGCTGCCCTCAGGGAGAGTACCATCTAGAATAGAGGGGAATATCAATGCAGGTAATGTTATAATGTCAAAGGTTGTGTCAGGAGGATATAGTATTTATGTATATGCATGAAATAAAGTGGGAAGATTTTTTATCAGTTCCCTAAAAGAGGTTAACTGTGAAATGGGATTGTAGGTGCGATAGCTATTATTGACTCTCAACAAATGTTTATATTTTTTGTTTACCAGGAAAATGTATGTTTGAATCAGGTTAACTGTGGCCATATGCCTTAATGTCACAAATAAAATGAGGCATTTCCAAGAAGAAAATATAAAGAGCAGTGCACAATTTTACTAGTTCCTCTTTTTTCTACTGTGATGACTGAAGAAGTTTTTAATGGCATAAGATCTCCATCAGTCTGGTTCTAAAGTAACTGATGAGTAAGGCCTGCAGTATTACCTCATCCAACTTGATCTAAAACAGCAGGTGGTACTGAGAAATGGGTATGTTGCCATAGTAGAACCTAAAATATGTAGCCTTGGCTTAGTGATAGGTGGGTAAGGATGAAAGCGATTAGAGGTTAGATTGAGAGTAGCTCTTGTTATGCAGGGATGAAGCACTGGGTTAGATGGTAGCCTAACATAAACTGGGAGGCATATACTTGTACCTGTAGGGCAGCACTGGTCAAACTTTTTCTATAAAGTGCCAGATAGTAAATATTTTTGACTTTTTGAACCACAAAATTCTACGTTGCATATTCATTGTTTTCATCCCTCTTTAGCTGCACATTTATTGGGTGGATAGGGTTGCCACAGCTTGCAACCCCTTTGCCAGGTAATTTATAATGTGCAATATTAACAGTTGATTTTGGTTATCCCCGGCTGCATTTGTCAGGTACTAATAAAACAAAAATGAGCTTAGAAAGAATTTGCCAGTTTTCATGTAGGAAGAGAGAGAATCAATAGAGTCTGACATTTGGGGATTTGCAGGATGAAATCCAATCCTTTAGAAGATAAAGCTGTGACGACCTTTGAGGTAAAACTTTAACAGCAAATATGAAAGTAGTGGTGTGGCTGTCACACATAGTGTTACAATCTTTTTTTTTTTTTTTTGAGGATTTATTTGTTTATTTGAAAGGCAGAGATATAGAGAGATAAGGAGAAAGAGAGAGAAATTGAGAGAGAGAGAGAGAGAGAGAGAGAGAAAGTCTCCCATCTGCTGGTTCACTCCCCAAATGGCTGCAATGGCTGGGACTTGGCCAGGCTGAAGCCAGGAGCCAGAGTCTTCCACGTGGGTGCAGGTACCAAGGGATTGGGCCATATTTTGCTGCTTTCCCAAGCATGTTAGTAGTGAGCAGGCTCAGAAATGGAGCAGCTGGGACTCAAACCGGTGCCCATATGTGATGCTGGAACTGCAGGTAGAGGCTGAGCCTTCTATGCCACAGCATCAGAATCTTTGACTCATAATCTTTGACTCATAGCAATGACCCAGTAAAGGTGTGTTAACCAAAATCTTTGAACTGGACAAAATTGCTCTCCCATGTAAACTGGCCTATTCAATATACCCAAGTTATATTCAGAGAAAACAAGGTAAGAGAGTTGGGTGTAAGAAAGCACAAGTAGCAAATAGAATTATTTCTAGAAAAGAAATGTGGGTATTTAGGAAGTCAACTAAATTTCTTAGAGAATTGTAGCATCCTATGGGTCACCAGCTGGGACTAAAATAGAGAATGATGGTGTGAGACTCCAAATAAAAAAATATGGCCAGGCAGGCAATGGAGATATTCTCCAGTGTGTTCTTCATAATGAATTTAAGGAGAGTAATATTAAAGGAAGAACATCTCAGAGTATACAAGCAGTAATATCATAAAATTATGAACAGAGAGCCCCTCCAAGACATGAGAATAACAATAATGGCCTAGTGGGACACCAGAATTGCTGTCAACAAGTGTCAGTCTGTTATTCTAATCTTTTCTGAATGTGCTTACCTTTATTTTGTCCTAATTATTCTGTCCTTATTCCACAATTACATATAGGATGTGGGTGTGCTGTGGGAGAGGGTGAATACATATGTCATATTTTTAATTCCTAGATTTCTGGATGAAGAAAAGCCACACACAAGCCTGATGTGGAAACTACTACCTTGTTGTATAGTACAGAAACTAAGAAAAACATCACTGGGAGATACTGGACTTTGAGCCAGTCTTCTGATTAGGGAACATTTTAATTGAACTGGCACCCATATGTGATGCCGGCATTTCAGGCAGCAGCTTTACCTGCTATGCTACAATGTTGGTCCCATGATCTTCTTTTTCTTTTAATATGTTCCCCTTCTTGTTACAAGGCTCCTGCTTACGCTACCTTTTGTACCTGAGTGATTTTGCTAAAATATAATTCATCTCACCTCTGCCCACTGTGCTTAGAATAAAGTAGAAGCTTCTGAACATACTTGGAGGCTGTGGGGTCTGCAGTCTCACGACCTCTTTAGCTGCCTATGAAACCATTCCCACCTTCTTCATGTTCATTGTTGGGCTTCAGGTATTCCTGTTGCTTTTTTTTGTCAGGCTTTTTCCTGCCTCAAAACCATTGCAAGTCCTCTGCTCTGCCCAGCAGATTCTTTTCACAGATATTCAAATATTCAAATCTTTCCCTTTAACTGGTACAGGTTATACATCAGCTCCTTGGAGAGGAGAAGCTGTCTGAACCTGTCTAGTCTCCCTACTCCATTTCTCTCTTTTCTTAGTCTTTATTCATGCTGGAATTATTCTTTTTTTATCCAGTTGCATATTTGCTCATCATTCCTCAGGCAAAGAGAAGATCCACCCAAGCTCTGTATGGTTAATTCATCACAGAAACCCCAGAGCCTAGATCAATGCTGGGCACCTGGTTAGCACTCAATCAATGTTAGTTGAATGAACCAACTGATGATGCAGTATATCAGTAAGGCAGGAACAAATCACCTCCATGTCTTGGAGGCTCATACAGATGCTCTTTCAGACCCAGTGTTCATTCTAGGTAAGCTGGATTTTTGCTGCAGATTCCTTGTTCACTTAGAAGTTACTAACTATATACACTGCTAATTACTATGAGAGAAAGAAAAAAGGCAAACTACACTATGTTTTCTTTAAGATTTATTTATTTTTTATTTGAAAGGGAGAGTTACAGAGAGGCAGAGAGAGAGAGAGAGAGAGAGAGAGAGAGGTCTTCCATCCACTGATTCACTCCCCAGATGGTCACAATGGCCAGAGCCATGCTGATCTGAAGCCAGGAACCAGGAGCTTCTTCCAGGTCTCCCACATGGGTGCAGGGGCCCAAGAACTTGAGACATCTTCCACTGCTTTCCCAGGTCATAACAGAGAGCAGGATTGGAAGTGGAGCAGCCTGGACTTGAACCAGTGCCTATATGGGATGCTGGCACTGCAGGTGGCAGTTTTACCTGCTATGCCATGGTGCCGGCCCCTATACTATGGTTCTTAACAGTTTTACCTTGAAATGATATAGGTCCATTCTGAACATGCTGCAGAGGCCACAGCAAGTCTCTGGGCCAGATCCTACTTCACAAGCACAGGGAAATATAGAATCCTACAAGACGTCTGAGAAGACAACCAGAAATATTTGGTATTTAGTAATAATGACTACGTGTATGAATGGTTATTTTCTGTGCTTTATGTGCTTTCCCTTTCTCTTTTGGGTCTCAACTGGGATGAACTCTCCACAGTAAGGCAGTTTTCTCTACCCCTTAAGCTAGTTGCTTCTTCAAATTTAAGATGCATATCAATCACTCAGGGATGTTATTGAAGTGCAGGTCTAGTGTAGGGCCTGAGGCCTTACATTTCTGACAAGCATCAAGGTGATGCTAATGCTACTGCTTTGTGGATCACACTCCAGATAGTCAGGTTTCAGACTCTCTGGGTGTCTGTGTTGTATTTGCTCAAGTAACAAGGCATCCTTCCTAATAGTACTTATTCCTGTAAATTTGTACAGCTATTTGAATAGCATCATTCCCCCAACCCTGCCCTGATCTTGATCCCTATGACATCAGAGACTCTTCTGCTGTTCTTTGCCATGGTCACTTGTCTGCAATGAAGGCATTCAATAAATATTACTGGATTAATGTGATATTAGCATTCTAGATGACATCATTCTGGATATTCTGCAGAAGTGCTGGATTTTGCTGTATATTGATAGTTAGTGACCATGAAATTGGTCTGTACCAGCCATCAAAGAAGGAAGCACCTTTCTCTGAAGGGACGAAGAAACTTCCACTGTGATATGGCCTTGACTAAATAAGTTCAGAGTTGGTGAACTCAAGAGGCTTCCATAGCCTTGACGGCTCATGGCAAGAGCCTCGGGGTGATTACTGACGTCATAAATAGGAGTGTCAATTATTAAATCAATGACGAGAGTCACTGTGCACATGCTCCCCACATGGGATCTCTGTCCTTAATGTGTTTTACTATGAGAATTAACGGTAAAACTACTAGTCGAACAGTACTGTATATCTTGGGCGGTTGTGTGGGTGCAGTCTGTTGAAATCTTGGCTTAGTATATACTAAGTTGATCTGCATATATAAAGATAATTGAAAATGAATCTTGATGAAGGGTGGGATGGGAGAGGGAGTGGGAGATGGGATGGCTGTGGGTGGGAGGGAGGTTATGGGGGAAAAAGCCACAACAATGCAAAAGTTGCACTTTGTAAATTTACATTTATTAAATAAAAAAATAAGACTGGCAAAAAAAATAGCTTACTCACAGAATGGACATCACTTGTTAATCACCACCTCATGCCTTGTGACTGATAATTATTTAGTGGAAACAAAAACCTTCTAAGGCAGTTTGTTACCAAGAAAAGTTGTTCACTTGACCAAGTTTATTCAACTATTCAGTAAGTGGCAAGAATAGAATCCTGTCCTACTTTGAGGTTCATCTGTATTTTATCCCTACTTTGAAATTCCAGAAGTTTTATAAGTAAAATAAGAGTGTGGAGTTTTTATCCATCTGTTTTATGAACATTGGAAAGCAAGCATGCAGCCTTCCTACTCCAAATGACCCAAGTTGGCTTTTTACCCCAACCATGTTTATTTGTTGCTTGCCCCCATGGAATTTTGCATTGTGATCATGGCAGTTACATTTTCATGTTTTTCCCACATAATAATTTCTCTCAAATTGGAAATACAGTTGTTTCTGATTATGAAAAAAAAATGTTTTAATTGTAGAGAATCTTTAAAAAGAGAAATTGGTCTGTGCTCTTTGGCAAGGGTACTTTGGCTATGAGTACTCCATAAACACCTATGTGTTGAATATATATTAACATATATGACAAGAACTTCCTTTGGGACTTGAGCACTCCCCTTCTCTTGAGCACTAAAATATCACAACGTTAGCTAAGAATAAAGCAGTTACTGATCTACAAGTGTGGCTGGATTCTTACCTTCTGTATTCCTAAATTTCGTCTGGTTATTGTCAGTTTACTCACTGTGTTAATTAGAGTTCTCCAGAGAAACAGAACCAAAAGGATGTAGGGCGTGTGTGTGTGTGTGTGCAGAGAGAATTTTTTAAAGGACTTGGCTCATACGGTTGTGGAGGCTTGGTGAATCTAAAATCTGATGGGGTCAGTTCAAAGGCAGAATTCTGGCAGAATTCCTTCTTGCTGGGGATGATAGGAGATGATAGTGATGGTGAAAATCTGTAGCCAGTCTGTTCTATTGGAGCCTTTACCTGGTTTATAAAGACTACCTGTTTGGGAGGGCAGTCTCCTTTGCTCAAAACCCACTAATTAAAATGTTAAATTTGCCTAAAAAACACCTTCATAGAAATATCCAGGACAATGTTTGACCAAATATCTTGACATTATGACCCAGCCAAGTTGGTTAAAATTAAACATCACACTTACTTTATGCATTACTCTTTTTAAAAAATGACTTATTTATTTATTTCAAAGGAAAAGTGATAGAGAAAGACAGGAAGAGAGTGACCTTCCATCTGCTGGTTTACTCCCCAAATGCTTGCAACAATCAGTGCTTGGCCAGAAGCCTGGAACCCTATCCCAGTCTCCCACGCAGGTGGCAGAGAACCAAGCAGTTAGGCATTACAGGCATATAAGAAACTAGATTGGAAGCAGAAGAGTCGGGACTCAATCCAAAGCAGTCTGCTGTGGGCTGTAGGTATCCCCAGAGACAGCTGAATACACTATACTACAACGCCTGTCCCATCACCTTTCACATTCATATTATTCATATTCAAATCTCTAGTAACAATAACATCAATAACAAAGTTATCAAGTCTCTGCTTCAGGTCAGTTTAACATTCATTTGAGGTCTGAGTTCATCTAGTACTGTTAGGACTTATTTTAAACCACCAGTGCTGATTCTGAGGAAAGAGGGTAACTTCATTACCTTCTCCTTTTAGTAACATTCATATTTCTTCCTTCCTCTATAGCTCCTCTTAATTTTCTGCTGTAATTTATAGCATTTTAATTAGGCCTTCTGATGATATACTTGAGCAAAATGTGTGCTTATGGATAAGTGGGGCCATTAATAGACCAGGAACTTTGAGTTCTGTCTGTTCCCTTCACATGACTTTGAAAGGTACAGATGCTCAGTTTAATACATGAATGATAAGCAGCTGCTTTAACTCAGTCGCTGTTCGGCAAAACTGAAAAGGCCAGTCAGCTGGAGCAAAGCATTTGAAATTAAGGACAAGGGCAGCCTGAACCTCTTCATTGAGGACAGAGTTTTCCCTCTGGCTTGGAGTTTTACTTCCTTGAGGGATACTCCTCAGGTGACAGCTGTGAAAAGAAATGCTAATGATCGTGTAAGGGCAGTAAAGTTGATGCCTGTTGCCTCTTGGGGCAAATGAAACAGATGCCTCTTTCTTCTTGGACTTCAGTTCTGTGATCTAATTGAAGCTATGGTCCAGTGTTAAACCTGGAGTATGCCCTGGTGGGTCTTCTAGTCACGTGACACTGAGCTGCTGAAAAGATGGGATAGGGGTTGTTTTTATCATTTGCAAAAACTATAGCTTTACTTTGTTTACATTAACACTGTGATCTTTGCTGAACCAATTAAACCTAATTTTATTTACATTTCTAAAAAGCAGCACATTTCTGAGAGATAGATCTATCAGATGATTCTCTTCCGAATTTCCTAAAATAGCAGAGGCTGGGCCCAAGCCTGAAGCCAAGAGCTAGTAATTCAATATGAGTTCCCCTCCTGAGTGTCAAGGACTTAAACTTGAGACATTACCTGATGCCTTCTAGGGTACACATTAGCAGGAAGCTGGCATTTAGAATGGAGCTGACACTTGAACCCAGGCACTTCAATATGTGATGTGAGTATCACAAACAGTGGCTTACCTCCTGTGCCAAACACCTGCCCCATCACAATTCTTTGTAAAAGAATTTTAAAAATCCTATTCTGATTATAAAGAAACCAATAGATTAGCTTTCAGACAATGCCTGTATTAAGGTGTGAACATTTCCACTATGCCTTTCAAAAGGAAAAAAAAAAAAAAAACTCACAAAGATTGATTGGTGAAAAATAGCCAACAGCTATGGGCTTATTTTACTTCATGTTTCAGCCCTTCACTGACCTTTAGAAGATGAATTTCTTCTATGCTGTGTAACTGCTGTTCTGTCGAATCATCATTAATTATCAAGAGCCGCAAACAAAACCACCCATGATGGATTATCTCATGGTGTAATTACTGACTCTAATCATGGATGTTCTGGCACAGGAGTATCAGATACCAGCACTAAGTTTTTTGTGTGTGTTTCAAGAAAATCTCATAAAACTTGAAGAAGTGAAAAGAGAAAGACTATTAATACAAGCACAGATTGATGGCCTGTCATCATGCATTTTTGACTGATGTATAACAAACCCACAGTAAAATCAGCAATGGTTACGTCTCTGACACTTTTTTCTCTTTTTTTTAAAGTATATTTATTTCTTTATTGTTATTTGTTTATTTGAAAGGCAGAGTGTCAGAGACAGAGACAGAGAGGGAGAGACAGAGAGTCATCTTTTATGCATTGGTGTACTTCCTAAATGTTCACAATAGCCAGGGCTGGGCCAGGTTGAAACCAGGAACCCAGAATTCTACCCAGATCTCCCACATGAGTGGCAGGGACCCAAGTACTTGAGTCATCATCGTTTGCCTCCTAGGATGTACATGAGCAGGAAGTTGCATTGGAAGTGGTGTGGCCAGGACTCAAAACAAGCATTCCAATATGGAATGTCATTGTCTTAAGTGACTTCAAAACCTGCTTTGCCACAGTGCCTGCCCTCATTTTTCTCTTCTTTGATGAAAGAACACTATTGCAATTTTTTTCCATGTAATAAACTTTTAAACCAAATTCTTTATCCTGTGCTCATTATAGAGTATGAAGGAAAAAAATTCTCATTTAAGTCAACAGTTTTGTATTATGTGTATACCTGCTCTTAAAAGCAATTAAGTTTAGCAAGCATAGTTTTCCTTTCTCACTACACTGTACAAAGGACATCTGCTCAAGTTGACAAGGCTTGTTTTACCTTACATGTATGGTCCACATGGGTGGCAGGGATTTGAGCCATCATCTGACACCTCCTAGGTTCTGCATTATTAAGAATGCTGGAAGTGGAAGAGGAGCCAGGACTCAGATGCAGGAGCTCTGATATGGGATGTGAAGGTCCCGAACAGTGTCCTTTTAAACACTAAGCCAAATGCCCTACCCTAAAGAGAGTGCTTTGGGTCCTCAGAGTTCATCTTCAGTGATGTCTAGCTTAAGAAAATTAATAGCTAATTGGTCACTTCAGTGTCTCATCTGTACTGAGCATCTTTAACAAGTAAGCTTTTTGTTATGTTTTTAGAAACAGAACACCCTTTGAGTACATAGGAGTACATGGGAGTATTCCCATGTACGCTGAGTACATGGGAGAAGAGTGATGCTAAGGAGATTGGTTGGCTGTGCTTAGGAAAGGGATACTTATAAATGTGCTTCCTGAATAACTCAGATGCTTCACCAGCACAATGGGAGAGGATGTTGTTTACTCAGTTTTCATAGAGTCAATGACAATGGAATGATATTAATTATAAGGTATATTTTAATAATGTATGGTCTATTACACGTATTTTTGACTGATGTTTAACAAATTCACAGTAAAGTTAGTGATGGTTATATTATTTCTTTTTGTTCTTTCTCCCTTTTCCTCTTCATTAGTAAAGGAGGTACTTGCAATTATTTCACTTAATAAAACTGGAGTCAGAATTCTCTGCCCAAACATGAAAATGACACATAAGTTTAACTTACCTTCTAGGTTTCATTTTTTGCTAAGATTGACATATTCAGAAAGTGTAAATTGATAACTGGGATTGTCATCATATATTTTGGAGATCAAACTTGTTTCCAAGAAAATTTAATTCCAAAATTATGATGAAGAAGATTTGACACACATATTTCTGATAAGACTCTTAAAATCACCTCTTGCTGTAGGGAAGAAATAAAGCATGTGCTGTGGGCACAGGAAACACTGTGTTTTGCAGTGTTAGCTATGCCTTTATCCACTGTATACATTTGGACAAGTTACTTATCTACTGTAAGCCCCATCTGTAAAAGAAGGATAAATAAAAATGCTTAACGGATGGTTGTGAAGATTAAGGATTAGATTAGAGGGAGGGATTATTATAGTGTGTGATGAATAGTAGACACTAAATCAAAGCTCGCTCTTAATATTCTGATGAGAATGGCTTAAAGTAGAAAGATTCTTTGAACTTGATCCCCATGAAGATGACTCACAAAATAATAAATACAAAGTAGACTTATAGCTATTAAAAAGTCATTGTCAGCTCTCTGCTGTGGCCAGGGAGTGCAGTGGAGGATGGTCCAAGTGCTTGGGCCCTGCACCCCATGGGAGACCAGGAGGAGCACCTGGCTCCTGCCATCAGATCAGCGCGGTGCGCCGGCCGCAGCGCGCCAGCAGCGGCGGCCATTGGAGGGTGAACCAATGGCAAAAAGGAAGACCTTTCTCTCTGTCTCTCTCTCTCACTGTCCACTCTGCCTGTCTCTCTCTCTCACTGTCCACTCTGCCTGTCAAAAAAAAAAAAAAAAAAAGTCATTGTCAGGGGCTGAATAGCTCAGATGTGTCCTGTGTTGTGGAACAGCAGGCTTAGTCACTGCTTGCAACACTGGCATCTCAGTGTTGAATCCCAGGTTTGAATCCCAGCAGCTCCACTTCCAATCCAGCTTCCCACTAATGTGTTCCATGTGCGATGCAACATGACCCAAGTATTTCGGAGACCAGGGTGGAGTTCCTGTCTCCTGGCTTTGGCCTGGCCTAGACCTGGCTATTGCTGCCATTTGAGGAATGAATCAGCAGATGGGGGAATCTCCCTTTCCTTCATCTTTCTGCCTTTCAAATAAATAAAGAAATGAATCTTTAAAAAGTCATTATCTTCAAGGCCGGTACCGCAGCTCACTAGGCTAATCCTCCGCCTGCGGCACCAGCACCCCGGGTTCTAGTCCCGGTTGGGGCGCCGGTTCTGTCCCGGTTGCACCTCTTCCAGTCCAGCTCTCTGCTGTGGCCCAGGAAGGGAGTGGAGGATGGCCCAAGTGAATGGGCCCTGCACCCGCATGGGAGACCAGGAGGAAGCACCTGGCTCCTGGCTTCGGATCGGCATAGCGCGCCGGCCGTAGTGGACATTTGGGGGGTGAACCAATGGAAGGAAGACCTTTCTTTCTGTCTCTCTCTCTCTCTCACTAACTCTGCCTGTCAAAAAAAAAAAAAAAATCATTGTCTTCAAAGAATGCACACACACACACACACACTCTACCATCACCACCACCATCAGCCGCTAATGGAGGTGTCTAGGAGAGTTAAAACTAGCTATGGATGTTTGGAGATAATGGGAAGCAATGTATTTCTGTTAGTATTCAGTAAAAACAAATCAAGATTTTTATAAAAAGGATCTCCTAATGTCAGATAACATAAAAAATAAAGATCTATAAGAAGTATACCCATTATAGAATTGTATTGATCATCATAGTGTTCCAAACATATGCTCTTAGGCTGCCTGAATTCAAGCTGTCCTTAACCTCTCAATAAATCATTTTCCTCATCTAAAAACCTGCAAAATTGTGGTACTGAGTTGTTAGGAGGATGAAAGGGTTAATATCATAAAGTTATAAAGTGTCTATGGCAGCAAAACAGCAAATGTTGTGACTACTTGGTAATTCTAAGTAAATTTTGTTTCACCATCATAGACTAAAGAAGGAAAAAGAAAACGGCTGTGGGTTTTTTTCCTGCTTGCCTTTAGAAACAGCATGATTGAAGGGTTTGCTTGTCTTCTCTAAGTAAATGACAGCTCTTCTGAGATGGTTGGCTGATCATCAAGGAAACAGCAGTGACAGCTCACTGTTGTGGGAGTTCATCATGCGGTTCAGAATACCTTATTGTTGGATAAAGGAATTTCTAAAGTTCAAAATGGATGGCACTAGAATAATTCAATATTTGTTGAATTCTTTTTTTATTTCAATGAAGTTTGATCTAAGTAAGAAGCAATACTGCAGTAAGATAAGTATTTAAAAGGAAAATAAAATAGAACAGTTGAGGAATCATGGTAAGGATTTGAGAACTAAAATTAGGGTTGATTTCAGCACAACAAACAGAACTCTAGGAAGATTTTTTTTGTTGTTTATTTTCTGCAAGAAGATAATGGTTTAGTTGAAAACAAGAGCTTCTGCCTGAAAATGAATCATTGTTGTCCTACAGTATACCACCACAGTTACTATGTAAACTAGAATAAAAGAGAGATTAAGAAACTGCAGCCTCGGGCCGATACTGTGGTGTAGTGGATAAAGCCCTGGCCTGCATGCCAGCATCCTATATGGGCACTAGTTCAAGTCGCAGCTGTTCCACTTCCAATACAGCTCTCTGCTATGGCCTGGGAAAGCAGTGGAAGATGGCCCAAGTCCTTGGGTCCCTGCACCCATGTGGGAGACCTGGAAGACGCTCCAGGCTCCTGGCTTCGGATTAGCTCAACTCAGTCATTTGGGGAGTAAACCAGAAGATGGAAGACCTCCCTCTCTCTACCTCTGCTTCTGTAACTCTACCTTTCAAATAAATAAAAAAGTCTTTAAAAAGTAAAAAATGCAGCCTCTATTTAAAAATGCATGTTTATTTTTCAAAATATTGTTTTTTAAGAAGTTTATTTAATTTTATTTATTTGAAAGGCAAAGAGAGAGAGAGAGAGAGAGAGAGAGAGAGAGAGAGAGATTCCTTGGTTCCCTCTCCAATTGCCTGAAATAGCTAGATCTGAACCAGGCTGAAACTAGGACCCGGGAATTCCATTCATTCTTGCATGCCGTGGCGGGGACCCAAGTACTAGGGCCATATTCTGCTGCCTTCCAGAGTGTATTAGCAGGAAGCTGCATCAGAAGTGTAGGTGGGAGTCAAACCCGGTCACTACAGCAACTTAACCTGCTGTACCACACTTAACAAGTACTGCTTTTACTTTTACACTTTAGGCTGAATGAAGTCCACTACAGATATAAATATTTGGGGTGTGTGTGTGTGTGTGTGTGTGTGAGAGAGAGAGAGAGAGAGAGAGAGAGAGGGGAGCGTATTTTCTTAACTCATATGTAATCTTGTATTGTGAAACACAACAGACATAGAACAGGTTTATCATAACACCAGAACAGTTATGCATATTAAAATATTTTCTAGATATCTTCACTGTGGTTGGAAACAAGGTGTCAAATGTGAGAGTGTAATTGTATGTAATGCAGTCTTAATCTTCAAAAAGCATATATTCTAGTGAGGAAACAATGAATTACAAGTCCACTATAAATTTAATTATAATTTAATTATAAATTATAAATTTACAATTACATAATTATAAATTATAAAATTATAAATTTTTACAACCTCTCTTGCCAATCAAAGTCAAAATTATCGTCCAGATTATGAAACTATCTAAATGTTTTATTCAGCACCCCAAAAGTGTGGGAGAGAATGATAGAAGAAAATAAGACAATAGCAAACACTTTTAGTAAGTATGTGTATGTGGGAAGGTAACAAGGTCATTTACTCTCTTTTTCACTGTTATAGGAGATGAAGCAAAATATGGAATTAAGACCATGGAAAGGGAGGGAAAGTGTAAGGCCATAAAAGAAGAAGGAAGAGACATAGAAGGCTAATAATAAAGTGCAATGTTTTAGTACACAAAGGACAAATTAGTTAAAGAAAGTAGTAGAAGCTAGAAAAAAAAACAAAATACAAAAGAAGTAGGATATGATAAGATAGAAAAGATGAAGATTCAGTAGAAAAGAAATAAATTTTGAGCTTTGATTAACAGGTAGTTTCAGAAGAGTTTCAAAGTCAGATGAAAGCTAGCAGAAACTAGGATGAGATTGAATAGAAGTAGGAATTGGAAGAACAAGCACAGACCAAATGTTCAAAACCTTAGTACCTAAAAGATAACTCATGGGCATTAAAAGGAAAGGAAGGTGAGAAATCAAGAAACTCCACAACAACAAAACAAACAACCCACTTAAGAGATGGGCCAAGGACCTCAATAGACAATTTTCAAAAGAGGAAATCAAAATGGCCAACAGACACATGAAAAAATGTTCAAGATCACTAGCAATCAGGGAAATGCAGATTAAAACCACAATGAGGTTTCACATCACCCCGGTGAGAAAGGCTCACATTCAGAAAACTACCAACAATAGATGCTGGAGAGGATGTGGGGAAAAAGGGACACTAACCCACTGTTGGTGGGAATGCAAACTGGTTAAGCCACTATAAAAGTCAGTCTGGAGATTACTCAGAAACCTGAATATAACCCTACCATACAACCCAGCCATACTACTCCTTGGAATTTACCCAAAGAAAATTAATTTGGCAAATAAAAAAGCCATCTGCAAATTAATGTTTATTGCAGCTCAATTCACAATAGCTAAGACCTGGAACCAACCCAAATGCCCATCAACAGTAGACTGGATAAAGAAATTATGGGACATGTACTCTATAGAATACTATACAGCAGTAAAAAACAATGAAACCCAGTCATTTGCAACAAGATGGAGGAATCTGGAAAACATCATGCTGAGTGAATTAAGCCAGTCCCAAAGAGACAAATATCATTTGTTTTCCCTGATCAGTGACAACTAACTGAGCACCAAAGGAGAAACTTGTTGAAGTGAAATGGACACTGTAAGAAGCAATGACCTGATCAGCTCTTGTCCTGACTGTTGATGTACAATGTAATACTTTATCCTTTTTAGTATTTGTTGTTGTTGTTGTTCTTCTAGTACTAGTGGTTGAACTCTGTAATGAATACACAATTATTCTTAGGTGTTTTAAATGTTAACTGAAAAGTGATCCCTGTTAAATATAAGAGTGGGAAAAAGAGAGGGAGGAGATGTACAATTTGGGACATGTTCAATTGGACTTGCCCCAAATGGTGGAGTTAGAAATGTGTCAGGGGATTCCAATACAATCCCATCAAGGTGGCATGTACCAATGCCTAGTACCAATCACTAGTCCAAGTGATCAATTTCAGTTCACAATTGATGACTCTGATAAGTCTAAGAGTCAAAGAGATCACACACAAACAAGACTAGTGTCTGCTAATACTAACTGATAGAATCAAAAAGGAAGAGAATGATCCAACATGGGAAGTGGGAGACACAGCAGACTCATAGAATGGCAGATGTGCTAAATAGCACTCTGGCCTCAGAATCAGCCCTTAAGGCATTCGGATCTGGCTCAAGAGCCCATGAGAGTATTGTAGGCATGGAAAGCCAAGACACCCTGGGGGAGGGGGGGGAAGACCTAAATAAAAGATCTCAGCAAGTGAGATCCCAGTGGAAAGAACGGGGCCATCAAAGAAGGAGGTACCTTTCTCTGAAGGGAGGAGAGAACTTCCACTTTGACTATGACCCTGTTGGAATAAGATCAAAGTCGGCAAGCCCTAAAGGCTTCCATAGCCTAGGCAATTCATGACTAGAGCCTAGGGAGATTACTGACGCCATAAACAAAAGTGTCAAATTGTTAAGTCAACAACAGGAGTCACTGTGTACTTACATCTCATGTGGGATCTGTGCTTAATGTGTTGTCTAATGTGAAGTGATACTATAACTAGTACTGAAACAGTATTTTTCACTTTGTGTTTCTGTGTGGGTGCAAACTGATGAAATCTTTACTTAGTATATACTGAATCGATCCTCTGTATATAAAGATAATTGAAAATAAAAAAAAAACCTGGCGTTAAATTGGAAATTGCATAGAAAATTAATTACTTTTTAAAAAATATTTTGTAGGATCTCAGTCTTTAATGTGCTGTACACTGTTATTTCATGCTATAACTAGTACTCCAACAGTATTTTTCACTTTGTGCTGCTATGTGGGGGCAAACTGTTGAAATCTTTGCTTAATATATACTGAACTGATCTTCTGTATATAAAGAGAATTGAAAATGAATCTTGATGTGAATGGAAGGGGAGAGGGAGCGGGCAAGGGGAGGGTTGCGGGTGGGAGGAAGTTATGGGGGTGGAAGACATTGTAATCCATAAGCTGTACTTTGGACATTTATATTCATTAAATAAAAGTAAAAAAAAAAAAAGGAAAGGAAGGTGAAACAACAAAAAAGTTTATGGGTAGGAAATAGGAATCCTTTCCATATTTGAGAGAAGAAGGGTGATATATATACTTATAGAATTGATTGAGGAGTATTAATTTACTGTGGAGCGAAATTCTGGAGTTAGGAAAGAAAGATGATCTAAAATTTAGTTGTATATCTATCATAAAGGAGAGAGCACTTAGAGATTATAAAGAAAATGAGGGTACATGATGAAAATAATGAAGATCCAATAATTTATCTTACAAAAATTCTTGCCTTGGGGATAGAGCCCAATGTTCTTAACTAAACATTAGAATATCTTACGTCTTCTGGTGCATGTCTATGCCCACACACTCTTCTTTTGGTGTTATCTCTGTTGCTGTCTATGCTGACTGTGAAATAACTTTCATTCTACACTTCAAAAGCCATGCTTTTCCCACTACAAGGCACCAGCAAATGCTCTTATGCTTCTTAGAAATAGTTTTGTTCCTATGGCCCCAACTAATGCAATGCAACATATCCTCCAACTCTCCACAAAGTATTCCATTCCAGTAGACATCATCCTTCTGCCAACAATCTTGGCTAGTCACCTCTATTTTATCTTTAAAGTACCCTGTTCTTTTTTGAGAAAAAGACTTGGTATAATCATTGAATTTCACACTCCTGAAAAAAGTTTGAGTAATGAAATTGGTAGTTGGAATATGCAAGTGATAGTTGGGGTTTGGTGACAGAAAGTAGAATAATCCCTATTCTTTGCTCAAGGTGCCTTTCTTAAGCATAAGCTACATGATGGAAAAGAGGAAGTCAGATTATTCATGTTTGTAAATAACATGATGCTGTACATGGAAAAGCCTAAACACTCCACCAAAAAACTGTTGGAAGTGATAACCCAATTCTGTAAAGTTGCAGATTACAACATAAATGTACAAAAATAGTAGTTTTTTATATGCTAATGATTAACTCACTGAAAGAGAAATCAAGAAAGATATCCTATTCACAATTGCCACAAAAATCAAATATTTAGGAATAAATTTAACCAAAGAAGTAAAAGATCTCTAAAATGAAGATTATGAAACATTGATTAAAGAAAATCAAGGACACACATACACAAAAATGGAAACATATTCCTTGCTCATGTATTGTAAGAATCAGTATCATTAAAATGTCTGTATTACCTAAAACAATCTACAGATTCAATGCGATCCCTATCATAATAGCAATAACATTCTTTACAAACTAGATTGGTACCTATCTCAAAAAATAGCTCTCCTACACACATATACACCTTTTGTGTTTACTAGTAAGCAGTGTTTGTATGTGTGTGGGGGAGTATTATTTGAAATAGGTATCAATTCTCTATTATTTTTATGCTACATTAAGAACATTTTTTTTGAATAAAAAGAATTCCTTTCATTGAGTGTTTGTTAGACCTAGCATTTAAAATGCTGATTAAATGACTGAATCACATATTGGCACACCTGGGCAAGTTTTGGCTCTAGTTTCCAATTCCAGCTTCTTGCTGATGCAGACCCTGGGAGGCAGCAGGTGATAGTTCAAGCAGTTGGGTCTCTGCCACCCAACTGGTAGACCTCAATTGAGTTCCTGATTTCTGGTTTTGGCCTGGCCTAGCCCTTGCTTATGTAAGCATTTGGGAAGTGACTGGCGAATGGGAACTCTCTGTATCTCTCTGACTCTCAATTTAAAAAAAGAGAGAAAAGATTTCTTTCTAGGCCCTCAGATATCCCTTGTCTTTTAATTTTTAAAAAAATTGTTGTTCCAATATAATCCCATCAAGGTGGCATGTACCAGTAACATCTCAGTAGTCCCAGTGATCAACTTCAGTGCACAACTGATCACACTGATAGGTCTAAGAGTCAAAGGGATCACACAAACAAGACTAGTGTCTGCTAATACTAACTGATAGAATCAAAAAGGGAGAGAATGATCCAACATGGGAAGTGGGAGACACAGCAGACTCATAGAATGGCAGATGTGCTAAATAGCACCCTGGCCTCAGAATCAGCCCTTAAAGCATTCGGATCTGGCTCAAGAGCCCATGAGAGTATTGTAGGCATGGAAAGCCAAGACACCATGGAAAAGAAAAAAACGAAGACCTAAATGAAAGATCTCTGTGAGTGAGATCCCAGTGGAAAGAACAGGGCCATCAAAGAAGGAGGTACCTTTCTCTGAAGGGAGGAGAGAACTTCCACTTTGACTATGACCCTGTTGGAATAAGATCGAAGTCGGTGAACCTTAAAGGCTTCCATAGCCTTGGCAACTCATGACAAGATCCTAGGGAGATTACTGACGCCATAAACAAGAGTGTCAAATTTTTAAGTCAACAACAGGAGTCACTGTGTACTTACATCTCATGTGGGATCTGTGCTTAATGTGTTGTCCAATGTGAAGTAATGCTATAACTAGTACTGAAACAGTATTTTTATACTTTGTGTTTCTGTGTGGGTGCAAACTGATGAAATCTTTACTTAGTATATACTGAATTGATCTCCTGTATATAAACATAATTGAAAATGAAAAAAAAAACTTGGTTTTAAATTGAAAATTGCATAGAAAATTAATCAATTTTTAAAAAATATTTTGTAGGATCTCAGTCTTTAATGTGTTGTACATTGTGATTTAATGCTATAACTAGTACTCCAACAGTATTTTTCATTTTGTGTTACTATGTGGGTGCAAACTGTTGAAATCTTTACTTAATATATACTAAACTGATCTTCTGTATGTAAGGAGAATTGAAAATGAATCTTGATTTGAATGGAAGGGGAGAGGGAGTGGGAAAGGAGAGGGTTGCAGGTGGGAGGGAAGTTATGGGGGGGGGAAAAGCCATTGTAATCCATAAGCTGTACTTTGGAAATTTATATTCATTAAATAAAAGTTTTAAAAAAATCGTTGTTTTGACAATGTGACACTTTGGTATATATGTATGTACTAATTTAATTTAGTTGACATTTCTTTAAAATACTGCCAAGTTAAGCAGCTCAGTTTGTCTTTTTGAAAAGATAGCAGCTTTTTTGGCTGTGGTTGAGGGCAGGCTGGAAGGGGAGCCCCTTCTAGCACTGCTACGCTCCATGCGAGCACAGGTGGTCATCCATAAAGCCCTGGGAGAAGAGAGCAAGAGGATCGGTCTTATTACATAGCATGAAAATTATTTGTTTGTGAAAAGGTGTGAGATACAGCTACAGGAATTTTGAGGAGATTTCTATCAATTTCTTTTTTTTTCTGCCAAGTTCCTGTATATGGAAGATATTTGACAAAACATAAATACTCCAGAAATCCTATCAGTTCCCTGGGCATGTCTTAGGCCAAATAACAGAAAATATGTCCCACTTTATTCCAAATGAGATCTTTGTCTAATTACCAACTAAACTCCCTAATTGATCTGAAAAATAATAGAAAAATATACTCAAATATAAAGTCATTCTGATGATACAGTTCTCTGCTTTGTAAAATAAATGTTTCATTTTATTAGCTGGAAAAATATGCTTAGTGATAAATGTGAAATTTACATCGATTCTTAGTATGCAATCAATTTATTACACAAACATGCACAAACCCTTATGTGGGATAATATTTTAGAATAATTATGTTTCTGATTATTTAGGAAACAGAAATTCTTCATACATACATTAACTTCAGTTTCTTTTTTGTCTCTAAAAGCCACTTTGTGAGTATAAATGCTTCTCATGACGGGATTACATTCTGATAAATCCATCGTAGCTTGAAAATATCATGTCAAAATGCATTTAATCCTCCTGAGCTAGTGAACATCCTATTTAGCAGCACAGTACACTATAGTGTACTGGTTGTTCTCCCTCACAATTACAGGGCTGACTGTGAACTGTGTCTTGCTACTGTCAAGAGAATCATACCACATATCACTAGGCTGGGAAGAGATCAAAACTTAAAATTTGAAATATACTTTCTACTTCATGTGTATCATTTTTGCATCTCCAAGTAAAAAAAAAAATCATGAATCATTTAAGTCAGAGACTGTTTTCTCCAACAGAAGTAGAGCATAATGTCGCCGGATAATTGGACCTTTTTTAAAAGTAGAACAGTTTTCTTTAATTCACTCTTTGTCTGTTATTCCCTCAACAGAATCAGCGTGATACTTCGAAAATTGTCTTTAAACGTTTCATTTACAATAAAATTCAATAGTTGGAGCGAAGAGGCTACACATCTGGTGATAATGACTTTAATCTATGTGAAATTTCTTTGCCTTCCTTCTCCATGTTTCAAGCAATGTTTAAGGTGATAGCTTAGAATCCCAAATTGACAGTAATTGAGATTGTTTCAGGCTAATGTGTTTCTTTTTCTCAAAATAAGCAGAAATTGAGAATGTAACATAAAAAAAAAACTTTTTGTGAATTTGAATAGAAGGAAACTCCATCCACTATTTTTTTGGGGGGGAGGAAATGTACCTCATATCTACGTACACCATAACAATAACTTGATATGCCCTCAACACTGGATATTAGTTCTAAATTAGAACTTGAAGTGATGACTTTAACCTCCTTCTGCCATCCAAACCAAGTGTGGTTGTCAAGTAAAACTCTAATTTTCACAGGTGAGATAAAGTAAGGGTGAGCCCCAATTACAATCAATATTTTAGTGGATTTGGCAGAGTGTTGTGCAGAGGACTTGAGGATGACTCATTCCATGGTCACGTCTTTACCAGACAACATCTTGAATTTGAAAAGAGGAAAGTCCCAGAATGCAAATATCAGCAGAAAACAAAGGTTTCTGGAGGAGGACAGAGATTTCTATGGGCCCTGGACATGCTCCCATTCTCTGGCTCTACGTATGCCTGCATGGTGATGACTCAGCCTGTACTTTATTGTTCACTGAAAGAATGTTGCTGTGGCCAGGGGTGAGGAAACTTTTTTTCCAAGTGTAATTTGGAAATTTGTAACATCATTCGTGCACCACACAAAAATATCAACTTAAACATCAGCCTGCTATAGGTTTATTTAATTTCGAGTTTTGCTTGTGATAGTCTTGGCAGGGCCAGACCAAATGATGTCTTTGGCCTTATAATGCCTGTGAGTCAGATGATCCCCACTCCAGCAGGCATTGGACCGATCTGTCACCTGCTGACTCCCAGGATATGTACTAGCAGGAAGCTGGAATTCAGGGGAGCAGGGACTTGAACCCAGGCACTCCGATATAGGATATAGGTGTCCCAGGGGGTGTCTTAACTGCTATGCCAAATTCCTACACTTAATGATCCATATCCTTAAAGGATTTTGTGAAAAATAAATTATGCAACACACATAAACTGTATATAATATTTAGTGCCAGGAGAATAAGAAGTTTCAGTACACCTAGGACAATACTGTTCTTTGACCATACTATCGAGTAAACATCAGTAACAGTTTTAAACCTATTCCAGTGACAAATGACATGAAACCCAGCCAATCAGAGAAGGTTTCTGAACTTTAGGCTGTGACCAAGAACCTCAGTTCAGTAACAAAGTTCTTGAAATTCAGAGTTAGCCAGTTTCACTCCAGGAACCTAGCTACACAGTGAAAGGTCAATCAATCCCTAGACATGACTACTTCTAAAAAGCCACCTGTCTCAGGGCCACAAATTCTACTATTGTTCTTGCTGCTTCCACTGTTATTACTCATACTAATGCCATTGATGTTGCAGGTTGCAACGAGTTTATCCTGGCTAATCAGCAATTCAAAAAACATTAAAACTGGAAAGTTTAGGGAGAAGTGATTTGAGAGTTCTCATCACTTGAGGGAATTATTGTTATATAACCTACAACAGTAGTTAGAGAAAGGGCTGCTCATCATTATTAGTTGTCAGAAAATACATACAAAGTTTTAAATGTAGGGGAAATATGAAACTCTAAGAATACCACATATGGGTTTTTGAAAAAAAAAAAAGCTATCCAGTAAAATATGAGACACTTGACTTTCAAAATATGAGGAAAATGAACTTCAGCATGGGACCTGCAATGGAAGACTCTACTACTTTTACTCTGAGATGAAATAAATTTTATGTGCCTTCTTCACTCCTACCCTTTTCTCTCCTGCTCCAACCTTTCTGCAGTGAAATGAAGAGGAATTTTCAAAATTTAAGTGGCTTTTTATTCACACTTTTATTCTACATCATATACTTCTAATCACATGGGATTTGCTCTCTGAACTGTTTCCTCTGTATTACTTGTTTTACCTGTTGGGGAGCATACTGAAAAGCAAAATAGACTTTCTGATCTTTTTGCTTTAGCTTATGAAGCCACTCACTAAATCCTATTTTCTTGAAGTCCATCTGACATTTTCTATCTGAGTAGAAGGGGGGTGCGGATGGTTATAATTGATAATATTAATTAACCCCAAAGTCCCAGATTCTTCACTGAGAATACCCTGTGTTGTGATTATACAAGTGGTAAGTCCTCTTGACTTTTTCTCCACCTGGGAAGCCTCTGCCATGGTTTCACAGTTCCTACTCAGTCCTTATATATAGTTGTGTTGTTAACAGGTCATTCAGAGTGCTGATTGCCATTGCCATCCTTAGTTCCAAAAGGAAAAATTAACTTGAACTAATTTGAATAAATGTATATGAAAGATAATTATTTCTTATAATTTTGTAACGTTAACATATGTGTTGATGGAAATTTTCTTTTTTAGAAATCTAAAAATTGTAATTTGAATGCCTAAATATTAATGGCATGTGGCTAAACGGTATGATTGACAGAAACTATCAACATGGTGTTTTACAGCTTTATTTGATGAGCAGTTTTAAAAATTTTCTTTTTACTCTAAAAAGTATTTGTTCTGATACTTGACAGCCTGAATACAGGCAATTTGTAAAAACAAAATGATCACATTGCAAAGAGTTAATGTAAATCTAGTAAAGTGTAGTGGCAAATATTATAATATTTAAAATTAAATATAAAGAAGAATTTATGGTACTTACCATTATGAAAATACAAGGATATGATATGAGAGCTATATGTAAAAGTTCATTATCTTACCATACGTTACAAATAAAGAAATAGAAAATAAAAATAACTTAATTAGATAGTATTGTTATAAGATAATTAAATATCTAGGAATAAGTCTACAAAAACTGTAAAGCTTCTATAATGATAGATATAAATCATTGCTGAGAAAAGTCTAAATAAGACATGAATAAATGGAGAAGCATTGTGTGTTCATAGATTAGAGAACTCAATATTGTTCAAAATGCTAATAGTTACCAAAGCTATCTATAGATTCAATGCAATGCCAGTTGGAAATCTTAATTTCATTTTTATTGTTGGTAGAAATTGAAAAATTGGTTCTAAAGCTTATGTTGTAATATATAATACCTAAAATGACCATGACAATATTCAAGATTAAAGACAAAGTTGGAGTGCTTACACTACAAAATGTAAAGACTTCCTGTAATGCTATAATAATAGGGATCTGATTAAAGTGATTGGGTTAAGGACATGCTACCCAAAAGTTTTGTATCCTGACTTTTGAAAAGATAGCAGAAGCTAGAAAGTCAGTCTCACCTTCCTCTCACCTTTTTACCCTAAAGATGTCATAAGAACCTCATTGGAGAGGATTCTTGTTATACCTAGAGGAAAGAACATCCTTACCTCTGGATGACACTGGAACATAGAAAATAATCTGAACAAATAGACTTGCAAGGTGATCCCTCTCACCACAGTTTATTACTATTAGATCATTGTCCTTTGCCTAGTCATACTTCTCCATGACTATCCTTCTTCAAACCTAAGAATTAAAATGCACAGATTTATCTATTTTGGCATGTTTTTTTTCATATGAAGGATTGAATTACACAAAAAACATTAAAATAAATTGGCTTTTTCTTGTTAATTTGTCTTTTGTTATAGCAGACTCAGACATGGACTTAGTGATGGGAAAGACATATTTTTATTTTACTTTACAGAGCAAAAACATATCAGTCCAGAGGGATCCAAGATGATAAATAAATAGTGAGAAGATACGCTGACCTCAGATGCAGGATAATATGAGAAAATCAAAGGACGGGCCACATTTCCAGAGAATGACTGACAGAAGTTTTCAGCAGAGAAGCAACAGAACAGAAGTGATCTATGTTAAACATAGGAGTGGGAATAAGAGAGGGAGGAGATATATAGGTTGGCACATGCTCACTCGGACTTAACTCCAATGGTGGAACTAGAAATGTGCCAGGAGATTTCAAATCAATCTTACCAAGGAGGCAGGTACCAATGCCAGCGCACTTGGTAAAGTGATAAGTATAAATACACAACCGATCAAAAAGATAGGGTATGTGTCAAAGAGATTTCATAAATAAGACCAGTGTAAGCAAATAATGAAGGATAGAATTAAAAGGGAGAGAATGATCCTGCGGGGGAAGCAGGACACACAGCAGACTCATAGAATGGCAAATGCCCAAAACAGCACTCCTGCCTCAGAATCAACCCTTGGGACATTCAGATCTGGCTAAAAGGTCCATGAGAGTCTCACAGGCATGGAAAGCCATGACACGGTGGCAAAAAACAATTTAAATGAAAGATTCTGGTGAACAAGACCTCAGCAGAAGGAATAGACCATCAAGGAGAGAGGCGCCTTTCTCTGAAGGGAGGAAGGAACCTCCACTGTGACACGGCCTTGACTAAACAAGTTCAGAGTTGGTGAACTCAAGGGACTTCCATAGCCTAGACAGCTCATAGCAAGAGTCTCGGGTGATTGCTGACGTCATAAATAAGAGTGCCAATTGTTAAATCAACAACGGGAGTCACTGGGTACATGCTACCCATGTAGGATCTCTGTCCTTAATGTGTTTTACTATGAAACTTAAAAACACTACTAGTCGAACAATACCCTATACCTTGTGCGGTTGTGTGGGTGCAGCCTGTTGAAATCCTTGCTTAGTATGTACTAAGTTGATCTTCAGTATATGAAGGTAATTTAAAATGAAACTCGATAAAGGGGGGATGGGAGAGGGAGAGGGGAGGATCACGGGAGGGAGGGAGGTGGAGGGGAAGCCACAACAATACAAAAGTTGCACTTTGTAAATTCACATTTATGAAATAAAAAATAAAAAAAAATTAAAAAAAAAAAAGAGACAGCAGGGGCAGACAGGAAAGAGGAAAGACTATTGCAGCCGGTAGCATGGTGAAGTCAGTTGCCACTGCAAGTCACCATCTTCGCATGTCAAGGCAGGAAGAACTTGCTGTGTACCCTGCTACTGGCAGCTTTAGCTGAGGAAGAATTCTACAGTCCCCCATTGACTTTAACTCCAGCCTGGGGAGCTGATGGGGTCTGTGTGACTGACTGCTTGGCTCTCAAAATGGAGGCCACATTCCCTTGCTCTCCTGACTTTACAGGGCACCAGACTCAGTAGGCTGTGTAACGTCATGCAACTGATCTCATTTCCACTGCTACCAGAAGTGACTAGAGCCAGGTTCAGGGCAACTTGAGAGACAGAGAGCAGATTCCCTGCAACCTGTAACTGTGGGAGGTTTGGGCATAAACCTTAGAGCTGCACTACTTACTGTAAATGATGCAAGGGGTTCAGTTTATTGAGGCTAACACAAGCACCAACCCGTAAAATTCCAGTCCCACACCTCCTAGCTCATGGTGCTGGGAGCCACAGGCACAAACTCCAGCAACATCCTTGCATGCCTTGTGTGGGCAGTTTCATCTGTGCCTTGTGGAACTGGGTCTCTTGATGTTGGTATTATAATCTTTAGAGTCACTTGCATTTGCGGTAACTAGAGTGCTCTTTCTGCATTACTGTGCTTCAGACAGGTGGCTCCCACTGTCCCCAATACCTGGCTCCCACACCAGCAGATTTGGGAAATGACCTCACTTTACCCTGGAACACTAGGACTATAACAATCAGTACTACTTTATATATTGATTTTAGTTACATTAATAACATTAGTTATTTCAAAAATCCAAAAAGGAAAATAGGAAGAGAGAGAGAGAGAGAGAGAGAGAGAGAGAGAAAGAGAGAGAGAGAGAGAGAGAAGAAGTAAGGATGGAACAAAGAAGGAAAGAAGGGAGAAGGAAGAAAAAAGGGAAAGAGAGTGGGAATAAAGGGAGAAGAGAACCATATTAGAATTGTAACTGATATCTACATGGAATCTGTTCTCATTTTCTTAATATCACATTTACATGAGAATTGATGAGAATTGTGTTGTTGTAATTATTATGCATTTGCTGTGACCCTGAGAATCTAATGTGTTCATAAATTTCTTGAAGAAGAAAAGAATATCACTTCAATGGATAAGAATGAACATATTAGGAGCTCAAATTATATATAGTCATTCTTTGAAATGAGTGCCACTGTAGTTCTGTAGGGGAATGGATAATCTCAATAAATGACCCCAAATCAATCAGAAATGTTTATGGAAATAAGTGAATTTTGATTTTTATTTTATACAATACTTTTAAATTATGGATTTTAATTCTAAATTTTGAAGACAAAATAATAAAAAATTGTAGATGAAAATATAAGACAATATCTTTATGATCATTAGGTAAATTTTTTCTTAAAAAGAGACATTAAAAAGTATTAACTACAAAATAAAAGCTTAAGAACTTGGCCTTTATTATATGTAATATATAATTATTAAAAGACAATAAAGTGAAAAGAAAAGTCATGGATGGGGACAAATATATATAATACACATGTGTGACAAGAGATAATATTTAGACTTGTATCTAGAACTTACAGTTAGGGCTTACATATATATATGTGTGTGTGTGTGTGTGTAATTTTTAAAGCACTCCTACACATCGATAAAATTAAAAATAGGTAATCCAACTAAAATTGGTCTAAAGAGTTAGGCACATTACAACAGAATATACGAATATCTAGTATACATACGAAAATTTATTCAACATCATTAATCATCGTGAAATACAAGTAAAAATGTGGTACTACTAGGTATGCAGGAAAGTTGCTATTGTGATGCCTGCAAGCTTGTGGGGTAACTGGAACTGCATATTGCAGGTGGGTATGAAGATTGATGAATATATTTTGGCAAACTCACAGTATATTGCAAAGCTAACTACATGCCTACCACATGGTTACACATACTCTCTATTTACACACACACACACAAACTCTATCATACATACCTCTCTCTCTCTCTCTCTCCCTCTCTCTCTCTCTCCCCCTCTTTCTTTCAGCTTTCTCCAGAGGAATTAATTACAACAAAAGGCATACACAAGGAAATTCATCACAACTTTGCTCAACCTAAATCTCCATCAACAGTAGAGTAGAAAAGTTCACTGTATATTTATATATTATAATAGTACAGAGCAATAACAAAAGCAAGCTACTGCTACATGCAATACGTGAATGATATTGTTTATTCAAAGTCCAAGAACAAGAAAAACTAATGTACAGTGAGAAAAGTCAGAATAGTTATAGCCTCTTGCAGAATATTAACTGGAAAAGGAAAATGGGAAGATTTTTAAAGTCCTAGTATGTCCTTTATTTTGCTGTAGATGATGGTTACCATGTGGTTTACACTTATATATGTAAAAGTTCATCAAGCTTAATAAAGATGTGTGTGTGTTTTCTGTTTCCATGCTACTACTCAATTTCAAAGCCACACAAACACATAGAAATCAAATCAACATGATACTACTACTACCACATGATACTACTACATGTTATTCCAGAATAACAAAGTTGTAGAAGACAGAAAATACAATGTTGAAGAAGACAAAAAAGAACTAAAATTGTCACATATCGAAAGTAGGAATATAAGTTTGGAACAAACAATTTGGAAAGTCATTAGGTAACATTTACTGCAAATAATCATAGTTTATGAGTAGAAATACTACTTCATGATATATATTCAAGAGAAGTGATCATCAAATGAATTATAAGAAAATGTCTATAATATCACTACCTATTGGAGTTGCAAATTGGAAATAACCCATATATCTATTAAGAGTGTAAAACAGAGGCCAGTGCTGTGGTGCAGTGGGTTAATGCCCTGTCCTGAGGCGCCAGCATCCCGTATGGGCGCTGGTTCTAGTCCTGGCTGCTCCTCTTCCTATTGAGCTCTCTACTATGGTCTGGGAAAGCAGTAGAAGATGGCCCAAGTCCTTGGGCCACTGCACCTATGTAGGAGACCTGGAAGAAGCTTCTGGCCCCTGGCTTTGAATCGGTGCAGCTCCAGCCATTGTGGCCATCTGGGGAGTTAACCAGCAGATGGAAGACCTCTCTGTCTCTACCTCTCTCTGTAACTCTGTCTTTCAAATAAGTAAAATAAATCTTAAAAAAAAACCAGCATAAAATATATTGTGGTATATCCTTATAAATGAATAGTATAGATAAAAAAAGAATGAATCATAATTATGCACAATGACATAAGAATACACACTGAATGATTACATTTATAGAAAATCCAAACACTGGCAAAACTAATCTATGAGGTTAGAAGTAAGCACAATAGCAATTGTTGGGATTGAGGAGTCAGTGACTAGTCAGGAATCTTAGGGAGTATTTGGGTTTGCTGGTAATATTCTGGTTCTTGATCTGAGTGATAGATATATTCATTTCGTGAAAATTCTCCAAGCAGAAATACCTGGGTTGTCTACTTTTCTACATGTATTTTTTCTTTAATAAAATGTTTACTTTAAAAAAGTAAGATGTCCTGATATTTCCTATTCAATTAAGTTCTGTTGCCAATTTTAGCTTGATTAATGCAACAGATGTGCCCCTGTAATTAATTAAATCATAGTTGCAATCAAAGTCATTTGCTTATTGATTTATGTGATCATTTTGAAAGGTATTTTATCTTCATTTGTCATTAACCTTAATTGATGGAGATCTCAAATACTTCAGTTTGAGTGGCTAACCTTTTTCTGTGTCACAGGATTCCCAAAGAGTATATAAAGTATCATTGATAATTTGCTTTTTAAAATAATTTTTTAAAGTTTAAAATTAGCTTATTCAATGAAATTGGATTGCTATATATCTCTTAATTATGTGCTAGGTGAGATCTATAGATTTGTAAGGTGGAATCTTAATAGTTCAAATAGAAATAGAAAATATATAATTTAATCCCTGTATTATAGAAATAAGTGATCTGAGATTTAAGAAGGGACAAGCATGTTATTCATTTGCTCATTCATCTGTACATTCAAATGTTATTCAGCTGTCAAATAAAAATTTAATACATTTATGGTATACAGCATGGCATATTGAAATATGTGTGTATTGTGGAATGGCTAAATCAAGTTAATTAACATATGCATTATCTCTCATACTTACAATTTTTTCTGATGTCTCCCACATGAGGAGCAGGAACCCAATTACTTGAGCATTACTACTGACTGCTATGGGTGCATTGGCAGGAAGCTGGAGTTGAGAAAGCCAGGTCTATAACCTAGGCATTCCAGTGTGGAATGTGGGTATCCTAATTACTAGGCCAAATGTTATATGTAAGGTTTAGGGACATTATTTTAAGAGAGATAACCAAGTTTGTTTGTGTACTTTACTTCAGCGACTCTCAAGTACATAGATCTAAAAGTATGTGAGGTGCTGCGATTTAATAGGCAGCACATTGATGCAAAGACAAAGGAGTTGAGGGGAAAGAAGAGAGAGTAATTATAATTTCTAAGCATTGAACTGAAGCTAGAAGTAGAGGAAGGTGAACACACCAAAGAGCTGAGGATGGGGTAACACAAAACAGACCAATGAGTGGTCCAAGGTTTTTGGATCATCCATTGTCAAACATTATAGTAACAGTTATAGGCAAAAGTCATCAAAGTATGTTAAAATTATTTACTCAAGATTAGTGGATCAAAATTTGTGTATCAAATATGATAACGAATGACATATTTAAAATCTTTCCATATAAGACCATATAAGATACTTATTAATTATGGACAGAATATGTTACTTTTACAGTAGAGAAACCTGCATATAACACTCTGACCAAAGGATCAACGTTAACATCAGCAGCAACAGGACAACCCAACCTCATGTAGCACCTAGTATAATGTACTGAGAAAGGCTTCTGCACTTGAAAAATGCTTAACCCAATTTTAGTCTTGAGGAAATAGTGACAAACCCAAACTGAAGAAAAGAAAACCAGAAAAAATAATATTAGTGAGACAACTGGTGAAATTCAAATAAGGTCTGTAGGCTTGTTAATAATATTGCATCAATCTAAATTTTCTGGCTTTGATAATTATACTTTGTCCATGGAAGATACTGAGATTTCAGGAAGCTGGGTGAAGAACACAAAGGAACTGGTTATGCTATTTTTGCAGTTTTCATAAGTCTGAAGTTATTCCAAAATAAAAAATATAAAAACCAAAAAGTGTTTTTGTTTGAGTCACCAGAGGAAGTGTGGTGGAAACATAGTGATGGTGATGAGAGTAGAATACATGCAGTAATGTGGCCCTCATGAAGCTAATGGTGCTTGAGTTCCAGGACCCCTCACAGTCAGGAGCTTCCTTCCTGGGAGGGCCTCCAGCAGTAGGTCCACAGGGCATATAGTCCCCACTTTGACTGCAATCAGGTGAGGACACTGTCTACCAATCTAACTTCTCCATCATACTTGCCTTTTTGCTGCATGGCAATGGTTTGGCCACAGGGCATTTTGAGAACTGGCCTAACAAAGTTGGGAAGTGAATACACAGAGTTTTCTTTTAGTAATTTTATGTGTATACATACCTAAGCTCTTCTCTCTCTGCATGTGTTTTTCATTCACTTCTGCATGTAATTAAGTTACTGCCAAAGGACATTTGGAAGACCAAAAAAAAAGAAAAGAAAAGCAAAAACAAAAACTGGTACAAAGAAAACAAAGGAGAATTACATTATATTAAGAGAAGAAATGAAGGGGATATTGGGAGACTAATTTTAGGATGTAGTGTATTTTGCTGATGGGTTCTGAGAGATAATGAAAGATTTCAGGAATTGGGGGTAGGTGACAGAAGGGGACACAATAATATGTAAGATCATATGGGAGATCAGAGTGTGGGAAATTAAGGAGACCTGGAAGTCTTTGTAGTGTTTGACATAAACAGAGTAAAGGCCAAAATTAGATTACTTCCAGTGGATTTAAGGAATGTTATTTCTCACAGAGCCAGATGTAGAACTTAAGACTTCTGACTACCCAGTAAATCATGTTGCTTCTTGATTTATCCTTGAGATTAATGTTTACGGCAGAATATGGGAATATTCAATTACGTTAAATGATTTTATTGTTTCACCACAGTTTGTAGGATTTATTGCTTTGTTTTTAATTTGACAGGCAGTCTTATTGAATACTCAGGAAAATGAATACTTATGCTCTCAATAATAAGCTAAAAATTGCTTAAAGATAATCAATGTGATTAATATTTTTGACTGTCTAGGGGTTCAGTTGCATTCATGTTAATGAAAAGTAAATACACAAATTCTGTCTGATCTTTCAGATCAATTTCATTTCATAAATCTTAAAACATTTCAGAAAATGAGTGGATGAAACTAATTTATTTCTATTCCTGTCTAAAGCATTCTATGATCACTTAGAAATATACTATCTCTATACATCTGTCAAATAAATTTTAGTCATAGGATTTTATACTGCTTCCAAACATCTGAATTTTATAATTCTTTCTGAAATTATTATTATCACTCTAAACAAAGTTTTAATTCTTTTTAATAATTTTTAAATTTATTTATATTATGTATCTGAAAGGCAGAAAGAGATAGACAGAGAGAGAGAGAGAGAAAGAGACTCATCTAACTCATCTGATTCATTCCCCCTCAATTTCCACAACAGCCAGAACTGGGACAGGCTGAAGTCAGAAGCCAAGAACTAAATTCGGGTCTTCCAAATGGGTAGAAGGGACGCAAGTACTTGAGCCATCACTTGCTGCCTCCAACAGTGTGCAGGAAACTAAAATTGGTAGCAGAGCCAGGACTCGAGCCCAGATTCTCTGGTATGGTATGCAAGTATCCCAAGTGGCATCTTAGTTGTTCTATGAAATGCCCACTGCCTTAATTCTTTGTCATTACTACAATTTATCTTTAAGTCTAAGGGTTATAATTTCGCTATAAAAATAACATAATGAATATTTGTGAATGAATTAATATATTGGAAATTAATAGGAGGAGTGAGTTCCTTAAACAACATTTCAGACTCTGGTTGTTTCTTCAGTTTAGAAACCAAAGATTGGAAATATTTTTAATACTTTTAGTATACTTGTCAAATCTGAGGAAAACTATATTCATGATACTAATTTCTTCCAATGTATACATTAAATATATAACAGGGTTTGGAAAAGTCACTCATTGTTAAGGAAATTCTCCTTTGAGAAATCATGGTGGCTGCATGTTCAGTCATGTTGAAGATGATTCATTGAACTAATTAAGAAAGAGGCAGGAAATACTTTTATTTTTCTTTTTGCAATTTTACTCATGCCTGCCTCTCAACATTCTACAAACAAAGATTTCCTGGAAATAACACACAATGAAACAATTTCTTCAGTAATAAAATATATATTTATATTTCACTATGAAAGTACCACATGAGTATTTTTCTTCCCTAGGGTGATTGTGATGAAACTATATGAAAAAAAATAATATCATCTTGAGGTTTTAGATAGTTTATAAAAACTCTTTACTCCTGAGGTATACATTTGTGTCTTGATCTTAAAATCCAGGAAGAAACTAAATGAAGAAAACTCTGCCTAGAAAGATTTGTTCATGAGTAATTCATCAATTACTTATTTATCAAAAGTAGGAAATACTTTGCTAAAGTATAGGATAAGCACTCAATAGTATATTAAAATCGCTATTAGAGCGATAATGTTAAGATTGTGAGATGATAATAGAAAAATGCACTTAAAAAGAATGAATATAATATAATGATTATAACTAGGTGAATGCCATGCAGAGGGTATATACCTAATGACTATTAATGTCTGAGTTATGGTAGCATAATTATAACAATTTTTATTATAGCTCTTTGGAAGTTATAAAAATACACAAGAAAAAAATCACCTGGAATCTAAAGAAAGTCTTTCCTATTAGCTGATGTACTTCCTTCCATTCCTATTGTGCTTTTTTAGTTCACTCCTGGGCATGTTTAGTTGTGCCTTACAATAATAACAAACTTAGAATAACGTAATATGAACATTCCCGTACTGTTTTAATGTACAATGATATAAACATATTCATGCCATTAAATATTTTCAAAACATAAGTGTTAATGGCTGTACAATCCTATCATATGAATGCCAAGTATTTCTGGGTATGTAAAACATTTAAAACATTGATTTAGATTTTTGATGGTAAGTCAATTATGGATTATGGCTTCAAATATGTTGGTTTCATCAGTGATATTTTTAGAATCTTTCAGTATTTATTGATTAATTTTTAAGATGCAAAATGTGGTAATGAAATTCATTCAAAAAGTGAGAAAGTGAACACACATACAAATGTGAGCTGGGGTTGCCCTCCATGGAGCAATGAGTGGGCAGTGAGCCAGAAGATTACCTGATGGAAGAAGGAGTTAAGGAGCAGGGAGAGGAAGGACACTGCGGCAGCACCTTCAGGCCTGGTCTGAGGCAAGAGAGAGTTTTGCTTCTCAAATTACCTATCTTTTCCATATTTAGGCACACATATAATTTGTATGGTGCAATAATAAGAGATCCCACTGGAACCCAAGTAGGGAATTTTGAAAGCAAATCACACTCATTTGCTTAAAAAAAATCATCATTTACACTTAAGTTTTAAAAGCAGAATTTTTCTGGAGTTTTCCTTTGATGATTGAAACAACAGAATAAAGTTTGTTCTTAGCAGGTTCATTAGGACTATAACATTTAGAGGAAAAAAGAAAGTGATTAATCAATGATTTTAATCCTCACAAAAACATAAGGACTGATATTCACGTAACAGAAAATTTATTCTTTTCCTACATCTTTAAAACATCCAAAATTACTACATATTCAAAAAAGTAAAAAAGGAAGTGTGTTTTACTACAATCAATAGATGTTAGATGTCTAAAGAGTTTTATGTTTTCCATTGATTGATGTTTCATTTACATAATGGCTACATAACTGTCAATTGTATTTCTCATAAAGCTTACATACAGTGCGTTTCTATATATTATTGCAATCAGTATTTCTAATTTTCTAAAAAATTGTTTTCTGTTGGTGGATGATATTTTGCATAATTACTTTATTCAGATATATGTTCCCTGTTAGAACGTATACATAAACTCTATATAAATACCTGTTTTAATATAGTTAGATGAAATCTATCTTGCTGAACTGGGGGAATAAAGGAAAAGTGATTAAATGAAATAGCTTCAAAAATGGAACTCTATGAAAGCACAAAAATAGACTAAAATAGATGAAGATTGGATAGCTGTCTTAAATACAGATTACCATGGAGATGATAGCTATTTCACAGACTCAGACACAGAAGTATTGAGAAGCGTAATTTTTTTCCTCTCTAGTTTCTGTGGCAGTGTGATTGACAGAGATGCAGGTGCATTATCAACTTGATTAAACTGCCCCAGAGCGACTTGTGGATATAATTATAATTTCTTGGAGGAAAAGTACTCAGAGATGATCCGTTATATAAAGATAAAATGTATATTTATGTCCATACACTATATGACTTTGATTTTGAATTTTATATTTCTTAGATATTTTCACTGCAAAACTCCAGTCTTTCTTGGGTTTGATTCTTGGCTTCAAGTTCCAGGCTTTGATTTTTAAAATTTGATTTGGTGAGTCTTTTTAGCTATTTAACAATTAGACTTCTTCTTTTTAGATATATTGAAACCTGCAGAAGACTGACAGTAAGTAAATTGGATTAAGAAAAGGTAAGGATGTTTGCATATTTAAAAAATAGAAAAACAGCTTTTTATTTTGGGTAGATTTTCAGCAATGAAGGAAATAATTACTCAAGAGTATTCCTAACATAATGATAACATAATAATGTTCTTTAATATGAAAGTCTCTAGTTAAGTACAGAAAACCATGTGTTATGCATGGTCAGGGAAGAAGTTTTCACAATGTATTACTAATATCAATTCCTGTGAAAGTAATTGTAAATGGTACCCCTAATGTGACAAGTATATTTTTAATAATGTTCTCATCCTGAATTCATAAACTACAAGTCCTATGGTGTCATAATAAATACAGGCTGAGCTAAAATTTGATTTCCCAGGTGCACAGGATTTTATTTAATACAAAATGTTTTACATCTCCATCAAAATCCCCACTGCTCAGGCTTCCCTTATATTCACACCAATGGGGAACACCAACCATCTTTTAATTGATGTGATAATCCCTCACAGCATTGACAATGTGAATCAGCAGTCTTTAATATTTAAGTGGGCCAGTTTAATACTGGTAACTATTCAATTTTAAATTTTACACTTTTATCACAGGCAAAAATGTAACTAGAAATTTTAATTAAATAAAATGTTAATAAGAATTGGTTGCACATAGAGAGTAGGTCTCAAAGTACATTTTACCTTAATATTTTTTTGTGTTTAAAAGAGCATTAATAATTGATCAATTCATATATAATACTTAAATTTAATTCAGATGCTCACATTAGAAAACAATTTTTTTCAAGTTTATATTTTATTTGAAAGGCAGAGCAACAAAGAGAGAGAGAGAGAGATCGATCTTCCTTCTGCTATTCACTCCCTAAACGCAAGCAATAGGCAGGGTTGGTCCAGGCTAAAGCCAGGAGTCAGCCATGTTGGTGGCAGGCACCTAGGCACTTAAATCATCATCTGCTGCCTCCTAGAGTGTGCTTTATCAGGAAGCTGGGTTGGAAGCAGAATAGCTGGAACTCGAACCAGTTTCCAGCATGGGAGGTGGGTATCCCAAGCAGCAGTTTAAACCACTGTGCCACAACACTCACCCAGAAAGTCTGTTTTGAAGCCATGAGACGAACAATATTGATTCATTTTTAATGATAAAAATTGCTTGCCCACATATGATACACCCATACTTTTAAGAATCATTAGAAATCTCTAAAATTTCACTCTAACAGAAAAGTAAGTGAATTACTTTTTTTTCCTGCACTGAATAATTTGTTTCTCTTGACTCATTACAAGGTAAAATAGAACAAAATTAATCAAACCAATGGACACACACACTTATACAAATTAGTGTACATGCAACACTGATTTTTTGTGATATGTCTGTGTGTGCTTAGACAGGGATTTGGAAGATAAAAGAGGTCAGTGTGTATGTAAAAATTTTTGTGGCATATATGAGATTAGGGAGAAAATTATCTTGTGTGCTCTAGGTCAATGTCAGAAAAGTGGATTAGAAAGTAAACTTTCTTGTACTTAGTTGAGATCTTAAAAATTCATAATACTCGGCTGGCGCCGTGGCTTAAGAGGCTAATCCTCCGCCTTGCGGAGCCGGCACACCGGGTTCTAGTCCTGGTTGGGGCACCGGAATCTATCCCAGCTTCCCCTCTTCCAGACCAGCTCTCTGCTATGGCCCGGGAAGGCAGTGGAGGATGGCCCAAGTCCTTGGGCCCTGCACCCCCTGGGAAACCAGGAGAAGCACCTGGCTCCTGGCTTCGGATCAGCGAGATGCGCTGGCCGCAGCGGCCATTGGAGGGTGAACCAACAGCAAAAAGGAAGACCTTTCTCTCTCTCTCTCTCTCTCTCTCTCTCTCACTATCCACTCCGCCTGTCAAAAAAAAAAATAATAAAATTTAAAAAAATTCATAATACTCATTCAAATTGAGAGACATCTTATAATTTCATCTTAATAAGATATCCAAAAAGTTTACTTTGGTATGGAATCTTCGTTTTTAAGGGGGCTTGGGGACTTGTACCACTACTGTTCCAAATGCTTCATTTTTGACAACAAAGAAGAGTGAGCACTTGAGTACAGGTGTTTACAGAGAAATACTGACAACACATCTCTTCAGAGGTGTGCTGTTTTTACCTTGCCAGCATCTATGGAGACTTAATTTCCTAAATTAAGTATCAGGGTTTTTTTTAGCTCCAGAAAAGGCCAAGGCAAGTTTTTGTAATGACTTTTCCAAGAGATCACGTAGTTTCTACATATTTTAAAACAGAAAAAGCAGCCAAGTTTAATAATTCAAGATTCTTTTTCTAAGGAGGATGGAGTAATTTCAGATTTTTCATGGAAGCGGTCAGCTTTCTAAAGACAGGTTCTGGGTCCTCCTTACATGTTGGATTTGCAGTCTAGTTAGTAGAGTTTCTGGTCCAGACCAAGTGCTCCAGAATTTTTGAAAGAATAATTGTACAGTTGACAGCAGCATTAAAATTCATGTGGAAAATAAAGACTTTAGATCTTTGCCTTAGAAACTCCTGACATTTATATATATTTACAAGTCAGCATGAATTCAGATGAGATCTGATAATCACTCATGTGAAATGTGGGTATCTTTCAACAAGTTTCTATCTGCAATAGAAAACACACAGACACACACACAGACACATACCCCAGTGACGGCATGCAAATATTCTCCAAATATTTGTTTCAGTGCTATCTCCACTTACACACATTTACAGAATAAGTTCAAGATTTTAAAAATGCTAGTTAATTTTTCCCACTCCATTACTTAAAAGACTCTACTCTTTTGCATTTATCTTCATAAAAATAAAATCTAGCTTTCCATCCTGGTTTATAGAAGCTAACTTCTGCCTCCTTTTCTGACCTCTTTTCTATGCCTCCGCACTACACTGTAGTTACACATGTCTTCTTTTGGTCCCAGCAACACACAAACCATATTCTAGCTCAGGACCTCTTCTTTGCCTTTGCCCAACTTTGTTCTCTGAGTGGAACCTTTGATTTCAATACAGTTGGTCCCTTCTTATTTAAAGCTCAGATTATTCAGAAGTGATATTCAATAATTCTGTAAAACATTCTATTTATATCTTAGCATAGAATCTGTCCTCACATTAAAATATCTATTTATTTATTTGAAAAGCAGAGAGACTGAAAGAAAAGGAGAGAAAAAAAAAAGAGAAAGAAATCTGCTGGTTCACTCCCCAAATGCCTGCAATAGCTAGGGATGGACAATGCCAAAGCCAGGATTCAGGAGCTCCCTCTGGGCCTGTCATGTGGATGGCAAGAACTCAAGCTGTTATGGCATCAACTGCTGCCTTCCAGGCATATATGTAGAAACTGGAATACTGAGGATTTGAACCAGTACTCTGATATGGTATGTGGGCAACACAAGAAGCAGCATAACCAGCTATGCAACAATGTTCATCTCTGAATCACTTTATATTTTTTGATTTGTTTGTTCTCTTAAATGCACTCCTTCTTTGCCACAATTAAAGTTCCATGAAAGAGAATTTTGTTTCTGCTTTCTGCTCTTTCTTTGGCTCATAAAATGGTGCATTAAATTTTAGATACTTAATATATATTTTTATAAAAACAAAACAGGCAAAAGAACATGAGAGAATAAGATGGAAGAATGTATATCAGAAATGTTTAATTGGGAAATAACCTCTCTTAGGACCAGCACTGTGGTGTAGCAGGTAAAGCCGCCACCTGCGGTTCCAGCATCCCATATGGGTGCCTGTTCAAGACCCAACTGCTCTACTTCTGATCCAGCTCTCAACTGTGGCCCAGGAAAGCAGTAGAACATGGCCCAAGACCTTGGGCCCCTGCAACCGCATGGGTGATACAGAAACTCCTGGCTCCTGGCTTCAGATCAGTGCAGCTCCAGCTGTTGTGGCCAACTGGGGAGTGGACGAGCAAATGGAAAACCTCTCTCTCTGCCTCTCCTCTCTCTCTGTGTAGCTGTTTCAAATAAATAAATAAATCTTTTAAAAAAAAACAACCTCTCATTGTATCAGAATAAATCACAATTTAATTAATAATCTTATAGCAGAATTAACAGTTATGTTAAAAATTTCTTCTGTATCTATAGCAGACGCATAGAATGGCTGATGTCCTAAACAGCAATCTGGCATCAGAATCAGCCCTTAAGGCATTCAGATATGGCTAAAAAGCCTATGAGAGTTTCTCAGGCAGGGAAAGCCAAGACACTGTGGCAAAAAAAAAGACCTAAATGAAAGATCTCTGTGAGTGAGAACCCAGCAGAAAGAACGGACCATCAAAGAAGGAGGTACCTTTCTCTGAAGGGAGGAAAGAACTTCCACTTTGACTGTGGCCTTGTCTAAATAAGACCACAGTTGGTGAACTCAAGAGGCTTCCATAGCCTTGGAAGCTCATGCCAAGAGTCTCGGGTGATACTGATGTCATAAATAAGAGTGTCAATTGTTGAATCAATAACAGGAGTCACTGTGCACTTACTCCCATGTAGGATCTCTGTCCTTAATGTGCTGGACTATGTGAATTGATGGTGTGACTACTACTAAAACAGTACTCTATATTTTGTGTTTTTTTGTGGGTGCAAACTGTTGAAATCTTTACTAAGTATATACTAAATTGATGTTCTATATATAAAGATAATTGAAAATGAATCTTGATGAAGAATGGGATGGGGGAGGGAGTGGGAAATGGGATGGTTGCGGGTGGGAGGGAGGTTATAGGGGGAAAAAGCCGCTATAGTCCAAGAGTTGTACTTTGGAAATTTATATTTATTAAATAAAAGTTAAAAATATTCTTACAAAACTGTGGAGTGGAGCACACACAATTTGTGTATTTCGTCGTGTGTACATTTTGTGGACAGAAGGGAAGTTAAGTGTGTGAGTGTGAGAATGCCTGTCCCTGCTATTCACCTTCACACACATCAGTCAGGAGGCATTTTTCACAGCACCCTAAGAATGACAGATCGATGTTCCTGTATGTTCAAATCTGTTAAAAACAGTAGAGTTGTCTTTTTATTGTAGAGTTGTGGGAGTTCTTTATTCTGGAGTCATTGTTAGATCTATGTTTTGTGAACATTTTCTCACACTATGCACTGTTTTTGGATGGTCATCAGGAGTTTTTGATTTTATCTAATTTAATGTTTTTAAATGTTAATTCTGTCTTACATCTACTTTATCAGCTCTTTCATTTTTAGTTATTGTTTCTGTATTTTATCTTGGAAACTCAAATTGTGAAGATATTTTCTTCTGGAAACTTTCTAGTTTTAACTTTTCCATTTAGGTTCACGATTCATCACAAATTAATTTATACACATTATTTGATACAGAGGTAGAAGTGCAGTTTAAAAAATCCAGCTGCTTTAATAAATAGCATTTATTGAAAAGGTTTTCCTTTTACTTTAGGTTTCTTTGGCACCTTTGTAAAAAGTGAAGTAACTAAATGGAAGTTTGTTTCTTGACACTCTATTAAGTTCATTGAGCAACTTATCTATCCTAATGACAGTAATGCATTGTCTTCATTAATTTAGTTTCACATATGTTTTAGAATTAAATTTCATACTTTATTAAAAATTTTGAAAAAATTATTCTATATTGTTGAATTTTAATTGTTCTTTTCCATATTTTATTTGTGGCACAGTTCTAATATTTAAAGGAGAATCCAACCGAAGTTTGGATATTTTGAAGAAGGAAAACCAGAGTGGATTTCAAAAACTACTAGTAAGATTTATTTACATTTGTGTGCATGCTATCTCCTAAAAAGTTAAAAGCAGCTGGCACAGATATATGCTGAAAGCCAAAATGCTAGCAGTAAAACTGAATGGAAAATATATCTGTAAAGAATCCTGGGAAGACAGGCAATGTGGTGCAGTGGGCTGAATCTCTGCTTAAGACCCACCTTCCATATGAGAGTATTGGCAAGAGTCCTGGCTACTCAATTTTGATCCAGCTCTCTGCAAATGTTCCTGGGAAGCTGCAGATGATGGCTCAGATACTTAAGTTCCTGCCACCACCATGAGACTCTCGATGGATTTCCAGCTCCTGGCCTTAGCTTGGCCCAGCTATGCCTGTTGCAGCCATTTGAAAAGTGAACCAGCAAATAGATCTTTCTCATTCTCTGTCTCCATCTCTGCTTCTGTTTCAGTCACTCTGCCCCTTCAAATAAATAAATAAATAAATAAATAAATATTTTGTTTTAAAAAGGGAATCCTGGTGTTGATTTGATTATATTCATGCCCTTAATAATCACAAGAAAGTTATTACAAGATCAGGGTAGTAAAAGACAGGTATCAAATGGTGCAAGAAAAACACAGGAGTGCATAAACCTATTGAGTTGGCCCTATAAGACCGGAGCATGTAGATTTTCTTTATTATAAAGAGCCCTGTACAACAATTAATGCTCACAGGAGAAACATGATGATAGACACAGACCAAAGCTGTCAATAATGAATTATAATGTACTAAAAATACTGTTATGTGATCCAATTGCTTTCTTTTCTAGCTCAGGAGATACTGTTGTCTACCATGTAAGCCATCCCTCCCTGAGAAATGCCTCTTCATATACACGGAATAATCTCCTCGAGCCAATGTTTAGACTGCATGGATTTTGAAGCCAAATGTGGGCAGATGCTATTCTCTAGACATAATACTTCTCTGCAGACCACTTGTACTCAGTTGCTCCAAAGCTGGAGGGTAGCATTTTTTTGTTGCGTAGACAGAGAATCAGAGAAAGATGGATCCATCCAAGGAATTAAAATAAAGCAGTTGTCCCAGGAGAGACAGAAATGAGGAATTAAGAGATCCTAGAAAGTAAAAAGGTCTCCTTCCTTCCTGTAGGCAAAATGATGCAATAATACATACACATTCTTAAGATGGCAATTGCAGTTTAGATCATAATCACTGATTTATAGTTGTGAAGTTCAACCCTCCTGTATTGTAGAAATTTTGGAAATACCATCCTAAACTCTGTAGATTCCGTCAACTGATGACTGGATGCAGAAAATGTGGTGTATATATACTATGGAATACGACCCAGCCATAAAAAGAATAAAATCCTGTCTTTTGGAACAAAATGGATGCAACTAGAAACTATTATGCTTATTGAAATAAGCCAGTTCCCACCGGCACCATGCTCAATAGGCTAATCCTCTGCCTTTCGGCGCCGGCACACCGGGTTCTAGTCCCAGTCGGGGCGCCGGATTCTGTCCCAGTTGCCCCTCTTCCAGGCCAGCTCTCTGCTGTGGCCAGGGAGTGCAGTGGAGGATGGCCCAAGTGCTTGGGCCCTGCACCCCATGGGAGACCAGGAGAAGCACCTGGCTCCTGCCTTTGAATCAGCGCGGTGTGCCTGCTGCAGCGTGCCAGCCGCGGCGGCCATTGGAGGGTGAACGGAAGACCTTTCTCTCTGTCTCTCTCTCTCACTGTCTAACTCTGCCTGTCCAAAAAAAAAAAAAAAAAAAAAAAAGCCAGTCCCCAAAAGACTAATATCATGTGTTTTCTCTGATATGTGGTAGTTAATATAGAACACAAAACAGTATAAAAATGAAACAGACATCTGTGGAAAAAAGTAAGTAACTTTGCTCTAAAGATAAATTCATGCAAAATTATGTTGGTATGTAAAACATCTTATGGATATCATTTGAAAAATAATGGCAGGGTAAGAATTGACAAAATAAGTAACTGGCCTAAACCAACCAAGGCTCAATCTGAAATAATAAAAGAAAAATGCCTTCCATGCTCAAAACCAGTCACAAACGATGTTAGAACAGTAACAAGACTTTGTTTGAATGAATAAGACTCTAGGACATACTGCTTTTATATCTGTCTTTGTTATTATGCTGGCCATGAGTTATATTTATTTATATAAATTTATATGGTATATAAATAATTATATTTATTGCAAGAGAACTGGAAAATTAGTTGTTTTCCCATAGAAAAGGAATAAAAGAGCTAAATGAAAGCATACTGATTACATAGATTATAAAATATGATCTGATCATTCTTTTTAGTAATTAAATTATGTTCATATGTATGCTGATTGAAGTTTTAAATATATTCACTTCTTAGATTTCATTTAAGGTATAAAAATTTCATGCATTTAGGAACATAGTGATACTTCTCACCCTACCCTCCCTCCTGCCCATGCACCCACACTTCTTCCTCCTCCCTCTCCTATTACCACTTTTAATTTTTATAAAGATCTACTTTAAGTTTACTTTGTGCTCATAAGATTAATCCTACACTAAGTAAAGAGTTTGACAAATAGTATGAAGAAAAGCACACAGTTCCTCAACAGTGGAGACAAGGGCTGTAAACAATCATCGAATCTCAACATGTCAATTTCCCTTACACATTTTATAAAACATAATCACTCTTTTAGTTGGTTTCTATTTCTTAACTCTTTCCTCCTTATCTTGTTTTTTCCTGTATTTATTTTCTTCATTTTCCATCTTTTTTCTGTTTCTATTTCTCTTATATCATATATACATAAATATTATACACACATGTAGTTTACACATGTAGTTTATGGAGCAAATGTTTCTATAAGAATTGTCAAGAAAATCTCAGTTCAGATCATCCTATTCTCTTTCCCCTACAGCAACGTTTTTAAAATCTTTTAGGTAATTCCTTAGGTATTTATCTCCATAGCTCAGTATAGCCTATCTTTATTGTTAATTTTGTGTTTTTTGGGGTTGGCGCTCTGACATAGCAGATAAAGCCACCACATGCAGTGCTGGCAACCCATATGGGCACTGGTTCAAGACCCAGCTGCTCCACTTGCTATCCAGCTCTCTGCTATGGCCTGGGAAAGCAATGGAAGATGGCTAGGTGCTTGGTTCCCTGCACTCGTATGGGAGATCTGGAGGAAGCTCCTGGCTCCTGGCTTCGAATTGGCACAGCTCTGGCTATTGCTGCCAACTGGGGAGTGAACCAGCGGATGGAAGACCTCTCTTTCTCTCTCTCTCTTTCTCTCTCTCTCTCTCTCTCTCTCCTCTCTGTGTGTAACTCTGACTTTCAAATAAATAAATAAATAAATCTATCAAGTTGTACATTGACTTCTGACTGTGAAAGTTGAAGATTGAGCTTTTATCCTCATCTGTTCTTCACTCCACACTACTACTCTTATCTATTTTAAAGATTTATTTATTTATTTAAGAGGCAGAATTACAGAGAGAGAGGTCTTCCATCTGCTTGGTTCAATACCCAAATGGATGCAACAACCAGAGCTTGGCCAATCGGAAGCCAAGAGCCAGATTCTTCTTGCAGGTCTCCCACGCGGGTGCAGGGGCCCAAGCACTTGGGCCATATTCCACTGCTTTCCCAGGCCATTAGCAGGGAGCTAGATTGGAAGTGAAACAGCCAGGACTAGCGCTGGTGCCTATCTGGGATGCCAGAGCCTCAGGAAGAGGCTTAAACTAGTATGCCAGGGTGCCAATCCCTCCTACAGTCTTTTAAATTATGTTGAGGCATAATTTTAGTTTGGTCATTATATCATTAGCATTGTGATATCAACTAAGTTTTGTAGTGAACCAGAATTACTATTTTTCTCCTCTTCTAAATCTTTTTTTCTCTCCTTTCCCTTCCTCCCCTCCCCTCTCCTTCTCTCCTTTCCCCTCCCCTCTCATTTCTTTCTTTTTGTATGGACTTAATTGTTGTCCATATATATCTTTCTAGGTAACTATTACTATTTGATGTAAACTATTTGCCAGTTGTCTGCATCTGCTTACCATCAAATTAATCTTGAAGAAACTTCTAGATCCTTATTCCTGCATTATTCTGGGCTGTATTTCTTCCCTGTACAAAACACAATGGTTTTCAGCCATTTCTTTTTCACTCACAGCCTGGCTGTTTCTTTGGATTGCTTCCTCAGCTGGCTCTTCTCTTCCTGTCAGGGTCCCATGTATTTTTGCTGTCTTTTCTTCCTTGTTTCAGAGGAATTATCTTTCTGGAAACGTGTTGAGTAAGGTGGAATTTTTGAGAATATATAGGTTTGGAAATGTCTTTAATCTCACTTTCAGAGGTGATAGTTAATTGGTATAGAATTTTAAGTGGGGGATAACTTTTCTTCAGACTGGGCTTCCAAATGTTCCTGACAAATCTGAAAATATTTCTTATCCCCTTGTGATACATTTTTTCTTCTGTGAAAAATCATATGATTTTTTTTTATTCTGTTTCTGAAATTTTAAAATGATGTGTCTATTTTAATGCATTGATCCATTGTGTTGTGTATTAGATGGGATCTCTTAATTTGGAAACACTAGTTGTGAAAAGTTCTCTTGAACAATTTTATTCATGAGTTTTTCTTTTACTTTTTTATTTATTTTTTATTTAATTGAAAGATAAGCAACAGTGTGTGTGTATAGTGTGTGTGCACGTGCACGTGCGAGAGAGAGAAAGAGAAAGAGAGAGAGAGTTTTCATTCACTTGAGAGAGAGAGAGAGATTTCATTCATTTGTTCAATCCCCAAATGCCTGCAACAGTCAGGGCTGGGCCAGGCTGAAGCTAGGAACCAGGAATTCCACCCGGGTCTCCCATGTAGGTGGCAGGGATCTAAGCTCTTGGATCATCATTTGCTGCCTCTCAGGATGCACATTAGCAGGAAGCTAGATCAGAGGCAGGATTGGATCTCAGGCCTACCAATATAGGATGTATGCACCACAATGCCTACCACTCTTTTTTCTCTTTCTTGAGTTCCTAATCCTGGGATGTTTGAAAAACTGGATTATTCTTGTAATTGTCCATTTTCCCCACTAAATATTAGCTCTACTATCATGGGAAATTTCATCTTTATTTGTAAACCTCCCATTGAGTTTACTATTTTATCTTCATATTCTTAATTTGTAGGATCTTTTAGTTTTCTGGACATTTCTTTTTTATGGCATACAGTTCCTATTACACATTTGCAACCTCTTTCACTTGAATGTATTAGAGATAGCTTTGGGTTTAGCTTTGAATTTTTCTTGTCTTGATTATTCCTCTAATTTTGAAAAAAAATGTTATATTATTTGTTTCAGTCTCATTCTCCTGGGAAAATTTCCTTGGATGTCTATAGTTCTTAGTTGTCTGCTAATGTTTGAGAGGAGAATAACTGAAAGCTGATTGGAAGATAGTGAACAGGAGCTTTTTGACTGTTTATAGTGTAAGATGCTTCTTTTCCCAAATATTTATTTATTCATTTGAAAGTCAGAATTACAGAGGGAGGGAGGGAGGGAGGGAGAGAGAGAGAGAGAGAGAGAGAGAGAGAGAGAGAATCTTCCATCCGATGGATCACTCCCCAATTGGCCACAACGGCTGGAGCTTCGCAGATCTGAAGCCAGGAGCCAGGAGTTTCTTTCGGGTCTCCCACGTGGGTGCAGGGGCCCAAGGACTTGGGTCATCTTCCACTGCTTTCCCAGGCCACAGTAGAGAGCTGGATCGGAAGTGGAGAAGCTGGGTCTCGAACCAGCACCCATATGGGATGCCGGCACTGTAGGCCAGGGCATTAACCCGCTGTACCACAGTGCTGGCCCCAGTATGAGACTCTTGATACCAGTGTTTGTAAATCTCTTTCTGGATATGTTAGATACTCCAAAGATGATTCATTCTTCATATCCAGCCTAGAGCAGAATACTTGAGAGCAATAGTCTAGTAACATAGAATGTAAGAGGAGTTAGAGGGAATCCACTGCTTAACAGTCTCCCTTAATCTCCTCTCTATCCCTTTTACCAGTGTTTCCAGAAATAATTGCAGCCTCATTTATGAAACTTTACATAAGATTAATATTATTAGATCATTTTGATATTAAAAATAAGGAAACAAAACCTTCTGTAGAGTGGGATTATTTTCCTCCCTTCCTCTCTTCTTTGTTGATTCTGTGTGTTATATATAAACCATTATATCATATAGCTAATTTTATTAAGGTTTCCATGAACCATGAATGGCCCTGGTAACCATTCTCTCATAAATGTAGGCTAATAACATGAAGACTGTCACAGTGCATTTGGGGAAAAGGTAGACCTAAAATAATACATATCATTATGAAAGCAAAAAGTAACTTGGAAGATGTATGAAGTTGAAGTTCAGCTGTGTTTCTTTGAAAGTAGGGATAATTCTCTATACACAGGAGAAAGATTTCTTTACTGTTTCAGTAGCATAGACCTTCAAAGACAAGATTTCTTTTGACATGTGCATATCATAGTGCTTAATAATATGAAGAAAAATGAAGTTCACACTAGTCTTTTACAAAGGTGTGTGTGCATGTATGTGTGTGTGTGTGTGTGTGTAATATGTATTATGTTATATGATAGTTATTAAACTTTAAAATTTCACTTCTGGGATTAAATAACCAGACACTTAAAAATAAAGCTGGTATAGAAATAACCAAAGCAACCTCAAAAAGGTTATGCCTCAATATCTAGGTTAGTATTTTTTTTTTGTAATATCATATTGTGATTGCTTAGACATGAGTCTTACATATTTTGAAAGCATGTGACAATTCAAATCAGTGAACTTGCTGAAGATATGAAGGTATATAGAAAAATGTAAAATTAATACATTTATCTAAAAAACATGGCTAAGAGAGTGGAAATGGATACTAACATAAGAATCATAGTACAGGAGAAAAACATCTCATCTTTCTTATTTCAGAAAGTTTGGGATTGACAGAATGAAAAGACATTTATTTGTATAAATAAATGGCCAGAAGGAAGAATAAAGGTTTTCTCATAAAGTATTGCAAGCGTCCTCATGCACATTTCCATCCATGGCTCAAGTGAATCGATGTGACTGCCCATCAGGCTGACATAAAGGCTTGAGGACATATGACACATGGGAATCTTTTCCAACTGACTGGATTGTTGGGGAGGGGGAATTGCTACTATGATTTGGCCCTAATTCACATCTATCTAGATTTCCCCTTTGCAATTTCTAGCATCTTTAAAAGTGACTTTTCTCCCAGGTTCACTTTTTCTGGCTCCTTACCTACGGCATGGGGAGACAAGAGAGTACTTATTGGGCAATTAGAAAATGAATCCCTTGGTGATTTTGATGTTACTAAGTAATAGGTCAAAGTGCAGCATTTTTAAATGGAGAATATGGGCAAAAACAACAGAATGCACAGATAAGAGAGTGATGCCAGTTCAAAGAATCTTGTATCTAATCACTTTGGATGTTATTGGAATATTTAGAAAGGACAATTTACCCTGATTCTCACTGTCTTAAAGAGCAAGAATAGAGAGTTTTTTTTTTTCTTTATGAAATTTATTAACAAAAACATGGATAGGTTGTATCCAAACCATTCACTAGGCTATGTTAATAGGGAATAGAACATTAGTGGAAAGCATATACATAAGTTTTTATGAAGATGGACTCTGTATTTTTCCTTTGGTAAAATTTTTAAAAATTATATAAAGGAACAAATTTTATGTATTTCATACATGCAGTGTTAAGAGTATAAGAATACTTTCTATTCTATGCTCTCTCCCTCACTCTCATCCTCCCTCTTCCATCCTATCTTATTTTTCTTTTAATTTCTACAATGACATACTTTCAATTTATTTTATAATCACAAGCTTAGCCCTCAGAGAAATGCAAATCAAGACCACAATGAAGTTTCATCTCACCTCCATTAGAATGGCTTCTATACAGAAATCAATAAACAAGTGCTGGCAAGGGTATGGGAAAAAATGTATCCTAATTCACTGTTAGTGGGAATGTAAACTTGTCCAGTTACTGTGGAAAACAGTATGGAGATACCTCAGAAATCTGAATATAGACCTATCATATGACCCAGCAATCCCACTTCTGGAAATTTACTCAAAAGAAATGAAATCAGCATATGAAAGAGTTATCTGTACCCCCATGTTAATTGCAGCTCAATTCATAATAGCTAAGATGTGGAATCAACCCAGATGTCCATCAACTGAAGACTGGATAAAGAAATTATGGGATATGTACAGTATGGAATACTATACAGTGGTAAAAATAATGAAATCCTGATGTTTGCAACAAAATGGATGCAACTGGATTAGACTTAGTGAAATAAGCCAGTCCCAAATAGAGAAATACCATATATTCTTGCTGATTTGTGGTAACTAGTAAAGCTCCTAAAAGGTGAATTGACACTGTGAGATGTGATGACTTTGAATAGCCCTTGTCTCAACTGTTGAGTACCAGTTTATTTTATACTATTTGTTGAACTCTTAGTATAGGGTCAATCTTATGAAAATTCAATTGAAAATAGATCTTATATAAAAATAAGAAATAGGAGAAGGAAGAAGAAGAAGGGCAGGAGTGTGTGGGAGGGAGGGTAGGGTGGGAAGAATCACCATGTACCTAAATTTGTATTTATGAAATGCCTGAAATTTGAATACCTTAAATAAAAGCTTTCTGGTAAAGAATAAATACGTCTTTTTAAATGAAGAAAGAAAGAATTTAACAGGTAGTAAGTAGAAAACCACTGTTCCTCAGGCATATAGACAAGGGCTATAAACAATAATCAAATCTGAAAATGTCAATTTCACTATTTATATACATTACATTTTTTGTACTCTATATAATATCTACCATAAATCAGGGAAAGCATGTGATATGTGTTTTTAAATTTCTTTCTTTACTTGAAAGGCAGAGTAACAAAGACACACACACACACACAGAGAGAGAGAGAGAGAGAGAGAGAGAGAGAATCTTCTATCTGTTGGTTCACGTCCATCTGCTGGTTCACTCCCCAAATGGCCACAACTAGGAATTCTATCTAGATCTCCCACATGGGTGCAGGGTCCCAAGGACTTGAGTCATCTTCTACTCCTTTCACAGGCATATTAGCAGGGGGCTAGATAGCTAGATTAGAAGTGGAGCAGCTGGGACTCAGCCCAGTGCCCATATGAGTTGCCGGCATCTCAGGTGGTTGTTTAACTTGCTGTCTCACAACACCTGCCCTGGTCTATTATTTGCTCAAATCAGAGTCATGCCATTCACAATCTCTTGTATATCATATTATGGCAGAAAATAACATTTTCCAGGCATTTAGTGTCAAGAAAAGAGATTGGTGTCAGCTTCATCTGACCAGCTGAGGGACTCCAGCTGCCCCAAATCCAACCCTTTCATTGCCAAGGCTGAAGACAACAATTTATCCTTGTTTGAGTAGCCCATTCCAACCCCACAAATTTAACAGAGCAAAGCAGAAAGAAACCTCCCTAATTCATTGAGATAATGCATTAAGATTTGGTTCAAAAGCTTTATAATAATAAAGAACTTGCTTTTGCCTGCTTCATCCTTTGTGCATGTTCCTTTTTTGGGGATCTTTAGAGAAGGAGAATCAGAAGCAAATCTGGATTCCAGATGGAAAAATTAATAATTTATCCTAGAGGTACATATTTGAGCAAATGTATTGCTGTGGTAAGGAATAGCTTTGTAAAGATGAAATTGCTCAATGCTTTTGATACTTTGCAATTTCCTGTTTGTCATTAAAAATGCCTTAATATTCAGTCAATCTTTTAAAGTTAACCTGAATTTGGTGGATTTTATTTAAATTTAGGTTAACACAATTTTTTTCTTTTGATTATCTTCTGTGTTCCAGGTCCCAAGATAGGATCTTCAGGAAATCAAAATGAGAAAGATAGTCTTCCTGATTATAAGACTCACTCTATAGTAGCTTCAATTGTTGGTTTATTTAGTTCCCAAGATGATGTTATTAAAAATGACCTTTTCATTTGTAAAGACATGTGCCATATTTTCCTATCTTTTTCATGAGAACGTAATTCATACACACATACAACCTAAACCTAAATTGCCATACATATTTTTCTTTCCCTTCCTTCTTTCCTTCCATCCTTCCTTATCCTATCCTTCCTTCCTTCCTTCCTTCCTTCCTTCCTTCCTTCCTTCCTTCCTTCCTTCCTTCCTCCCTCCCCTTCCTCCCTTCCTCCCTCCCTCCCTCCTTCCCTCTCTCTTATACTCTCTTTCTTTCTCAGAACCCAGTCCAAAAACTACATCTCAATTTTTGGCTGTGGGCTCATCACCGAGAACCAAAAGTGTTTCACCTTTCTCTGTTTTAAGAGGCCAAGGGCTTTGAGACCTGGGTCCTGAGTTACTCTTTACCTGGGAATAGTTGTAAAAGGCCCCTCTACTTATATTCTAGGCAATTGGAGAGGAAAATAACTTTTTCTTAAGGTAAAAGGGGTTTTCAGGGCAAGGTGGGTTGTTCTTTCAAGGGACTAGACTCCAAGCAGTTCTGTATGGGGTGCAGCGGGATGCTTCCTTGAAGATCACAATGAACGTAGAGGATGTGGATATCATGATTATTTTTACTGCCACTTTTGAATGGGACATTTGAATTTTGACAAAGAGAAGTAGGAAAAAGAAACATGTCAGACTGATGAACAAGCCGTTTTCCCCCAGTCATTCTAGATTCCACTATTTGCTGTGTCTTCTAATAGAATTCCAATAGTAGTGTGGAAACAAATCTTTGCCAAAAGACAAGGCTAGAGTTCTTGCCAACTTTGCTACTTGGGCATGGAGCCAAATTTAATTTGATATGGAAAAAACAAATTTGATTTTTGCCATACCAAATTACTGTGAAAGAAATGCATGCCAAATAAAAAACATAAATACATATATAATAACAATGGCTGAAAGTCTATTTAGAATGTTAGCAGCATTTTGAGGAAGTCATTCAGGACCAAGTGAAAAGAATTTAAAAAAATGATTTTTATAAAAAACACAGCAAATAATTCTATTGGGTTACAACAAATGAGACTGAGTATTGGGGTAAGTAAGAAATACTTTCCAGTTCCTGTAGCTTAAAAAAAGATACCATTTTTTTTTATTTTAAAGGTTTTAAAATGAAATTAATTATGTCTTTTATGAAGCTCATGTCCAAATTTCCAAATCTTTATAAAAGATCAGAAACAGCTATTACCAGCTGTGGGCAGAGGATGGTAGCAGAGAGCTCTTTTTATATTTAAAACTTGAGCTGTATTCAGCCCAAAATTCAAGCACTTTATATTTTTAAATTGTTTTTAATGCCTAAAAGTTTTCTGCATTTACTACATCTTTCAAGGCTGTATTTATTTGTTTACAGATCTGAAGTCAGGATTGTCCCATATTTGTATGGTTGTATTAAAATAGCCATGATTGTTAGATTTTACTAAGTTGAGTAATTCTTTGAATTTTGGGAAACTCAGATTGTTTTAGAACCTTCTATATAACAAAAAGGCCTACAAGAATGAATTTGAATAAGGGGTTAAACAACATTTCAATGAAACTTATGAATCAGAATGAGTTTTTATATACTACATTTTCAGTCCAACTCATGGGATTCATAACCATTACTAGACATGCAAGAGTATAGACTGAATTTATGGTATATGCATTTTTACCGTATATCATAAAGCTAATTGTAAAGACCAGTCTAATAAATAGAATGAATTTCATTGCTTCCACTTTGAGGAGAACTTAATAAACAGAATGTGAAAATTCAGCTCTGAAGACAGCAAATATGGTTAACATTTCATGAAATAATACACCAATTAAAGGCATACTATGTAAAAAGAGCAGGAGCACATCCCACCTTCTGTAATTAGATAGAAATTTTCTCATGGTAAGATAATTTGCTTAGATTTAAAAAATTATCTGATGTATTAATAGCATGCATTTGGGGACTTTGCATTTCCTAGCTAACACAGTTTCATCAGGGATACTAAAAACCTAGCCTTCCGTGCACTGTGGCTGACCAGCCACTGAACATCGAGGCTCACAGTCTCTTCTGGGGTCTTCTCAGTGGAAACATACTGATTAGAGAATGCCTAAGGAATGAACTCATTTGCAATTTGGAAAGTACATTCCCTCTGGAATACACTTTTTTTTTTTTTTTTAACTTTCTGCTCACGGGTGACCTCACTTTTTGTTTAACCAAACCCATTAATCAAACATATCCCAAAGGTGGCTAATGATCTTTCAGAATTCTAATAGAAGCAGAAAGTCAAGGACAGTACAAATTGATTCACATCACCCACCTTATTAGGTTTACAACACTGGCAGTGCTTCCCTCATCTTTTAGGAATAATAGCCTATCTGGCTAGCAGAGGTCTGCTGTTAAAAAAGTGAGAAGGATTTTATGTACCTGTCTGCAGATTCAACAATAAAAATGGCTCTGTGTTTCCTAGAAAGCATTTGATGTGGATCTTTTTCAAATACAATATCATCAATTTTTTCTAATATTTGAAGATGCTTATATTATCAAACTATGTAGTGGAAAATATATATACATATATCATTGTGGAAAATACATTTTCTGAAAACTGATTTTAAAATTACATGTCTCTGCTGTATTAACTGTGTTTTTATTTTTAAATTTTATTGAAGGAACACAAACCATGCATTTCATATATACAAATTTGGGAACATGTTGATTCTTCCTACCCAACTTCCTTCCTGCCCATACTCTCATCTTTCTTCCTCCTCCCTCTCCTATTCCCATTCTTATTTTTTACAAAGACCTATTTTCAGTTAACTTCATACTAATAAGATTAACCCTACACAAAGTAGACTTCAACAAATAGTATGATCTGTATTAACTTTCCGTGTGGCAATTATTAACTGAAAATAGAGAAAGGAGCAAAACTATAAATTGTTAGAATTGATTGATGAGTACCTGAACTCCTCTGATGAATACTAGCCTTAGTTTAGCTTTGTAGCTGCATCTTTGGTTGCTCAGAGCATTAGCTCATCAATAGATCTATAAACGGGTGCGGGGGTATGTGTTGTAGTGTACCAGGTAAAGCAGCTGCTAGCAATGCCAGCATCCCATATGGGTCCTAACTCGAGTCCATGCAGCTCCATTTCCATCCAGCTCCCTGCTAATGCACCTGGGAAAGCAGTGGATGATGGCCCAAGTGCTTGAGCCCCTGTACCCATGTGGGAGACCTGGAAGAAGCTCCTGGCTTAGTTCCGGCCTATCACTAGCCGTTGTGGCATTTGGGGAGTGAACCAGCAGATGGAAGACCTCTCTCTGACACTCCCTGTAAGTTTGCTTTTCAAATAAATAAAATACATCTTTTAAAAAGTTAAAAAAGGGTGATTATACTGTATATAAAGACAATTTTCCTTTATAGAAGATAGTCTCTGTAGTGTACACAACATGTCATTCATTCCACAATTAAGCAGGATACTGCAGACACTGAAAGAGAGAGGGAGATAGAGATACAGCAAATTGAGAGAGCAAGCGCGAGGGAGGGGTAGAGAGAGTGAGATAGAGACTGACTACATATTTGGGAGACAGAAAGATTCAATGGTCTGAAAGATGGAGGTCACCCAGGTTTCTGTCTAATATAGGACAACTATTTTCAGTTCAAACCTTATCAAAGTGTACCTGAGAAGTAATATCTTCTTTGTAGATGGAACAACATTCCTTTAGAGGAACTGCTTAGTTGAGAATAAACTCTGATAAACTTGCAGCAGTGAGAAAAGAGTCTCAGGCTTGACTCTAGTTTTCCAGTAAAAGAAAGATGTTACTATGCAAAGTAAAATAGCAGAGAGAAAAAATGGATTCCCAATGAAATTTATTTCTATCTAGGGCTACATTATTTCATTTTCAGTGTAGTGTTCAATTATTCTAAAATATGAGGTGCCCAACTTAAGGATACCATAATAATTATAAATTCTAAAAGCACATTTTTTCTAAATATTAATCATAGGCTTTTTCTTTTTTCTGTTTCTGTGATCTTATTTAAATGTAAATTAGATCATGTCTTATGATTCCCTTTAAAATTATCTTCTGAGGCTTTCTGTGACATCTAGAATAAAATCCAAGCCTCTTCCTGTGATTTTTAAGGCCTTGAAGGACCAAAACCTTATCTTTCTCTGAAACACATCTATCACCACAGACTGCTTTTGCTTTCACTTGCTCTTCTGCCTTTCTGCCTTGCTTATTAAAAATTAGTTAAAAAGCAGACAGCCAGTCGGGGAACAGATTCACCACAAGCAGCCTCTTAACTGCTGCACCAAATGTGCCTTTCATGGTTTTTTGTTTGTTCGTTTCTCTCTTCCTTTCTTTTAATTTATTCATTTATTTGAAATTCAGAGAGAAAGAGAAAGAGAAAGAGAAAGAGAGAGAGAGAGAGAGAGAGAGAGAGAGAGAGAGAGAGATCTCCCATCCACTGGTTCACTCCCAAGATTGCCAGGCCAACCCAGGAGCTAGAAGCTACATCTGGGTCTCCCACTAGGGTGGCGGACATCCAAACACTTGGGCATCTGGGACATGAACTGGTGTCCATTTGAGATGCTGGCATTGTAGTTGGTGGTTTTACCCACTGTGTCACAATGCCAGCTTGCTTCTCTTCTTTCAAATAGAACCTTACTCTCCCTTGCTTTTCCAAGGCTATCAACTTCTCATTTTCTAAATCTGCCTTCCAAATGTCTTCCACTACTACAAAGCAGGTAGCCTCCTTTTAGGCTTTATCTGTGTGCTTTAGTTCTTTTCTTTATAGAAATTATCAACTTTGCAAATTATTTAATTTATTCTTCATTTTATTTATTCCTTTCCCCACACTGTTATCCTACATCTATGTCTTATATCTTAAAAAACAAACCCCCTTACATTCAGGGGTTTCAACTGTCATTTGAATTGATTCCAGGGCCTCTCATATTGTGTGGCATATGTGGAAAATAAATTAATATTTGTCAAATATCACAGGGGCTTTGCTCCAGGTGTATGAGATTGGTGCATGGTCAGTTGTAGGTGGTGGTGGGAGGCTGACAATGCTGGACAGTACAAAGCCAAGTTTAAGAGTGTGTTGCCTCTGGGGCCCCTGTCAGGTCTGTTATTTTTCCATTTTACTATTGAGCTTCTTTGTACTATTCAGGATGAATATATACTTAACTAAGGAGAGAAAAAAACTGATAAAAAAGCAAATTAAATTTTAGTAGAAATTTTATATCACAACCCTTCTGTGTAATTAGAACAGACTCTTCTGGTTGGCTGCCCAATGCTCTTACAGGTCATCCATCATAGCAATGGAAACACGAGTGCCTGGATTCAAGTTCTGGCTCTGCTTCTGATTCCAGCTTCTTGCTAATGTGTGCACTGGAACCAACAAGTGATGGCTCCAGTAGTTGGACCCCTGCCACACATGAAGGAGACATGGATTGAGTTTGGGGCTCCTAACTTCAACCTGATCCAGCATTGGCTATTGTGAACATTTGGGGAAATAAACCAGCAGATGGATGATATCACTCTCTTCCTCTTGGTCTCTGTCTCTGTCTCTCACTCTCTCATTGCCTTTTATATTAAAAAATAGACAATCTTTTATAAAAATTATTTGAATTCCTGTTGTCTGACACCTACATGTTCACTTTGCAGCTAATTTTATGTGACTCATAGATCAGAGGTAAAAACATACATATTTGTTTGAATTGTATTAACTTATACTGTTTATGGGCAACTAGAATCTCTGTCTCTGCAATATGTAACCTAGAAAAGTTCTTAGAGGAAAAATGTGACAAAGATTTAAACTTTCAAGAGATAAGAATAGCATAATTAATATTAAAGAATAAGTTCATGAACGAGTTGTTCATATGCCAATCAGTTCTTCAATCTTCCCTCTTACTTTTGTTTTTGAATGATGAGAACTATACCTTAAGGTTTCTAATGTTAATGGTAGGCCAGACCCTCTAACCATGTTCTATGTGTTTATCCATAGTCTTACACATTCCAAAATCCTACTAGCTAATGTCATCAGAGTGGCTACTGCTTTTTCAAGCTTTTTTGTATTTTGTATATTGCACTTGATTAAGTCTGCCTATCACTGAAATCTCCCAAGGGGACATTTAACATCAGAATCGTGCTGTTGCCTAAGCTAAACTCTTCCAACCCTTTGCAATTATCAGTTCTTTTTTTCTTAAAGATTTATTTATTTACTTTGAAAACCAGAGTTATACAGAGAAAAGGAGAGGCAGAGAGAGAGAGAGAGAAAGGTCTTCCATCCGCTGGTTCACTCCCCAGTTGGCCACAATGACTGGAGCTGCATCCATCCGAAGCCAGGAGCTAGGAGCTTCCTCCAGGTCTCCTATGCGGAAGTAGGGGCCCAAGGACTTGGGCCATCCTCTACTGATCTCCCAGGCCTAGCAGAGAGCTGGATTGGAAGTGGAGCAGCCGGGACTTGAACCAGCACCCATCTGGGATGCCAGCACTGCATGTGGTGGCTTTACCCACTACACCACAGCACTGGCCCCCAAATTTGTTAACTTTTACAAGTCCTAAAATTGGATGTTAAGTCAACCAATGAAAGCAGCTGGTCATATTTAAAAACATAGCTTCCTATAAATATGCTAATAACAGAGGACACTTGCCCAAATCAGTAAATAATCACTGTTAAAACCAATTATCTTCTTTTGAACAACATTGCAGTTGTTAAGAAGAGTTGTGTAAAATAATGAATAAATAGCTATAATAAAAATAAATTTTGAAACACCAAGAGAGAAATTCCACTATAGAAACATCAAATAAAAAAAAGAAGGCAGAAGAAAAAAAAAAGGAAATTCTTAAGTCATAATATTAAAAAAATATATAATTTGATAGCATTTCTTGGAATTTGTCTTCCTGTACACAAGTTATATTGCATCTTTCCTTCTTGGTCATTTTCCTGTGAAAGCATACTTCTTACATTTAACTGATTTCTAAGTATTCCACAGAAGGCAGGTTAGTCTCTGGCATTGCTCATTAGTCATCTCTTTCTAATTAGCACACACTGTAATGACTTAGATTGCCTCTTACAGTGAACCAGGAACATGCATGAAGGTTAAATGCAGCTTCAGGTATTTTGTACCAATTCCTTTTTCTCTGTCCTACAGACACAGAAAACAATTCATACTCATACTCTACATGTGTAGAAACGAACACATGTCATTCTTTGAAGAAATAAGCAGACAGTGTAGGTGGCCAGGATAAGTCTTCATTAGTACTACAAATAAAGCTATTACCCTGCTGGGTGGTGAGTTAGTAATGCCATGGTATGTCAAGAAAGATTTACATAATACAATCCTTATCATCCTTCACACTGCAGTGGGACAAAAGGTGTGTAGACTATAGAAGAGAAGATTGGTGGGAGACAAGACAACTATCTTTTGAAATTCTAAGGTCTATGGTAGAAAGAGCAGGTTACCTTTAAGTTGTTTAAATATATATCTATAGATAGATAGATAGATAGATAGAGTATATGTGTGTGTGTGTGTCACAAAATGAATAATTAAAAATGAGGAAATATCAAAAAGAATACTTAGGCTTAATTCTTTTTTTCTTTTCTTTTTAAAATATTTATTTTATTTATTTGAAAGAGTTACAAAGAGAGGTAGAGACGGAGAGAGAGAGGTCTTCCATCCGCTGGTTCACTCCCCAGATGGCTGCACTGGCTGGAGCTGTGCTGATCCGAAGACAGGAGCCAGGAGCTTCCTCTGGGTCTCCCATGCAGGTGCAGGTGCCCAAGGATTATGGGCCATCTTCTACTGCTTCTCGGGCCATAGCAGAGAGCTGGATCGGAAGAAGAGCAGCCTGGAGTAGAACTGGCGCCCATATGGGATGCCAGCGCTTCAGGCCAGGGCTTTAACCTGCTGTGCCATAGTGCCGGCCCCTCGGCTTAATTCTTAAAATACAAACACTTATTACAAATTTTATGAGGAAATAGTCATGGATAGGCTCAAAGAGCAAATTTCATCATCTCAGAAGAATTTAAGCACAAATGTAAGTATGAGGGACGTTTGCCAAAAAATACACAGAGAAAAATTTACTCTGTGTAAAATGCTCTTCTTGACATCCTTTGAAACTTGAAATTCTCTTATTGCATGGTAATAACTACATTTTTAATTTAGCAGAAACAAAATTAAAGTATTATGAAATACCAACTCTATCCACCTGTAACTTTCAACTTTCCAAACATTTCTCAAGCATTTTCCAGTTAATGTTTTCTTTATCTTTTCTACACTCTAGTTTCACAACTTGGTGGCTTTCTCAAATCTTTACGCTTTGTGAATCCTTAAAAGCTTAAGTAACTACATGAATGAATAGCTGTAGTTGCTGAGATCTTTTAAAGTTTAAACAGAATTTCTGCTGTAGACCTCATACATTAACCTTTGCACAATTTCTGAGAAGTAAACAGGCTTGGCCCCTTTGGAATGGTGCCTGGTATGACCACAGGGCAATAACACTTTCATCTCTTTGTTTCCAAATAATTCTTTTAAGGATTTTTCAATGGCAGTGAATAAGCACATCAGAAACTTCATAACTGTAAAAGCACAGGTGTTGGCATTTGAATAAAAAAAATAGAAAGTACCAAGGTTAAATTTTAGAAAACTGCTAAAAGGATTTTGTAGTCAAAGTATATTATATAAAAGCTACTGACTATAACTTAGAATCCGTGGGTTAAGCTTTAGCAGTTACAGTTCTGGTTTTCATATGTGATGAATTTAAATGTAAGTTTTCAAGTGTGTTACTAAAATATTGGAAAATTGTGGGTATTTTTTATCCTTTTAAGAAGGTTTCTAAGCTCCCCTTAAACTGACATGAATATCGATACATTTTTATCAAATATTTTTAGTACTTTCTGAGGTGATAATCAGTTCAGGCAGATAACAAAAAAAGGATACTATCTCGAGAGGAAATCAGAGATATAAATAGGTGCCTTAGCAAAAGGTAATAATGAATGATATGATTAAAATATAAACAGCTTGGGAAAAACAATTTGAACTTCATATTAAAGACTTCTACAAGGTCTCTAGATAGAAAGCAGAATTGAAAACACTCCAGTAAGAGGAAATAGAATGCATAAAACCATAGGCTATGAAGGGGCTTGGTAACTGTAGGAAAGGCATGAAGCTTGGTATGGCTGGAATACCAGATGTAAAGGGGAACAGGAATTCAGGCAGTTACACTGGGAGAGATCAGGATGTGAAGATGTGAAGTGGCTTGTGGACATTGTAAACATTTGAGCATATAAAGTTCCTGTTAAAGTGTTTAGGGCAATAAATAATAATTTTAAGATGTTTTAGAAAAATAACTGGTAAGACTATGGAGGATGAACAGAGTGAGCAGAACTTAAGAGGCTATGGAAGTAGCCGAGAATGGTGAGTCATGATAAGGGCCTTAACTGGTATATTGCTGACTGATGAGGAGAACGCAAGGTTACAAGCCGTTTGTTAGAACTGATAATTGCAGGGGCCAGCGCTGTGGTGTAGCAGGTAAAGCTGTCGTCGGCAGTGCTGGCATCCCATGTGGGCGCCAGTTCGAGACCCGGCTGCTCCACTTCCAATCCAGCTCTCTGCTATGGCCTGGGAAAGCAGTAGAAGATGGCCCAAGTCCTTGGACCCCTGCAGCCATGTGGGAGACTCCTCTGGGTCTCCTAGCTCCTGGCTTTGGATCAACACAGTTCCCGCCATTGCGGCCAATTGGGGAATGAACCAGCGGATGTGTAACTCTGACTTTCAAATAAATAAATAAATAAACAGATAAATCTTAAAAAAAAGTTAACAAATTTTGTTTACATGTGTTAACAAGTGAGAGCTGTGTATGTTTCTATACATACACATAATCTTAAGTCAACTCTATTGAGACATAATTTATATATAATGAATTGTTCCCTGTATAATTATGGCTCAAATATAGGTTATTAAAATGCTTCCATCATTCTCAAAAAAAAAAAAATTCCTTGTACCCTTTGTAGTTAGCTCTGGACAAGAGCTCAATACTCTGGAACCCTTATAACCATTGATTTGTTTTCCAACACTATTATATTCTTTTTGTACATTTAGAAGTTCCTGTAAATTGAATCAAATAAGATAAATGACTACTTTTAGTCAGCATAATCACATAATGTTTTATATTCATTCATATTGTTCCATGTGTCAACAGTATATTTTTATTGGCAAGCAGTAGTCTATTATATAAACATGCTTTATTTTATTTCACCTACTAGTGGATTTTTGGATCATTTCCACTTTGGGATTGCTATGTATAAAGTTGAAATAAATATCTATGTGCTAGTGTTTGTGTGTACATGGTTTACTATCTCTTGGAATAATATCTGTAATTGCGATTGGTAGACACAGTCGGCACATATTGAGTTTTAGGAACAACTGCCAAGATTTTCCCCAGAGTGACTGCAGAAGTTTTTGTACTTGTAGGCAATATATGGCAGCTCCATTTCCTTCATGTCCTTGCCAACACTGACTATTGTTAGTCTTTTGAATTTTGTCATTCCAAGAGCTGAAGTAACATCCCATTGTGCTTTTAGTTCCATTTCCTCCATGACTCCTTGCACTTTTAAGTGACTGTTAGCCATTTGTGCCTCTTCTTTCATGAGGGGACAAATTAAAATCTTTCTCTCTTTTAAAATATTTATTTATTTATTTATTTATTTTGAAAGACGGAGTTACAAAGAGAGAGAAAGAGATAGAGTAAAGTAATCGTCCATCTGTCTGTTCACTCTACAGATGGCTGCAACAGCCAGTGTAGGGTCAGGCCAAAGCCACAAACCAGGAGCTTCATCTGGGTCTTCCATGTGAGTGGCTGGGGCCCAAGCACTTAAGCAGGGAGCTGGATCAGAAGTAGAGCTGACAGGACATGAATTGGTGCCCACAGGGAATGCTGGCATCTTAGGAGGTGGATTTACCCACTATACCACCACTCTGGCATTGGCAACTAACCAAAACTTTTGTCTACCACTTCAGTGAAATTTTTTTCTTAATTGTTTTATGAATTCTTTATATAGTATAAATACTAATGTTTAAACACAGGAATGCTTTACAGATAGTTTATACCTGATATAGCTTTTTTCTATGGTTAAAATATTTATTTTGAATAATATGTTTTAAATTTAAAAAATTAAGGTGCAATTTACATGCTATAACACACAGGTATCAAGGTGGCATGTACCAATGCCATCTCACTAGTCCAAGTGATCAATTTCAGTTCACAATTGATCATAATGATAGGACTAAGAATCAAAGGGATCACATAAACAAGACTAGTGTCTGCTAATACTAACTGATAGAATTAAAAAGGAGATAAGGATCCAACATGGGAAACGGGATACACAGCAGACTCATAGAATGGCAGATGCCCTAAACAGCACTCTGGCCTCAGAATCAGCCCTTAAGGCATTCGGATCTGCCTCAAGAGCCCATGAGAGTATTGTAGGCATGGAAAGCCAAGACACTGTGGCAAAAACAAACAAACAAACAAACAAAGAAAAACCTAAATGAAAGATCTCTGCGAATGAGATCCCAGTGGAAAGAATGGGCCATCAAAAAAGGAAGTACCTTTCTCTGAAGGGAGAAGAGAACTTCCACTTTGACTATGGCCTTGTCTAAATAAGATCAAAATCGGCAAACTCAAAAGGCTTCTATAGCCTTGGCAACTCATGACTAGAGCCTAGGGAGATTACTGATGCCATAAACAAGAGTGTCAAATTGTTAAGTCAATAACAGGAGTCACTGTGCACTTACTCCTCATGGAGGATCTCTGTTCTTAATGTGTAGTTCAATGTTAATTAATGCTATAACTAGTACTGAAACAGTATTTTACACTTTGTGTTTCTGTGTTGGTTCAAACTGTTGAAATTTCTACTTAATATCTACTAAATTGATCTCCTGTATATAAAGAAAATTGAAAATGAATCTTGATGTGAATGGAATGGGAGAGGGAGTGGGAGATGGGAGGGTTTCGGGTGGGAGGGAAGTTATAGGGGGAGAAAGCCATTGTAATCCATAAACTGTACTTTGGAAATTTATATTTTTTAAATAAAAGTGAAAAAAACTAAAAAAATATATATTATCATAGTTACCTGTTTATTGCTTTTTAGTGTTAATTCTTAGAAAATTTCTTAAGATATTTATTTTCTGACATTATATTTTTCTTTTATGTATTGTGCCTTGTGTGCTCTTCTAAGAATTATTTTCCTAACTCTAGATTACAAAGAAGTACTTCCGAGAAGTGATGACTTACTGAGTCTGAGCCATGACATCACCAAGACAGAAAATATTACTTCCTAAAGTCATCATAATGCTTATAATGGGTCTCTTCATTCTCATTCAACTTATTAAATTATTAAACTACATAATATGTCTCTAACTATGTTTTCCCTTTAATGAAAGAAGAAATTTTCTGTTAAAATATTGTGGTAATACAGGGAAAATTATAAAAATTAAGCAAAAAAAAGAAAGTCTACATGTGATTTTTTAAAATGTTGACCTTGTTCTAAAGCCATATAAGTCTATAAAAATTTGATCAATGTATACTAACGTATACTAAGGAATATTAAACAGTTGTAATTTTTACATTGATTTATACTGGTTTTGTAATCTTCACAGAATAACTAGTATTAGATTTGCCTTCCACACATTAAAAAAACAGCAGGCAGAGAACTTTTTTGTCTAACAGATGTTTTTAGCACTCAAGAAAGACAGCATAAAACCGCAGTCTCTGAGAAAATGAGGAAAATGAAGTGACTTCCACTGTCATCCTTGCTTTCCGCCTAGAGGAACGCATATAACCACAGTGTTAGAAAGCGAAGGCCCAAACACAGTACAGGTGACTTGCAGAATTGAAAAGAGGTAAATCAGAGTTCAAGAAGGTTTAGGAGACTGGTATTTGAAGAGTGGAATACTGGAGAAGAGGAACGTATACAAAGAAAAATCTCCATAATTTGCATGGAGAGCCCTTTGAGTATTTTGTAAAATATCAAGCTCATTATAGGAGAGTAAATCTACTTAAGTATGGAGAGTGAACCACTGCATTAAAGCACGCACTGTCTCTCTCTGTCACCCTGCCTTTCAAATAGATAAAACTACATACATACATACATATATGCATACCTACATACATAAATATTTGTTTTTTAAAAAAGAAATAAAACTGGTTAAGGATTTTTCTTTTTTCAAGAAATTATAACCATATCATTAAAAACATAGCATCATCATTTAATTGTATTAACATGTAGATTATTGGTGGGGATAGGTTGTTTTTGTTAATAACAAAATATGGGGCAAATAATGTCTCCAGATTTTATTTCCCAAGGTGTGCATTAAAATTTCTTTATCAAGTTAGAACAATGAAATCATTTTTTCAGATTATTATTTTGCATATGAGAGCCCTTTTTTAATGATCCCCATGTTATGGTAGTTTGACATTTTCTTAAAGTTATACATGATGGCAAAATAAGATTTCCAATTTTACATTCATTGCCTAAAGTCTACAAACATTTGTAAAGGAACACAGATGTTTTCTTGGTTTGATAACATACAGAGAATGATAGCTTCTTTGTAAAGACAAACTGGCTTTCCAGAGCTGGGGAATGCATATTCTTGGAAGTCACAGAGCTAAGCTGACACAAGAATAGTTTTAAGGGGAAAATTTCCTAATCTTCAAATTCTAAATGTACTTATTCTCTAAAATCAATGTGCTTAGGAAAGTACTATGGTTGGGAGGCTCTCCTTTCCAATCTTCTTTTTCACAAATGCCCTTCTACAAGGAGAGACATGTTTCTTATCACTCCTTAATCTTGTTATGGTACTTTCTCTTGGAATAGGAAAATAAAGAAACAAAAACAAAATGAAACAGAAAACTTGTGGTACAAAACCACATTCTTCCCAAACAAAGGACAAAAGTAAAAAAGAAAAGTAAAGAATTTATTTGAGAGGCAAAGTTATGAAGAGAGAGAAAGAGAACACTTCCATTTGCTGGTTCACTCTGCAAATGGTTACAACAATGAGGTCTGGGCCAGGAAAGAAGCTAAGAGCCAGAAACTTCTAGCTGGTTTATCATATGGATGGCAAGAGTTGAAATCCCTCCCAGTCTCATTAGCACAAAGCTAAATAGAAAGCAGAGCAGCTGGGACTCTAATCAGCATAGTGACATGAGATGTCAGTGTCAGAGTAGCAGTTAATCCACCGAGCCACAACGTTGCCCCCCTAAAGTGATTAATATTAGAATTAGACTTGACAAAGTGAGATATGTTGATAAATATTGAGTAATATTTTTGTTGTAAATAATGTCTTGGCTTACAAGCATAAAATTATTTTATAAAGTTAATGGAATCGAAGTATTAAGTTTGAGGAAAACATGACATGATTTTTTTTAAACTTTTATTTAATAAATATAAATTTCCAAAGTACAAACATTGAATTATAGCAGCTTTTCCCCCCTTAACCTCCCTCCCACCTGCAACAATCCCATCTCCCACTCCGTCTCCCATCCCATTCTTCATCACGATTCATTTTCAATTATCTTTATATACAGAAGATCAACTCAGTATGCACCAAGTAAAGATCTCAAAAGACTGCACCCACAAAGACACACAAAGTATAGAGTACTGCTTGGGTAGTAGTTTTACCGTTAATTCGCATAGTACAACACATTAAGGACAGACGTCCTACAAGAGGGGTAAGTGCACAGTGACTCCTGTTGTTGATTTAATGATTGACAGTTTTGTTTATGGCATCAGTAATCACCCAAGGCTGTTGGCATGAGCTGCCAAGGCTATGGAAGCCTTTTGAGTTCACCAACTCTGATCTTATTTAGACAAGGCCATAGTCAAAGTGCAAGTTCTCTCTTCCCTTCTGAGAAAGGTACTGCTTTCATTGATGGCCCATTCTTTCGCTGAGATCTCACTCACAGAGATCTTTCATTTAGGTCATTTTTTTTTTCCCACAGTATCTTGGCTTTCCATGCCTAAAATACTCTCATGGGCTCTTCAGCCAGATCCAAATGCCTTAAGGGCTGATTCTGAGGCCAGAGTGCTGTTTAGGACATCTGCCATTCTATGAGTCTGCTGTGTATCCTGCTTCCCATGTAGGATCATTCTCTCCTTTTTAATTCTATCAATTATTATTTGCAGGCACTGGTCTTATTTATGTAATCCCTTTGACTCTTAACCCTAACTTTTTGATCAATTATGAACTTAAACTGATCACTTTAACCAGTAAGATGGCATTGGTACATGCCACCATGATGGATTGAATTGGAATCCTCTGGCACATTTCTAGCTCTACCATAAGGGGTAAGTCCAAGTGAGCATGTGCCAAACTGTAGATCTCCTCCCTCTCTTATTCCCACTCTTATATTTAACAGGGATCACTTTTCAGTTAAATTTAAACACCTAAGAATAATTGTGTGTTAATTAAAGAGTTCAACCAATGGCATTAAGTAGAATAAAAAATGCTAAAAGGAATAAAATAGTAAGTTGTTCCTCAACAGTCAGGACAAGGGCTGATCAAGACATTGCTTCTCATAGTGTCCATTTTACTTCAACAGGTTTCCTTTTTGGTGCTCGGTTGTTACTGATCAGGGAGAACATATGATATTTGTCCCTTTGGGACTGGCTTATTTCACTCAGCATGATGTTTTCCAGATTGCTCCATTTTGTTGCAAATGACCGGATTTCATTTTTTTTTTTTACTGCTGCATTTTATTCTATAGAGTGCATGCCCCATAATTTCTTTATCCAGTCTTCTTTTAATGGGCATTTAGGTTGATTCCATGTCTTAGCTATTGTGAATTGAGCTGCAATCAACATTGAGGTGCAGACAGCTCTTTTATTTGCCAATTTAATTTCCTTTGGATACATTTCTGCCTGGCTGAAGAATTTGTTCCTATGTTTCTTTTTGTAATGAATGGTAAATAAATTATATTTCAAACTTTAACCCCATTAAGAAAGTCAGATGTACACTCAAGAAATGTTAGTTGAAGGAATGGGATGTGGAGAGGTATAGGAGGGAGAATGAATATTTAACTTCTTAATTGCTCACCTCTGCTGCTTTAACAGTTAGAACTATCAAACTAGCATCAGTATTGCAATTGGTCTTCTGGATATTTATGGACATAATCAAGAGCCTGGCATGCACTGACACAATTAATGGCACATATCTAATAGCAAGTATCGCTCATGTCCTCATTATATTTTGCTGTTGTATATGAGCCTCTTGGCATTTAGAAATTAAGAAATAATTATGAGAACTATAGAATTCACTTGTCTCAAACTTTCCTAGAAGAAAGGTAAGTCTCCTAGCAGATTTTTCAATAAAAATATTGCATTCGATGAATGTGGGTTTTATATATATATATAACCCAAATATATATATTATATATAATATATATAACCCATACATCATATATATATATATATATGTATATATATATATATATATGATTTTGCTGTGTTTCTGGACACTGACACATAGACAGATGGCTTATTTACAAAAGTAATAATAGTAGAAGAAGAAGAAAAAGAAGAAGCAGCTTTTCTTGTTGTGTAAATTATATGTTGTGCAGCCAGATATCATTTTTCCTGAAATGAAGCCATAGAATTTGCCTTATGCTCCTAAATACCAAAGGTGGTGATATCATGATGGATCCAATTATTTGACAATGGAAGAAAATGCTTCGGAGAGAACATCTGAAGCAGCAAAACTCCCTCCAACATTCACAATTGAAATCTGACCCAAATAGCGTACCTTAAAAAAATGACAACAGGTTAAAACTAGGACTCTGACTGCCTGGGGCTTTTTTAAGGCTTGTAGGGGAAGGGCTCATGAAACAGTATTAAGAGTCCTCAGATACTTTTTGTGTGTGTGACTTCGTATGTCTGCACTGAAATGATCCTATTGGTGTTATCGGTGTTTTCAGGATATACACCGAAAATCTTCAAAATCTTGTCTAGATTCTGTATTGACAACAAATTAAACTTTGCTGACTGCAGACATCCTCTCATTGTGAGGTTTCTAAGGATATGGCATGCCAGTCACTGTTCTATTTAGACTATCAAATCCTACCTGACTAGAATTCTCTTCTTAGCAAGCTCAAACTCTACCATTTACTGTAATTGCTACATAGCTTTCCCCAAAGCAAAATAATGTAGGCTCTTTTCTATATCTGACAAAGCACAAATAACTATTATTCAATGGCACAGAAGATGCTGAGCCTAAAGTGTTTTCTTATGTATTTCTCCAGTGGCTAGTAGGAAGGAGAATAACTATCTATATTAACCCAAGTGTAGCGATAACAAGGATTTTAATTAGTGAGAGTATCATATTCTAGGCTTCACTATAGTAATTTGATATAATGCAATTTGTAGAACTGAATGTAAAATAGTCACGTTATATTAAAGACTATAGAATAGGGGGTAAAGGGAACTGTGGCAGTATCACACCCAATTGATGTCCCCCAGAAAGCCATTCATTTTGTGACTCCAGCCTATGAGAATGCATGCTAATGAAGCAATACTTGAGGCACTAATTACATCTGGCAATATTTGGGCAGCTATCTTTCTCACATACATAGCCAAATAGTAGGATTTATTTAACAAATTAAATTTTGGAGCTCTCAAAAAGGTTGAAAGAAGATAACTTTACAAATTACAAAATTTCCCCAAATTATTCTTTAAGCTTTTCATTTATTTATTTTATTTGAAAGTCAGAGTTACAGAGAGAGGGGGAGAGAGAATAAAAGAAAGAGAGAAAGATAGATCTTCCTTTTACTGCTTCACCCGCCAAATGCCTACACAGCCAGAGCTAGGCCAGGCTTAAGCCAGGAGTCAAGAGTTCCACCCAGGACTCCCATATTGGTGGTAGGGATCCAAGTACTTGGGCCATCATCTGCTACCTTGTCATACAGCAGGAAGCTATATCAGAAGTGGAGGATTTGGGCTTGAAACACAGGCACTCTGATATGGGATGTGGGCATCCCAAGTGGCAGTTTAACTTGTTGCACCACAACACCTGTCTCAAATAGCTTCATTTCACTTTTATAATGAAAGCCTTTTCATTATTAATATCCATGATTCTCTGTTAGATATGTAAATGCCTTATAGTATAAAACTTCTCAAGTGAAGAAGTTTCATTTGCTTTTCCCAAAACCTACACACATATATAAAGTATATGTGTATGTATATTTAATAATGTACAAATATGAAAGTGAAATAATAGTGCCTTTAAAAAACTGAAGTATGTTTAAAGAATGAAAATTGGTATAACTTAAATGAAATTTGATATGATGTTGTTTCTCTTACTACACAAGAGAACATTAGATTGGAAGAGTTCCCAAGAGGCTGGTGCTGTGGCATAGTAGGCTAAGCTTCTGCCTGCAACCCTGGCATCCCATATGGGTGCTGGTTTGAGTCCCACCTGCTTTGCTTCTGATCCAGCTCTTTGCTATAGCCTGAGAAGGCAGTGGAAGATGGCTCACGTGCTTGGGCCTGGGCATCTGCGTGGGAGACCCAGAAGAAGCTCCTGGCTCCTGGCTTCAGATCAGCTCAGTTCCGGCTGTTGGAGCCATTTTGAGAGTAAACCAGCCAATGGAAGACCTTTCTCTGTGTCTATCCCTCTCTCTGTCTGCAACTCTACCTCTCAAATAAATAAATATTTTTATTTTATTTTATTTTTATTTGACAGATAGACACGGAGAGGGAGAGAGAGAGACAGAGAGAAAGGTCTTCCTTCTGTTGGTTCACCCCCCAAATGGCCACCACAGCTGGAGCTACGCCGATCTGAAGCCAGGAGCTAGGTGCTTCTCCTGGTCTCCCATGCGGGTGCAGGACCCAAGCACTTGGACCATCCTCCACTGCCCTCCTGGGGCACAGCAGAGAGCTGGACAGGAAGAGGAGCAACCGGGACTAGAACCTGGCGACCATATGGGATGCCGGCCTGCAGGTAGAGGACTAACCAAGTGAGCCACGGCGCTGGCCCATAATATATATATTTTTTAAAGTGTCTCCAGGGGGTATCTGTGCCAGCTGCTGAACAAACATTTGAATCCGCATATCTGCCCACTACTCATGAATTTTAGCTGAAAACAACTCTCATGATGGGAAAATAGGCCACTCAGAGAAGTGAATCCCCTTGATCTTGGCAACTCTTCCTTTTTTTTTTTTTAATAATAAATCTATTTTATTTTTAAATGTTAAAGAAAATTGTGTGTGTGTGTGTGTGTGTGTGAGAGAGAGAGAGAGAGAGAGAGAGAGAGAGAGAGAGAGAGAGAGTTCACATAGACCTACAGTGGCACAGACTGGGCTGAGCCCAAATCAGGAGCCAGGAACCTAATCCAGGTTTCCCATGCAGTGGCAGATACCCCAGTGCTTGAATCATCACTGCTGCCTCCCAGAGTCTACATTGCAAGGAAGCTGTAACCAGGAATGAGCTGAACCTGAACCCAGCTACTCAGAAGTAGGATGCAGGCATCCCAAGCAGCATTTCATTGCTTCCTGGAGTACTTGCTCCCACCCCTGCAGGGCCATGAGCTTCTTAACCACTATGCCAACCACCCACACTTTGGCCATATAGTTCTTAATATTCTCTAGTATATTTACATCTCTCTTAAATTGTATGATCAAGAAATGTTATCAGGAATAGACTAGGACAAAGAAAAGTTACATTTTCTAAATAGATAAGAGCAAAGAAAAGTCACATTTTCTAAATAGAGCAATAATTATTTTAAAAGACCCATAGCAATTATATTAGCTTGTTTGTTTTGAAGTGTAGATCCTAATTATTTGATTGCAATTCTACATAAGAAATTGGATGCTGGGGTGTGCATTGTGGCACAGTGGGTTAAACTGATGCTCAGGATGCCTCATCCTATATTGGACTGCTGTTTGAGTCCTGCTACTCCACTTTCAATCCAACTCCCTGTTAATGCACCTGAGATGCAGCAGGTGATGACATGAGTACTTGAACTCCTGCCACCCACATGGGAGATCTAGATGGAGTTCCTGGCTCCTGGCTTCAACCTGGCCCATCCTGACTGTTGCAGCCATTTGGGGAGAGAGTCAGCAGATGGAAGATGTGTGTGTGTGTGCACGCACATGCATGTATGTTCATGCTTGATTCTGCCTTTGAAATGAATAAATCTTTAAGAAAAAGGAATTGGATGCTTAGATAGACCTGTCTCTTTTGAATGTTCTCCCAGTATATCTGGAACGTCGTTTCAGAAAATTTTTGAACTTAAGTTTATCATTCAACATTAACATTTAATATTTAAGCCTATGTCTAATTTATTGTAACTTTGAGAAGCTTGTTACCTATGGACTTTTTTAAAATATGAATGGCAAAGGTACTCATTAGAACAAGATGGTGTTCTACTAGAATTAGAGAAATAATTTGCCTTTTAATTACTTACCACTAAAAATACTTGTGGATTTAGATTTGTTACCTCCTCACTGTATTAGTTAATCTAATTATACACTCAAAATATAACAATACATAAGATTTTCCTCACTAGCAATGTTAGAATGTTTTCCCTCTATAGATCTGGATTATGGAGATGGGTAGGTGGAGAATGGAAGTTAAAAAAAATAAGTAATTTCTTATAATCTTAGATTGGTTTGGTGAATCCTGTTCATCTACCTGAGTATAAATGAATATTGTTATGCTAGGATACCAAAAGAGTACAATTAGAGAAGGGAAACTTAGTTCATAATGACTTCAGTCTCTTAAAATTCACACTTAAAGGTATAAAAACAAATATTTCTAACACAATTCTGTGCTACTTTAAAGTATTCTCCTTGGAATATTTGTTTTTACCAAAAAAAAAAAAAATTCTCCATTGCAAAGGACTGAGTATTTGTGTCCCTTCAAATTCTTTGCAGAAATTCTCACTGTCAACGTGATGGTATTAGAAGGTAGGGCCTTTGAGGGTGAACTCTTCATGGTTGGGAATAGTGCTATTACAAAAGGGATCCTGGAATCTCTCTAACACTCTCTCTGACATATCAGGGTAGGAAGAGAAGATATAAATTAATGTTCACTCAGAGGTTAATAATATATTATCATTCAGAAATATTATGTAATATGAATAGGTAATTTTGAGCATCAATAGAGTTTTCTTCCCCTATTTGTCATAAATTGGAGTTAGGTATCATTGCTGATGATTCTAATATTTCAATTGCAATTTGCTATACCTTAATCAGATAGTAAGTGCAAAGAATATAGCCACTTGAAGAAATTATTGCCTTAACAGCTAGTAAATGCTTATGTCCCCTGGAAGGAGGAAGTTAAGCCTTTTAAATTCAAGAACAGGGTACATTAATGATGGGACTGCTAAATTTGAAAATCATACATGATAACAAACAAGAATAAATACTAAGTTCTATTGCACTTTATGTTTGAGATGTCTTTAAGTAATCTAATAGGGAACTGTGGAGTGATACGGCAGGCCACTCTACAGATCAAAGAGAAAAAAGAAAAGAAAAAAAAATATTTTCTATTTGTTTACTGTTTAGAATTTAAACACCTTGTGAGTAGGGGGGTTCTGTTTTTAACAATGAAATATCATTTATCACATAAGCCGGGGCAAGTACTTAATGCGTATCATGTTAATCAAACTGGATTAGACTCAAGATGCTCATATTTTAAATCCCATTTTGAAAAAGCTAGTTATTAAATGAAATGTGCTTCCATAGCAATTTGTCATTCATTTACTTTTAATGGGAGAAAATACATAAGAAATTAGCCATATATATTCATTTTGTATTAATCATAAAGAAATATCAAAATGGCAAAAAATACCACACCAAACTTTGTGGTATGTTTCATCACCTTAAGAAGAGATTGGCATGAGGGGATCCTGCTTGAAGTTTCTATCTCTCTGTCCCTGTGTCTGTATCTCTGTCTCTGCTGCCTCTCACTCATTCTCTGTTTATTATGAAGAGTGACATGTGGACATTGCAAACTACATATTGATTTATTTTCACTGATTACTTATTACTAGTGTGTTATGGATAGGTGCTAATATTGTAATCTGATAGAGGATTAAACAGATAAATTAAATAGAGGATGCAGTTAGAGGTGAAGAACTTCTGGCAGAAACTGAAGTTTCCATTGATTTATGGGCCATGCTTTCTGATCCATAGGGAAGTCTTGGAGAATAATTACAGCCAAAGCCACAGAAATTAAATAAGTTGATGAGAGTAGACATAAGAGTTATCTATGTACAAATAAAGGCAAACCAACAATTGACAAATATTGAGATCTATAGTGCCAGCAGAGAGCCTGGGATGACATCATGAGTCTGGATGAATTCCTCACACAAAAAGAACAGAGGCAGTGGCACTTTATGGTGAGCTTAAGGGCAAAAAAGGAGTTTATTTTGGATAGTAAAAGCAAAGTTACAGGAATAAGGGGATGAGTCAGCAGCAAAGCTGGAGATCAAAGTAAGAAGGGGTCAAAACCCAATCTGGCCATTTCTGGTGCTGTCTCTTCCACTGCTCATAGAAGTTCTGCAGTTCTACATTGTCCTTAGAAGGAAATCCAGTTCCTTAGCATAGTTATTGATGCCTTTGGTGATCCAATCCAAGCACACTTTTCAGGATACATATCCTGCTATTGAACTACCAGGTTCCTTACCTAATGCATTTGTCTAGAAATAGGCAAATGTAAACCAAACTGGATCGCTTTGAATTTTCTAAACCAACTGTGAGTCTTTCTATATCTTTTTACTCAGTGTGAACTTCTCTAGTCAATCTTTGCCAGTCAAATAAACCTTCTTCATGAACAATCTCAAATACTACTCTGTCCTTGAAATATCCATAACTTAAAATATACTTGTAATATACTTTTGTGTGTGTGTGTTGTATAAAAGATCCATGTGAGAAGCCTTATATTTTAATCTGCTATGCCCATCTTGCATTCCTCTATTCTCAAGTTACTGTTCCTTTGACAACTAGGAACAAGTTCTCTTCAATTTGCTTAAAACACTGGCCCACATATGAAGAACCATTGAATACCAAGTTCTGGCACATTCTCTCAGGCTACTTTCAATCTCACAGATGGCGATTCAAATGTTTTAATGTTATTTTTTCTAAAATGGGTCTCAAATTTTAGTGTTAAGAATAAAAAAGGAGTTTGTTAAGATTCACAGTATTTTGTGTTCCCTCTAACATTCAAGTTCAGTAAGTCAGATGAGGGAGCCACAGCTTGGAAGCTGACAAACTCTTCAGCTGATTTTTATGCAGATTGGGTCTTAACATGGAGAATCAAGGCTCTAACTCCCCAGGGCATCTCAAGGCTAACTGGCTTGCAAAAATGTTGGTGCTTCCTTGAGCAGTAAAGGGCTTTTCTAGGAATTTCTGGCCTAGCCAGCAAATACATTTCCTAACACTCTTGCACTGACATTTATGCAGGACTATGCAACTACTAATCAATATTGACATAATAGTGGCAAGTCTTATGTGATTGCCAGACCAAGGAGTTTATAAAAATTGTATATGATCAAGGTGATGGAGTTGAACAAAAGAAGAAGCTTCAACTTCAGTCAGAAGACATTTGCTACAGAAAAGTGAGTTTTCTATCAATCAGGAAAGCCTGTTTGGGACTTTATATGAATGATAAACTTCTTAGCCATTACCTATTTTGAAATTTAAAAATTAACTGTAAATAGCATTATCCTAAATAGCATATTCATTTTGCAAAGACCACAATGGAATTATTTAGACAAAGAGAGTTAGATTTTTATGGTCTAATGTACTAAGCAGATAAAACACTTTAAATCAAAAGTTGTGAAATAGTAGTACATAAAGGTTCTGAGAATATTACCAAATGGTAACATGACTGGCTGAATTTTATTGCTGGTAACTAAAAAAAAGGCTACCTTATTATATGAAAACTCCATCTTAACATTTCATTTATAGACCTGGTGATTTTTAACCTTTATATCTTAATATTTTATAGAATGCTCTGACATTTTTAGTGATTTTTTTATGAAATCATTAACTGAGATAATAATTGGCTAAAAATAAACTTTAACTTCTCAAAATTGAAAAATCAACAAAAATGAGGCTAAATTCTAGCAAGATAAAAGCTACTATAGTGAAGATCTGTCTCCACTTGGTACTCCGTGAGTGTTGATGGAAATTAACTTTTCTGAAACCACGTTTAATTAGCTGTTCCTATAAGCAAAGCTATCCTAAAATCGGGGTAGTTGACTATTTGCAAAGTACTGGGTTACTTTGAATCTCTTCCCTTTCCTCAAATTCATGAAGCATTTCATGATGCAGGCATAACAAACAAGGGACCATAGATTTCCCCATGCACATATCATGCACTATTGAATCAAGCATCATTTGTAACATTATTGGATTCTACAGGAGCTGTTATTATTCCCTTTTGTCAGAAAAGTGTTGAATTTTCCCAAGCAGAAATAAGTCTTGTAGTTCTTCATTTGCATTTCAGAAGCCTCATTTCCAGGCATTTACTCTTTGTAAGTAAACAGATGGATTTTAAATATTAAAAACCCATTTGGTATGACTGAAAACTTAACCGCCTACATTCCCCCATTACAGAATCTTTGGGTGTGAAATTGAAAAGTAAATTATACTATGTTCAGTCTGAACTGAGTTCATCTAGATCTTTGTCTTTGCTAAATTGAGGGGAAGGTTTATTTATGGACAAAGATTGTGAAAGGAACTGATGGCAAGCTGGATACTGACCTCAAATTAGGAAGAGGCAACTACAGTTGATTCTAAAAGGTGTGATTTGGTTGTATCTATAATACTGCCTCATTTCTCAAATGCCTAATGAATATACCACAGTCAATGTTAACATAATGGGGAAAATAAAAGTGGGGTTCCTTTTCCCCTCAGATTTGCATGTATATCCACATCCCATCTACTAATATTGCACCCTGTTGCTGTTTTACCAAAAGTTTGTCCGAAAGCTTTTTATGGGAAGTCAGCCAATATTAATGCTTTATTGCCTTATTAAAAAGCAGCTCATGGACAACTGGATCATAATATTTTCCCCATAAACCAACTGTTATGTCACAAAACAGAAGAGAATGATTTGAGGTAGAGGAGAATAAGCAACAGGGCTTGAGGCGAGTTGTGAACAAAATATCTGTTTTGTGCAAAGATGCATTAATAAGTAACAGGGAAGACAGGTGTCATGGGCTTCTGAGATCCCGTTCTTCACTGCTATTTGGCTTAGCAGGGCAGATTTGATTGCTCTATTAGCCTGCAGGCATTTTATTTAGAGTTACACTGCGAAAAAAAAAAAAAAGTCCATTATGCTCATTCTCAGAAGTAGTAAATTTTCCAAAAAAGACAGTACAATTAGAGAAAGAAGGAGAGAAAAGTGTGTATGCAGGCACTAACACACAGAAAGTCATTCAGAGTTAATAAATAGGATAGGAAATATAACTTTGTACTATGCCATTCATTTAAAGTGATTGAAAATTATTTAGAACAATAGCAGGAACATGCGGGAAAATATTCTGTGTTGCTAACAACTTGAATCGAGCGACATGCATTTCATTTTTAAGGCTGCAGAATTTAGACCCAAGAATAAACCCCTGCATTTCCAGTAATATCTAATGTTACTTTTTCTGGATTGGAAGAGCACAGATTATGATGCTGGGGCCTTCTGTGGCTGCTCAGTTATTTAACCTCACTGAGTCTCAACTTCCCTGTCGTGATGTCCACCTTCTTCTTAGTGCACTTGTGAGGTATCCACGAAGTTCTGGGAAATCAATGGATTCCCAGTACACTTTTTATTTAGAAGTGATCATGTTTGTATAACAAAATACTTTCAAATTCAATTTATCATTCCCACTCTTAAACTCAAAAAACTCAAAAAAGCTTTTTAGTGTTGTTAAAATCCACATATAAATACAAGTGAAAATATCTGTTTCTAAGTAGTACCTGCCTTCTGAAATTACAAACTCAAATAGTGTTGGCTATTATAGACTTGAGATTTAGAAGGGAATGAGCTATTTGTTTTGAAGTTAGTAGGACTTTGTTATTATACACTATATGCTTAAATATAAACAAAAATCAGGTAGATTCCATTATTTTCCAAAATAGAACTTCCATACATATTTTACTAAAATTGGCCTGATAAAATAGGTAACAGTTACAAATTAGATTAAATGGCCAAATATTTTCCATTACCATATTTTAGTAAACATTTAAAATATTTTTTCTTCCATACATGCTTTCTACTTCACCATCTTTTTACGTACAGAGCTATTTCTGGAGTTGTTTAAGTTTTCCAGAGCTGGTTATCTACAGTTATGCTTTTGTTGTTCAATATACAGCACTTTTAGGATGGATATTTGATGGTATCACCAAAAATTATATCCCCAGATATTTGGGTATTAATATTTTCCAAATTATTCCGAAATTCTTTCTCATGATTGTCACACCACTTACAATATTGATGTCCCAAACCGACATGTGGTAACTGACTCTATCAAGTGAGCAGGTTTTTTTTTTTTTTATTTGACTGAGTTAGACAGTGAGAGAGAGGGACAGAGAGAAAGGTCTTCCTTCCATTGCATTGGTTCACCCCCAAAATGGCCACTACGGCCGGAGCTGTGCCAATCTGAAGCCAGGAGCCAGGTGCTCCTGGTCTCCCACGCGGGTGCAGGATGCCAACCACTTGGACCATCCTTCGCTGGAGCACTTTTAAGCACCTAAAACTAACAGGGACTGTGAGGTCTTTTTGATACATCTCAATTCACATGGTATTTTGTTTTTAAAAATTAAATAATTGAAGGAATGTGATATAATAGAGACCATTTGTAGAACTATAATATACACTGATTTTCTCTTTTTGGAGGTGTGGAGGGGAGAATTCATTTGGACCTATAGAGGAGCAGGGAACTTTTAAAAACTTTGTTCTTCCTCCCATAAGTATTTTCATTATCCTAAGTTCTTTTATTTGCCAAAGTCCATAAAACCAATCTTCAGTTTGCTAATCCATTATTCAGTTAAATATTCAGGAAATATTTTTGAGAACCTACCACTCATATGCATGAAATGAAAAACAAAACAAAACAAAAATTCAAGTATTTCATGATCTGCAAGGAAGCAGAGAACTGGGTAACTGTAATTTCAAAGGATAAGTGCCATGGGTGGGCAAGGGCTTTGGGTGTTCAGTAGAAAAATGTAGCTTGTTTGTGTGTGTGTTTTTGTATGTAAATGAACGTCACCACTGAGACTCACATGTTTTACATTTTAAAAAAATGAATCTAGCAGCCTCTTCTAGAACTGAAACTGGGAGATAAATATGAAATTGTGAACTTGGGAAAATAAGGCATAGAAGATGCTCAGGGGAAGTACAGGCTATTTAGGAAACACAAGCAATTTTTATGATTAAATATAGGTTGGATGGTCATAAGAATAAATTGGAAAGATTGGTGGGAGACACACTGTAGAAAGCCTTGCTTACAAATCTAAGGAGTTCGAGTATATTCTAAAGGGAAGGTGAGTCATCACTTTATGAGATATGACAGGGAGTGATGTGATCGAGTTTATGTTGAACAAAGATCCCTCTAGCAATATTGCAAAGGAAGGGTAGGACGAGAATGGCACTGGAGACAGGCGGATCATCTCTTGGGTAAAGAATACAAAGTGGCTTTCAGTAATAGTGATACAGTCCATTTTGTATTTCTGTAGACTTGTCAAGCAGGAGTCTTTTCACTTTTATTTCCTATAAAACATCTGCGCAGTTCAGAGAAAGACCCAAAGTCTGAGGGCTCCTTCAAATCTATTAGTGTTCTGTCTCATGAGAACAGGGAATATGTATGTTTTTTACACAGTTTTCTCAGAACACAGATATTTTTGTAACTGCATACACAAAGGCATTGCTCACATTATTTTCCCTAGACTCAATCTGTGGATATTCTAATCAGTTTATATTTGCAATCAATAGATATCTAGCTTATGAAAATCAATATATGTCTTTGCTACATCTTACATTATAAAATGGCTTTGTTAATTTCATACATAATATTGTGAAGTATGTTTTCCAAATTAGAAGGCCAAGTTTAGAGCAAGGAAACAGGAGACATTTTTAGACCAATGATTGCTCTGCTCTCCAAAGTGGAAGTCTGTTTTTGCAATAGGAGGGTGAAGTAGCTTTTATACTGTCTGTTATTAGAGTCATATATCATAAAATATTCTTCAGAACAGCAAATACTATATGTACTCTTTAAGAACAATTTTAAAACCTTAATAATATATTCATGAGTAAGCCAAGATTTTAGAATGAATTGAAAATCTTAAAGACCCTCTTGTAGTAATCTCACTGGTTTATTTATCATTACCTGAATTCAGATGTATTTCTTCACATCTTGTATTTTGTTCATTTTTTGCTCTTTTACCACTTTGCATATCTCTCTAGCATTTTGAAAAGGATGTTCTAATGATTCCATCATGAAATATCCTATTTTTTTTCTGAAACCCCACACCAACTATTATTGGTAATTATTTATTTGGCAATAAATCATAAACCGTCTAGGACACATTTTCTATTTCAGACTTAAATTGTTGGGACCTAGAAATGAAAACAACCATGATCACTTCTGTATGTTTTTCAGCTTACTACGGTTTCATGTGAGTTATGATCCTAAAAATATTCTGAGAGATTAAGAAAAGGAAATGACTCTCTCTCCTTTATAGATAGACATTAACACTAATTCATTTATTCATTCATTGACACTTGGGATATAAAGAATTAGAAGTCTACGGCCATATCACCTGGTACCACCTGATCCCGTCTAATCTTGGAAGAATAAGAAGATCCACTGTGTTTTCCCAAAGAATTTAAAGTCTTGCTAATGAGATAATGAAATTTAAGTTCCTCAAAGTGAATAAAATAGGTTGAATGAAGATTAAAATCCTATCATTTTCATATCATAGCATATTCATATCACTATATATCATATTATCTGTCATGTGATTTAGTAGTATTTACATTTTTCTTTTCAGATGTTAACATGATACAGTGGTTAACTAATGAAATTTAGAAAGAGTAATGGACTTAAATTTCTATTTTCAAATTTGGTAACTGCAAATTTAGATGTTACTTAAATTTAACATGTGAAAATTAAATAAGATCATAAATATTTTGTTAATTTTTGAATCCTTGGCATCTGCAATAAATCCTGGCATACAAAAAATTCTCAATAAGTGTTTATTTAAAAATACTTCCTATTAATAATGGGAAAATAGATAATATTGCTAAAACTCAAGAGTCTTTATTAACAGAGGTGAAAATATTACAAAAGGCTTGAGGGTTCTCTTTCAATTTGGTTTCTGCTTTAGTTTGGGTATTCCTTCAGCCTTGAAACTCAGTGAATATATTCTTTCATGCTTTCTTTGGAAAAAATTGTGTGTGTGTGTGTTAAGAGCCAGAGAGACTTTAAGAAATCCTTATATATGGGAAAATTCACATTATGGAGCTTCAGCACAGAGTTTTTTGTAGTATGGAAGATTTAAAATAAATAAATGACTCCTCTATGACATTGACAGAGCCCTTCTACCACCCAATAGCAAGTGAAGCCCTAAGTATTGAGATGAGAAGATATTTTAAAGAAAATGGTCAATATAATCTGTCATATCAAACACAGAAATTTGAGGTAGATTTTTACTTTGTTAATGCTACCATCATAAAAAAAGAGGATATTAATCATAACCATAAATAAAGTGCCTAAGAACCAAGGAAATTGAAGGAAGAACTATATGTATTTTCCTAATTTTTGTGATTTCTGAATATTAGGATTCTATGAGAATCTTACATACTTTAGTGACCCTTTTCATCTTCACCATCTTTAATGACAATAAAATAATACTAAGTATTTACACAATGTTTAGTATATAACAAGTGATAGTTTCAGTGTGTTACACATATTAACTCTGTTAATCCTTTAAAAACAACCATGGAATAATTACCATTATTGTTAACCCATTTTAGAGATGGAGAAGTGAAGCCACAGAGACATAAGTCACCTGTCCAAGTCATGTAGTCATTCATGGAGCACAGCTGGGATTTGAAAGTTCAGACTCATGTCCTGAACTGTGGTGGTGTACACATCACGATTTGCAGGCTCTGTGCTTTCCATGTGTTATCCTTGCCATGCCACACACAGCCCCTCACTTTTACTTCAGAGTAAATTTCCACTTTAAATCAAAAGTTAGTGATTTACCTTCTTGCTCTCATCCATTACTAAAAATATGTTTATCATACGATGTTTCTTATCATAATTCTATTTCCTTCAAAAGTCCAATAGCTCTAAGTTTTATGGATTAAGTTCAGCAAAGCTCTGTGTTCCCTAATTAAGTGTGATGATTCCACGTCTGAGATTATTTGAAAGTATATGGAGTGCTTTTTTCTTAGTTGTTCAATGACTAGGGGGTGTTGTTATTCATAAAGAAATGATTACCTTTGAGGAATATTCCTTTCCAGTCTTTTAGAGTCTAGACTAAACCACCCAAACTGGCAAGTGTCCTGGAAGCAAACTGCTGCCAGAACAAGTTATATGCTGTAGAAGTTCTAAGTTTTAGTAGTGGTAACACTATTAAAAATAATAAAAATAAAACAGAGAGACCTATTAAAAATAATAAAAATAAAACAGAGAGACCTGACCAGTCATTGTTCAGTATCCATTAGATATGGTTCCAGGACTTCTTTGGGATATCAAAATCTATGAATGACGAAGTCCCTAATATAAAATGGGTTAGCGTTTTTAGGTATAACCTATACAATACTCTCATATATTTCAAATTATCTTCATTACTTCTAATACCTAATATAATACCAGTGCTACAGTTGTTACACTATATTATTTGGGCAATGAGTTCCTCCCCTCCAAAATATCTGTAGATGCTCAGTAGAGACACGATTAAAAAAAATGGTACATCCCTGATTTGTTGACTCTGTAGATGTATAACTCATGGATACAGAATGCTGATGGTACATATTTTTCTGGTATTTTAGTTATATATTATACCACAGAAAGCTTAGTTTGCTCTATCACCAGAAATGGAGAAAAAAAATAACACTTGTTATGGTGAAAAAATGTTGTAGATACACAGAGATACATTATGTAAAATTATCTAATGCAAAGTAAGCACTTGCAATATTTTAGCTTCTTCTAAATGGGAAATGTTCACAAAACTTGATATCAGTGGACAGATTTCTGTCTCCTTTGTGTTGTAGATAATTTGACGATGTTAAAACATTCTGGACTGAGGAGAATTCTATTTTCTAATCAATGTTCCTGGGGGGAAAATGCCTGTTTTGTTTTTACAAACTCAGTTTTTCACCACTCAAGTCAGCTGATTATCTGGAGTTGGATGTAAATCAACTCATCAGCAGCCTCACTGAAGAATGTTAATGTGGGTCTGTGTAAAATTTGCCACTCTTCAGCAAGATAACTTTAGTCACATTGTTTCAAAACCTCGCTCATCATTAGCCTTTGCAAAGAAAATAGGCCTCTGTAAATTTAAATTTCTTTTACATTACTAGGGTAGTCCCATATCCATAGGGAGAAACATGGTGACTTATCCAAGTTATATGCTGGTTAGATGAGAACACAAAAACAGGATGGTTTACAATATAATGTAACACTTCTAGATCAAAATTTGATTCTTGAAGGATTTTTTTGAAGCCATGGATTGTCAGAGGAAAATTAACCATCAAATTGATCAATAAATCTGCTCTTGTTTTGAGTAAATGAATATAAATATTTCATGTATATACAACACCTAAGTGGAACGTGGCATTGCAAAAGTGCTGATGGGATGGATTTGAGACAATACCTAGAGACATTCCTCTATTATGGAAATATGTTTATTCAGTAATTAACAAAGAGCAAGGAAAATAAACACATCAGCAATTAAGTTTCACTAGCTGTTCTAATACCATATCATAAACTGATTTTGAAAGCAAGAAGCCTGGGCTGAAGAACTTATATTCTCTGTGTGTTTTTTTCTTATGGTATTTCATAGAAATACTTCATGTCTAAATCAGCCCAGCAAATTTGGAATAAAATATGAGTAAAAGATCTAATTATATAAAGCACTAATAATTTAACCATAGCATGGAAATATTTACTTTCACAAATGAACAGGCACTACTTGCAGCAATAGAATCTTTAGTTTTTGTGATAAATCATTATTTTTAAAAATCATTTTATTTATTTGAAAGGCAGAGTTATACACACACAGAGGGAGGGAGAGAGAGAGAGAGAGGGAGAGGGAGACGGAGAGGGAGAGGGAGAGGGAGAGGGAGAGTGGTCTTTCATATGGTTCACTCCCCCACGTGCCTGCAATGGCTGGGGCTGGGTTAAGCTGAAACCAGGAGCCAGGAACTTCTTCCAAGTCTCCCACGTTGAGTACAAGAGCCCAAGCATTTGGGCTATCCTCTACTGCTTTCCAAGGTGTATTTGCAGGGAGCTGGATTAAAAGTGGAGCAGCTGTGATTTGAACCAGCGCACATATAGGATGCTGGCATTGCAGGTAGCAGCTTAACCAAATACAGCATAGTTCCAATCCCAATCCTTCTTTTTGTTTTTTAATAAAAGACAAAGCAAGCCAGTCTATGACATCATAAAATAATTTTTTTACTATATATAATGTTTAATAAGGGCAAGAAATTTTCTACACCAGTATTGCTTCTCTGTTTCATATTGATCTCTTCCAAAATCATGCTCTTGAAATATATATGTGTGTATATATATATATATATATATATATATGTATATATAAGAGTTCTTTGGGAGTACAGAGCATCATAAAATTACAAGACACTGTTGTTATTGTTGTCATTGCCTCTACACTACTTTCTCTGTTCCCCAGATTTAAAGAAAGTGGTATATTGTCTGTTATGGGCTATATATGCATATTCATGGCTGTGAGTATTAGTGGCAATATTATTATTGGGAAGTTGGAGAAGTAGTTTGTGTGTATTGATCTTGACTGTGACATTTTCTGACCTTGTATTTATAGCGACCTGAAAGAATTTGGAATCATAAGGCAAGAATGCGTTATTGAGTGCCTGTTCTTCTCACAAAGCAGCATTGAATGAAATGGTTTACCTTTGAGGCACACAGGAAACAACATGTATCACTTAATGAAGCATCCTTAGGGGCCTGTGCAAACAGCTGTAAGGAGAAACTGCCACAGAGAATAAAATCAACAGGCCCAAAATAATGATCTGAGATGGTATTCAATGGAAAATAAGAGAAAGCTATTAGCTATTATAAAACTGAGCTGCTCAAAGCTATGGGATTCCTGATACACTCAGTTTAGAGAAAATATTCATGTATTCTTCAGCAATATTATATGGACCATTTTTATCAAAATATAAACAAAGTAGGAAAAACATAGGTAGTTATTTTGGATGTACAGAAAGAAAAATTTGAATGGCTCAAACTAGTAATATGTAATTTCACACAGTTTGAATGTCAAGTCCCTGCCACTACAGTTTCTGACCATTTGATTTATTTTGATAAACTTATTTTTCAAACTTTTTCAGAGTGAAAGTCACTTTTTTTAAAAAAAAAGATTTATTTTACTTGAAAGAGTTACACACAGAGAGAGAAGGAGAAGTAGAGAGAGAGAGGAGAGAGAGGAGAGAGAGAGAGCGAGAGCGAGAGAGAGCGAGAGAGAGCGAGATCTTCCATCTGCTGGTTCACTTCCCAATTGGCTGCAACAGCCAAAGCTGCGCTGATCCGAAGCTAGGAGCCAGGAGCTTCTTCCCGGGCTCCCACACATATGCAGGGGCCCAAAGGCTAGGACCATCTTCTACTGTTTTCCCAGGCCATAGCTGAGAGCTGGATAGAAGTCGAGTAGCCAGGACTCAAACTGGTGCCCATGGGATGTCGGCACTGCAGGTGGCAGCTTTACCTGCCAGGCCACAGCGCCGGCCCCGAAAGTCACTTTTTAACTATGAAAATACTATTGTATTTTCTTTGGAAGATTCAATAAAATAGTCCTTTATGGTGACTGAAGAGGATGAGCTTATCCAAAATGTCTGGCTGGGTGAATAATCTCCTATGGAGACCAGACAAGTAAAGCCTCCTTACTACTCTTGCGTTCTCTGTTTCTGTTCCACTTTCCAGCCAGTGACTAGAGCTGGCAGCAGGGTGGCACAGACAACTTCACTGACTACCAGACTGTGACACAGTGCTCTCCTCTGGTTTGCTCTCAAGTCCCACCCCTCACCTCTGCACCTCCATAGCAGGAAACTTCTTCAAAGTCTGTATAACCAATCACATATATTAATATATATATATATATATATGTAAATATATATAATTCTTGTGTACTGGTGGTACTCCAACACAACATGAATGCTTTCTCAAGATACATTAACAACATTTCCTTCATTAAGCTTTTCTTAGTTATAGTAGTAATTATTCACTAAGCCTAGAATGTATCAAGAACTCTTCTCAGTGCTCTTTGTACAGTGTCTTATTTCATCCCCTCACCAGTGTTTACAGATAAGAAGGACACAACTCAGAGAAGTTAGGTAGTCAATTTGTAATCATGGAGTTCAATACAAGTCAAAAGTCATGATCCCACCAGGACTTTCCTGACTGCACCCCCTTTTCCAATATTCTGTCACTGGTGTCCATGTTCAAACATCCCTTAGATCTAATACATTTATGAAATGCCTGACTGTGGACATTACACAACCCCTTTTGAGTCACTGTTTCCTCATTTTTATCAATGAATGGTAACATTGCAGTATATATAAATACCCAGAGGAGTATACAGTGACTAGAAGGTACATAATGAATCAAAATGCCCTTGTACAGATGAGGGTCTAATGCCATCTCTCTAGATTTCCCATCCTGTCTGAATAGGGACCAAGGCCATTAGAATCAGCAGTACCCACATAATATAGCTGATAACACCCTTATTATAGTTGAAGATTTAATAACCTATTGTTAGAATTTAAGGCAGTATCAAATAAAATGAAGAGAATACTTTAAAAATGGAAAGAGCCCGCGCTGCGGCTCAATAGGCTAATCCTCTGCCTTGCGGCGCCGGCACACCAGGTTCTAGTCCCGGTCGGGGCACCAGATTCTGTCCCGGTTGCCCCTCTTCCAGGCCAGCTCTCTGCTGTGGCCCGGGAGTGCAGTGGAGGATGGCCCAAGTGCTTGGGTCCTGCACCCCATGGGAGACCAGGATAAGCACCTGGCTCCTGCCATCGGATCAGTGCGGTGTGCTGGCTGCAGCGTGCCGGCTGCGGCGGCCATTGGAGGGTGAACCAACGGCAAAGGAAGACCTCTCTCTCTGTCTCTCTCTCACTGTCCACTCTGCCTGTCAAAAAAAAAAAAAAAAAAAAAGAAAAAGAAAAAGAAAAATGGAAACAAAAGATAAAGCTCTTGAGAAAAAGAAATAACATGCTAATCACAAGGGATGTTATACCTATGAGACTATCAAATTGACCTTGCATGTAGCAATTTTAATTGTTAATAGGTAATCTGACAAACTGAGTGAATAATATCATTTGTTTCATTTTAAATAATCTATGATAAAGAAAATTAGTTCTTTTTTAAAAATGTATTTATTTGCTTATTTGAAAATCAGAGTTATATATAAAGAAAGAAAGATAGACAGATACACAGACAGACAGACACACATACACACAGAGGGGAAGGGGGGAGACAGAGAGAGAGGGATGGAGCACTAACTTCCATCTGCTGGTTCAATCCCCAGATGTCCTAGTAGCCATGACTGGGACAGGCCGAGTCAGGAGCCAGGAGCTTCATCCAGGTCTCCCACATGGGTGCAGGGGCACAAGCACTTGGGCCATCCTCTGCTGCTTTCCTAGGCACAATATCAGGGAGCTGGATTGGAAGTGAAACAACCAGGACTTGAATCGGCCACCAAATGAGATGCCAATGCTGCAGGCGATGGCTTAACTCATTCTACCACAGCACCGGCCCCAAGAAAATTATTTCTAATTAGATGTTTTTGCCTTGGAATTATTGTTTGTGATAACTATGTATCAGCTAGATCAACAGTATATACTGATAAAATTCAGGGAATTATAGATGAAGTTGGCCTTTTGTGGGAATAATTACATAATCAAAAGTCCATATGTTGTATTCTGGGGAACAATTTATCTGAAAGCATTATATCAAGAGTCTAAAAGTTTTAGGATAATAGAAAATGTCATGGAGGTCAGCAGAAATGGTGTAGAATAAAACTTCTCAAAGACAAATCCAGAGCCAAATGTACAACTCCTTGAGAAAGGAACACTCAGAAGGTTACATGGGAATCTTCCATAAACCACCCTTTTTACTTAAAAATAGAAACATAAAGGTTGTCAAGAGGTAAGAAATGAAATGACTGATGATAAATGTTCAGCTGGAAAATCCCTCAAAAGCTGAGTGGACAAATAAGCTGACTATAATACTCACACTTTGTCAGCCATCACTTATCAGCAAGTGGTTAAAACAGGTTTATAGTATAATGATGAGTGAAATACACTATTGGTGGCACTAATGGAATTTCTATGATAACATTCTATTTTAGTGTTCATGTTCATTTTGCTAGTTGATTTCTTTTTGGTTTGTGAAATATTGATGGTAAATTTACCTCAACAATTATTATACTTGGAATGGGTGTTTGGTGCAGTAACTTAAGTCATATGGAGTTCCACATTCCATATTGATTTGCCTGGTTGAAGTCCCAGCTACTCCGCTTCTGATGCAGCTTCCTGCTTATGCACATTCTGAAAGGCAATGGGGGATAGCTCAAGTACTTGGCTCTTTGCCACTAACATGGAGAACTAAGATGGAATTTGAGGCCCCTGGCTTTGGTATGGCCCAGTCCTAGCTGTTCCAGGCATTTGAGAAGTGAACCAGTAGATGGAATGTCTGTTTCTTTCTCTCTCTCTTTCTTCAAAATAAAATGAAAATAAATAAAAATTTAAAAAAGAATTGCTATACAAATAATCCTAAGAGTTAGTAAAAAAGAGCTATATATTACCCCAAACATGTGCTATTGGAACCACATTAATGCATACTGCAATTTTAAAAGCATTACAAATATATATTTGAAAGATATAAATTCTAGATATCCAATATTTATTATAATCTAGACATAAGATGTTTCTGAGATTACAGAGTTATACTTTAAGAGGGAGAACAATTAACAAAATAACTGACCAGCACTATATATTGCAAATAACTGAAAACAAGAAACTTGTTTAAATATCTGATTAAAAATTTCAGCCTTGAATAGAACTACTAAGAGGAGACATTTCTCTCTCTCTCTCTCTCTCTCTCTCTCTCTCTCTCTCTCTCTCTCTTTCTTTGATTAGGTTTAGCATTTTAAACCATGGAGCATAATTGTATGTTCTATTCTTCTACATTAATTGAAGAGCACTAAACAAAATAGACAAGCACTATTTAACAGAGTTTACAGGCCTGGAAAGCATTGTGTTTTCTTGTACTTATGTCACTATATAATCAATAATGACATCTGTTTGCTAACATATCACATGAGGCTCTTGACCAAGAGCCATATTCAAAAGTAGATCGCACTACAAAAGAATATCCAGTCCTTTTCCCAAGAAGTGTCTTGCTTAATTTAACCAAGGTAACAGGCTCCTGGCACCACAGATTTTTTTCTGTGGTTACACTTCCCATCTGTGTTTTATGAATCAATGTACATGTTATAAAAAGAAAACCATTTATCTGAAATGATGAAAAAAATAGGATGAAATGTTAAAAATGGAGACCACTAATGTCAGTAACTTTTGTGAAGCCTCAACCAATAACACTACATTGTATTAAAACAACTTTATAGACCTAAAGACAATTAAATGATTAATCAACAGCACACATCTAACAAATCACAAGAGTATAAATCAACACAATCTGAAGTGCAGAATCATTGATTTCAGAAGCAGTTTCTAAACCAAATAATGTCTTTGAGAGGTAGGGTGGTAAGACATGCTACCACTTAAAAAGCTGTAATAGAGAAACACACAGCAGGAAATCCATTTCAGAAAGCCATCAAATTAAAATAGCAAATCAAAATTTGACAATAATGGCAGTGTTGTAGCCAAAATACTGGAAAGTAGAATAAGAAGTTGGGACGTTTTTATGCGACTTTAAAACAGTTGCAGATTTCATAGCAGGCTAGGATTCTCTCAAAGCAATAGGAGGCAGCAAGAATTTGCAGAAACTTGTACTTTTCACAGATAAATCTGTTTTCAAATAATCTCTACCTCTAGTCAAGAGACAAAGGCCAGTTTTCTTAGCTTCTCTGATTTGATTTCCCTATCTATAAAAATAGAACTCTATTGCACGGCTAGACAGAATTATTGTTGGTGGATGTCAATTTCCTATATAGCATGTTCTCACTGGTCAAAGTTTCTATACAACAGTTGAAATTTTTACTGCAATTATGAAATACCTCACATGCAATAATAAAGATGAAGTATTACTATTAGAACAATGTTCACATTAAAGAAAATTGTTAACATGTATAAAAACTTGAAAATGAAAGGAGTAAATGTTACACTGAATTTAAATATAACTTCAAGAACATTTCGGGAGTTATTTAACAATTGCATGCATAATGCATACAACAAACAAGTAATGAATGAAGAGTTACATTGGAAAGGTTATGAATCCATTCTGTTTACAGTAGGTAACCTTCAGGTGTATACAGTGGTGATTGAGGTGCACTCCAATTATCCTGTCCTCTCATATTGCAACTAATTGGAGACCACAGGGGTCTTTCTATTCAAGTATGTGCATGTACATGTATGCATGCACACATAGCATACATACATGTGCACATAATCATACATATGGATTTCAAGTTTCTTGCACCAAAATAAACACTTTGAAATTCAATTTTGATGAATTTTCTGAAGTACTCCTTTATAGATTATTTGTATAGTATGAAAATGTGAATGAAAATTAGTAGAAACAGAAATATAGGTAGCCTTAGATATTTTATGCAAAATTTAAAGGAAGTATATAGTCTTAGGCACTGATTTCCTTCATGTTCAGTTCTACTTAATATCTACTGGATTGAACTCACAGAATGAAATTGAGCCTATGAACCACAACCTTAATTTTTGTTTTTTTTTTTATTAACAGTTCTTTTTTATTGTTTTTGTTGTTTATTAACTTGTGCCCTTCCAGTCATAATTCTCTCTCCAACTTATATTTGCATATTTTATTTTCTTATTAAGAGATCTTTCTTTTGTCTGTTGTAAACTTCCCAATAAATAGAAAGTGCTAGGTATTTAATGTCTCTGATTCTGCTCCCTTTAAAGCAAACAGAGAGAAAAATACAGAGGTTTACAGTCAATGATCATAGTACTACATGAACTCTCATGACATTCTCCAGTTAGATTCTTTGTCAATCAATTTCTGAGGCTTCGAAGCCACCAATTACATTTATAAAATATAATTAAAATTAAACATTATAAAATTGATACATTGTTTTTGTACTTTAGTAATTCCTTCCCAAGTTCTCAGATACTCACAAACCTGTTTTTCAATCAACCCATTTCAGACTGTTAAGCAGTCTGAGATAATCATGAACTCAAAACCAAATTGAAACCAGGAACACTTTTGATATTTTAAAAAGGGAAATTTTTTCTCCAGAACTAATGCTTGTTAGGAATGTAGAATTCTACACATTGGTGATGGGAGGTGGTGTTAATAGCAGGAAAGGATGAGAAAATCACATTTCAGTGATTAAGAGGGCATATATTAACTGTTTCAGAAATGTCAGTTGGAATATTAATATCTAAACCACCATGTTGGTTTATTCATATTAGATGCTACTGGCAGAATTCCTGAAATTGAAGTTGTGCCACAGTGCTGAATCATAATAAATTTTCCGAATGGTTTTACACTCTAGAAAATTTCAAATCCATAGTCCCTGGTCATTCTTGATGAGTATTGGTTAGGCATTTAAGTGACTGTGTCCATGTTCTCTGCAAAGGCTCCATATACCCCTTTCTCTAAGAAACCCAACCAGGCCAGTGCTCTGGAGAGAAATAGATCAAGATGAAGTGTAATGAGAAATTAGCTGATATTGCTTACACATTACCATACCAGTTAATTTTTATTATAATAGATTACTGGAATGATTCTCTTAAATGCCACAATTGTTTCAAGACCTTTGAGAGTGAGAAATTTAGTGATAGTTCTGTCTGTAGTCAATAAAAATATTAATCTGTTTCTTCAAAGACCTGTTTATGAAAAAGAGTCACTGTGCAGTTTTTTCATAAGTATAAAATGCAAATTTTCATTAAGCTATAATGACCTTTATAAAATTTCTTGGGGAAAAATGAATCTTGACCTTGGAAATTAGCAAAACAATTAGAACATGGTTATTCTTGGTTATTTGACTAGTATATTGTCAACAAGTCATAGTAGTTTGATGAATGTGCATTCATGCAGAATAGGGAAAAGGCCACATTTGCATTGAAATTCAATTTATAATTGTTTTTTAAAATTTTTTATTGATGCTTAGTGAATTAGGTATAAAGGAGCTAGTTTTTAAAAGGAGAATCAAATTTGACTTATTTTTTAGCTGGGTAAACACTTCTAGTAATTATAACAGTAATGTCACTCTGTTCTATATATAATATTATGAGATAAAAAGAAAACATTATGGGCAACTTCAGTAGTCCTAGGATATTTACTAAATAAAGTCAAAGGAACTTGCCTATTAAAATGGGTTTTATTCTTTTACCAGGATTAGCATGAAGCCCACTTAGAATGTTTAGATTTAAGAAACTCAGAACTTAACAAAGAAAAAGCAAAAGTACAACATGCATTTACTTTTTTTTTTTTTTAATTTTTGACAGGCAGAGTGGACAGTAGAGGGAGACAGAGAGAAAAGTCTTTCTTTTTTTGCAGTTGGTTCACCCTCCAATGGCCGCCGCGGTAGGCGCGCTGCGGCCGGCGCACCGCGCTGTTCCGATAGCAGGAGCCAGGTGCTTATCCTGGTCTCCCATGGGGTGCAGGGCCCAAGCACTTGGGCCATCCTCCACTGCACTCCCTGGCCACAGCAGAGAGCTGGCCTGGAAGAGGGGCAACCGGGACAGGATCGGTGCCCTGACCGGGACTAGAACCTGGTGTGCCAGCGCCGCAAGGCGTAGGATTAGCCTACTGAGCCACGGCGCCGGCCGAACATGCATTTACTTTAGGAATGTTTTTGGTAACATAATTGAATTCAACCCATTAGTAAAATAAGATAAGACTTAAAATAATACAAATGAGTTTTTTCAACTGGAATATTGGGAAAAACTGAAGCAACATGTATAAGCCACCAGAAATACAAAAACTCATGGGTCATTAGGAACATAGTAATTGTTAGAAATGATTGAAGCTTTGATTACACAGAGGCAAGAGAATTCAGAATGAAACTTGGGAGTCTTTGGAGCCACATGAGAGGCATTCTTAGAACTTTTACTTAGAAAACCAATGAAAATTTTCAGGTTAAGTTGGAGATTGTATAGCAGAGATTCAGCCTGCATGAATTTGAATGATAGTTGAATATCTGATACGTTAACCTATTGTATATGTCCTTAAGTAAGTTATATAAATCCTCTGAATCTAGTTCCTTATCTGTAAATCTGTAAAGTGGGACTAATGGTCTTTCCTTGTGGAATTTCAGAGATGAATAAATGTAGCACTCCATGAGAAGTTTTTAGCACAGATTCTGGCCATGTAGTATGCTGCTGCTGCTGCTACTGCTGATGATAATCATTATTATTACCTTTGAAAAATATCATTTGGAAGGGAATGTGGAGAATAATTTCCAGGAAGGCCACCCTCTGGACAAAACTACAAATGCAGAATCTACATCAGAAGTTGTACAGACAGCACAGATTACAGCAGTGAGCTAAATGTGCAAAAAATAGACATAATAGATATGATCCTAAGACTCACTGGTAGGTTATAGACAATAATTGTCATAGCATTGTTTCAATCTAGGGAGATGTAAGTGCATTCCAGTTTGAGAATTGGCCAGTATTTTGTGGAACAGGATTAGATTGCACAGAAAATTTGAAAATATGGGAGGAAAGCAAATTCAACATGGATTAGGAAGGATGCCTGCAGGGTGAGTTACATAAGGCAAAAGCACAGTGAGAAATCCAGGGATGACAAACATATGGGTGAGAACACAGTGTCTGTAGCAGAATAAAATGCCTGGCACATTGCTTTGAAGATTCTCACAATGACAATATTTTATTAGAAGCTGTAGTGAGCTGCCACAGAATTTTTCCACATTATTATGAATTATTCAAAGTAATGCTTCATAATATATCAAGGATAAGTAAGGTTTGGGCTTTTTTGTCTTCAATCCAATAATAATGATGGTTTCACCTTTCTCCCCAATTATGTTGAATTCCATGAACTCAGTGTAAGCCTTTTAAGCCCAAGAGATTTAAATACTAAGAAGATATTGCTCTCCCTGACTTATTCCACTGACCTGCTCAATAGTGTCCCTGCCTTCGATTTAAGAGTATTTTTAAAACCTGTATTGGAAACATGTAGGCAGTCTTGGGTCACAGCATGTTTCCCTTTGGAATCATCTTTTAGTTGGATTTCCAGATCATCCAAAGGATTAGCTCTTTTATTCTTTTGTATGGTTGAATATATATGTCTGCCTACTCCTATGGGCCTTTAATGCTCTCAGATCTCTGGAGGACCTATTTGTCAGTTCACTTAGCAAGTCTAGGGTTACAAATAAGAGTATTCCACTGAAACATTCTGGCATCTGTACTTGCTTCTTTCTCCCGACTTCCAAATAATAAGGCTTTTCTATTCTTGTTCTAGATGAGTTTTGCTATGGCTGTCACAACCAAGTACCACAAACTAAGTGACTTAACCAATAGAAATTTGTTTTCTCACAATTCTGGAAGCTGGAAATCTGAGCTCCAGGTCAACTCGGTTTGTTTCTTCCCAGGCCTCTCTCCTTTGCTTCTACATAGCTGTTTCCGCAGTCACCGCATGGGCTTTCCTCTGTGCATAACTCTCCTAAACTTTTCTTCTTATAACAGCAGCAGCCATGTTGGATTAGGGCCAAACCAATTTCATAAGTTTAACATAAATGCCTCTGTAAACATATACATTCTTTCTTAAAATGCATTCTCCAGTCAAAGTACTGGGAGTTAGGATTTCACCATATGAAATCACTTGTAACAGTATTCACTCGTGGTAGGTAATCAAGTCATTTTTCATTTTTCTCTGGAACTAGACCTCTGATTATTTCTTTTTCTGAACACCTCTGACCTCTGCCACTCCTCCAATTCACCATATTAATAGACCCAGGAGTCTATTGCCTACAAATAACACCTTCACACGTGGCTGCCACAGCTACTCTACTGCCCTTCGTCCTCCGTACTTTCAGATCTAGCTTCTGGAACATGAAGCTTGTCTAAGATTTTACGTCCTTATCTTACATTTACTCCTCAGTCTCTGCAATCAGGCATCTCTCCCAAATGCTAAAGTGCATATGACAAAGATCATCAACTTATGAAAACTAGTGTAGGCTGGACATCTCAGAAAAATAAAAACCCACTGATCCCTTCTTCCTCATAGTAACATTATTAAGACTTTGGCATCTGTCATATTATATCCTTCAATTGCTCATTTCTTTTCCAATCTGTAGATGGATTCTCCTTCCTCAGTTCAACTCAATCTTTCACGTCTCCTGGGCTCGCAGGCTTCCACCTATGAACTGAAAATCATCACATTGAAATATTCCACACTGATTTTCCTCGGAAATTTTGCTGCTGCATCTACATGCTGAGATGTATCAAAAGCAATCTAACATGTTCACACTAAACTGTTTTATTTCTCTACTTCATAGCATTCAACTTTTTCTCTGTTTTTGGCTTCTCTAAGGGGTTGAGATGTAGATAAACAGTGGTTGAGGCCTAGTTAAGGGTGTTGTTGATAACATTACAAGTAAGTTCCTAGGAATGGAAAAGACACAGCAGTCATTTCCATAGGTTTGCCAAACAATAAATGTTTGTGCAATCCTTCACCACATCATTGTCATAAATATCGGTTAATTTCTTCCTGAAATTGGCTTTTGGAAGGCCTGCAATATATTGTGTTTCCCAAAATGAATATGTTGAATTCCTATATCACAACATGGTGATACTTAGAGATTGGGCCATGGGATCAGTGCCCTCATGGAAAAAAGGTGAAGTCTCCCTTCCCTCTTACACTATGTGAGGACACAAGACAGTCATCTATGAATGACTAAGTGGGCCCTCCCAACACATTACGCTGCTGCTTGTCTTCATCTTAGACTCCCCAGCCCCTGAAACTGTGAGAAATAAATTTCTGCTGTGTATAGGCCACCTAATCTAAGGTGTTTGGGCATAGAAGTCTGAGCATACTAAAACAGGGTCCAGTGAGTAGCATCTCTTTTTTCTTCCTTAGTTCTGTATCAATGGAGAAACAAGTAGGATGAATTATATGGAATAATAAATATAATTTTTATTATTTTTAAAAACTGGATTGAAAGACAAACTTTAGAGTAAGGGATAATGAATTTGCTCACTGACCCAAGAAATAGCCAGATTTGCTCTCCAAGGCCTTGAAGGCTCAGCAACATGTCTTAGAGAAGGCCAGATGTTTGTACTACTGACAGCCTGGGAGAGAGGAGTAAACTGAGTTCTCTGCAGACAAATCAGCATCCATGCCTCCTTCCTAAAGGAAGCCTCTGCAACGATCCTTACCCACAGTTTAGATAAATTAGTAGAGTGGAAGAATTAGTGTCTCCTCAACCCACCTCCACTCCAAATTTTCACAGGAGAAGCTAATTTCAAAATTTTTGGTATAGGGGCCATGTTGTGGTAAAGCACATTAAGCCTCCACTTGTGACACTGTCATCCCATATAACAGCACCAAGTCCAATCCCAGATGTTCAGCTTCAAATCCAGATTCCTACTAATGTGCCTGAGGCATCAAAAGATGACCAAAGTACTTCCAAGACCTAGATGGGATTCCTGGTTTCTGGCTTCAGCCTGGCCTAGACTTAGCTGTTGGTGCCATTGGGGTGTGAGCCAGTGGATAGAAAATATCTCTGTCTCTCTGTCTCTATTTCCCTCTCCTCTCTCTCTGTCATTCTGTTTTTAAAATAAATAAATTAATTTTTTTTCTGGAGAATTGAAAGAAAAAATCCTTAAGTAAAAATGTGAAAAAAAGCTTTTTTAACAATAAATTAATCATTAAATTGATCGTTAAGGATTTTAAAATGCATCATATGGAAGTGAAATAAGAATTTCTAGGGGCTGGTGCTGTGGTGTAGCAGGTAAAGCCTCTGCAGTGCCGGCACCCATATGGGATGCTCCACTTCCCATCCAGCTCTCTGCTGTGGCCTAGGAGAGCAGCAGAAGATGGCCCAAATCCTTGGTCCCCTGCACCCACGGGGGAGATCCAGAAGAAGCTCTTGGCTCCTGCCTTCAGATCTGCTCAGCTCTGGCAATTGTGGCCATCTGGGGGGTGAACCAGTGGAAGACCTCTCTCTCTTTCTCTCTCTCTGCCTCTGTCTCTCTGTAACTCTGCCTTTCAAATAAAATAAATAAATCTTAAAAAAAGAATTTCTGAATTCATATTTTAATTATCAATTAAGGAAATGCTTAAGTAATTTTATAAAGAGATACCTGCTTCATGTGACTTCCAACTAACAATTTCAACTAAGTTTCTGAAACCCACATTGAAGACACCAATAAACAGCAACATATATACCTAATACAACCCCATGCCATGAAGCATTTATGAGCAGAACAGTTGTTTTTGATACATCTGAAGATAAAAGTATGTTTACTTTTGATCTGAGATAATTATGCTGTTTTGTGAAATATGATTTTTTTTCTTTCTTAGAAGATTCTACAGGGTTTGGATCAGCTAGTATTCCATCATAGACTGTTTCAGGACTTCACTGTCAGGGAATACTCGGGATAGAAATCTAGTCTTACCACTTCCTGGGGTTCATAAACTCTGGGAAGGAATAGTCTATGTCGCAACTAGAATCCAGCTATTTGCAGACCTGTATTAGAAAGAATGGAGATCTCCAAAGAAAGCCAGACTGCATATAAAGACAATTGAGCTCCTGAGTGAAGATATTCCTGACTCTTTATATTCTTTTGGGCCTCTGCCCAATTATCTCTGAACATAGATATGTAATAGAAAAACAACAAAAATGGAGTAATATAGTCTGAAAAGTTTTGTGGTAGAAGTACTTTTCCAAGAAATACTGGTGTGAAGTATATGCTTCTTTGATGTTAAGAGACTAAAAATAATCCAAAAGCAGACACTTAAGAAGATTTTGGTGTACAATTATTCTTATTGGTCTTTTATAATCCATTTTATTTCTGTGATGTCAGTTGTATTATCTCCCCTTTTATTTCTTTTTTAATTTATTTTTTAAGAAAAATTTTATCAGGTAAATTTATTGTTCCATGATTTTGCCAAATGGAAGAATCTGTGTTTAGCTATAACCCACAATAACTTTATACCACCTTAAAGAAAATTAAATCTTTTTTTCCCCACAAGACTATAGAAATTGTTCATCGCAGAAGTAAGCTCCCATTTCTAATGAAACTAGTGATTCTCAGATGTGCATAAAGAATTGCCTGGGAAATTAAAAATGTTAGGTCCTAAAGACTATTACCTATATGTTCAGCATCACTATATCTGGTATGCTAAGTAATACGCATTTTAAGACACTCATGTGACTTTGACACCGGTCATCTCAAGATCACCCATGGAGAAGCATCCCAATGAAAAGAGCCAGAGATAGTGAGGCTGTGAATTAAACCAAGGCAGTGGGAATGGAACAGAAAACAAGACACTTTAAATTTTTATACTCCCATCTTGAAACCTCCCCTTTTATTTCTGATTTTATTAATATGAACTTTCTGTCTTTTGTTTCAGTCTAGATAAAGGTTTGTCAATTTTGTTAATCTTCAAGAACAGAAAACTTAAAGGTTTCTTAATTACTCCCCCATTGTTTTTCTATTGTCTAATTTCATTTATTGCTGCAAAAATCTTTTCTATTTACTTCCTTCTGCTAACTTTGGTTTGTTATTTTTCTAGTTACTTGAGGTTTGAAGTTAGTTTTGTTTATTTGAGATCTTTTTCTAAAATGGGCAGTTACAACTATAAACTTCTCCTTAAGCATTGCTTTTGTTGTCTCCCATAAGTTTTCATCTGTTGTATATCCATTTTCATTTTAATTTGCTGATTTATTATGAATTTTCCATTGGGATCTTCAATCCATTATTGTGAGAGTAGAATATAAGTATTCTACTGTGAGTGTATTGCTGTCTATTCCTCTCTTTCAGTCTGTAAATATTTGCTTCATATATTTAGATATTCTGATGTTTGCTACATTTATAATTATAATTGATACACCTGAAGAATTGAGCCTTTATCATTACATAATTTCCTTCTTTGACTCTTGCTGCAACTTTTGACTAAAAGTCTATTTTTTCTTACAGAAGTGTAGTCATCTCTACTTTTAGAAGACTTGAATAAATACCTACAAACATAACCAAGATGAAATCATGCGTAAATAGAAATAATTTTTTCTCTTTAAAATATATATAAAAGGAACAAATTTCATATATTTCATATGTGTATTTTTATAACATAATGATACTTCCCACCACACCCTCACTACTTAATTCCTCCTTCCTTTCTTACTTTTCTTTTAATTTTAGTAATGCCATGCATTCAAAAGTCAAAAATGATAAGGAAACTACATCAGTAATAAAAATCCTCCAAACTGGAGAGAACTTCCACTTTGAATATGGCCTTGTCTAAATAAGATCGGAGTTGGTGAACTCAAGAGGCTTCCATAGCCTTGGCAGCTCATGACAAGAGCCTTGGATATTTACTGATGTCATAAATAAGATTGTCAATTGTTAAATGAACAACAGGAATCACTGTGCACCTGCTCCCCATGTAGGACCTCTGTCCTTAATATGTTGTACTAAGCGAATTAACGGTAAAACTACTACTCAAAGAGTACTCTATACTTTGTGTGTCTGTGTGGGTGCAGTCTGTTGAAATCTTTACTTAGTATATACTAAGTTGATCTTCTGTATATAAAGATAATTGAAAATGAATCTTGATGAAGAATGGGATGGGAAAAGGAGTGGGAGATGGGATGGTTGCAGGTGGGAGGGAGGTTATGGGGGGAAAGCCGCTAAAATTCAAAGTTGTTCTTTGGAAATTTACATTTATTAAACAAAGGTTGAAAAAAAAAAACAAAAAAATCTTGCAAACTGGGAAAAGCCTCAGAATAGATGATTTATTGGTGAATTGTACCCAATACTACAAGAAGAATTAAAGATGTGGAAAAGAGGATGTACTTCTATACTCAGTTATGAGACTGGAATTTACAATGATACCAAAGCCAAACAAAGATAGTACAAGAAAACAAAACTAAAGACTAATATACCTAATAAACATAGATGTAGAAATCCTCAACAAAATACCAGCAAACCAAATTGAACTTCTTATTAAAAAGTCCGCAAGACAGGATCAAGTGAAATTTATACCTGAGATGTAAGGCTTCTTCAATGTATACGAAGAAACTGATGTGGTACATCACACTAACAGACTGAAGGATAAAAATCATATTATCCTATAAAATATTAAAAAAAAACTTGACAAAGTTCAACAACCTTTCATGATCAACACCTTCAACATGCTAGATGCTGAAGGAATTTATAGCATAACAAATGCCTTATATTAAAAGCCTACAGCTAACTTTGTATTCAATGAGAAAAACCTGAAAACTTTTCCTCTAAGATCAGGAATAAATTAGAATACCTACTCTTTCAACTTGATTCAACATCGTATTGTGATGTGAGTAGTATTAGCCAAGCTGTTAGGCAAGAATAAGAAATAACAGGCGGCCAGCGCCATGGCTCAACAGGCTAATCCTCCACCTAGCGGCGCTGGCACACCGGGTTCTAGTCCCGGTTGGGGCGCCAGATTCTGTCCCGGTTGCCCCTCTTCCAGGCCAGCTCTCTGCTATGGCCCGGGAGGGCAGTGGAGGTATGGCCCAAGTGCTTGGGCCCTGCACTCCATAGGAGACCAGGATAAGCACCTGGCTCCTGTCTTTGGATCAGCGTGCCGCCTGCAATGCGCCAGCCGCGGCGGCCATTGGAGGGTGAACCAATGGCAAAGGGAGACCTTTCTCTCTGTCTCTCTCTCTCACTGTCCACTCTGCCTGTCAAAAAAAAAAAAAAAAAAAAGAAATAATAGGCAACCAAATCAGAAAGGACAGTACAAAATAACCAGTGTTTGTGTGTGACACATAGAAAACCTGGAAGAATTCACCACAAAACTGTTAGAATTAATAAATCTGGGGGCCTGCATTGTGGCACAGCCAGTTAAGCTGCTTTCTCCAATGCCAGCACCCCATATCTGAGCGTGAGTTTGAATTCTGACTTCTCTATTTCCAATCCCTTTCCCTGCTACTGTACTGTTAAGGCAGTAGAATATGGCCCAAGTGCTTCAGTCTCTGGAATCCAAGTGGGAGACACGACTGAGTTCCTGGCTCTTGGCTTCAGCTAGTCAAGCTGAAGTCATGGCCGAATCACGATCCTGGCTGTTGGTACCGTTTGGAGAGTAAATCATCAAATAGAAGATCTCCTCTTTCCCCCTCCTCTTCCCCCTCTCCCTCTCAAATAAATAAATGAAACTTTTAAAACATGAACTTAAATATATATTTGTCAAAGAAGGTAAACAAATGCTCAACAGGTATATGAAATTATGCTCATCATCAGAGAAATTCAAATCACCACAGCGAGATAACATCACACTAGTTAGGATAATAATTATAAAAAAGAAGATAAAATGCATTGGCAAGAATATGGAGAAAAGAGAACCTTGTACACTGCTTTGTAGGGAGGTAAAACGGTATGGCTACCTTTGAAAACAGTGTGAAGTCCCCCCCCCCCAACAAAAATAAAAAAATAAAAATAAAAAATACCATTTGATCCAAAAATCCCATTACTGGATACATATCCAAAGGAAATGAAATCAGTATGCTGGAGAGACAGCTGCACTCTGATGTTCTTCGTAACATTATTCACAATAGCCAAGTTATTGACTAAACCTAATGGATATAGAAAATGTTGTATACAAACACAATAGAATGCTACTCAGCTTTTAAATAGAAAGAAATTTTGCCATATGTGACAACATGAATGAAACTGGAGGACATTATGCTAAGTGCAATAAGGCAGACACAGAACACAAACACTATACCCCATCACTGATATGTGGATTTTAATAACAGAAGCATCGAATACACAGTTTTTACAGAGGCTAGGACTAGAAAACTGTGGAGATGATTAGCAAAATGTGCACACTTTCAACTATAAGATGAATAAGTTCTGAGTAGTCACATTTGATTTTATATAGTGATTTATAGCTAATAATGCTCTCTATATAGTAAAAATTTGCTAAGATAGTGCATCTTATGTGTTCTCACCACACATTTATGAAAATGGTAACTATGTGTGGTGATGTATGTGCTAATTGATCATGGCGGTAATCATTTCAAGTCATTACATGTTATACTTAGATATATACAATTTTGTTACTGTACATTACTCAATAAAGTTATAAAATAATTTTCAATTAAGGACCCCGATAAAAATATCCCAGTAAATACTAAAACTCTCACAAACTAAAAATGACTACTAAAAAAAGCAATATGCAAAACAAAGGAAGAAAATTTTGAAATAGTTGGTATGTGTATGAGCTTGATTGTCGTGATAGTTACATGGTTGTATACATATGTCAAAACTTGTCAAATTGTGTATAATGTATCTCTTATATCAATGATATTTTTATTTCAATGATACTTCAGTAAAACTGCTTAAGAAAGAAGAAGGAGAAATTTTCAGGGACAAGAGCAGCATAGCCAACTGCTAATGCCAAGGGACCAGAAAAATTACAGAGATACAGGCAATAGTACTTTGTTACCTTTAAATGTGTAACAGTTCAGAGTTGGTGAGACCATGGGGAAAAACTCAAGAACTTGTGAAAGTGATAAAATAAAAATTACTAAAAATGGGAAAATTTTCACAGTGATGCTGATTCACACCCAGAAGGTGTTAGCATGGATTGGGACTGTACGGAATGTATTCTCAGTTAAATCAGCCAAAAAGGGAACAAAAGAAATAAACCGATGGGCCTTCCAATTGCAATACTTGTATTGCCAACTGGTTGGATTTTACAACCTTAATTTAATAGAGGATCATCTTTTTCCTCCAATTATTTGATCATGATATGAACAGAAACTAAAATAGTTTATTTAGGGCCACCATGGTGGTACAGTGGATTAAGGCCCCACCTGCAATGCCAAAATCCCATATCATAGTGCTGATTCAAGTCTTGGCTACTCTGCTTCCCATCCAGCTCCCTGCTAATATGAATGGAAAAATAGCGGAAGAAGTTGTTCAAGTGCTTATGCCTCTGCCAAACCTCATAGTATACCTGGATAGAGTTCCTGGCTCCTGCCTTCAACTTGGCCCAGTCCTGGTGGTTGCAACCATTTAGAGGGTGAAGCAACAGTTGGAAGATTGTCTCTCTCTTTCTCAAATATGTAAGTCATTAAGAAAATAATTTGATTTCAGTATCATCATAGAACATTCCCACCAAAGTCTTGTTGTAATCTCAATGTTGGTGGTCTCAAGAAATTCAAATATATACACAATATTTTAGTATTAAGGTGAGTCCTTCTGCAAAGTGATTAAGTCATAAGGCCTCTGTGCTCACAAATGGAATTGATGACTTTATAAGAGAGGCTGAAGGGAGTTACTTGTCCCTCAGCCAAGTGAGGATGAAGCAATAGGTGCCACTATGGAGCAGAGTCTCAGCACTTACAGGACACAATCTGCTGGTACCTTGATCTAGTGCTTAGCCTTCAGAAATGTGAGCAATGCATGTTTGTTATTTACAAATTACTTAGTCTAAGGTATTTTTATATTGGTATGAATGGATTAAGACACCTTTCTAATTTTTTTGTGTGTAGTTTCCTTTTATGTACTTTCCCATGACAATATACGGAAGAAAATGAAAAGCACTTGGAGATCCTAAGATAGTAGAATAGGGAGGGAGCTTACTGCTCTAGGGTAAAGGAAAATAGTTAAAAGTGGAGAAAGTGGCTGGCACCGTGGCTCACTAGGTTAATCCTCTGCCTGCGGCGCCGGCACACCAGGTTCTAGTCCCGGTTGGGGTGCTGGATTCTGCCCCAATTGCTCCTCTTCCAGTCCAGCTCTCTGCTGTGGCCCAGGAAGGCAGTGGAGGATGGCCCAAGTGCTTAGGCCCTGCACCACCATGGGAGACCAGGAGGAAGCACCTGGTTCCTGGCTTCGGATCGGCGCAGCGCGCCGGCCATAGCAGCCATTTGGGGGGTGAACCAATGGAAGGAAGACCTTTCTCTCTCTGTCTCTCTCTCTCTCACTGTCTAACTCTGCCTGTCAAAAAAATAAAAATAAATAAAAGTGGAGTAAGTGTATTCTCAGGGGAGAGTTAGGGAAAAATTTCAGTGGAAATTCTACAGAAGAAAGAGGAACCCATGGATCTTTGTGTAGAGTGCAGACACAAAGCATGAGCAGGGATACAAAATAGGACCCCAGCAGCCGATAGCCCAAGAGAACACCAATTTGGAGAGTGAGATGAGATCAGACTGCAGCAGCCCATGCCACTGGCAATACAGGTGGACAGAGAGCCTGGCCTGAGTCTGACCTGGAGCCCTATGGGGGACAGCAGACATGCTAGCATAGCAGAAAAATGGGACACGTTTCTCTCTCCCCCACACAACAGCATCCTGTAATCGGCTGGGAGATGGTGGGTGCCATTTTGGACATACATAACAACTAAGCCAGCTCTGGTGTGCATACCCAGCAACTGGCTGACACGAGACAGATGCCACCTTGTCAGCAGCTGTGTCAGTGGCTCAGGTCCTTGCACCAAACCAGATTCAAGAAAGCAATACTGTGAAACGGGAAGAGGCTGTGACCTGTGGCTCTTGTGTAAACATGTGATATAGGGATTTTAACAGAGGGAAAATTCTGTGTTCCCCATTGACATTCAATCAGGCTAGGATGATTGGCAGGAGACTGGGCACCCATGTAGGATTGTGAGGTACCCCCAGCCTCTCAATGTATAACAGGCTCTGGGGTTTAAACCACCTAGGCAGAGAACCCACAGGCAGCTGACTCTGGGAATGTCTCTGCTTCTCTGTGGACAGGACAGGCAGGAAGGGTGGAGTGGATCATCTGACCCCATGACTGCAGGAGCCTTGTGTTCTGATACTGAGAGAACTCTGACGCACAAGAGGGTGCAGAGTGTGGTTGGGTCCTGGGCAATTACTGTAAGCAGACCACATGCTCAGAGATCCTTGATAACCTTGGGTGGGACATTGTGATGGGATACATGTTCACACTGAGGATTACACAGATCCTTTGTGCAGTTCTTTTGGTAATGTAGATGAGTATCACACCCACTGTGGTGTAACACCTGGGTATTGAACACCTTGGAAGAGAAGAGGTAAGAGCTTGATTATACCAACAGAGGAGATCAAACCCTCCTTTATGTTAAAAAAAAAAAAAGAGGGGGACGGAGATATACCATGCTCATCTTGGGTGTCAACTTGGATATTCACCCTATCCTGGAACACTGACCAGAGCTCCCTGGCCATATCCTTCACATACCTCTGGGTATTCACTGGAAGAACAAACATTCCACTAAGCCTCAGACACATAGTTAAAATATAAAAGCCATCAGAGGAAAAAAAAAAACTAACAAGTATCTCCAAAAATACCTAAAAATAAATTCAGAAATTCAAGAAACAAGAATAAAGAAGACCACATGACCACCACCCCTCAAAAGCAACACAATAATCCTTCAATATTAGAATGTAAAGATGAAGAGATTGATGAAATACCTGAAATGGAATTCAAAAGATTAATCATAGGATTACTCAGAAGAAATGAGAAGCAAATCCATGAATTAAAGAAATTCATATAGGACATTAATAAAATTTTTCCCACGAATTTGAGATTTGGAAGGTGGAATAAAAATGAAATATTAGAAATGAGGAATTCAATAGATCAAATTAAAAATGTGGTGGCTATCCTTAACAACAGACTTGGTAAAGCAAAAAAATAATATTTGAACTAGAAGACATATCTTTAGAAATTTTTAAGTAAGACCAACAAAAAGAAGAAGAAATTAGAAAATGTAAAAGCAGTATTGAAGATTTATGGGATACTATGAAATGACCAAATGTACAAGTCTTAGGAGTTGCTAAAGGCATGGAAAAAGAGAATGGTTAAGAAAGCCTACCTAGTGAAATAATTACAGAAAAGTTCCCAATTCAGAGAAAGGGATGTCTAAGTACACGAAGCACACAAAACTCCTAATAGACATGATTAGAAGAGATCTTCACCATGACACATTGTAGTCAAACTCTCCACAGTAAAACATAAAGAAAAGATTCTTAAATGTCCACAAGAGAAATGTCAGATAACTTTCAGAGGATCCCCAGTTAGACTCTCAGCTGACTTCTCATCAGAAACTCTACAGGCTAGCAGAGAATGGAGAGACATAGTTCAAGTCTTGAGAGAAAGAAACAGTCAATACAGAATACTGTATCCTCAAAGCTCTCTTTTATGAATGAAGGTGAAATAAAAACCTTCCATAACAAATAGAAATTGAAAGAGTGTCACCACTCATCTACCCTTTCAAAAGATGGTAAAGGATGTGCTACACACAGAAACATGGTCATCACTATGAAAAAATGTGAAGGCATAAAATCTCCTAATAAAAGTACAATGGAAATCCAAAGTAAACAATAGGGATATATATGGAAAAAATGGCAGGGCCAAGTCATTACTTATCAGTAGTCATCTTGAATGTAAATAGCCTCAAATCTCAGTTAAAAGATAAAGACTGACAATGGATTAAAAAACAAGACCCATCTATTTGTTACCTACAAAACGTACTTCACCAACAAAGATAACCTCAGACTGAAAGTGAAAGGATGGGAAAAGATATTTCATGCTAACCAAAACTAAAAAAAGGCAGGCGTAGGCATGTTAATATCAGACAAAATAGAGTTTAACATAAAAAACTGTTAAAAGAGACAAAGAAGGGCACCAGGTAATGATTAAGGGGTCAATTCAAAAGGAAAGAATGACAACAATAAACATATATGCACCAAATTTTAGGGCATCTAGCTATTTAAAATAAATTTTAACATATCTAAAGGGATACACAGACTCCAATACAATAGTAATGGGGGACTTCAACACTCCACTTTCAGCAATGGACATATCAACCAGAGAGCAAATCAACCTACAAACTACAGAACTTATTGACATTATGGACGAATTGGCCAAACTGTTATCTACAGAACTTATCATGCCATAGTTGCAGAATATACATTCTTCTCATCAGTGCGTGGAACTTTGTCTATGATAGACCATAAGCTATACCATTAAGCAAGTCTCAGCAAATTTAAAAGAATAGAAATCATACCATGCATCATCTCAGACCACAATGGAATGAAGCTGGAAATTAACAACTCAAGAATATTTAGATCATATGCAAAAACATGGAGACTGAACACCATGCTTCAGAATGAACATTGGGTCAGAGAAGAAATCAAAAGAGAAATAAAAATTTTCTGGAAATGAATGTAAACAATACAACATATCAAAACTTACTGGATATAGCAAAAGAAGTATAAAAAGGGACATTTATAGCAACTGGTACTTACATCAAGGAATTAGAATAGCACCAAATAAATGAGCTACTAATGAATAACAAGAACTAGAAAAACAAAAACAAGCCAAACTGAAAGTTAGTAGGAAGAAAGATAATTAAATTTCCAGAAGGAATACACAAATCAAAACCAAAATACAATCCATTAGTGAATTAAAGAGCCATTTTTTAAAAAAAATAAACAAAATTGATACACCATTGGCCCAATTAACCAAAAAAAAAAAAGAAAGAAAAATGAGGGGGGAATACCTAAATCAATAAAATCGGAGATGAAAAAGGAAATGTAACAAGATACCACAGATAATAAAAAGAATCATCAGGAATTATTACAAAGAGCTGTATGCCAAGAAATTGAGAAATCTGGAAGAAATGCATAGATTCCCGGACACCTACAATCTACCAAAATTGAGCCATGAAGACATTGAAAACCTAAACAGATTGAATCAATAACAAAGACCCTCTAAACAAAGGAAAGTCCAGGAATGGATGGCTTCACTGTTGAATTCTATCAGACTTTTAAAGCAGAACAAATTACAACACTTCTCAAGCTATTCAAAACAACTGAAAGGGGAGGAATCCTCCAAAACTCCTTCTATGAAGCCAGGATCAATTTAATTCATAAAAGAAGATGATACAACAGAGAAACACAGCTATAGACCAATTTATCTGATGAACATAACACAAAAATCCTTAGCCAAATACTAGCCAATTGAATCCATTAACACATCAGAAAGATCATTCTTTCTGATGAAAGAGCAAGTGAGATTTATCCCTGGTATGCAGGGATGGTTCAACATTCACAAATCAATAAATGTAATATATCACATTAAAAACTGAAGAATAAATAAAATATAAAATGATAAAATACAGCATTGTTTTCTGATGAAAACCTTAAGCAAATTGGGTATAGAAAGAACATTCCTCAATAAAATCAAAGCAATCTATGACAAACCCATAGCCAGCATCTTATTGAATGGGGAAAAGTTGGAAATATCCCCACTAAGATCTGGAACTAAACAAAGGTATCCACTCTCACACATTGATATTCAGTATAGTCCCATAAGTTTTGGTCATAGCCATTAGGCAAGAAAAAGAAATCAAAGGGATACAAATTGGGAAGGAGGAAGTCAAACTATCTCTATTTGCAGATAGCATGATTCTATATATAGGAGATCCAAAAGACTCCACTAAAAGACAATTGGAACTCATGAAAGAATTTGGTAAAATGGCAGGGTATAAAATTAACACATAAAAGTCAGTAGCCTGTGAATATAGAGATAATGTCATGGCTGAGAAAAAACTTCTAAGATCAATGTCATTCACAATAGCTACAGAAAAAAATCAAATAACTTGGAATAAATTTAACCAACAATATCAAAGATCTCTACAATGAAAAATACAAAACATTAAATAATTTGAAAAAACACCAAAAATGTAAAAATCTTCCATGACCATGAATACAAGAAGCAATATCATCAAAACATATTTAACACTGAAAGCAATTTAAACTTTCAGTGTGATCCCAATCAAAACACCAATGACATACTTCTCAGATCTAGAAAAAAATGATACTAAAATTCATATGGAAAAACATTGGCCATGAATAGCTAAACCAATCTCATACAAAAACAACAACAACAAAAAGCCAGAGTCATCACAATACCATATTGGAAGATATGCTACAGGGCAGTTATCATCAAAACAGCCTGGTAATAGAGCAAAAACTGAAGTGTAGAACAATGGAACAGAACAGAAACTCCAGAAATCAATTTATGCATCTATGAATAATTTACCTTTGACAACGGAGCTAAAATCAATCCCTGGATTAAGGACAGTCTCTTCAACAAATGGTGCTGTAAAAACTGGATCTTCACATGTAGAAGTATGAAACAAGACACCTACTGTATACTTTATACAAAAATCCACACAAAATGTATCAAAGACCTAAATCTATAACCCAATACCTCAAACTACTAGAGAACACTAGGGAAACCCTGCAAGATAATTGCATAGGCTAAGACTTCTTGGAAAAGACACAAGAAGCACAGGCAATCAAAGCCAAAATTGACAAAGGTGATTATATCCAGCTGAGAAGCTTCTGCACTGCAAAGGAACATTCAGCAAAGTGAAGAGGCAACAGAAAGAATGGGAGAAAATATTTACAAACTATGAAACTGATAAAGGAACAATATCCTGAATCTATAAGAGCTAAAAAAAATTCAACAACCACAAAACAAACAATCCAGTTAAGAACTGGGCAAAGGATTTGAACAGACATTTTTAAAGGAAGAAAATCCAAATAGCCAACAGACAATGAAAAAATATTCAGGATCACTAGCCATCATGGAAATGCAAATCAAAACCACAATGAAGTTTTACTTCACCCCAGTTAGAATGGCTTTCATACAGAAATCATCAAATAACAAATGCTTGCAATAATTGGGGGGGAGGTCCCCTAATATGTTTCTGGGAATAAAAACTGGTGCAGCTATGGTGGAAGACAGTATGGAGATACCTCAGAAATCTGAATATAGACCTACCATATGATACTGCCATTCCACTCCTGGGAATTTACCCAAAGGAAATGAAATAAGCATATAAAAGAATAATGTATAACTTCATGTTTATTGCAGCTCAATTGAAAATAGCTAGGAAATGAAATCTACTTGATGTCTATCAAATGAAGACTAGAGGAATACATTTTGGTATGTGTATATTCACACCATGGAATACTAAACAGTGTTAAAAAATGAAATCTTGTCATTTGCAGCAAAATAGATGCAATTAGAGACTATTTTTTAAACTTTTATTTAATGAATATAAATTTCCAAAATATAGCTTATGGATTACAATGGATTCCCCCCCCCATAACTTCCCTCCCACCCGCAACCCTCCCCTTTCCCACTCCCTCTCCCCTTCAATTCACATCAAGATTCATTTTCAATTCTCTTTATATATAGATGATCAGTTTAGTATATATTAAGTAAAGATTTCAACAGTGTGCCCCCACATAGCAACACAAAGTGAAAAAATACTGTTGGAGTACTACTTATAGCATTAAATCACAATGTACAGCACATTAAGGACAGAGCTCCTACAGGATATTTTTTAAAAATTGATTAATTTTCTATGCAATGTCCAATTTAAAACGAAGTTTTTCATTTTCAATTGTCTTTATATACTGAAGATCGATTCAGCATATACTAAGTAAAGATTTCATCAGTTTGCACCCACACAGAAACACAAAGTGTAGAATACTGTTTCAGTACTAGTTATAAGCATTACTTCACATTGGACAACCTATTAAGGACAGATCCCACATGAGACGTAAGCACACAGTGACTCCTGTTGTTGACTTAACAATTTGACACTCTTGTTTATGGCGTCAGTAATCTCCCTAGGCTCTAGTCATGCGTTGCCAAGGCTATGGAAGCCTTTAGGGTTCTCCGACTTTGATCTTATTCTGACAGGGACATAATCAAAGTGGAAGTTCTCTCCTCCCTTCAGAGAAAGGTACCACCTTCTTTGATGGCCCCGTTCTTTCCACTGGGATCTCACTCACTGAGATCTTTCATTTGAGTCTTCTTTTGCTTTTTGCCAGAGTGTCTTGGCTTTCCATGCCTAAAATACTCTCATGGGCTCTTGAGCCAGATCTGAATGCCTTAAGGGCTGATTCTGAGGCTAGAGTGCTATTTAGGACATCTGCCATTCTATGAGTCTGCTGTGTGTCCCGCTTCCCATGTTGGATTGTTCTCTCCCTTTTTGGTTCTATCAGTTAGTACTAGCAGACACTATTCTTGTTTGTGTGATCCCTTTGACTCTTAGACCTATCGGAGTCATCAAATGTGAACTGAAATTGATCACTTGGACTAGTGAGATGGCATTGGTACATGCCACCTTGATGGGATTGTATTGGAATCCCTTGGCACGTTTCTAACTCCACCATTTGGGGCAAGTCCGAGTGATCATGTCCCAAATTGTACATCTCCTCCCTCCCTTTTTCCCACTCTTATATCCAACAGGGATCACTTTTCGGTTAAAATTCAAACACCTAAGAATAATTGTGTGTTAATTGCAGAGTCCAAACAATAGTACTAGAACAAAAAAAATACTATAATGGATAAAGTATTGCATTGTACATCAACAGTCAGGACAAGAGCTGATCAAATCACTGTTTCTCATAGTGTCCAATCCACTTCAACAGGTTTCCCCTTTGGTGCTCAGTTAGTTGTCACTGATCAGGGAGAACATATGATATTGTCCCTTTGTGACTTGCTTATTTCACTCAGCATGATGTTTTCCAGATTCCTCCATCTTGTTGCAAATGACCAGGTTGCAATGCCACAGCTGAGGAAGAACTTCTAAGATCAATCCCATTCACAATAGCTACAAAAACAATCACATACCTTGGAATAAACTTAACCAAGGATGTTAAAGATCTCTACCATGACAATTACAAAACCTTACAGAAAGAAATAGAGGAGGATACCCCAAAATGGAAAAATCTTCCATGCTCATGGATTGGAAGAATCAATATCATCAAAATGTCCATTCTACCAAAAGCAATTTATACATTCCATGCATTACCATGAAGATACCAAAGACCTTCTTCTCAGATCTGGAAAAAGTGATGCTGAAATTCATATGGAGACACAGGAGACCTCGAATAGCTAGAGCAATCTTGTACAACAAAAACAAAGCCGGAGGCATCACAATACCAGATAACTACAGGGCAGTAGTTATCAAAACAGCATGGTACTGGTACAGAAACAGATGGATAGACCAATGGAACAGAATAGAAACACCAGAAATCAATCGAAACATCTACAGCCAACTCATATTTGATCAAGGATCCAAAACCAATTCCTGGAGTAAGGACAGTCTATTCAATAGATGGTTCTGGGAAAATTGGATTTCCACGTATTTTACCATGAAGCAAGACCCCTACCTTTCACCTTACACAAAAATTCACTCAACATGGATTACAGACTTAAATCTATGACCCAAAACCATCAAATTATTAGAGAGCTTTGGAGAAACCCTGCAAGATATAGGTATTGGCAAAGACTTCTTTGAAAAGACCCCAGAAGCAGAGGCAGTCAAAGCCAAAATTAACGTTTGAGATTGCATCAAATTGAGAAGTTTCTGTTCTTCAAAAGAATCAGTCAGGAACTTGAAGAGCCAACCGACAGAATGGGAAAAAATATTTGCAAACTAGGCAACAGATAATGGACTGACAACCAGAATCTACAAAGAAATCCAGAAACTCCACAACATCAAAACAAACAACCCACTTAAGAGATGGGCCAAGGACCTCAATAGACATTTTTCAACAGAGGAAATCCAAATGGCCAACAGACACATGAAAAAATGTTCAGGATCACTAGCATTCAGGGAAATGCAAATCAAAACCACAATGAGGTTTCATCTCACCCCGGTTAGAATGGATTACATACAGAATTCTACCAACAACAGATGCTGGTGGGGATGTGGGGAAAAAGGGACACTAAACCACTGTTGGTAGGAGTGTAAACTGGTAAAGCCACTGTGGAAGTCAGTTTGGAGATTCCTCAGAAACCTGAATATAGCACTACCACAGGACCCAGCCATCCCACTCCTTGGAATTTACCCAAAGGAAATTAAATTGGCAAACAAAAGAGCTGTCTGCACCTTAATGTTTATTGCAGCTCAATTCACAATAGCTAAGACATGGAATCAACCTAAATGTCCATCAACAGTAGACTGGATAAAGAAACTATGGGATATGTACTCTATAGAATACTATACAGCAGTCAAAAGCAATTAGAAACTATTATACTTAGTGAAATAAGGTAGTCCCAAAAAGACAAATACCATATGTTCTCTTTGATCTGTGGTATTTAATATAGTGCCTAAAAGGTAATCTATAGAAGTGATATTGATACTTGGAGATGCAATGATCTTGAATAGTCCTTGTTTCAACTGTTGAGGAAAATTTTCTTTTTTTTTTTCCCCTTCATACTATTTGTTGAATTGTTTAATTAATGTAGGGTCAATCTTATGAGTATAAAGTTAACTGAAAGTAGATTTTTTGAAAAATAATAATGGGAATAGGAAAGGGAGGAGGAACAAGGGAGGGAGTGCATGTGGTGGGGGGGAGAGTAGGGTGGGAAGAATCACTGTGTTCCTAAATTTGTATATATGAGAAGCATGAAGCTTCCATACTTTAAATAAAAATTTTTAAAAATTAAGAAAATAAAAAGCACTTGAAGTTATTTCATATACCCAAAGAAAGCTGTGAAGACATTTCTGAACTCTATCACTATCTTCAAGTGAACCCACCAGAGACTCCTGTTTGATTTAATACAAAGGCTTTATGTTCTTTTATGTTCTGTTATTCTGCTTATTTTTGTCTTTGTCTTAACTAAGAACTGTACTAATATAATCGAGCTGGTTTTTCTCTATATGTTTGTTGTTGCAACCCTGTAGCCAGAGTGAATGTGGTCATTAGAGTACATATGTCACTGTCCTCAACTCTACTTTCTTCTTTCATTCAACTTTTAATTTATACTAACTTACGCTTTTTTTCAATATCTTTGTAATTTGCCTTAACATATTTTTAGAAAAGTGAGGCTGTGCTTGTCTAAAACTTTAGAAAATAAATTTATTTAAGTTCAGTCATTTGTATTTTTTTCCTTCACACATAATCAGATGTAAGGACATCTTTTTCCTGCTAGACAGACTTTATGGATGAGCTGGGAGGATATGCTTTAAAACCTATTTATAACTCTGCATATTCTCTTCTAATCATGATTAGACTGTACAGGACACAATCAACTTCTTGGAAATAAAATGACCGTATTTTCATTGAGAATATGAGATTGCTTCCCTAATTTAGCATTACTTATGTAGATTATTAACAGAACCCAATGAGGAAACAACTATGAAATTTTCTTAAAGAATAAACATGTATTGAATCTTTTAAAATATGAGAGGGTGATACACAAAGTGGTTTACTAATCAAAAATAAACTAAATGAGGAAGCGTTAAGCATAAGAGAATTCCATTATCATCAGAGAATAACAAACTGAGTATAATATTAAGTCAGGGTTATTATTATAAGACTAACATATTTGTAAACATTATAGAATGTGAAATCATGCATGCTTATAAGACTTTTTTCCACCCTTCTAATCATTGGAAATATGTCTCTCAATTTCTTAAAAATACTATTTACTTGAAAGGAACACAGAGATCTTCCAATCACAAGTTCACTCCCAAAATGCCCCCAATGGCAGAGAGTCCAGTAGCCAGTAACTCAATCTGAGTCATCCATGTGGGAGGCAGGGACTCAACTACTTAAACCACCAGCTTCTTTCTCCAATTATGCATATTAGTAGGAAGGTGGAATAGGGAGTGGAGCTCAGATTTGAACCTAGGCTCTCTGATATTGCATGTGGGCATCACAAATTACACCTTAACTGCTAGGCCAAACACACACCCCTGCTCTCAATTTTTAAAATAACTAATGGCTCTGCTGCATAGATTGTAATATTGCTTCATCCAAGGCAGCTCCCTTCAAACTCTTACAATGGCTCTAAACCCATTTGTAAGGGCCCAGAGACCTTACCACTAAATACTAATACATTGAGCACAAAATTCCAATGGTGAAGGGATAAGGTACATTAAATCAAGGGAGAATATTTAGAGGGACAGTCTACAGTATCATTACATTATCTTCATCTGTCAATGAAATAACTAGAACTTTAAATCATAGGTTTGAATATATTATATTTCCTTAAGCAAGAAGAATGTAGATCGGACTGCAAGAATGATCATTGGCTTACTATCCAGATGCACTGATATTAAAACTATTGTCTATTTGGCATATGTACTTTTGGGACCAGCATTATGGTAGAAAAGGCTAAGCTTCTGCCTGCAGTGCTGGCATCCCATATGGGTGCTGGTAAGTCCCAGCTGTTCCACTTCCAATTCAGTTTCCTGCTAATGTGCCTGGGAAAGCAGTGGATGATGGCCCAAGTGCTTGTGCCCTTATACACATGTGGGAGACCCAGAAGCTCCTGAATCCTGCTTTGGATCAGCCCAGCTCCAGCTTTTGTGGCCATCTAGGGAGTGAACAAGCTAATGGAAGATCCCCCTGCCCCGTCTGTCTCTCTCTCTCTGTAACTCTTTCAAATAAATAAATAAATCTTAAAAAAAGTACTTTCAAAATTAAGTTCTCTCTCTTCAACTTAATTGAACACAGTAATATTTAAGCACAGAAACAAAGAATAAAAGTAAAAAGGGACCTTAAAGACTTCTTAAGTAAATGGAATATCTTAAGGAGGATTTTAAATATAATTTTCTTCCAGATGTTAGAAGCATAAATTATATGTAAATTTTGAAATTTCAGTTTGTTAATATTTACCCTCTAAAACTTTAATCCAAATAATATCACAGCCTATAAATTTTATTCTTTCTGTTATTTATTTATTTGAAAGGCAAAGGCAGAGAGAGAGAGAGAGAGAGAGAGAGAGAGAGAAATGAGAGAAATGTCTTCCATCTTCTGGTTTACTCCCCAAATGGCTGCAACAGCCAGAGCTGCACTGATCTGAAGCCAGAAACCATGAGTTTCTTCTGGGTCTCCCACGTGGGTGCAGAGGCCAAAGGACTTGGGCCATCTTCTACTGTATTCCCAGGCCATAGCAGAGAGCTGGATCGGAAGTGGAGCTAACGGAACCTGAACCAGCACCCATCTTTGGGATGCTGGCACTGCAGGCAACAGCTTTATCTGCTATACCACCATGCTGAAACCTCAGAGTCTATAAATTTTAATGGTAGACCAAGCCATCCCATACTTCTCATAGTGCCTTACTTGATAACCCATTTCAATCTCTCGGGCAGTAGCAGTTGCAGATTTTACTACCATTTTAAAAAGATCATTATAGAATTATTTCTTTATTAGCTGCAACATTTGATAAGTCAAAAAATTCTGTGAGAGACAGGAATTTGGTTCAACAGTTAAGATGTCACTTAAGACTATTATATCTGGAGCCAGTGCTGTGGTTAATGCATAAAGCTGCTGCCCACAATGTTGGCATCCCATATGGGTGCCAGTTCATGGCCCAGCTGATCTGCTTCCAATCCAGCTCCCTGAAAGTGATCTGGGAAAGATGGTGGAGCATGGTCAAAGTGATTGAGATGTTGCTACTCATGTGGAAGACATGGAGGAATCTCCTGGGTTTGAGTTGGCCCAGTCCTGGCCCTTGTGGACATCTGAGGAGTGAACCAGCAACGGAAGATATTCTCTCTCTCTGTTTCTCTCTCTCTCTCTCTCTCTCTCTCTCTCTCTCTCTGTGTGTGTGTGTGTTTAGCTCTGACTTTCAAATAAATAAATAAATAAATAAACCTTTGGGGCAAAAATGACTACCACATTCCATATCAGAGTTAATAGCTCTGTTTCCAATTGCAGTTTCATGTTAATGTGCACCCTGGGAGGTAGCAGGTGGTAGCCCAAATACTTGGTTCTCTGCCAACCTCATGAGAGGTATCTTAGTCTTTGAACCAGGAACAGATATACAAGACCGTGTCTTTCATAATGGAAAAATGGGTCTCACTATAACTTAGAACTGTTTAAAATGGTAGTTGCTTCCATGTTCTAACCTGAAGTCTGGTACACAGTTGCCTCAGAAAGCATGGGACAGAAAACCTAGTGGTTCTTTGTAGGATCAGCAATTCTCACCATAGTTGAGAATTGAATGGAAAGGTAGTAGGTTCCATGTCCTAGTGTGGAATCTGGCAATTTCAAACTGAAGTTTCAAGTTGAAATTCAAACTGAACTTCAGTTTGACCTCCTACTAACTGTATGACCTTGAAAGTTACTTAATAACTCTGAATATTGGTTTTCTTATTTGTAAAAGGGGATGTTAATAGTTCTGAGAATTAAATAAATCAATATATGTAAATCACTTTGGAGATTTCTCAGTACAAAGTAATCTTAAAAGTGTGTTATTATTATCCTCTTACCTATCTTCAAATTTTAGCTTCCTGTCTTCATGGAATTCTTCCACTAGGGATATCACAATTCAATGGTTTCACTGAACTGGAAGCTTAGATGATCAGCTGAAAATACTGGGATCCTTCTATCATGGCACCAGCTGGCGATAGGAAGTGATTAATCCTACTAAACAAGGGGAAAGTGTTTCTGCTGAATAAGGAGCAAGAAAGCGTATGTCAGGAAATCACAAATACTCCAAGGAGTACTTCCTAGTACTGTCATGTCCAGTAGTTAACATATTGACACACTTGAGCAACTTAATTCATATTAGATCACAGAGAGCTCAAATTCCTTAGAAATAAAGATTGGGTCACCTCAGAAAGATAGGAAGCCCAAGAAGTTCAGGTGCCCACTGTGGGCAATAAGAAGTCAAAATTGGTAGCAGAAACAATCAATTATAAACACCAATTGTAGCCTGATGAAACAAGGATAGGACTAGCCATTTGCACTTTTTTCCATTTTTTTTTATTCTCTCCCTTTCCCTTTCTATTCTATACAGACTGTGGTGGTGGTCGTAGCAAACTTTGTGAATACTCCAAATTTTGAAGGATAGCAAAGTACCTTTGTGGCAGAAGAGAGAGAAATATAGATTGTCTTGAGATGGAGGAAGTGAATGATCAGTGATTGCAAATCACTGAGCATTGTTTGCAGGAGCAGCAGGAATGACATGTGGGCAAGATTAATTCCTTATGTCAAGAGAGGTTGAGATAATCAGTTGGACAGAAGTTAATGCAGCTCCTCATAAGCAATGCAGGATTTGTCAAATACTTTAAGTTTGGGGAGACAAAACAACATGTGTGCATTGAATAAACCATCCTGGTGTTACAGGGTAAACTGGTTCCTGTGCAAGGGAGGCTAATGGAGAGATAGACAGGTGGCCTGGTAAGGAAGAGCTAAATAACATCTAACAGTGGTTGCAAGGCAGTCTGTCATTCTGGAAGCTTCAGTAAATTCTTGTGGAAACGTTATTCTTGTGGAAACCATTCTCTCCATTGCTATTATGAATTAAGAAGGAAAGCTTGTCTCACATTTGAGCTGGAGGCCAAATTGAGGATGAAAGCAATGATTACCAGCATAAGAAAGCAGTTTTCAAATGAGTGATAGCATCACTAATTGGCACCAGAAGCTGCTTCTAGAAGGCAATGGGAGGTGGCAGGAAGTGAAATGCATAAGGGAATTCCTATAGGGCATGCATGAGAGGATACTCTGAAAACTCCGAGTGTGAGAGAGAAGAGAAACAAGAGACACTCTGTCAGAGGCTCAAGCTATTGAGAACTTGAGCACATTAATGGCAGCAACAGCTTATTCAGTAGTCACAGCCTGAAAATGAGGAACATTTTGACCTCATAATAGTTTTCCTTTTTAAGACTTAAAAAGATTTAGAGAGGTGATAATTATACCCACTCTTGAGGAAAAGAAATTGGGATTCATAAAAGGTGATTTTCTAAATGCCACATAGCTATAAAGTGATAGAGTCAAGATCTAAATCACAGTTTACTTGACCCCAATGCTAGATAATCTTAGAAATTCATATAGCTTCTCACTTATGTTTCTCATTACTATTCATGTTGATAACTGGGCACATGAGAGTACATATTTTGGATACTTTGCTAATTAAAACAAATGCACTAATATACTGGCTCTCAAAGTTTCCTGTTCATTGAATTACTCAGGAACCTACATAAAACTAGTAATACTTGTTTTCACCACAAAAGATTTTGATTTAATTGAAATGACATGGAATGTCAGCAGTGGAATTTTACATTGCCCAGGTGATTTTGAAAACCAGCACATTAACATAGTGGTGGAAAGTACAGATAACTTTTCTCTTATATAAAATGTTTTCTGAGTGTACATCATGTTCGGGTGCTTGGAGAAGTCATCCAAACTGGCTGGAAGACTGGACTGGTATTTCCAAAGAGTTTTTTTTTTTTTTTTAATAATAATAACACAATTAGCGAGTGATCCAAACAGTACTTAAAAAAATGGTGACAATTTCAAAGGAAATGTTGGTTTACCTAATTAATAAATGGTAGTAGAAGCTAGTGAGCCTGAACATTTTTTTTATGTGTCTGTTGGCCATGTGGATTTCCTCTGTTGAAAAATGTCTATTGAGGTCCTTGGCCCATCTCTTAAGTGGGTTGTTTGTTTTGTTGTGGAGTTTCTTGATCTCTTTGTGTATTCTGGTTATTAATCTTTTATCTGTTACATAGTTTGCAAATATTTTTTTCCTATTCTGTCAGTTGCCTCTTCACTTTCCTGACTGATTCTTTTGCAGTACAAAAACTTCTCAATTTGATGCAATCCCAAATGTTAATTTTGGCTCTGATGGCCTGCGCCTCAGAGTCTTTTCCAAAAAGTCTTTTCCTGTGCCTATATCTTGCAGGGTTTCTCCAATGTTCTCTAATAATTTGATGGTGTTGGGTCATAGATTTAGATCTTTAATCCATGCTGAGTGGATTTTTGTGCAAAGTATAAGGTAGGGGTCTTGCTTCATGCTTCTGCACATGGAAATCCAGTTTTCCCAGCACCATTTATTGAATAGTCTGTCCTTACTCAAGGAATTGGTTTTAGATCCTTGATCAAATATAAGTTGGCTGTAGATGTTTGCATTTTTCAAAAGAGGAAATCAAATTGGCCAGCAGATACATGAAAAATGTTCAGGATCACTAGCATTCAGGGAAATGCAAACCAAAACCACAATGAGGTTTCACCTCACCCCGGTTAGAATGGATTACATACAGAAATCAACCAACAACAGATGCTGGTGGGGATGTGGGGAAAAAGGGACTCTAACCCACTGTTGGTGGGAGTGCAAACTGGTAAAGCCACTATGGAAGTCAGTTTGGAGATTCCTCAGAAACCTGAATATAACCCTCCACAGGACCCAGCCATCCCACTCCTTGGAATTTACCCAAAGGAAATTAAATTGGCAAACGAAAGAGCTGTCTGAACCTTAATGTTTATTGCAGCTCAATTCACAATAGCTAAGACATGGAATCAACCCAAATGCCCATCAACAGTAGACTGGATAAAGAAATTATGGGATATGTACTCTATAGAATACTATTTGGCAGTCAAAAACAATGAAACCCAGTCATTTGCAACAAAATGGAGGAATCTGGAAAACATCATGCTGAGTGAAATAAGCCAGTCCCAAATGGACAAATATCATATGTTCTCCCTGGTCAGTGACAACTAACTGAGCACCTAAAAGGAAACCTGTTGAAGTGAAATGGACACTATGAGAAACAGTGATTTGATCAGCTCTTGTCCTGACTGTTGATGTACAGTGCAATACTTTATCCATTATAGTATTTTTTTGTTCTACTTAATACCATTGCTTGAACTCTTTAATTAACACACAATTATTCTTAGGTGTTTAAATTTAACTGAAAAGTGATCACTGTTAAATATAAGAGTGGGAAGAAGAGAAGGAGGAGATGTACAATTTGAGACATGCTCAATCTTACCTGCCCTAAAATGGTAGTGTTAGAAATGTGCCAGGGGATTCCAATTCAATTACATCAAGGTGGCATGTACCAATGCCATCTCACTAGTACAAGTGATTAGTTTCAGTTCACAATTGATCATAATGATAGGATTAAGAGTCAAAAGGATCACATAAACAAGACTAGTGTCTACTAATACTAGCTGATAGAATTAAAAAGGAGAGAATGATCCAACATGGGAAGCAGGATACACAGCAGACTCATAGAATGACAGATGTCCTAAACAGTACTCTGGCCTCAGAATCAGCCCTTAATGCATTCGGATCTGGCTGAAGAGCCCATGAGAGTATTTTAGGCATGGAAAGCCAGGACACTCTGGAAAAAAAAAAAAACTAAATGAAAGATCTCTGCGAGTGAGAGCCCAGTGGAAAGAACAGGCCATCAAAGAAGGAGGTACCTTTCTCTGAAGGGAAGAGGGAACTTCCACTTTGACCATGACCTTGTCTAAATAAGATTGGAGTCAGGTAACTCAAAAGGCTTCCATAGCCTTGGCAACTCATGACAAGATCCTAGGGTAATTACTGATGCCATAAACAAGTGTCAATTTGTTAAGTCAACAACAGTAGTCATTGTGCACTTACTCTTCATGTAGGATCTCTGTCCTTAATGTGTAGTACAATGGGAATTAATGCTATAACTAGTACTCAAACAGTACTTTACACTTTGTGTTCCTGTGTGGGTGCAAACTGCTGAAATATTTACTTAATATATACTAAATTGATCTACTTTATATAAAAATAATTGAAAATGAATCTTGATATGAATGGAATAGGAGAGGGCACAGGAGATGGGAGGGTTTCGGGTGGGAGGTAAGTTACGGTGGGGGGAAGCCACTGTAATCCATAAGTTGTACTTTGGAAATTTATATTTATTAAATAAAAGTTGAAAAAAAGAAAAAAAATCCTTATTTTATTTTTAGTAGCTATGATATTATCACTCGATTATATTATGTGCACAATCATAGCCAGTAAAAATATTGCTGATTAAATAACATACAGATTAGTTTATACACTTAGTAAAGTTCTTGTCTATTTCATCTAGATTGAAATATTGGATTTTGAAATTTTTAATGATAAAGTTATTATAGTGGGACATGTATAGATGTGTTTCTGTCCAAGATTTTCCTCTAACTTTTGGTCTGAATAGTAACCTCTTTGGCTTTGTATTTTTTTAAGTAATACAAATTTCTTCCCATTAATGGAATATCAAGAAATGTTGATGTGTTTATTTAATCAAAAAGTGTGCAACTTTCAAAGCTACTTATGTGAGCAAACACACAAAACATGCCTTAAATAAAAGGAAATAAAAGCTGAAATTACCAATTTTTTTCTTTCAATAATTATAATTCAAATATAATAAAACAACAATAAAAAATTAGAGAGACTTTTCATCCATTGGGTAACTCCTCAAATGGCCAATGGCTGGTGCTGTGTTGGGGCCAAAACCTGGCTAGGAATGCATTTAGATCTTCCATGAGGGTGTTGAAAACCCAATTTTTTGAACCAACACTATTGCCTCCCAGGATTTGCATTAGAATGTAGCTGGAATCCGGAGTTAGAGCTAGAAATCAATTCTAAATTCTCCAGTGTAGGACCAGTGCATCTGTAATGCCAAGCCAAATGCTCATTCCCCACAAAGTATTTGTAATGAATAGAATCCACTGAATTCAACAAGACTAAAGACCTTTAACTCCCTAGTAAACTGAGAGTTTATTATTACTCTCTTCGGGTTCTAGTCCTGGTTGGGGCACCGATCCTGTCCCGGTTGCCCCTCTTCCAGGCCAGCTCTCTGCTGTGGCCCAGGAGTGCAGTGGAGGATGGCCCAAGTCCTTGGGCCCTGCACCCCATGGGAGACCAGGAGAAGCACCTGGCTCCTGCCATCGGATCAGTGCTGTGCGCCGGCCCCAGCGCGCCTACTGCAGTGGCCATTGGAGGGTGAACCAACGGCAAAAGGAAGACCTTTCTCTCTGTCTCTATCTCACTGTCCACTCTGCCTGTCAAAAAAAAAAATTCTAGATGGTGAAGATTTAAAAGGTTAGTATTTATGTTCACAAATCTACTATGTGGACTAATGGTAATAATACAGAAATTATAATGCAGATCATGTTGTGTTCAGAGAAGCTTGAGAACATTGTTGTAAGGCAACTTGTGAACAGTAAAGGTCCTGGTATAGTAACAGAAATGATCTGCCTATTCATCCACTTGAAAATTTAGCAGGAAAATGGTGAGTTAAGTCTGTGATTAGAGTGGATTAAGATGATGCCTTTGCAAAAATTAAAGAAAAAAAAAAAAGAAAGGAAGGGAGGAGGGAGATTCAGGGAGGGAGAAGGGGTGGGTGGGAACTATGATTACCTTCCTAGAATTGTACCTATGAAATACATGAAATATGTTCTCTACATATTATTAAAAAATTTCCATTGAAAACTGGCATCAGACAGGGATGTCCACTCTCACCATTGCTATTCAATATAGTCCTAGAAGTGTTAGCCAGGGCCATCAGGCAAGAAAAAGTAATTAAAGTGATACAAATGGGAAAGGAGGAAGTTAAACTATCCCTGTTTGCAGATGACATGATACTATATATAGGTGACCCAATAAATTCCTATAAGAGACTATTGGAACTCATAGAAGAGTTTGGTAAGGTAGCAGGATACAAAGTCAACGCTCAGAAATCAACAGCCTTTGTACACACAGATAATGCCATGGCTGAGGAAGAACTTCTAAGATCAATCCCATTCACAGTAGCCACAAAAACAATAAAGTACCTTGGAATAAATTTAACCAAGGATGTCAAAGACCTCTATGATGAAAATTACAAAACACTAAAGAAAGAAATAGAAGACGACACAAAAAAATGGAAAAGCCTGCCATGCTCATGGATTGGAAGAATCAATATCATCAAAATGTCCATTCTCCCAAAAGCAATTTACAAGTTTAATGCAATACCAATCAAAATACCAAAGTCATTCTTCAAAGACCTAGAAAAAACGATGCTGAAATTCATATGGAGAAACAGGAGACTGAGAATAGCTAAAGCAATCCTTTATAATAAAAACAAAGCTGGAGGCATCACAATTCCAGACTTCAAGACATACTACAGGGCAGTTACAATCAAAACAGCCTGGTACTGGTACAAAAACAGATGGATAAACCAATGGAACAGAATAGAAACACCAGAGATCAATCCAAACATCTATAACCAACTCATATTCGACAAAGGACCTAAAACCAACCCCTGGAATAAGGACAGCCTCTTCAACAAATGGTGCTGGGGAAACTGGATGTCCACATGTAGAAGTATGAAGCAAGACCCCTACATTACACCATATATAAAAATCCACTCAACATGGATCAAAGAACTAGAGATGCACGACACCATAAAACTAATTGAGAGCATAGGGGAAACCCTCCAAGATATTGGAACAGGCAAAGAATTCCTGGAGAAGACCCCAGAGGCACGGGTAATCAAAGATAGAATAAACAAATGGGATTACCTCAAATTGAAAAGTTTCTTTACAGCAAAAGAAACAGTCAGGAAAGTGAAGAGGCAACCAACAGAATGAGAAACGTTATTCACAAACTACACAACAGATAAAGGATTAACAACTAGAATCTATAAAATGATCAAGAAACACCACAAAATCAAAACAAACAACCCAATAAAAAGATGGGCCAAGGACCTTAACAGACATTTTTAAAAAAAGGAAATCCAAATGGCCAACAAACACATGAAAAATGTTCAGGATAACTAGCATTCAGGGAAATGCAAATCAAAACCACAATGAGGTTTCACCTCACTCCGGTTAGATTGGCTTACATACAGAAATCAACCAACAATAGATGCTGGCGAGGATGTGGGGAAAAAGGGACACTAATCCACTGTTGGTGGGAATGCAAACTGGTAAAGCCACTATGGAAGACAGTTTGGAGAATCCTCAGAAACCTGAATATAGCACTACCACAGGACCCAGCCATCCCACTCCTTGGAATTTACCCAAATGGAATTAAAGGGGAAGAAAAAGGAGCCATTTTCACCTCAATATTTGTTGCAGCTCAATTCACAATAGCTAAGACATGGAATCAAACTAAATGTCCATCAACGGATAACTGGATAAAGAAACTATGGGATATGTACTCGATGGAACTCTATACAGCAGTAAAAAACAATGAAATCCAGGCATTTACAACAAAATGGAGGAAGCTGGAAAATATCATGCTGAATGAAATAAGCCAGTCCAAAAGGCACAAATATATGTTCTCCCTGATCGATGGCAACTAAACGAGCATCTGAAATGATACCCACTGAAGTGAAATGGACACTATGAGAGACAATGACATGATCAGCCCTTGTCTAGACTGTTGAGGAACAACTTATTATTTTATTCCTTTTAGTATTTTGTTGTTGTTGTTGCTTGGTTTGTTCTACTTAATACCACTGGTTGAACTCTGTAATCAATACACAATCATTCTTAGGCGTTTAAAAAAATTTGATAAGAAAATTTAACATTGAAAGTCACCTGAAAGTGAGAATTTTTTAATTTACATTTGTCCTTGAATTGCTTTAGATTCATTATCATCATCATTACCATCATCAGGACTGTTCTAAGATTTATTTTATTTGAAATGTAGAGTTACGGAGAGAGAGAGAAGGAGAGAGAATGAGAGAGGGGAGAGAATGAGAGAGAAATCTGGCATCTGCTGGTTCACTCTCCAAATGGCCTCAGAGGCCAGGGCTGTGCCAGGTCTAAGCCAGAAGACAGGGTGTTCTTCAGGCCACCTACGTGGGATGCTGGTGCTGCAGGCAGTGTCTTTACCTGCTATGCCATGGCACTGGATCCTTAGTTATCCTTTTAAAGGTCCTGTCTCCAAATATAGTCACACTGGGGATTAGAGATTCAATAAATGAATTGTGCAGGGACACATATCAAACAAAACCCCCATGTAATTCACTGCTTCTTAACAGTAGAAAGTATTTCCTTTACTCTGGAAAGTTTCTTCATGCTGTTTTCTCATCATTCCTCAACTTGCCTCACAAAAAAGAACAATTATTTTGTTCTCCCTCATAGTTTAACTCTTGCCTGTTCTGAAACCTCATGTAAAAGAATTTCTGAATAGCATAATGTGTTTAGTAGTTGTCCGTGTTGTGGGTTTATCAGTAGTCTACCATTTTATATTGTTTAGTAGAATTGCATTACATGAACATGTCAGAATTTATTTACACATTCTTCTCTTGATGGACATTTGGGTTGTTTCCAGTTTGGGTTTTTTATTATTAAAGCTGCTGTGAACATTCCTGAACAAAATTTTCTCTTGTTTTCCATGGCAATATATTCACTTACCTTGATAAATATCTAAAAGTGGAACTAAGTGTGTTTTCTTAATCATAGGTGGACATACATTTTTCTTTTTTTTAAAAAAAGAAAGTCTGCTGGATTCTTTTTTTCCAATGCAGTTTATGACTTTTTACTCCACCCAGCAACGTGTGAGATTGCCGGATGCTTCATAACATTGTCAACCGATAATATTATAAGTCTTTTAAAAAATTGATGATTCTAGAATGTATGGACTAGCATCTAATTGTGATTTTAATTTGACATTTCATGATAGTTAATGGTATTTATCATTTTTGATATGTATAGAGACCATTTGTGTATCTTCTTTGTAAAGTTTCTGTTCAGGTATTTTGTACATTATTTTGATTTAGTTAGTCTTTTTTTTATTATTGAATTGAAGGAAATTTTTATGTAGTTAGGATAAAATCTTCATTTAGATTTAAGTATTAAAAATTTTTTCTCCCAGTTTATGGCTTGCGCATTCATTTTCATAATGGTACCTCATGAAGAGCAGGCAATTTTAATGTTTTATAAAACACAACTTTATCAAATTTTTTCTATGTTAGTTTTCTATGTCATGTCTCAGATATATTTGTCAACCCCCAAATCACCCACACTTCTAAAATTTTAAGGTTTTAGCTTATGAGGAAACAACTATCATTAGTTTTCACTTGACAAATGAAAAGACAAGCATGTATTGGTTTCACTATTTACCTGAAGTCTCACATTACTTAAACCAGAACTTGAACTCATGGAATTTTTACTCATCAATAACAATCCACTCTGCCACTGATTATGCTAGAGTAGGAAAAATGCAACAAATGGGTTACATACTTCTTTGACTTCCAAATACCTATTAATATAACATATTGTTTAACATGTTTTATGGAGAACATTTTGGGAAATGCAGTCCCAACAAAAACTCATTGGCAATTACATCTCTACAATAGAAAAAGGCATTTGACTTTTATTTCCTATGAATCTTGTCTGATACACTGCATGTGGAACCATACCACAGTATTCCATAGAACCTATTTGATTCTGTATGTTCCTAAGTCCAACAGTTTATTGTCTCTTTATTGTTCAGGTTCTCCCTTTAAACCATCCTTTCTCTAGTTGTTAACAATATGCTTTTATTTTTCTTTATTTCTTTTAAGATTTATTTATTTGAAAGGCAGAGTTCACAGAGAGATCTTCCATCTGTTGGTTCACCTCCAAAATGGCTGCAACACCCAGAGCTGGGCCAGTCAGAAGTCAGGAGCTAAGAGCCAGGAGCTTCCTCCTGGTGTCCCATATGTGTGGCAAGAGCCTGAGGAATTGGGCTATCTTCTACTGCTTTCACAGGCGCATTAGCAGAGAGCTGGATGGGAAGTGGCACAGCTGGGACTCGAACCAATACCCATTTGGGATGCTGACGTTGCAGGCAGCAGATTTACCTGCTATGCCACAATGCAAGCCCCAGGGTTCAACTTTTACTTTCTGAATCTGGAAAGCACCGCTGATCTTATGTAGGGTTCTTATGTATTATTATGCCTATGAAAGCAGACTTCAGAGAGTTTGTAGGAAAATAAAATTAAAAGATAAAAATAAAAGTGTAAACTTTAATTCTCAACATAATCTCCATCAAGTTCAAGACTTTTATAAGCAAATATGCCAAATGTTTACTGAATCTTTAAAGCACTGAGGGTCTAGGGAATTTAAGACCATAAATGCAGCCCTTTTTACATTATCAAATACAGAGTAAGGAATACCCTTGAAAGAATTTTTAATGTTAGGAGACGAAAAGAAGTCAGAAGGAGCCAAATAAAGACTGTGTGGTAGAAACCTTATGATTTTACATTAAAACCCTAGAGAAATTGCCCGTATTTCATGAGGGGAGTGAGCAGGAGCATTGCCCTGGCAGAGCATTCTTTGGTACAGACTCCTGGGCATTTCTGTACTAAAGCTTTGACTACATTTCTCAAAACTCTCTAATAATGTGGTATCATTCTTTGGCTGTGCAGAAACTCAAGAAGCAAAATTCTTTGAGCATAAGAAAACAAAAAAAAAAAAAAAAAAAAACAACAACTGCTACCATGATCTTGCCTCTTGACTAGTCAACTTTTGCTTGCATTGGACAACTTCCAACTCTTAGTAGACATTGTTTTGATTATACCTAATCTTCAGGATTATATGGGCAAAGCCTTGTTTCCTTTCCTATTTTAATTCTTTAAAGAAATGCTTCAGAATCTTGATTCTACTTGTTTCAAATTTCCATTGCAAGTTTTCCTGTATTCTGCAGCTGATCTGAGTGCAAGAGTTTTGGCAGAAAACTTGCTCCACTTTAATTTTTCAGTCAGAATTGTGTAAGCTGAGCCCATTTAGACATAATTAGGTGTTGGTTATTGTTCCTGCTCTTATTCATTAGTCCTCTCAATTAGGGCATGAACAAGGTGAATTTTTTTTTTTCTTGCAAATTGGAGAAGGTGGTTTGCTGTTGTGGGCCTAATCTTCAATATTGTTTTGCCCCTTTTAAAAAATGAGTTTTATATCTATAAAGGGCTAATTTCCCTGGGGAACTTTCCCCACAATTTTTTCATAAAGTGTCAGTGACCTCACCATTCTTCTACCCAAGTTTCGCTGTAACTTTCATACTTGTTCTTGCTTCAGTTTTAGCAGAATTCACGTAGCTTGATAGGGGCTGTTTTCAGACTGATATATTATCCTTCTTAGTGCCTCAAATCAGATCTTGTTCAGGTTAACAAGTTAGCATGAGTTTATTTTGATGCAAAAAAAATTGAAATCCATGATTTCTTTTTTCATAGCCTATTTTCTCATTAACTTTTAGAAATCCCCTGATACAATACAGAGAACATTTCAGGGAAGCTGGGGCCATAGTTGACTTCATATGTCACTGCCCTTCTCGTTGTCACGTTCTGAGTAACGGTTACCAAATGAATGCCCAGCTACATATGAATTTAAGAGAAGCAACAATTTTTTCAGAAATGTATGCTCTATGTCATTCTTGGAACATGACTGTATTTAAAAATTATTCTTTATCTGAAATTCAAATGTAATTTGTATGTTTGTAAATTCAGGCAACCTTAGAAGGTCGGATGTATACCTATAATAAGGGTGAGATAACTTTCTCTTATTTATTTAGGGCCTTCATATTTTTATTTTTAATTTTTTAAAGGTTTACTTATTTATTTGAAAGTCAGAGTAACAGAGAAAGACAGAGAGATAGGTAGAGAGAGAGAGGTCTTCCATCCGCTAGCTCACTCCCCAATTGACCATGATGGCCGGAGCTGTGCCGATCCGAAGCCAAGAGCCAGGAGCTTCTTCTGGTTCTCCCCTATGGGTGCAGGGGCCCAAGGACTTGGGCTATCTTCTACTGATTTCCCAATCCACAGCAGAGAGCTGGATCAGAAGTGGAGCAGCTGGGTCTCGAACCGGCGCCCATATGGGATGCCGGCGCTTCAGGCCAGGGCATTAACCAGCTGCATCACAGTGCTGGCCCCATGGCCTTCATACTTTTAGTATGGATATTTCATGGTGTCAAAATCTCCCTTCTACTGGAAAGTGATTGTCATGACAGTGCATTTGAAAACACTTAATTACAAAGATCCCCTGCCTAGAAGAATAAAAATTTATTCAGGAAAATGTTTAAGTGTTCTAAACTTGTTTTGTACTCAAACCTACTAAGAAGAGAAAAGTGCCATGTTATACTATATTATTATAAGTGCTAGGAATAAAGAATGGAATGGAAGATTAAAATAACAAAATCTTCCACATTAAAACGCATTTAAGTTTAAAATCATGGGAAGGAACCTAATTAAATGCCATAAGGCATACTAACACAATGTTGAGTTTGAAAAATTAAACACACAAGAGCAAAGAAATCTAGGCACTAAATTTATGTAGTAACATTACTCATCCACATTGTACATTGTGCACAATAAAGTTAGCACTTACTGATCAGAAATGTCACTCATAAGCACAAAATATATGCAGCTCAAGATCATTAACATTTTCCATATTTTTACTCATTTCAAAGGTTCAATATTCTCATTACACTAACTACAAAGAATTACTCAGTAATTTAAAAATTAATTATTTTAAAATGTATTTATTTATCTCACACTCTTTCATTAAGGCCATAATTAACTTGGCTTGTATTTTGTTTCTGCAATAGAGAAAAAATTTACTTTTGCATTTAGAGATTGTTAAGTATACTATAAATCTATTCACCTTGTAATTTTTTTTAAATTCACTGTATCTGTATTACTTTCAAAACTCCATCACTATTTTTTATTTTACTGCACGTTCTGTAATGTTAAAATCTATGTATCTATTTGCAAGGCAGAAACAGAGAGAGGTGCAGAAAGAGAAAGAGAAGAGAAAGAGTGAGAGTGAGTGAGAGAGAGAGAGAGGGAGAAAGAAAGAGATACCGAGACCCATCTGCTAGGTCACTCCCCAAAGCCCACAATAAGCGTGACTGAGCCTATTGTGAGTCCAAAGCCAGTAACCAGGGACTTTATTGAAGATTCCCATGTGGGTGTTGGGAGCTCAATTCCCCACACCATCACTGCTGCCTCACATAGTCGACAGTTATAAGGAAGCTGGCATTTTCAGTCTTAAGTGGACATTGAATTCAGTTACTGTGGAGTACAACATATGTGTTTTAACTGCTAGGCTAAATGGCTATACCTACTTTCTTCTATTTTAATAAAAGTAGAGAAGACTTACAGCATGAGAATTATGACTGTATCGTCTACTTACTGTGTGACCACAAGCATGTTATGTTCCTTTCTCTATCTCAGTTATTTTATTTGTTGAATTCAACAGGAGTGCCATGAGTGTTAAATCTGTTAACATCTGTAGAATTCTTAGAGTAATCCAGGACACATGCTAGAGTTAGCCTAAAGTCTCAGTGTCTGAAAATAGTAATATAACAGGGTATATAGGTACAAATAGATTTATATCATTCTTTCTTAACCTTCTATAGTTAGAATATTAGAACAGCTGAAACAACTTTGAGGAGTCTAGAGTATTTCATGATTTAAAGGTATTAAGTTTACAGATTAAGGGGGGGCGGAGCCAAGATGGTGGATAGTGAGGGCGCACACCAACAGTCCTGGAAAAGATAGTTTAACAAAATTGGAGTTACTGTAGCCTCAGGAAGAGACTCAGAAAAAAAACAAAAACTGCAGAGGAAACTCTTCCAGATCTAGTGGATGTGACACAGAAGACCTACGGGGAGAGAAAGGTTGACCACCACCGAGCCCAGCTGCGCCGTGGGAGCAGAGCTGTGAGAGCCAGGAACCGAGGGAGCCCAGCCACAGAAGCCCAGCCACAGAATTTGAGCGCCAGCACTGGAAGGAGAGGAAACCAGAGACATTGGCAGGGAAAGACAGAACGAGGCCTGAGGTCCCACTGGGGAAAGTGCACCAGGCTGACTGGAGGAGAGAAAAAAAAGCGAATAAATAGGGGGAACCAGCAGGGTCACTAGCCTCTCTCTTCAGTCACCTTACAAAGCAGAGCAAGACAAAGAGCAGGCGCCATTTTACATATGTAAAACACACTCGGTAACCTAGGCTACCCAGTGAGCTGTGTGGAATTACTTCCCAACTAAGTCTAAAAAAAAAAAAGAGAGTGAGTGAGCGAGCCAGAGAACAATCTGGGTGAGTCACCTTGGGCACACCCATAACCCTAAAGAACCAAACAGAGCTCACTGGCCACACCCATCATAGCCTTTAAGGATCCATCAAAAGCAGACAGTCCACTTCATCTAGAGTCATAGTATAATGAGAAAAAACACCACAGCGAAGGAAACAAAGAACACCTCCAAGATGCCAAACAAACGTAGAAACCAAGGTAACAAGAACAAGGAAGACACTAAAATGCCCCCAAATGAAAAAGACACCCCAATTCAAGATTATGAAGATGATGAGATAGAAGAAATGCAAAAAGCGGATCTCAAAAAATTGATAAGAACATTAAGAAGTTCTCAAAAACAAATTCTTGAACTACAGAAATCCTTAATGGACAAGATAGAAAATCTCTCTCGTGAAACTGAAATATTAAGGAGGAATCAAAATGAAATGAAACAACCAGTAGAACAAGAAACTGTGATAGTGACAAGAAATCATAATGAAATGAAGAATTCAATAGATCAAATGACAAACACATTAGAGAGCCTTAAAAACAGAATGGGCGAAGCAGAAGAGAGAATATCAGACTTAGAAGACAGAGAACAGGAAAGGAAACAGGCAAACCAAAGAAAAGAAGAGGAAATTAGAAATCTAAAAAATATTGTCGGGAATCTACAGGATAATTTTAAAAAACCTAACATTCGGGTTCAAGGAGTTCCTGAAGGCATGGAGAGGGAGAAAGGATTAGAAGGCTTTTTTAGTGAGATAATGGCAGAAAATTTCCCAGGTTTGGAGAAGGACAGAGATATCCTAGTATAGGAAGCTCATAGAACCCCTAATAAATATGACCAAAAGAGATCCTCACCTCAACACATTGTAATTAAATTCACCACAGTGAAACATAAAGAAAAGATCTTAAAATGTGCAAGAGAAAAACATCAGACCACTCGCAGAGGATCCCCAATTAGACTCACAGCTGACTTCTCATCAGACACCCTACAGATTAGGAGGGAATGGTGAGATATAGCCCAGGTACTAAGAGAGAAAAACTGCCAGCCCAGAATATTATATCCTGCAAAGCTCTCATTTGTGAATGAAGGTGAAATAAAGACCTTTCACAGCAAACAGAAATTGAGAGAATTTGTCGCCACTCGTCCAGCCCTGCAAAAAATGCTTAAAGATGTGCTACACACAGAAACACAGAAACACGGTAACCAATATGAAAGAAGATAAAGGAAGGAAACCTCACAGCAAAAGATCACAGGAAACTCAAAGCATATATTAGAAAATACATGCTAATTAATAGGGCAAAGTTACTACTTATTGATAGTCACATTAAACGTTAAAGCCTGATCAGTCCAGTTAAAAGACACAGATTGGCTGATTGGGTTAAGGAACAAAACCCATCTTTTTGCTGCTTACAAGAAACACATTTTCTAACAAAGATGCACACAGACTGAAAGTGAAAGGCTAGAAAAAGATATACCACGCCAACAGAAATGAAAAAAGAGCGGGCGTAGCCATCTTAATATCAGATAACATAAATTTTACCACAAAAACTATTAGGAGAGACAAAGAGGGGCACAATATAATGATTAAGGGATCCATTCAACAGGAAGATATAATGATTATCAATGTATATGCACCTAATTACAGGGCACTGGTTTATTAAAAGACTTGTTAAGGGAATTAAAGGAAGCCTTAGATCCCAATACAATAGTACACACCACTCTCAGAGATAGACAGGTCAACAGGACAGAAGATCAACAAGGAGACAGTAGATTTAAACGACACTATAGCCCAAATGGACCTAACAGATATCTACAGAACTTTTCATCCTACACAGAAAGCATTTACATTCTTCTCAACAGTACATGGAACCTTCTCTAGGATTGACCACATACTAGGCCATAGAGCAAGTCTCAGCAAATTAAAAAGAAATAGAATCATACCATGCAGCTTCTCAGTACATAAAGGAATGAAGTTGGAAATTAGCAACTCAGGAATCCCTAGAGCATGTACAAACACATGGAGACTGAATAACATGCTCCTGAATGAACAATGGGTCATGGAAGAAATTAAAAGAGAAATCAAAAATTTTCTGGAAGTAAATGAGGATAACAGCACATCATATCAAAACCTATGGGATACAGCAAAAGCAGTGTTAAGAGGAAAGTTTATAACAATAGGTGCCTACATCAAGAAATTGGAAAGGCACCAAATAGATGAGCTTTCAGTTCATCTCAAGGATCTAGAAAAACTCCAGAAAACCAGACCCAAATCTAGTAGGAGAAGAGAAATAATTAAAATCAGAGAAGAAATCAACAGAATTGAATCCAAAAAAAAAAATTACAAAAAAATCAGCCAAACGAGGAGCTGGTTTTTTAAAAAAATAAACAAAACTGACACCCCATTGGCCCAACTAACAAAAGAAGAGAAAAGACCCAAATCAATAAAATCAGAGATGAAAAAGGAAACGTAACAACAGACACTACAGAAATAAAAAGAATCATCAGAAATTACTACAAGGACTTGTATGCCAACAAACAGGGAAATCTATCAGAAATGGATAGATTCCTGGACTTACATAAATTGAACCAGGATGATATAGAAAATCTAAACAGACCCATAACTGAGACAGAAATTGAAACAGTAATAAAGGCCCTCCCAACAAAGAAAAGCCCAGGACCAGATGGATTCACTGCTGAATTCTACCAGACATTTAAAGAAGAATTATCTCCAATTCTCCTCAAACTATTCAGAGCAAACAAAAAAGAGGGAATCCTCCCAAATTCTTTCTATGAAGCCAGCATCACCTTAATTCCTAAGCCGGAAAAAGATGCAGCATTGAAAGAGAATTACAGACCAATAACCCTGATGAACATAGACGCAAAAATCCTCAATAAAATTCTGGACAATAGAATGCAATAACACATCAGAAAGATTATCCACCCAGACCAAGTGGGATTTATCCCTGGTATGCAGGGATGGTTAAATGTTTGCAAAACAATCAACATGATATACCACATTAACAGACCGCAGAAGAAAAACCATATGATTCTCTCAATAGACACAGAGAAAGCATTTGATAAAATACAACACCCTTTCATTTTGAAAATCCTAAGCAAACTGGGTATAGAAGGAACATTCCTCAATAAAATCAAAGCAATTTATGAAAATACCACGGCCAGTATCCTATTGATTGGAGAAAAGTTAGAAGCATTTCCACTGAGATCTAGTACCAGACAGGGATGCCCACTCTCACCACTGCTCTTCAATATAGTTCTGGAAGTCTTAGCCCGAGCTATTAGGCAAGAAAAAGAAATTAAAGGGATAAAAATTGGGAAGGAAGAACTCAAACTATCCCTCTTTGCAGATGATATGATTCTTTATTTAGGGGACCCAAAGAACTTTATTAAGAGACTATTGGAAATCATAGAAAAGTTCGGCAAAGTAGCAGGATATAAAATCAATGCACAAAAATCAACAGCCTTTGTATACACAGGCAATGCCATGGCTGAGGAAGAACTTCTAAGATCAATCCCGTTCACAGTAGCTACAAAAACAATCAAGTACCTTGGAATAAACTTAACCAAGGACATTAAATATCTCTATGATGAAAATTACAAAACCTTAACGAAAGAAATAGAAGATACCAAAAAATGGAAAAATCTTCCATGCTCATGGATTGGAAGAATCAATATCATCAAAATGTCCATTCTACCAAAAGCAATTTACAGATTCAATGCAATACCAATCAAAATACCAAAGGCATTCTTCTCAAATCTGGAAAAAATGATGCTGACATTCGTATGGAGACACAGGAGATCTTGAATAGCTAAAGTAATTTTTTACAACAAAAACAAAGCCGGAGGCATCAAAATACCAGATTTCAGGACATACTACAGGGCAGTTGTTATCAAAACAGCATGGTACTGGTACAGAAACAGATAGATAGACCACTGGAACAGAATAGAAACACCAGAAATCAATCCAAACATCTACAGCGAACTCATATTTGATCAAGGATCCAAAACCAATCCCTGGAGTAAGGGCAGTCTATTCAATAAATGGTGCTGGGAAAACTGGATATCCACGTACAGAAGCATGCAGCAAGACCCCTACCTTTCACCTTACACAAAAATCCACTCAACATGGATAACAAACTTAAATCTATGACCCAACACCATCAAATTATTAGAGAGCATTAAAGAAACCCTGCAAGATATAGGTACTGGCAAAGACTTCTTGGAAAGTACCCTAGAAGCACAGGCAATCAAAGCCAAAATTAACATTTGGGATTTCATGAAATTCAGAAGTTTCTGTTCTTCAAAAGAAACAGTCAGGAAAGTGAAGAGGCAACCGACAGAATGGGAAAAATATTTGCAAACTATGCAACAGATAAAGGACTGACAACCAGAATCTACAAAGAAATCCAGAAACTCCACAACAACAAAACAAACAACCCACTTAAGAGATGGGCCAAAGACCTCAATAGACATCTTTCCAAAGAGGAAATGCAAATGGTCAACAGACACATGAAAAAAATGTTCAAGATCACTAGTTATCAGGGAAATGTAAATCAAAACCACAATGAGGTTTCACCTCACCCCAGTTAGAATGGCTCACGTACAGAAATCTACCAACAATAGATGCTGGTGGGGATGTGGGGAAAAAGGGACACTAACCCACTGTTGGTGGGAATGCAAACTGGTTAAGCCACTATGGAATTCTGCCTGGAGATTCCTCAGAAACCTGAATATAACCCTCCATACAACCCAGCCATCCCACTCCTTGGAATTTACCCAAAGGAAATTAAATTGCCAAATAAAAAAGCCATTTTCACCTCAATATTTGTTGCAGCTCAATTCACAATAGCTAAGACCGGGAACCAACCCAAATGCCCATCAACAGTAGACTGGATAAAGAAATTATGGGACATGTACTCTATAGAATACTATACAGCAGTCAAAAACAATGAAACCCGGTCATTTGCAACAAAATGGAGGAATCTGGAAAACATCATGCTGAGTGAATTAAGCCAGTCCCAAAGAGACAATTATTTGTTTTCCCTCATCAGCGACAACTAACTGAGCACCAAAGGGGAAACCTGTGGAAGTGAAATGGACACTATGAGAAACAGTGACTTGATCAGCTCTTGTGCTGACTGTTGTTGTACAATGTAATACTTTATCCATTATAGTATTTTTTTTTGCTCTAGTACTAGTGGTTGAACTCTTTAATTAACACACAATTATTCTTAGGTGTTTAAATTTAACTGAAAAGTGATCCTGGTTAAATATAAGAATGAGAAAAAGAGAGGGAGGAGATGTACAACTGGGGACATGCTCAATTGGAATTGCCACAAATGATGGAGTTAGAAACGTGCCAGGGGATTCCAATACAATTCCATCAAGGTGGCATGTACTAATGAAATCTCACTAGTCCAAGTGATCAACTTCAGTTCACAATTGATCACACTGACATGTCTAAGAGTCAAAGGGATCGCACAAACAAGACTAGTGTCTGCTAATACTAACTGATAAAACCAAAAAGGGAGAGAACAATCCAACATGGGAAGCGGGACACACAGCAGACTCATAGAATGGCAGATGTCTAAATAGCACTCTGGCCTCAGATTCAGCCCTTAAGGCATTTGGATATGGCTGAAGAGCCTATGAGAGTATTTTCGGCATGGAAAGCCAAGACAATCTGGGGGGAAAAAAAAAGAAGACTTAAATGAAAGATCTTTGCGAGTGAGATCCCAGTGGAAAGAATGGGGCCATCAAAGAAGGAGGTACCTTTCTCTGAAGGGAGGAGAGAACTTCCACTTTGACTATGACCCTATCGGAATAAGATCTAAGTCGGCGAACCCTAAAGGCTTCCATAGCCTTTGCAACTCATTACTAGAACCTAGGGAGATTACTGACGCCATAAACAAGAGTGTCAAATTGTTAAGTCAACAACAGGAGTCACTGTGTACTTACATCCCATGTGGGATCTGTCCTTAACGGGTTGTCCAATGTGAAGTAATGCTATAACTAGTACTGAAACAGTATCTTTACACTTTGTGTTTCTGTGTGGGTGCAAACTGATGAAATCCTTACTCAGTATATACTGAATCGATCTCCTGGATATAAACATAATTGAAAATGGAAAAAAAAAAAACCTTGGTTTTAAATTGGAAATTACAAAGAAAATTAATCAATTTTCAAAAAAAAATATCATGTAGGATCTCTGTCTTTTATGTGCTGTACACTGTTATTTAATGCTATAACTAGTACTCCAACAGTATTTTTCACTTTGTGTTGCTATGTGAGGGCAAACTGTTGAAATCTTTACTTTATATATACTAAACTGATCTTCTGTATATAAAGAGAATTGAAAATGAAACTTGATGTTAATGGAAGGGGAGAGAGAGCAGGAAAGGGGAGGGTTGCGGGTGGGAGGGAAGTTATGGGGGGGGGATACATTGTAATCCATAAGCTGTACTTTGGAAATTTATATTCCTTAAATAAAAGCTTTAAAAAAAGTTTACAGCTTAAAAAAAAAAAACTTATGGGATTCTTTTAAAATGAAAATGTGAAAAAAATTGTTTAAACTTATTGGTAGTTAATGAAAATAATTAGGATGAAAATTATATACTATTCTACCCTTTCAAAGATAAATGATTCAGACTGTCAATAACACATTTTGGTGGTGATCTGAATGTGTAGAATTTCCAAAATTTGTTGATGTGAATATCAATTTCTCCAGCCATTTGTTACTAACTTTTTGATATTGCCTACTAAATTAATATTTCTATTTCTAATAATTTAGCTATTGCAGAAATTAATATACTTGTACAGCAAGAGAAAGCCAAGGATTGTAAACCACCAAAATTTCTATCAGCACCATGTTCGTACAGTGAATTTATCTGAGGACAGCAAGACACTGAGTAAGGGAGATAAGAAAATAAGAAAATAATACACACAGTATGATTTCAATTATACAAAGATTAAACTAAGGAAGTCCAGTATGTAGTAGTATAAGTAAAAGTGTTCTTTTTCTTTTTTTTAAGATTTTATTTATTTGAGAGGTAGTGCTACAGAGAGAGGAAGAGACAGACAGGAAGGTCTTCCATCCTCTGGTTCACTCTCCAAATGGCTGCAACAGTCAGAGCTGGGCCAATCTGAAGCCAGGAGCCAAGAGCTTCTTCTGGGTCTCCCACATGGGTGTAGGGGCCCAAGTACTTGGACTATCTTCAACTGCTTTCCCAGGTCTTAGCAGAGAACTGTATCAGAAAAAGCAGCTGGGACTAAAACTGGTGCCTATATAGGATGCTGTCACCGCAGGCGGAAGCCTAGCCTACCATGCCACAGTGATGGCTCCTGTAATTCTTTCTTTAAGGGAGGAGGGAGTTTGGCTTCTTGAAAGTGATTAATATTTTCTTGGGGCTGGCACTGTGGCGCAGCAGGTTGAAACCCTGGCCTGAAGCGCCAGTTCTAGTCCCAGCTGCTCCTCTTCCTATCCAGCTCTCTACTATGGCCTGGGAAAGTAGTAGAAGATGGCCCAAATGCTTGGGCCCATGCATCCACGTGGGAGACCCAGAAAAAGCTCTTGGCTCTTGGCTTCCGATTGGTGCAGCTCTGGCCGTTGTGGCCTTTTGGGTAGTGAACCAGCAGATGGAAGACCTCTCTGTCTCTACCTCTCTCTGTAATTCTGTCTTTCAAATAAATAAAATAAATACTAAAAAGAGAAAGTGACTAATATTATCTCTTCTCCTGGATTCTGATTACCACATATTGTTTCCCTAAGATGGATCATTTTGATTTGTCTGTTCTCTACATAGTTTTTGCTTCATTTGAATTATTTGGAAAGATCTTTTAAAAAATACTTTAATTTGAGAAGCCAAAAAATTTATGAGTTATATCTGTCAACTTTTCCTGCTTTCTGTAGAATTATTTTAGAAACCAATGTCTACTTAGAAAAAAACAAAGCTTGGCCAGCGTCGTGGCTCACTAGGCTAATCCTCCGCCTGCAACGCCAGCATTCTGGGTTCTAGTCCTGGTTGGGGCACCGGATTCTGCCCCGGTTGCTCCTCTTCCAGTCCAGCTCTCTGCTGTGGCCCAGGAAGGCAGTGGAGGATGGCCCAAGTGCTTGGGCCCTGCACCCGCATGGGAGACCAGGAGGAAGCACCTGGCTCCTGGCTTCAGATTGGCGCAGTGTGCCCGGCCGTAGCGACCATTTAAGGGGCTAACCAACGGAAGGAAGATCTTTTTCTCTGTCTCTCTCACTAACTCTGCCTGTCAAAAAAAAAAAAAAAAAAGCTTCAGAAAAAACAAAGGTAAACCTAACCCACACTTTTACCATTCCAGTTCACTAAGGCAGTTCATTGGAATTGGAGGAATTTTTGCAGGGCCATGAAGAGAAATACACCATTGAGGTTAAACTTGATTTTAAACAATTTCTAGCATTAACATGGCCTAAGCGACAGTCAGAGCAGTCCAACTCTACAGGGGTAGAGTTGGAAATTGGATAATGATAAACTCAGGAGTGTACTTGCGTGTAAGCAAAGATGATTGGAACAAGGGATCAGATGCAGAACTCAAACTGAATCTATGGGAAATAATATTAAGATAAACATAAAAATTTCTTTCAAAATCTTATAAGGTAAGTGAAGACAAATATAAGAGATGTATCGCAAAGTCTTTCACTCTAGGTATATTCTTTTTAACTACATACAGTGCAGGCAGGAGGATATTGTTACTATAAACATTAAATTTGTGTTAGTGATCAATCAGAAGTATTATATTTTTGTGGTTGAGGTTAGGGTATTTATTAAATAGTGTAACTGTAAGTTCAGATTTTAAGAAAACTAACCCTCATCTTTAAAGAGATTTACTTATTTATTTGAAAGGGAGAGTTAGAGAGAGAGAGAGAGAGAGAGAGAGAGAGAGAGATCCTCATTGTCTGGTCACTCCCCAAATGGTTGTAATGGTCAGGCCAAAGCCAGGAACCCAAAACTCCATCCAGCTGTTCCATGTCAGTGGCAGGGGCCCAAGCACCTGTGCCAGCCTCTGTTGTTTTCCCAGGTACATGAGCAGGGAGCTGGATTGGAAGTGCAGTAGCTGAGACATGAACCAGTAACCATATGAGACGTTAGTGTCAAGGTAGCAGTTCAACTCACTGTTCCACAATGCCAACCCCTAATCCCTCATTTTGATGGAAAAGGTTCATCTACTTGGGAAAAAATAGAGCTAATCCAATAAATGAAGAATTTACATTTTTAAACATTACCAGGGACTTTAATGGATAATCACTAGCTGGATTAAACTAAAAAGATAGTCAATAAGAGCTCTCATCTAGGAAAATTGAAGCAGTTCACCATACTTGAGGTATCATAAGATTGGCTTTGCCAGAAAAGGTGAGGGTAAGAGCTGTTTTTCAAGTGAGTTTGCTCAAAGCAATCAGGAGAAGTGAAATATATACCCATGATCCAGGCCAAACATCGAAGAAGCTAATTATTGTTTCACACTCAAAATGAGACTATTGGCTTGAACCACTTGAAGCTAACTTTTACAGATCAAAAAACCAAATATTGGCAAATTCATGTGATTTAACTTGATATATACAAAAACAATTGTTAACGATACAAAAGAATCAAATTGCCTGTTCAATATAGATAATGGTATTCTACTCTTCAAGGACTATCCTGAAGACAAATATATTGTTGCGTAAAAAAATACACTTTGATAATGCAGTTTCTTTAATTTAGGCAAAGATAATAAAACTTAATTTAGGTAAAGACAGTAAAACTTTAATGAAGAAAGGTACTTAATGATTTTAAAATGACCAATAGTTGTAATGTTATTTTCTTTCCGTGTGTGTTTTGAAAATCTCTGGGAAAAAATAATATAGACTGAAAAATGGTCTTTATGGTTAACACTGACACATAAGTTTTTAAGGCAGAGGACACCCAATCATATTAAGAGAACGACTTCTGAATGCTCTAATACACAGAGTAGGTGGACATTTCTTGGTCCTGTAAATTTCTTTCATCTTTCAATTTTTGTCATTAAAAATCATGAAATTTGTGCTTCATGATTTCTAGCAATAGAAATATCAGAAATACAGAAATATATGGAAAATAGAATTTTTTCTTTGTCAATTCCAAAGCCATTGTTCTTTTTTGATCTTTTTAAATTTATTTGCATGGATTTCATAAATACAACAATAGGAACATAGTAATTCTTCCCATTGTGCCTGCCTTCCCACCCACTCTCTCATCCTCTACCTCTTCCCTGTTCTGTTTTTCACTAAGATCTATTTTTATTTAACTTTATATGCAAAGGATTAACTATTATAGATAAAGAGTTCAACACTTTGTAGGAGAAAGAAAAAGAAAGCAAACAACAACAAAAACTGTTCCTCACAGTCCCAATAAATGCTGTTCAAAATTATTGCATCTTGAAGGTCATTTGCTTTTTTTCCCTCCTTCCTCTTTTCCCCTCCTTCCTCCCCCTTCTTTCCTTTTAGACACTTAATCATATTTAAAGAACTCTAGAATGATACATCTTTTGCAAACTCTTAGACATAACTGTAACTTATGAGACATAAGAATACCCTCCACTCAATACACTAAAAGGAAGTGATTCTTGAGAACAAGTTTTACTATTAAGTCTAATGATACAACTCTTTGAGGACAGAGGTCCTGCATGGGAAGTTAGGGCACAGCACTCTTATTGTTTGACAATTAACACTCTTATGTATGATGTCAGTGACCACCTGAGGCACTTGACATGAGCGGCCTAGGCTACGAAAGTTTTTTGGATCCACTAACTCAGGCCATAAGCAAAGTGGGAGTTTTCTCCTCCCTTAAGTACTTCCCTCTTTTGTGGCTGCTTCTTTCCACCAGGGTCTCACACACAGAGGTCCTTTATGTAGAAAAGAATTTTTCCCATAGTGTCTTGGCTTTCTGCACCTGAAATGCTACCCTGGGCTTTTCAGCCAGACCAGAATGCCTTAAGGGCTGATTCAGAGGTCAGAGTGCTATGTAAAGGGATTGTCATTCTATGACTCTGCTGAATGGACTGCTTCCCAAATTGGAGCATTCACTCCTTTTTAATTCTTATTATTGCTAAACACATAGTCCTATTTATATGATCACTTTACACTTGGTCCTAGCTATATGATCATTTTACCACTTAATCCTATCCATATTATTTTATAACACTTAAACTGCTATTTTTACCAGCCAGTTTAAGGGATTTTGGGGTTCCATGGCAAGTTTTTAAGCTGTACCCTTAGAATTAAGTCTATAGGAATGTATGCAGAACTATATTCCTTTCAGTTGCAAACTTCATACATTTCACAATTATAACTTTAGGATCTTGGTAATTCTTCCCACTGTTCCCACCCTGCCACCCACCCATTGTTCTTTTAATAAAGGTAGTATTGGGATTTGCAGTTTTATTATTTAGCAACAAAAACTCAAGAACATAATTAATGATGCAAAAAGAAAATTTTTTTTTAATCTTTATCTCAAGAAATTACATTTTGTTAAAAATAAATGAAAGATGAAACTGGGAATTATTGACCAATTTCATTAAATTTCACTTAGTTCACTAAGATAATGTGGCTATCTTTTCTTTGAGTTCCTAAGGGTAAATTATTCAATGGAAATTCATTTCTACTAGAAAATCATAATGGAAAGTAGCTAGGCTAAATTAGTGAAACTCATTCTGGTGCATAGCTCATTTATTCAATAATCATTTATCACTTTAGAGAAAGTATTTGCATGGTGAGATAATTTAATGCAGGTTATAAGACATCTTTATTTCAGTTTTCATTTCTTTTTATACTCCTGACTTATTAGTTTACATTATTTATACTCTTCCACACTGGATTCTACTTACTTTTGAGTGAATTGACTATTTTAATTTTTCCATGCATAAAGCAGTTTCTTTGTTTACCTTTAGGATATCAACATCATATAAAATATGATTAGTTGTCAATCCTCAGTCCCCTTTTGTCCATGACAGTCTATATAGTAGGTTGAAAGAGTTTATACTCTGAGTTTAGCAGAAGTTAGATTCTGTTGGTACTGTATTCTCTTAAAAGATAGCAGTTCTACTACCAAATTATGGAGTGAGATTGTTGCTGTATGTTATGGGAACATCACAAACACTGAAAAAAGTGAAAATACACTCAAAATGATCACATCTTTTAACTTATATCTCTTGAATTCTGTATTAAAGTCATGTTTATTTGTGAGAATAAGTGCATTTAGATGACAATTGGAAGGTGGCTATCAAACTTTCAAATGCACAGATAATTGTTTCAATAATTTCACTCCCTAGAATATTTACATAGTTGTAAAAATATACATATATCCAACATGGAGAAAAAACTGAGTTAACTTACATGTTCATCAATGCTGACATGCTAATTATGGCAAAACTTCACTGTGGAAAATGATTCAATAGTAACAATTCAGTAAGTTTGTAGAATTGAAACAAAGATATGTGTGATAAATTGTTAGATTAAAGGAATTATATATTTCTTTATTCTGCATTTAAAAAATTTTTTTCATTTAAAAATTTTAAATGTATTTGAGAGAAGGAGAAAAAGAGACAGGGAGCTCTCTCTACTTTTTAAATCTCCAAATGCTCACAGCCTTAAGGTTGGGCTGGGCCAAACCTGGAAACCAGGATTCAATCTAGGTCTTCCAAGAAGGTGGCAGGACTCAATTACTGAACCATCAGTGAGGCCTCAGAGGGTCTGCCTTGGCAGGAAGCTGTAGTCAGGAGCCGAAACTGGACATTGAAAATATGAACTTCAGTATGAAATGTAGGGTTCTCAACTAGTGCTCTAACTGCCAAGCTAAAGGCCTGCCCCTTGTTTTGTTGAAAATGCTGTTCATAAATGACAAGCCTAGTAGGATGCATATTTAAAATTGGATCCTCTAGAGGTAGAATGTATGTACTAGAGGTGAGGCAGAGCATTTTTACTTTGAGTATTCACATTGTGCCATTTTTTTCTAGTTCCTTTTGCAATACATTTGTAACCAAAACCACATCATTAATTCTTTTTAAAAAAATTGATTACTCAGAACTATCCTTTTCGCGTTATTGTAAAAGGAACATTTTGGATGGGAAGAGAAAGTATTAGCAAAATTTTTTTCATTTTTCTTTGATTATATATATATATATATATTACACTATTTAAACTTATTATAGCTTTTCTTAGAGAATTAGACTAGATGATTTATATACATTTACATTTTAGACATTCATTTAGAAATTAATTTCATATTAGATAATGCCAATGGACAAATAAAATTTAAATGACATGTCTAAGGCAATAAGAGTGAAATAGGTCATGAAAAACATGTTTGACACTAGGAAGTCTTTTGGAAAGCCGACAGCTAGAAAAGACAGATTGCATTATGGTGCACTGCAGTAAGAGAGTTGAAAAATCTAGCACACAAAAATCACTTACATACCCTTCTATGTGCTATTTACATGTTCCACAATCTACTAACCACAACACCCACTTCAGTAATGGTTCAAAAATAAAATAACAAGCCGGCGCTGCGGCTCACTAGGCTAATCCTCCGCCTTGTGGCGCCGGCACACCAGGTTCTAGTCCCGGTTGGGGCGCCGGTTCTAGTCCCGGTTGCCCCTCTTCCAGGCCAGCTCTCTGCTGTGGCCAGGGAGTGCAGTGGAGGATGGCCCAAGTGCTTGGGCCCTGCACCCCATGGGAGACCAGGAGAAGCACCTGGCTCCTGCCATCGGATCAGCGCGGTGCGCCGGCTGCAGTGCTCCTACTGCGTCAGCCATTGGAGGGTGAACCAACGGCAAAGGAAGATCTTTCTCTCTGTCTCTCTCTCACTGTCCACTCTGCCTGTCAAAGAAAAAAAAATAAAATAATAACTTCAGTTGCTGCCAGGGACTGGGGGTTGGGAGAGGGAACGGATTACAAAGAGACATTAAGAAAGTGTCTGGCATGATGAAAGTATTTTATATCTTGATTTTGATGATGTTTATGTAACTTATACATTGTCACCATTCATGAAGTGATAGGGAATGTTGTATTTATGCCAAGGGCCAATTGGATATTTGTAACATGATTCACAAGCCATACAAAATTATCAACCTGAAAATTAGCTTGCTATAGATTTATTGAATTTTGATTACTGCCTGCAGTTCCCTTGGCAGGGCCATACCAAATGATATCACCAGGTGATCCCTTTGAGACAAAATCATATTTCAATAAACTTGCTTTCAAAAACGAAATATAGGGCTGTGTTGCAGCAAGTTAAACCACCACTTGCGACACCACCATCTTGTATCAGAATACTGGTTCAAGATAGGGTTGCTTTGCTTTGGATCCAGCTTCCTGTTAGTGCACCTGGGAAGGCAGTAATGATGGCCCCAAGCTTGGGTCCCTGCCTCCCATGTAGGAGACCCAGGTGGAGGTCTTGGTTCCTGGCTTCAGCTTGGTCTAGCCCTGGCTATTGCAGTCATTTTGGGGAGTGAATCGGTGGATGGAAGGCACTCTCTGTCTCGCCCACATCTGTCCCTTGTTTCCTGATTTTCTGCCCTTCAAATAAATAGATAAATAAGTGTTAAAAAAATACAGCATCAGTGACAAACCAAAACATCTACGTAGTGGTTTAAAATCTACTTAGAGACTGGGTTCAATATCTACTTAGAAGGTATAACATAATTTTGTATTGTAAAACATCATTTTTAAAGCAGCCTGCCTAAATTCTGATTTTTTAAACATAATTTTGAAAAAGAGTATGTGTATATATACTGAGAAATATTCAGATTTCCCTGTTGTTCACAAATGCACCACTCTGTGATATGAGTTCCTGGAAATACTTCAAAAACTAAATCTAAACAGGGATATGAATAAAATATATGAGTGCATTCTATTTTTTTTTGTTCGTCTTTTGTGTTGTTAGAATTAAGTAATATGACCTTAGGAAGGGGTATTATAAATATGAAAATAGTCATTGGATTTTGATATTTGTTCATATTTATAGAGGCTAAAATTGCATTTTCCTAGATAATGAAGTCTCAAGTTATAAGTAAAATGTAATTTCAACTTGAGATTACTCTAATGTTTATATAACTGAAATTAAAGTATGAAGTCCTTTGTACCAGGGACTTCAGTTTAAAGCCATTTGTTAACATTGACAATGTGCATTTATAAAAATCTTGTTAATATGATTGTCCTACCTCTCATTCTCTTAAACAAGTGACTCTTCTATCTCTTCTATTAATAGCCATAGTTCATTATGTAAATGTACAGCGACTTCTCTTAATAGCTACATGGCACCTCAAGTGGTGAACTCGAACTTGTGAGAGGTTATATTTATGTTCAGAAAATGTACTACTAAGATCAAAAAATTTTAAATGAAGAGAATTTTTTTGCTCTTACATTCACATTGACACATTAAAAATAAACATCAAAGACAAAAATAGATCATGCAGCTTCTTCCCTATTCTATAGGGTTAATTTTATTTAGGATCCTTACATCCTCATCAGATTAATTCACCAGCCATTTTTACCTTTAGTCTTCTGGACAGACTTACACAGTTGTTGTTTCCAAGGCAATAGGACAAGCCCCACCCCGAGTGGCTGTTAAACCCATATAACCTGCACTACAGAGCAGCTCTTTCCTGCTGGAGCATCAAACCAATTTCAGAAGCAAGGCCACTTGAGAATGACAGATTAGCTTCTGAGAAGGTTGACTTAGCACAGTGGGGAGCTGGCTTAAACACTAAGAGCAGAGCAAAAATATAGATTCCCTGAACTTAAAAAAAAAAAAAAAACAAAAAACTATATTTCTATCAGTGTGGTAAAGGAAAGGAAAATCTCTAGGGTCACAGCCATTAACACTTGAAGTTTTTAAAGCTAAATTTAATAAAAAATGCCATACAGAGATTAAATCACATCATTACATCTAGAGAAAAGATAACAAAAGTGAGATTGTCTTCATGATAAAATGGGAAATGATATAAAGTTTTCTGAGTTACAAGAATTTAAGAAAAAAAATGAATGAATTAGTGATTGGCTTAATAATTAACATGTGTTCCCATTCCTGGCTATTTATCCTATGGAATGTAACTGTGACCGGTATATAGTGAAGGAGAGACACCCTTTTGAAGAGCAAGCTATGATTATTCAAGAAAAATCTGCTCAAAAGAGGTGAGCACCCAGAGACATCTTTATACCAGCAAAACGAAGAGAGCACTGGGTCTAATAGGCGTCTGCTAGAAACGAATTTAAACCTTAGTCCTATGCGTGTTGTTGCTAATTAGTCAGAGTTTGTGGGTTGGTGCTGTCATGATGGCATCATAGCTAAGAACCCACCTACAGGCCTGCATTCTAACTACTGCTCATACTTCTTACTCATTTGAAGTAATTGCATCATAAAGTTAACACATTAACAATTTGATAAAAGCTAAATAAACTACCAATGTTCACTAATAAATGACTCCCTAAAGGTTGAATTGTTATCTAGAGTAGTCCAATTCTTACAGACAAAGTAGAATCATAGTTTGTAGGAGCTGGAGGATGAAGACTGGGAAGTTACTGTTTAAAAAATACAGAGCTGAAGACGAAGGGATGGTTGCACAGCAGTGTGAATACACTTAATATCATTAAACTGCATGGTGAAAATTATTTCTCATGATCAATTTATGTTATGTATAGCAATAAAAAAAAGAGTTGAAAAAGTATACAAGGTCCTAAATGAAGCCTCTTTTTCTTAAAAGTTGAATCTAAGAAACTCAGTTTTGCAAAACAAATCTTGCTTAACTTAGCAAGGAAGTGATGTGTGTGAAGAATAGAAAAGAGAGAAAGAGTATGGGAGAGTTTGAGAGAGAAAGAGAGAGAGATCTTGTTGGAATCTGCTCCTAGAAGGAAGTCCTAGAAAAGCTTTATCATGTGGGCATGGAAGGCATAAAATAATAATCACACTAGTTTAAGTCCCAGGGATCTCAACAGGCAGAAATATTATCAGTATTTGGTCAACATCAGAGCTCTACAACTAGCATAGTTGTGGGAATATTGTAGGACCTCAAAAAATTGTTAAATAATAAATAAATTAATAGCTATGTTAATGGCCTGTGACTTCATTAATTTTATCACCTTAAAAATTCCCCCTCCCCTGAATGGACATGGGAAGTAGGTTATTTAACTTTTAGAAGACTCAATTGTATAAAATATCTATAAAACCCAGAGAATACCTCTAACATTCCCACCTTTCCATGTTGTGACCCTATGTATATGTGTGTGTGTATTTGTGGGTCTGTGGGCACGTGCATGCTTATATGTACATACATATTTGAAACATATTTAGTATAGTATCTTAGTACATTGTATGCACTTGATAAATTGCAAGTTTTATTAACTTTTCATTATTTCTAATGTAATAGGCTTATATTAAACAAGTAAATTGTATATTTTGTTTCATTTTTTGCTTGGCCTGTTATGGGAAGTTGGCTCTTTGCCACTCAATATATAGGCTACAACTATACTATTATAATGTAAAAAAAAATCAGGAAATTTAATTATGAACCTGTCCAGAGTTAATAAAAGTAAATATTTGTTGATTCATTAATTTTTTCATCCATCCATGTACCATGTTTTATCAAAGGCCCACTGAATGCTGGTACTGCAGTAGATTCTGAGAAAGCCCACTCTTCCAGATTTTATATGGAGGAAATCAACACAAAGGCCACTGAGTACTATGAAAAGGCAATGTTGTAAATGCCCATATAGAATAAGGGAAAAGTTTTGGGATGCTTTCCATACCATGCTGGTTCAGGACCTCATTGCATTGTTACAGAAATCCACATAGGATTTTGAGCTAGAATGTAATAAAGTAACAGTAGTAACTTAGGAAGATATAGTTACTACCCAGGAGATGAATTGGAGGATTGAGAGGTTGGAAATTTTCATTCCTGTCTTCCAGCACTACAGTTAGTAACTCTGAAGCTCACTTACTTTCTCTTACCCACATATCTTTATCTCCTTCCTTCACTGCTCTTATTATTATGAATAGTGAGGTAAATTATGAAGTGGGGACATAAGGCAATTTGCTAGTTATAGGAACTCCGAACTGTTGCAACTATGTCATATTACTTATTTGGGTCTTACTCACTCTCCCAATTATACATTAAGTAATGGTTGTGTTGTCCATTAAGCACATTTCTTAGAACTAAAATTGTTATAAATCATGTTACCTGTATGTAAGATTTTAAAAAATATTCATTGGAGTGGTAAAGTATTGAAGATTAAGATATCACATATATCTTAAGAGTAGAACATATAGGCATGCGTAAAACTCTAGTCTCTCTGTGAATATACATTTACTGATAATAAGCATTGGGGGAAATCTGGAGTACTTTTGCATAAGTATAATTCATGATTCAGCAAGCATAAATCAAAACTTCAGGAACGCAATAAATGTGGAATCTCTTGAGTAGTAAGAAACAGATGGTTAATTAGATTTCACAGGTCTCTAAGTATATGTGAATGAAATTTTATTTCTTCACACATACAATTCCACAGTGATGTCTTACCTCCATATTGTACATATGGAAGAACTGAAATGCTTGATGTGTTATTAAGATCTATTTGTGTTAGGAAAGCAAAAGTCTGCCCACTTTGTTTCAAATACCAGAACATTAAAAAAATTTAAAAAGGTCCTCTAAAAAGGAAAAAAATGTATTTTTCATAATCTTTCTGTTTAAGAGAAAGACAGAGAATATGCTTGTTTCTGAGGAGAAGAATGTCAGGTGCTCCTTTGAAATTGACCCTACTTATTTACTTATCTATGCAGTTAGTCTTTCTGTAGGTTCAGCTCCTATTGTGCAGGACAACAGATGATTGGAATGAATCCTTTAGCATATTCAGCTTTACAGATGGATGTATTTATAATGGGTGGAAATTTGGAGATGAGAGTCGAGTAAGATGAAGACAACACTTCAGAACCTATTATGTTCTGGAGATATGGAAACCAAAAGCCAGTGGTGTGAAACACAAAGTTAATGCATTGTGTTAGAATTGAGATTTGTGACCAGGAAAACCAAAGAGGACAGAAAGAACAAGATGTAAGGAGACACTGAAATGGATCTAAATATGGTTTTAAGAAATTTGTCATACATCATGTAGAGGAAGAAACCAATACCAGTAACTGATGTTTTTAAGCCAAGTGGCACAGCAGCTTTTGTAGCTGTCAGAGAAGTTGGCCAGTGTGAAAGCAGCTCACTAGTAAAACTATCTTCTTGCACTGAACACCTGGTTCCACTTCTTGAGCATGCCTTTACTTCTCTGAGTCTATTTTTGGATAACACTGGGAAGAAGTATTAAAGAGAAAGTAGATTTAAGAATTTCATTGGGTTGTTATGAAAATCCAGTAAGTCCATAGTGAGATGTAATAGTACTATGCAGGCAATGCTTTGTCCTCAAGTTCAACATCTCTGTTATTAAATGGCAAAGTAGGTAGCTCACCCTTATATATCCTGTACATTTCCAGTATTGACAGTACAGATAACATAAGGGTAAATATCATACAAAAATGGGAGATTTAATTCTCCCTCTTGAAAATAAGGGAGAAGACTCTCCCCAACTACCTTCACTTGCTTCCCTTTTCTTAGAACAGTTACTTCAAAAAATTGTTAGTTCTTTCTCTGCTTCTTGGAAATGTGTGTGTGTGTGTGTGTGTTGTAAAAAGCTAAATAAGTATCTCATTAGCTTTAAGATCCAGGAAACTCGAAGACCTAGGGATATCTTTATCAAGGACGTGGGAGCCAGCTCTTTGAAATATAATCATCAAGGAAGGTAGCACCTCTATCTTCAAGACTCCGTGGGAGGGCAGGAGCCTAACATTGATAGGAACCTCATTGTAAAACTACATCCTTTGAAAAAGACATGAAAAGTCCATTTAGCCTCTGGATAAAGTTAATTAGCTAACCCAATTAGCAAATAAATTTAGGATGAACTATATGTGACAAATTGTGCTGTCAAATCCTCTTGAGGACTAGTTATTTTTATTTTACACTGAGAACATATGTGCAAATAAGTTGTGACTTCTTGGCTATATATACATACCTTAAAAAGTTAATGAAAAAATGAAATTAAGAGATAAATTCATTTTGATGCAAACACTTTGGAAATCCATACAGGTTTTTCATAATAGACCTTTTTTCCTTGAACTTTCCGAAGACTCTTGTATAATGGTGGGATTTTTTTTTCTTCTGTTCTTTTCTTTAAGAATTAATTGCCTGGGATACATATCCCATCTGGTTTGATTATTCAAGAACAGGAATCTTTCTTTCTTTTCTGTATTTGTGGAGAAGTTTTTTGAGTTTGGAGAAAATTTAGTTTTTTATCTCTTTCTCCAACAATAACATGGAATTTCCTATGAACTGGTGACTGAATTTAACCAAAAGCTCTTCTAGTCCCTGTATGACCTCAGGTAAGTCACCTAACGTTTCCATCCTACATTTGTTCATTTATAAAATGGGAACCATGATAACTAGCTAACAGGATTATCATGAGAACTAAATGAGATATGTTATATAAGGCATATTGAACAATGTGAAACATTATTAGCACAATATGGCTTTGTTATCTGATTCTTTTGCTCACACCTCACAATATATATGATTCCAAGTGTAGTAAGCCAGCTCAATTAGCTTTATAAAATTTAAGAGCTAGAAAGAATTTTGGGAATAGTCAAGTTTAACTTCCTAACTTTCTGAAAATTGCAATGATTTGATAGAGATTGTGCAGATTGACTAAGCTGGGAATAACTAATATCATGGTCTTTTGACTCTTAGAATTTTACCTCAGCTATGCACTCCTTTCCCCCAGCAGTTTAATGGTTGTAAATTGATATATGATTGAAAATGTTGAAGTAGGAAAAAATGATTTATCTTCCCCTTTCTTAGGAGGAAGCACATTTTTCAGATTGGCAGGAAGAATTATACTATACTGTGTGATGAGAAAAATAAAATTGAAACAAGCACAACAAAAAATTCCACTTAAATTTGCTTTATTTTATTTCAACAGTAGTCTATGTAATTTAGTAGTATGATTATACAAATAGATTTGTTGATGATGGTGATGATGAACATGGTGTCTTCTGAGTGATAATGTTGATGATGGGAATGCTGATGATGCTCACATGTATTGATGGGTGACATTAGTCAAGTTGATGGGGATATGGTACAATGATAAAAAAGTACCCTTGGAAGAAAACACAAAAAGTAGCTTATGCACATTTTTCCTAGTCTGAGAATCTCCACCACTATCCTTGATAAGTTGTTCCACTGACCTTGTTCATGTATTTCCAGTGACTCTAAGGATCTCTGCATCCTTTAGGTAACATTTCCCCTCAGTTTTGAACTCATTCCCTTTGAATTATGAATTCCTCCTTTGATCACACCTTTAGTTCTACCCCATCTTGTGTTACCTCTGAGAGGACTAGATTTGTTTCTCTTCATATAACCATAGCTCTAATTATTCTTTACTTCTAGGGCTGTCACTTATGCTAGTGCCTTGAACATGATTCCCTTAAATCTTATAGCTAAGAAAGGTTCCAAAATGACTATTTATTTTGACTTACATTACTATAGGTAAAATGTAATGATTCTGTTTATGCTTTCAGCCTTAACCTCATCTATTTAAAGTTTTATCATCCCTTTTTGGCACTTCAAACATAAACCAATGGCATTAATTACTTATTCTGTAAATTATTCTACTACCACTTTAAAATGATTTTAAGCAGGTATTGACTCCTCTGATGTCAGTTGTTCTTCCTCTGGGAAAGTGGTACCTTCTACTCACCATGTCTTGCTATCTTTATCTTCTCTCTGTGTGTACAAGTAGCCAATGATAAAATTTTAATCATTTCTTCTTCATGGTACCTAACTTTTATGTCTACTCCTCTATCTTCAACTCTATTGCTGCCATTCTGATCTTGGTGCTTATTCATTTGTATCCCTGCAACAGCCTTACTTGTTCACTTGACTTTATATCCTCCCCAGCTACAAACTGGTTCATAAGCTATTTCTTAACCAATCATTTTGCTGAAGTGTTCTAAAAATGTTTCTAAAATACTCAATGACTCTTTACTGCTTGTGTCTGATCACTTTTGGATACTTATCAAGGTCTTTTATTGTTTTGGTTCCACTACATGTGTGTGATCTAATATTCATTATTCTTGATGATAAAATATCCTCAACATATTCTGACTATTTTTATTCTGTTCTCCTTTTCTACCCTCCTATACACATGAGAGTACTTTGAATATTAAGTGGAGATAGAATTAAAAGATGAGTTTATTTTGATGTGAAAAGTTTTGACATCCACTCACCGTTTTATCAAAATACTCATTTTTCTTTGAACTTTTTGAATACCCATCTTATGCATGCATTTCAATTTTTTTAGCCAAAATAAACTTTTAAATCATTTTCCATAGGTGTTTTGAAGTACTCATGTACTATTTATAATCAATATCAAATCTTGTATAAGAGCAACTACAAAGACTTTGACAATCACATAATCTATCACTAGTATAAAGAATTATAACCAGGGCTGGCGCCATGGCTCACTTGGTTAATTCTCTGCCTGCGGCGCCGGCATCCCACATGGGCGCTGGGTTCTAGTCCTGGTTGCTCCTTTTCGAGTCCAGCTCTCTGCTGTGGCCCAGGAAGGCAGTGGAGGATGGCCCAAGTGCTTGGGCCCTGCACATGTGTGGGAGACCAGGAAGAAGCACCCGGTTTCTGGCTTCGGATTGGCACAGCACGCCGACCTTAGCGGCCATTTCGGGGGTGAACCAAAGGAAGGAAGACCTTTCTCTCTGTCTCTCTCTGTCTATAACTCTACCTGTCAAATAAAAAACAAGAATTATAACCTCTGTTTTAGGACTGACCTATGTGCTACCTCTTCCTAACAGTTTTCCATGAATATTCCATAAATATTGATGCTTTTCAAGACTATCCTATAAATTTTTCTTGATCTACTCCTTGTTTAAACCTCTCATGAGTTTGGTCTAACATGATGTATTTTTCCTGAGAACACATTTCAAGGGCTGGCATTGTGTCATAGAGGGTTAAGCCACGACCTACAAAGCTTGCATTACATATAAGCACATATGCGAGTCCTGAATGCTCCACTTCAGATCCAGCTCCCTTCTAATGTGCCTGGAAAAGCAGAAGATGATGGCCCAAGTGTTTATGTCCCTGCCTTACATGTAAGAGACCCATATGGAATTTCAGACTACTGGCTTTTATCTGACCCAGCCCTGACTGTTGTGACCATTTGAGGAGTGAACCACAGGATGGAAGATTCTCTCTTTGTCTCTTTGTAACTCTACTTTTCAAATAAATAAATAAATATAAATAAATCTTTTTTTAAAAAAGAAAACACTTTAAAAATGATTGTATTGGAATATATAAGGTTTAATGTGTATTATCTTCTTGAAAATAGTTACTTCAGAAAACTATATATTTAATCTAATGATGTGGTTATTCACAGGCTTGTTTTTTTAATATGGTCAGTGAAGCAAAATAACTTTTTGAGAATAGGTTGGATTTGTGGCTACAACTAAAGGGAATTCATAGTATAGTCAGTAGGAAATAATCTGGATAATATGATAATCAATGATCTGGATAATATGATTTTGCAGTGGAAATCAAGGTGTGAGTATAAAATAATGAGTTATCTTACATATTTATTTGTTGTAGAAATTGTAAAGTTGATTATAAAGGTGAATTCTCAGGGGCAAAATCACTTGAATGAATAAGCTGTGCTCCCATAGAATTTGAAGATGGCTCTTCATCATAATGCATACATTATTAGATTTATTAGAACATAAGTCTGTAAATATAACACCATGTAGTCTTACATCACATGGTATATATGTATTTCTATTATTCAAGTTTGTTAGCTTTCTTCAGTATGAAAAAGTTATTGTTATAGGAACTATGAATGAATTAATTTATTGACATGTGAACCTGAACTTGGTCAGACTTTTTTCTCAGATTCAAATTGGACTTGGATGTCCTGTTTAGCTTTAGTCCTCTACAAATTAGGTTTATTTATTTTTATAGATTTACTTATGTACTTGAAATGCAGAGTTAGAGAGAGAGAGAGAGAGAGAGAGAGAGAGAGAGAGAATGAATCTTGCATCCGCTACTTTACTCCCCATATACCACAATGGTCAGCTGGATGGGTGTAGTCTGAACCAAGGAGCTAGAGGTTTCTTCCAGGTCTCCCACATTAGTACAGGGGCCCAAGTACTTGGGCCCTCTTCCACTGCTTTTCCAGGCACAGTAGCAGAGAGCTGCTTTGGAAACGGAGCAGCTGGGATGCAAATCAGTGCCCATATGGGATGTTGGTTGTTTATCAATGCCAGACCCATAAATTAGGTTTTAAACCCACAAATCCCACAAACTACATATGTGCTCTAGGAAAAACTTCATATTTTTCAATTTGTTTCTTCACCTGTTATGTGAAACTATTAGGTATTAACCTGGATTTCTATAATTTTTTTGAGGTTTATAGATGTTCAAATGTGTAACATAGACAAATTTGAGAAGTCTGTATTTCACCTTGAATGCTGATATAGATTCTTTATAAAAAATAAAGACATACTGATTCTTCTAAATAGATTCAAACCCTTTGAGTGTGCCTCTAGTGAGATTTGCTGACTTCAGATTGAAAATGAAATTTCAAGAGGAGGCAGATTCTGCCAGTGCCTATACTACCCCTGATCTTAGCATTCTGATTGAGTTTGTTAATTTTCTTTTTTTTTAATTTTTATTTTTTATTTATTTTTTATTTTTTTGATAGGCAGAGTGGACAGTGAGAGAGAGAGACAGAGAGAAAGGTCTTCCTTTGCCATTGGTTCACCCTCCAATAGCCACCGCGGCCAGCACACTGCGGCCGGCGCACTGAGCTCAGGAGCCAGGTGCTTCTCTTGGTCTCCCATGGGGTGCAGGGCCTAAGCACTTGGGCCATCCTCCACTGCACTCCCGGGCCACAGCAGAGAGCTGGCCTGGAAGAGCTGTGAATACTGAGTATTCAGTATTCAGCCCCCTCCCCCATTTCTCATATAAACTAAGCACATTTAAATTGTCTCAAGATCAGTTTCTGGGGAATCCCACATTAAGTCCAAGATCAGCAAACAACTGTAGTGCTTTGGAGCCAGAAAAGAAAGGTAGAATGGACCCCAGATGCTTCTGACTGTGCTAGGAAATGGCATGTTTTATCATTCTGTTCTGAGCATACCCATGAGTTTATATTAAACATAGTTTCTCAGGATTTTGGAATTTTTCCAATAACATCATTTCCATGATGGGAAGCATTTAGATCAGGCACTCAAGGATGTTACTTTACAGTTCAGTGGTGATGGCTGAAGTAATTGGATTCTTGCCACCCAAGTGTGGGGAGTGGATTGCACTACCAGCTTGGTCCAGCCCAGCCTTGACCATTCTCTCTCTCTCTCCTTTTGTGTGTTTATCACTGTGTCTCTTAAATAAATAAATACATTTTAAAATTATGAAAATTTAATTATTTTCCCAGTGATATTCAATTAATTTTAATTCTTTAAATTTGTTCTCCCTCTCAAGGTTGAACTTGGCTTGAATAACTTAATATGCAAACTCTCCTCTCTCTCTTTCTATTTATGTTTTTGGTTTGTTTGTTTTGACTAGTCCATGGTTTCAATCTGTAGGTTGACAAAAGTAAGTTTATTTACTCCAGTTAACTATTATGATACTTATAGTGTAATAAAATACCAAACTGAGTACACGCAATCATGGAAACATTTATTTTATTTGAAAAAGAGACAGAAAGAGATTGTCCATCTTCTGGTTCACTCCCTAAAAGGCTGCAACAGCCAGGGCTGAGCTAGCCTAAATCCAGGAGCCTGGAACTCCATCCAGGTGTCCAGCCTGGTTGGCCTAGGCCCCAGCACTTGAGCCATCATCTGCTTCCCTCAGAAAGCACTGGCAGAAAGCTAGATCAGAAACTACAGAGCTGGGACACAAACGGAATACGGGATAAGAGCTTAAGGCACTGCCTGTACCCTGCCTGGTATGTCTTTCATTTTGTTTAGGAACTTAAGTCTTCTTCAGAAGACTCTTAGAAATAATTACAGTTGACTCCTGAGCAGAATAAATTTGAAGAATTCATTTATATATGTATCTTTTAGAAATTTTCAACAATTTGAAAAAACTCACAAATGAATTGCAAAAATTAAGAAAAAGTTGTCAGGAATACCTAAAATAGATACAGGTGATAGTTTATCATTACCACCATAAAACATATAGAAATCTTTCATAAAAAGTGAAAGTGTGTCTAAACTTACTGTACAAACTCAGAACATGCATGGCACCATTTACTTAGTGGAAATATAATCAAAGGTAAAGATTCAGAATTGGTTCAGTATTAAATAATAACTAACATGATATCAGCTGTTATACATACTATACTATAATAATTTTTGCAGTCACCCCTGATTGCTATTATATCTGACTAAACACCTTTTGATGCTCACGTGTCTTCTCTGGACAGATTTTCAACAGCTGGCTCCATCCCTTCCCCTCACCAAATTCCTGGGGCCATATCTGGCTTCACCTTTCATATCCAAACACTGCCATTCTTTGCCCCCAAAGGGGGCAATGCCTAGGCATGGAGAGAGTTGAAGAAAGGTGTGCGGTGCCCTTGACATCTCAGTATGAGACAGGGCACTGGCAACCTCCTCTTCCCTGGGCTGGCAGCACCAGTTTGTTTTGTGGGCATCCTGGCAGGGACAAAACTCTTGCTTATTTCATAACCAACTACCAAGTGCAGCCTGGAGCAGAAATTGCTGTTCTTGGGGTTTGCTCACCTAAAGAACTTTCCAATGGTGAACCCTGGGAAGTGGAGAAACTTCTTGCCCCAGCCTGAGACTCCATAAATTTCCGACAGATGGCAGGGAAGTGGTTGGGGGACATGTCAGCCAGTGGGTGGTGAATGCCATTACAGCCCAAGGTCACTATCACTTGTGAGCATCTGCGCTTCTTTAGAGAGTATACTTCAAGAGATATAAGAAGCAAATGAGAAAACCACAACAGGAGGAGAGAAAAGTCAGATTAAAGAAGAATTTATATTTTTATTTTGAAAAATATTTATGGTGCTTTCCCACTGCTGTTTAAACAAAATGTCTTGCATTTTCACTTTGCATTGGAGCAAGAAAAATGATATAACTTGTCCTGCTTCTATACATTGCTTTCAAATTCTTTTCCCCATATTTATTAATACATTTTAGTTTCCTTCCCATTTGAACTGCTATTTACTCTTATTCTTGTCATCTTACTGCTGGCTAAAAAATTGCCATAGGAGAAAAATACTACAAAATCAGAAGCAAATATGAAAATATAGCACACTGGTAGTGAAGGACAAAATCCTGCAAATGAATAGACTTTAATTGAGGGGATCATGATTAGTAAGGTTTTAAGGATCTGTTAGACCATTGGGTGTAAATAATTAACCACAGGCCTGGTGGGATTTTTAACATCCTCAGTAGTAACCTTTGCAGGTGCCACATCTGGTACATTCCAAACCAACAAAACAGTACAATGTAAGTCAGCAGTTACATCTTCAATACCCCCTTATTGGAGTCAACAGTTACTGATGGGGCTTTCCAAATTCCTGTATGATTACACACAACTGCCTCCCAGCCAGTAGCTTTTAAGGGGCCTCTGCCTGTTGCCTATTTAGGATGATGCTGGCATACTAAACTAAGTCTTTTCTGCCTTGAATGATCATCTCCGCATCTACTTTGAATGGGGGAACTTAAACTTAACAAGGTTCACTTGAACTATGTCCATCATCAACACCAAATGAGGATGACCTCTAAAGGGAGAATAAACAAAAGAATGCCCAGTAATTACAAAAATGTTTAATGTACAGTTTAGATCTAATGATCTAGTAGGTAGAGTGATCCTGAAGCTCCGAAAAATGCCTATATCACAGATTTTGAGAATCCCTTCATGCTGACAATTTTAAAGAACTCCATCATAATGCCTGAGAATAAAGTAGAGAGTTGCAGTTTTTTCCTAAGACAAATTAAACACCACCTGTCACAGTGAAACAACATTTCAGCTCCAGTTTTCCAATAGTCAGTTTTCTATTTGCTTGAAAGCTTTGGTGAAGTAAGAAAAGAATGCAATTTGATCTCTCTGGTTGCTTGTGTACATTCTTTGTAAGAGAGTCTTTACCCTGATCGGTGACAACTGAGCGCCAAAGGGGAAACCTGTTAAGTGAAATGGACACTATAAGCAACAATGAACTGATCAGCTCCTGTCCTGACTTTAGATGTACAATGTAATACTTTATCCTTTTTAGTATTTGTTGTTGTTGTTGTTGTTCTAGTACTATTGGTTGAACTCTGTAATTAACACACAATTATTCTTAGGTGTTTAAATTTTAACTGAAAAGTGATCCCTGTTAAATATAAGAGTGGAAAAAGAGAGGGAGGAGATATACAATTTGGAACATGCTCAATCGGACTGGCCGCAAATGGTGGAGTTAGAAATGTGCCAGGGGATTCCAACACAATCCCATCAAGATGGCATGTACCAATGCCATCTCACTAGTCCAAGTGATCAACTTCAGTTCACAATTAACCACACTGACATGTCTATGAGTCAAAGAGATCACACAAACAAGACAAGTATCTGCTAATACTAACTGATAGAATCAAAAAGGGAGAGAAAGATCCAACATGGGAAGTGGGATACACAGCAGACTCATAGAATGGCAGATGTCCTAAACAACACTCTGGCCTCAGAATCAGCCCTCAAGGCATTCGGATCTGGCGGAAGAGCCCATGAGAGTATAGTAGGCATGGAAAGCCAAGATATCATGGAAAAAAAAAAAAAAGACCTAAATGAATGATCTCCGTGAGTGAGATCCCAGTGGAAAGAACGGGGCCATCAAAGAAGGAGGTACCCTTCTCCGAAGGGAGGAGAGAACTTCCACTTTGACAATGACCCTATCGGAATAAGATCAAAGTCAGCGAACTCTAAAGGCTTCCATAGCCCTGGCAACTCATGACTAGAGCCTAGGGAGATTACTGACGCCATGAACAGGAGTGTCAAATTGTTAAATCAGCAACAGGAGTCACTGTGTACTTACACCCCACGTGGGATCTGTCCCTAATGTGTCTTCTAAATCGAAGTGATGCTATAACTAGTACTGAAACGGTATATTTATACTTTGTGTTTCTGTGTGGGCACAAACTGATGAGGTCTTTACTAATTATATACTGAAGTGATCTGTATATAAAGAGAATTGGAAATGAAAAAAAAAAAAAAACAACCTGTTGTTAAAATGGAAATGGCAATAGAAAATTAATTAATTTGAAAAAAAATTATGTAGGATCTCTGTCTTTAATGTGCTGTACATTGCTATTTAATGCTATAATTAGTAATCCAATGGTAGTTTTTTCACTTGATGTTGCTATATGGGCAAAATGTTGAAATCTTTACCTAATATATACTAAACTGATCTTCTGTATACAAAGAGAATTGAAAATGAATCTTTACATGAATGGAAGGGGAAAGGGAGCGGGAAAGGGGAGGGTTGCGGGCGGGAGGGAAGTTATGGGAGGGGGGAAGCCATTGTAACCCATAAGCTATACTTTGGAAATTTATATTCATTAAATAAAAGTTTAATAAAAAAAATTTTCAGAAAAAAAAAAGAAATATTGAAGTGGCTATAATTTCAGAAGGTGAAAGTTTCCTTTAGCAAGCAGGGTCTGTGATACCTTGCAGTCCTCTAGTCAGCTCCATAAAATGTCACATGACTCCAGAGGCCCCAAATCAGCTAACGGAAGTTTGGAGCAAATTCTAGTTTTCGATTCCATTCTGCATTCTTTCGGTTCTTTTAAGAAACCCCAGAAGACTGTTTTAAGCCTTTTCATTTACTCTTGAATGACTTTTTTTTTTTTGCTGCATGCTGCAGTTCTGCACAGTTCTGAATAATGCATTAGTCACAGACAATTTTAATAGATAGTTTTCCTGAGAAACATTTAGAATTCTCAATGAAATATAATAGACCTTCTGAAAAAATATCAAGGCCTTATAGTATTTGTGAACCTTTCCAGTATTTCAACTCTATTGGTGGTAATTGATGTCATCCACATATAAACCTGTTAAAGATGTTGGTACAGAAAAATCAAGAGTTTCCTGAATCTGAAATTGTGAAGAATTTTTATCATTATGAAATTCACACTTTGCAATTCTTGTTTTTACTGCAAGATGAGGGTGATTACAGAATTCCAGACATTCTATGAACATTGTTTACATTTAGAATAATTCTTTTATAAGCTAGCCATTTACTTTCCTCTGAGAAAATAAAATTTATTTGAGAATAAAATATTCTTAACACAACTGCCAAGATTATTTCCATTCATAGGTAGTACACATAGCAAATATCTTATATTTCACATATTCTCATTGTATCATATATTCTTAGAGAATAAATATAAATAATACAAGTACAGTTACATATTGCTTAAGAACTGGGACATTTTCTGAGAAGTACATCATTAAGTGATTTTGTTATTATACAAACATTAGACAGTGTACATATACAACCTAAGTAGGTATAGGTCAACCACTCAATGTGGCCTACTGATGCAAAGAAAAGTTGGGGAGAATGTGAATGTGTGAAGTCTCTGCAGGCATAGCACCACATGCTGCTTTACAATAAATTCTTTTGTAAGAAGAAGGAATATACTCTAAAGCAATGATATAGCATATTATAATAAACTTATAAATAACTTATGTCATTTATGCTAGTATCAAAAATTATATATTACACTTACTTATAAGCATTATGCTTTCATAACAAATATCACAGTAAGTTTTGTTTGCACCAGCATCCCGACAAACACTTTGGTAATGCATTGTATTGCAATGTTATATTGACCCTGTGTTACTATGTCATAAGAATTTTTCAACTATGTTATAAGATTATGGGAACTCCATTTCATATGCAGCCCATCACTGACCAAAACATTGCTGTGAAATGCACGACTGGAATTCACATGTCCAAGATTATTATTACCAACAGGCTACTGACACTTTACAGTCAAAATCAGTTATGTGCCTTAAATATTTACTCTTCTGATACAGATATTTTTATTTACAAGAAAGCTGTGGTTCTGATAAGTAACCTATCAAAAAATTTAGCAATAACATGTGGTAGAACAGAATGTACAACTCTAGTTTGTCTTATTTAGAAGTTGTTAATTTGGTTAATTATATAAATTAATAAAAGTGAATTTATATCTGAATGCTAGATACAGAATCAAATTCTTTCTTTAAGAACAGAGAGAGATTTTCTTTTAGTCCTTATGTTTAGCTAAAAAGAGAGAAGGTTTTCTTACACATGACCTGAAAAGGGCTGAGTCTTTGAAGAGTATTGTTAGGCAGAAACATATCTTAGACAGGGTGGCTTTGCTCCAGACAGTTTTTTTAACTTTGAAATTTGTTTTCCCTGATCAGTGACAACTGAGCACCAAAGGGGAAACCCGTTGAAGTGAAATGGACACTATAAGAAACAATGACCTGATCTGCTCTTGTCCTGACTCTAGATGTACAATGTAATACTTTATCCTTTTTAGTATTTTTTTGTTGTTGTTGTTGTTCTAGTACTAGTGGTTGAACTCTGTAATTAACACACAATTATTCTTAGGTGTTTAAATTTTAACTGAAAAGTGATCCCTGTTAAATATAAGAGTGGAAAAAGAGAGGGAGGAGATATACAATTTGTGACATGCTCAATCGGACTTGCCCCAAATGGTGGAGTTAGAAATGTGCCAGGGGATTCCAACACAATCCCATCAAGGTGGCAGGTACCAATGCCATCTCACTAGTCCAAGTGATCAATTTCAGTTCACAATTGATGGCTCTGATAGGTCTAAGAGTCAAAGAGATCACACAAACAAGACTAGTGTCTGCTAATACTAACTGATAGAATCAAAAAGGGAGAGAACGATCCAACAGGGAAGTGGGATACACAGCAGACTCATAGAATGGCAGATGTCCTAAACAACACTCTGGCCTCAGAATCAGCCCTCAAGGCATTCGGATCTGGCTCAAGAGCCCATGAGAGTATTGTAGGCATGGAAAGCCAAGACACTGTGGAAAAAAAAGAAGAAGACCTAAATGAAAGATCTCTGTGAGTGAGATCCCAGTGGAAAGAACGGGGCCATCAAAGAAGGAGGTACCCTTCTCCGAAGGGAGGAGAGAACTTCCACTTTGACTATGACCCTATCGGAATAAGATCAAAGTCAGCAAACTCTAAAGGCTTCCATAGCCTTGGCAACTCATGACTAGAGCCTACGGAGATTACTGACACCATAAACAGGAGTGTCAAATTGTTAAGTCAGCAACAGGAGTCACTGTGTACTTACGTCTCATGTGGGATCTGTCCTTAATGTGTTGTCTAATGTGCAGTGATGCTATAACTAGTACTGAAAAAGTATTTTTACACTTTGTGTTTCTGTGTGGGTGCAAACTGATGAAATCTTTACTAATTATATACAGAATCGATCTTCTGTATATAAAGATAATTGGAAATGAAAAAAAAGAAACCTGGTGTTAAATTGGAAATGGCATAGAAAATTAATTAATTTAAAAAAATATTATGTAGGATCTCTGTCTTTAATGTGCTGTACACTGTTATTTAATGCTATAACTAGTACTCCAACTATTTTTTTCACTTTGTCTTGCTATATGGTGGCAAACTGTTGAAATCTTTACTTAATATATACTAAACTGATCTTCTGTATATAAAGAGAATTGAAAATGAATCTTGATGTGAATGGAAGGGGAGAGGGAGCGGGAAAGGGGAGGGTTGTGGGTGGGAGGGAAGTTTTGGGAGGGGGGAAGCCATTGTAATCCATAAACTGTACTTTGGAAATTTATATTCATTAAATAAAAGTTTAATAAATGAAAAAAAAGACATCGCATAAGACAGTGATAGAAGCTGGTAGTTTAGAGTTTGCAGGAAGTTCTAGGCTTGTGGAAGGATTTTAAGGAGGGATCCAGACTTCCCTTAGGCTTCCCCGTCTTGGCCACCCACAGTACAAAATGACTTTGACATCCCAACTGCTGAGACTCAGAAAATGATACCCAGACTTCAAAATATGGCAAATTTGTACTAATGAAGAAGCCACAATGTTTGTCTGAACTTTTGCCCCTTCTTCCTTGCTGCTCTCTGTGTGTCTTCATCTTTCTAACCCAAAGTTCAAGAAGAAGCTCCCTTCCAGAAGGAACACAGTTGTTAGGCAATTGTATTACTCAGGAAAAATTAACTCTTATGAAAGAGAAGATAAAAGTCTTCATGTCCAAGATAGATTGCTGAGAAAAACTTTTCACCTATTCTTCCGGGGAATGTTATATCTGCAAATTTAAGACAAACTCTGTTTACCAATGCATTCCTTTCTTCAGCTCTCCCATAGTTGGTCATCATACCCTCCCAGAAACTCAAGCTCTCATTCACACTTCTGTTCCTTTATATTACTCAGATTCCATAAGAGTCAACCATCTGTCATGTTTTTGTTTTGTTTTTTGAAATTTTATTTATTTATTTGAAAGACAGAGAATGAGCTGCATGAGCTGGGGCTGAAACAAGAGAGAGCCAGGTACTCCATCTGTATCTTCTACATTGGTGACAGAAATCTAGTCACTTGGGCCATTACATACTGCCTCCCAGGTGCATTAGCAGGAGGCTAGATTGGAAAAGAGGAACTCAATGTCAGGTATTTGATATTGGATTCAGGCATCCCAAGTGCAGCTTAACCCACCTCATCTGGCCCTTTATTGAGTTCATATTTTGTATGGCTTCCCTATACTTGTGCATGTTACAGAAGTTTGTATGCCTTTTTCTGCTGTTCATTTGACTATTTTCTGCTCATTTCTGAAAACCTTTGAAGAACAAAGGGTAATTTCCCTTTATCTCTTGCAGTTTGCTTTTGCTGCATCTTCTTCCCAACACAATACATGTAGGACTCAAATTGTTGAATCTTTTATGAAACTGTTGTATATTTAAGAAAGCTGGTTACTTACTGGAGGGTATGTTCTAAAGAAAAAATACTGTCATGATATCTCTCATACAGAGTTCATTTGTTTCAAAACTATGAAGTATCACATAGAATAGAGAGCTTCTGCTGTAATCAATAGCTCTTACATTACTGAATGTTTGCTAGCAGTTACATGATTTAGGGTAGTATAGAGAGTAAGTCAATATTCACCAGCCAATTAACATTGAACAAGTTATTAAAATATAATACCTAAACCAGTGTAACGTATTACCAAGCATGTTCAAGTCATTAAATTTATAAGTGCGGTTGCCTTAGAATAAGGATGCAACCATGTACAATATAACTTTATTTGTCTACTTCACTCAATGTTTGGCATGCAGTAGATACTTAAATACTTGCATAATTGATTTGTAGTCATGTACATTAATCCAAATGTAATATTATTGTACTGGAAATTTTAAATATGATTTCAAATCCTGTTTCTGCTATTATTTGCAATTTATACATCTATGGGTAAACATTTAAAATTTCTCAGGCATAATTTTTTTCATCTGCAAAATAAAAATAAAGGAATATCTACAGGCAGAGCTACGGACATAGAAACAGAGAGAAAGGTCTTCCATCTACTGGTTCACTCATCAGATGACTGCAATAGCCAGAGCTGGACACATATGAAGCCAGGAGCCAGGATCCAGGTGTCTCCTCTGGACCTCCTATGTGGATGCAGGGGCCCAAGTACTTGAGTCATCTTCTGCTTTCCCAGGCCACAAGCAGAGAGTTGAATTGGAATAGGAGTAATCAGGACAGGAACTGGCACCCATATGGGATGACAGAGCCACAGGTGGAGGCTTAGTCCACTATGCCAGAGCGCTGGCCTCTCTGTGTATCTTTCATGATCGTAAGTCTTTACCAGGTCAATTATATGAATATGATTTATAAGAATTTTAAGTAGATTGAAGGTAATTAAACATTCCAGTCATTTCCCTGTAAACTAGATTTGGTGTCCACAATGAACTATTACATCAGATGAAGGAAGAGGCTCTCCCTGGAATTAGATTCTAAATGAGATGTATCACCAGCCAAATTTGCTTCAGATGTAGAAGTATCCCTGTTAGGATCTTATTATGATTCTTCTTTTTATCTCATACCCAAAGAAATTACTTAACTTCCTTGCATGCTGTTCTTACAATGCTGTAGTCCAGAACTGTGGCTATTTTGTAGGTAATTACACAGTCAAAAAATGAAGGGTTAGACATCCATCAAAACACTCATGAAATAACTAAAGTAAAATGCTGTCTCTAGTGACTGTATCTATCCAAGATCGATCATTGTCAACATAACGCAGCATTGGCTCTGGTTTCTGGTGACATTTTACTCTAAAGGGAAGCCAAATGTCTTTCCTTGTCAGGCCAGCTTATGAAAATCATAGCTGGTGCATATGGATAAGGAGTGGGGATGGAGGAAATTTATGTTGTGTGGGAGGATAAGGATTTGAAAGAAGAAAGTGAGAGGTGGTGAGGAAATGCATTTCCTTGAAAATGACAAATAAAGAGAAAAGGTTTAATAAGTGGGATTCTGAATAAAATTGTTACATTAAAATTCTGCTTAACTTTCACATTGGCGACAGCTTTCATCTAACCAAATGATGGTATGGAGTTTGGTTAAGAATTTCTCTTTAAAGTCAAAGGGAAAGAAAGACTTTAAACAACTAAAACAATACTTGCTAACAGCACTGTAATGTGAATATATAAATGCTACATTTCAAAATGAAGTGTGAGATATAAAAATACTATAAATAGTTAAAAGGGAGGACTCAGGAGTTGCTTTGACCATGAGGATGCTCTGTGAACTGAAGATTTTCTTAAACTTCTCAGAATCTCAATTTTCTCAATTATGCTTATTGTAAAATAGGACTATTAAAAATCAGACTCATTGAAAAATACTGATTATAGAGGAAACTCAAGTAATGAGTGTTACTAATAAAGATTTTATTTAGAAAAATAATTATAGTTCTTACAATTAAGAAGTATAGAACAATTTATTTTTCTTATATGAATAAATAGCTAAAACTGGAAATTACTACTCATTTAATATGAGAGGAATTGCATCATATTTTAAAAAATAATGTTACTGAGCATTTACTTTCTGCAAGGTGGAAAATTATCACTAATTCACACACAACCAACCATTAAGTAGCATTGTTACTCAGCATTGTACTAGAGGTTATTGGAAGAGTTAATATCAATATCGTTAAGAAAAACAAATGAAACACATGAACTTGAAAGGAACCACTGAAACATTATTTTCATTCTTCATAAATTGTATTGTTAGGTAACCAGAATAATCCCAAATAATTAATAGTTAAGACATAAGAACCATTAGGTTAATATGCCAACACAAACTCAATACATAAAAATCAGTTGCCTGTTGATATTTCAGAGATAAATGATTAAGAAATTAAAATTTCTTAAATATTTATTTTATTTATTGGAAAGGCAGAGTTACAGAGAGAGAGAGGGGTCTTCCATCTGCTGGTTCACTCCCCAAATGGCCACAACAGCCAAGAGCCAGGAAATTCATCTGGGTCTCCCATGTGGGTGCAAGGGCCCAAGGACCTGGGCGATCCTCTGCTACTCTCACGGAGCATTAGCAGGGAGCTCTATAGGAAGTAGAGCAGCTAGGACAATGCTGGCCCCAGAATTTAAAAAATGTAAGTCACATCATTTATCATGTCATCAAATATAGCAAAAGAAGTCAAGGACTCTATATGTAAACCCATTTTAAGAAGATAATATTGGGGCCGGCGCTGTGGTGCAGCAGGTTAAGACCCTGGTCTGAAGTGCTGGCATCCTATATGGATGCCAGTTTGAGACCCGGTTGCTCCACTTCTGATCCAGCTCTCTGCTATGGCCTAGGAAAGCAGTAGAAGATGGCCCAAGTCCTTGGGCCCCCTGCACCCACGTGGAAGACCTGGAAGAAGCTTCTGGCTCCTGGCTTTGGATCGGCTTAGCTCTGGCTGCTGTAGCCGACTGGGGAGTGAACCATCAGATTGAAGACCTCTCTCTTTCTCTCTCTGCCTCTCCTGCTCTCTCTGTGTGACTGACTTTCAAATAAATAAATAAATCTTTAATAAAGAAGAAGATAATATTAAGAAAAAATAAGATATAAATGTAGGTGAAATCCACATTGACTGATTGCAAGATTCAATGTTGTAAAGATTGGCAGTTCTATCCAAACAGGATTTATGCTATGTGACAAACAAATCCTAAAACATTTGAGTAGATAGTTAAGATATTTTAAGAATAGCAATAACAAAAAAGGCTTCCTCTATCAAATAACAATTATAAAACTATAATAAAGTATGCTATTTTTATGAAGAAAGATAAATGCCTCAATGAAATAAAATAGCTTAGAATAGACAATTGATTCATGTACCTGCAAAGCAATGAGAGAAAAATAGCAATTCAAGTAATGGTTCCAGGAAATTATATATATATATATGTATGTATATGATATAATAATATACATATACACACACAGGGAAGAATCTTGCCTTCTACTTCATACTATATTCAAAGTCAATTACAGATATTATATATAAATATGAATGACAAAAAGAAAGCTTATAAATCATTACATATGAAACCTTTTTCTTGATATCAAGATGGAGAACGATTAGTAAAACAGACAAAACTATATTATCATAAAGTAAAAGATCATTACTTAACCAGATTCAAATGAAGAATTTGAGGAAGGTTTGGCATAGCAGACAAGATGAACTCTGGGGTGGTTGCATCCCATTTTCGAGTGTCTAGGTTTGAATGCTAGTTCTGCTCCTGATTCTGACTTCCTGGGAGGCAACAGATTATGTCTTGTGTACGTAAGTACCTGCCACCCATATGGGAGACCTGAATTGGATCTTCCACTAGCTTTGGCATGGCACAGTTCTGGATACTGCAGACATTTGGGGAGTGAATCAGTGGAAGGGGGATCTCTTCTCTGTCTCTCAGGATGTCTATCTTTCAGGTAAATAAAATTAATATTTTTAAACATTTGGAATGTTTTTTTGTTTTTATTCCAAATGATAATACTATTCAGTGGGTGTCAGGACTGCACAAATTTGGGAGGAAACATTTACATTATATGTATTTCAAAAAGTCTCAAAGATTGTGTAATGAATTCTGGCAAAGAAAAGTGTGTAACAGCCTTGTACAGATAAGTTCATAGCCGCAATATTCATAGTTTTCCCAAACTGGAAAACATCCAAATGTCTGTCAGCAAAAGGAAAGATAAATTGTGGTATATACTTACAATGGAATGTATAAGTTATGAGAATGATTGAAATGCAACTATGCACAAAACAAAGATAAATCTTACAAGCACATGATGAAGTGAACCATATACAGAATGGAATGTTTACTGTGCAATTTCTTTTATATAAAGTTTTTAAAGGGCAAAACTGGAACAGGTATTTGAATGAGCAGCAAAGAGGTCACTTGGGATTCCTGCATCTCATACTGGAGTGTCTGAGTTAGAGGCTCAGCTCCACTTCTGATTCTGGCTTTCTATTAATATGTACCCTGGGAGGCAGTATGTAATGTCTCAAGTAGTTATGTCCCTACTGCCTGCATAAAGACCTGGTTTGAGTTCTTGGCTCCCAGTCCAGACTGTTGTAAGCATTTAGGGAGTGAACCAATAGACTGAAGATCTCTCTGCCTCCCCACTACCCTTACCTGTTTTTTCTGTTTTTCAAACAAACAAACAAACAAATAATTGCTTTTAGAAAGATAAAACTAGGTGGTAAAACTGTAAGTAAAATTTTAAAAATGTCATTGCCATAGAACTCAGATTCATGCTTCCTTTGAGAGGAGTAACAGTTAACGATTTGGAGCTGTAATGAAAGGACTTTCTGTGTCCTGACAGTGTCCGCGTTTCTTGATCTCAGTGATGTCTACCTCAAAGAATATTTTTCTTCATTTCAGTTGAAAGACAAGGCGGGGAATGGAGGAAGGGAGGGAGAGAGGGAGAGGGAGAGGGAGAGGGAGAGGGAGAGGGAGAGGGAGAGGGAGAGGGAGAGGGAGAGAGAGAGAGAGAGAGAGAGAGAGAGAGAGAGAGAAAGAAGAAAAAGAAGGAGGGGGAGTAGGAGGAAGGGGAGGAGAAGGAGGATGGAAGGAGGGAGGGAGGGAGGGAGAGAGGAGGAGAGAGAGAGAGAGAGGGAGACAGACATTTCCATTCATTAGTTCACTCCCCTAAAGCCTGCAGCAGGTAAGGCTGGGCCAGACACCAGATACCAAGAACCTAATCTGGGTCTGCCACACAGATGGCAGGTGACATAGGCACTTGAATCATCACTGTTGACTCCAAGGGTCTGCACTGGAAGGAAGCTGGAGTCAGCAGCATGACAGGGAGTTAAACTTAAGTACTCTGGTATAGGATGCGAGCATCCCAAACAGCATTTTAATTGCTGCACCAAACACATGCCACGACACATGATAAATCACTCAACTGTATATCCTTTTTCTTATGCAATATTCTATGTGTATGTGATATATTGCAGTATAAATGGTTTTTAAAAACATAGCTAAATATGACATAACCAGTTCAAAAAGAAAACTGCAACACGTGGAACTTACTTATAAAAGGTTTAAATACAGAATACAGAAAGAATTTCTACAAACCAATAAGAAAAAGACAAATAATGTACAATAGGCACTAGAGTAAAAGGCTCTTCATGATAGTGAGTATACAGATGCTCAATGAAAAGTATGGCCACTGAGCTTAATTCATTTTTAATCGTAGAAATGTAAATTGAAACTATAATGTGATAACACTATACTACCATCCAGGAGGCTCAACTAAAAATTTGTTGGCAAGCATGGAGCACAAAAGGGCAGTTAAGACATTACTAATGGAGATGGTATTTTCTTCAAACATGTTTGTAATTGTTTTGATATTATTTCTCTATGTTATTTATATATATGGCACAAATATTCATATAAACTAAGAGACATGTAAAAGGTTTTTAAAAAGCCTTATTTATAATAGTTTCAGACTGAAAAAAACCACTAGGGTGGTTGCATCCCATTTTGGAGTGTCTAGGTTTGAATCCTAGCTCTGCAAGTAGTAGTCCTGTAAGATTTGTGTGTCCTGGGAAGCAAATATACCACGTCTAAAAAATTAAGATAAAATTTTGAAATCAAGATAACAAAGTGTATTAGTTTTATTATTACTGTGGAAACAAATTATGACAAAATTAGTGGTTTAAAAATAATTCAGTTCCAGGTTGATGTTGTGGTGTAGCGGGTTACGTCGCCACATGTGACAGCACCAGCATCCTACATGGCGCCAGTTTGAGTCCTGGCTCCTCCACTTCTGATCCAGTTCCCTGCTGATGAATCTGGGTAGCCATCAAAGGATGTTCCAAGTGTGTGGGGCCCTGACATCCAGATTATGGTCTGTGGTCCTGGTTTTAGCCTGGCCCAATCCTGGCCATTGATGCTATTAGGCATGAACCAGTGGATGGAAGATCTTTTTTCTGTCTCTGTCTCACCATTTCAGTGTGTAATTCTGTCTTTCAGGTAAATAAATAAATCTTTTAAAATAATAATGCTGTTCACAGATATGTAGGTCAGACATGTGGAATGGTACAGCAGAATTCTCTGATCACAGTCTCACTGCAGGCAATCAAGATGAGAAATGAGGATTTTTCCTCTGAGGATCAGAATTTGACAAACTGACTGGCTGTTGACAGAATTTATTTCCTTGGTATTGTAGGACTGAGGTCTTTTTTTTTTTTCTTTCTGGTTGTCAGTTGAGTTGTTCCCAGCTCCAATAGGCCACCCACAATCCTTACCACCTTACTCTTCTTTCATTTATTTATCTTTTGAATCTGATTTCATCTGTGACAAGTCAGGGAAAACTACCAGCTTTCAAAGGGCTCACCTGATTAGAAGAAACTCACCTAGATAATCTCCATATCTTAAGGCTAACTGTGGGGGCCAGCACCTTGGCTCACTTGGTTAATCCTCAGCCTTGCAGTGCCGGCATCCCATATGGGTGCCGGGTTCTAGTCCCGGTTGCTCCTCTTCCAGTCCAGCTCTCTGCTGTGGCCTGGGAAGGCAGTGGAGGATGGCCCAAGTGCTTGGGCACCTGCATCTGCATGGGAGACCAGGAAGAAGTGCCTGGCTCCTGGCTTTGGGTCGGCACAGTGCCGGCGGTAGTGGCCATTTGGGGGGTAAACCAATGGAAGGAAGACCTCTCTGACTCTCTCTCTCACTGTCTATAACTCTACCTGTAAAATAAAAAGAAAATAAAGAAAAAAGGCTAACTGTGCAACATAACATAAAAGGGGATTCCAATACAATCCCGTCAAGGTGGCATGTGCCAATGCCATCTCACTAGTCCAAGTGATCAATTTCAGTTCACAATTGATCATAATGATAGGACTAAGAGTCAAAGGGATCACATAAACAAAACTAGTCTCTGCTAATACTAACTGATAGATTAAAAAAGGAGAGAACTACCCAACATGGGAAGCAGGATACACAGCAGACTCATAGAATGGCAGATGTCCTAAACAGCACTCTGGCCTCAGAATCAGCCCTTAAGGCATTCGGGTCTGGCTGAAGAGCTCATGAGAGTATTTTAGGCATGGAAAGCCAAGACACTCTGGCCCAAAAAAAACCCCAAAACAAAAACAAAAACAAACACACAAAACAAACAAATAAACAAAAGAAAAAACTAAATGAAAGATCTTTGCAAGTGAGATCCCAGTGGAAAGAACAGGCCATCAAAGAAGGAGGTACTTTTCTCTGAAGGTAGGAGTGAGCTTCCACTTTGACTATGACCTTGTCTAAATAAGATTAAAGTGGGCGAACTCAAAAGGCTTCCATAGCCTTGCCAACTCATGAGTAGAGTTTAGAGAGATTACTGACACCATAAACAGGAGTGTCAAATTGTTAAGTCAACAACAGGAGTCACTGTGCACTTACTCCTCATGTAGGATCTCTGTCCTTAATGTGTTGTTCAATGTGAATTAATGCTATAACTAGTATTCAAACAGTATTTTACACTTTATGTTCTGTGTGGGTGCAAATTGTTGAAATTTTTACTTAATATATACTAAATTGGTCTCCTGTATATAAAGATAATTGAAAATGAATCTTGATGTGAATGGAAGCGGAGAGGGAGAAGGAAAGGGGATGTTTGTGGGTGGGAAGGAAGTTATGGGGGGGGAAGCCATTGTAATCCATAAACTGTACTTTGGAAATTTATATTTACTAAATAAAAGTTAAAAAAAAAAGAATCGTGAAAGTCTGTATTCACATTTCTAGGATGGTCCAGCAGGTATACAGCAGAGAGAGGAGGGCATTTTAAAATTATGCCCTCTGTTTCCCAAAGAATCACTAACCTTCCAAATGTGAAATATATTCACTATCTCCCATGCAAAATTGAGCAAGACATAAGGTTTTACTCAGGTTTAACAACACTACTACTAAAGAGTAGAATGCTTAAATATACTGTGAAAGATTGATTTAGTAGAAAATTATACAACAGTGAAAATAACTGTAATAAAGTGCAACGTGGGACACACAAACATAACGCTGAATAAAAATAATACATAAATTTGGGGCCAGCGCTGTGGCGCAGCAGGTTAAGCTGCTTTCTCAGTGCTGGTATCCCTTACGGTCGCCAGTTCGAGCGCCAGCTGCTCCACTCCTGCTCCAGCTCTCTGCTAATGTTCCTGGAAAGCAGTTGAAAATGGCCCAAGTTCTTGGGCCCCTGCACCTACATGTGAGACCTAGAAGATCCTGGCTCCTGGTTTTGACCTAGCCCAGCCCTGGCTGTTGTGGCCATATGAAGAGTGAACTAATGGAAGAAATCTTTTTCAAATAAATAAACAAATCTTTTAGAAAACAATAAAATAATACATAAATTTTAAAAAGGCAAGTTTAGAGATGAGTTCCTAGATAATGAAATTATAAACAAAATTAAGAGGTTATTGTCATAAATATCAGAATAGTGATTATTTTACAAGTAGAGGGAGGGTTAGGTACTTGGGAACAATCAAGAGAGGGATTCAGGATGCTGCAATGTTCCTTCTCTTGATCTAGATAATAGTTTTGTTTTGCACTAAATTATTTAATTGCACACAAAATGTGCTTTCATATGTCATAATTTGAAAGGTTAAATATATAATGAATTAAGAAAAAAATTAAAGTACAAATGTTTTGTTAATAAATCAGCATTGAATTAAGACCTCCATTCTCAGAAATATATTGATTTTAGTAAAAATACATTTATATCTTGAAATCAAATTGTATAGGAAAAAAGAGAAAGTTTTAAAGAATTGCTATAAATTCAAAGAATCCATGTCTTAAAATACTCTGATAAAATTCCTTTGGTGCTTTTTAATAACTAATTATGAAAAGTAATTCTGATATAATTCCTTTTGTGTTCTTTTAAGAATTTTTCTTTTAAAAATATGCTAAGTATGATTTTCATTGTTTTTAATATATTTAATAAAAATTTCAACTGTGACACATATTTGAAAAGTCTGCTATGTTTTTAAAAGGGAGCATTCTCTAGACTGAATCCAATTGTATATATGACTGATCTGAACTAAAGTAACATTTACAAATGAGTCTTTGGGACTCTTCATTTGAGCCCTTTTGTGGAGGATATTAATGAAATGGAGTGCTAGTTTTAAAATCAAGTTACATAGCCCGTGATATGATTGTCCTCCTATAAAATGCTAATGAATAAGATCAGATAGAAAGAATTTCAGTGGAACCTTTTATCTTCTATTACATTTGACTGTTTCATACAATTTAATTTTACTTTATTTCAGTCCAACATAAAATGAAGAATTCCATTGTCTGCTTGGCTGCCATTTCTCTTGATATTTGAAATATATTTAATTATACAAGGTCACATCTGAAGTGATAAAAACTCTCTGGAGAGAATGTAAATGAACTTTTCCTATCAGATCACTTATGAATTCTTTATTACCCGAAAATTACATGATATTATCCTGAAATGACATGAAATGTCTTACTTCTTGTCTTGCCCATTCCTGGAATAAAGCTGGAATATTAAAGAAAACTAATGCTTCTGAGAATTGGCTGCTCCAAAGGGTACATTCCTTCATTACTCATGCTTTGTAATTGGCAGTTCACAGCAGCAGAGGCTGTATGGTTATGCTGGATCCACCTGGAGAGTAGAGTTTCTGTATTTGCCTTTGTGATGAGGTACTAAAAATTATGGCAAATTGTAACAGCTGTTTGCAATGTGTAAGAGATACCAAGGTTCTGTTTATGGTAAAATGTTTCATGCAAGTCATTAGAAAATTTATTCTATCAGCCAGATGCTGAGAGATTATTTGTAGATTGTGAGAAGAGCTAAAATACTACTGTAGGAAAAAACAGAAACTCTTTAACTCTCTTAAAGCTTACTAATTGGGTTTTTAAAATTTTTTTATTATTTATTTATTTGACAGATAGAGTTGGACAGTGAGAGAGAGAGAGAGAGACAGAGATAAAGGTCTTCCTTCCGTTGGTTCACCCCTAAATGGCCACTATGGCCAGAGCTATGCCGATCCGAAGCCAGGAGCCAGGTGCTACCCCCCGGTCTCCCATGCGGGTGCAGTGGCCCAAGCACTTGGGCCATCCTCCACTGCCTTCCCAGGCCACAGCAGAGAGCTGGACTGGAAGAGGAGCAACTATGACTAGAACCCGGCGCCCATATGGGATGCTGGCACCGCAGGTGGAGGATTAACCAAGTGAGCCACAGCTCTGGCCCCTCAAAGTAATAATTGTAAGCAGTGAGTAACTCATGAAACGTGCTACATATTTATTCTTTAGGCTATGCCTTGGCCAGACTACCTTATTCCAGATATTATAATCTACAGTTCCCTATTTTTTAGTAAACATCTATTTTGAAATTATATGGATTGTGAGAAAATTTATATTCTTACAAATGAAGAAAATATTTTCCAGGTTTTTTTTTCTCTTACAATGTTTAATTTTGTTATAACTATTTGGGAAAATAAAATCTGTGATCGGCTAAAAAGTTCCTGATACAACTCTCAAAGTGATGTTTTTGAAAGTTGCAACTTTGTTGCTTTGGTGGTTATGTGCTTGTATGTAAATGTAAGTAAATAGAACATTTGAAAATATTTCTGTTCAGTAGTAAATTTGTCTATTTATCAATAAAGGAAATAACAAGTGGCTCTGAAACATGATCACATATGAGAATATCTTAGTTGAGTTTCTGGGTAAGAATTCTAAATATCCTTCTACCATAATATTCCTTCCTATAAAACAGTTTAATTTTGAAGTTGATAGTAACAGGGAGCTCTGGCTACACATATTCTGCAGAGGAAAACGAATAAAAATGTCTATAGCAATGATTCTTTATAGACATTAGTAGTTCTGATCAAATTTGAAATACTAGTAAGAATTTGACCCAAAAGACTATAGCCATATGACTTTAGGAAGAGAGAACGAACAAGCATGCAAACCAAAGTCAACCTCAGGCCAGGTGTCTGGCACAGCCGTTGACACTTGTTGGGACACTTGCATTCCATCATGGTGTGCCTGACTGTGTTTCTGAGACCAGTTTCTTGCTAATGCAAACCCCAGGAGGCAGCAAGTGATGTCTCAAGTACTCGGGTTCCTATCACTCATGTGGGAGACTAGAATTGGGTTTCTAGCCTCTGGCTTCATTCAGCCTAGTGTAGACTTTACCACTGTGAGCATCTGGAGAGTAAACCAATGGGTGGAAGATTTATCTTTGTCTATCTCTCTGCCTCCCTGTCTCCGTCTCTCTCTCCCTCTGGGTATGTTTTTTTTTTTTTTTTTTTTTTTTTTTTTTTATAGGCAGAGTGGACAGTGAGAGAGAGAGAGAGAGAGAGAGAGAGAGGCAGAGAGAAAGGTCTTCCTTTTCCGTTGGTTCACCCCACAATGGACGCTGTGGCCGGCGCACCGTGCTGATCCAAAGCCAGGAGCCAGTGCTTCTCCTGGTCTCCCATGTGGGTGCAGGGCCCAAGCACTTGGGCCATCCTCCACTGCACTCTCGGGCCACAGCAGAGAGCTGGACTGGAAGAGAAGCAACTGGGACAGAACCCAGTGCCCCGATCGGGACTAGAACCCTGGAGTGCCGGCGCCACAGGTGGAGGATTAGCCTATTGAGACCCGGTGCTGGCCCTGGGTATGCCTTTTAAATAAATAAATAAAATAACTTGGGTTTTAGGTAATGTAAATATAGATACAATTATATGATATTAAATAGATGTAAGCAATAATTAAAAACTGTATCAGTATAAACATTAATCTGGACTATAGATAATAGTATAGAGAAGTTTGTATAAAATTTAAAACAATTTATCTTGTATCTAATATAATTTTTCTTTATTAGATACATTACAGTTAAGAGTGCACCAGATCCTTGTGAAGAGTAGTGGACTCTATCAAGAGATTTGCATTTAGATCCTTGATACAGAATTGAAACACTGGCACTACCTTCCTATTGTGTTGGATTGGATTCTTCATCAAAAATTGAGAAGAGTGGCCAGCGCTGTGGCTCACTTGGTTAATCCTCTGCCTGTGGCACCGGCAACCCATGTGGGGCCGGGTTCTGGTCCTGGTTGCTCCTCTTCCAGTCTAGCTCTCTGCTGTGGCCCAGTGGAGGATGGCCTAAGTGCTTGGGCCCCTGCTCCCGCATGGGAAACTGGGGGGAAGCACCTGGCTCCTGGCTTCGGATCAACACAGTGCTGGCCGTGGCGGCCATTTGGAGAGTGAACCATGGAAGGAAGACCTTTCTCTCTATCTCTTTCTCTCTCACTGTCTATAACTCTACCTTTCAAAAAAAAAAAAATGAGAATAGTAAAACACATTGTATTGAGTTGTTGTATGTATTAAATGAGATGATGATTTTGGAATTGCTATATATTTACAAAAAGCTTACATATACAAAATATTACTAGTAATAATAGGTCACCTTAAAGCAATATGTGCCAAGGGTGGGTGTTATGACACAACCAATTAAGCTGCTGCTTGTAATATCCTCATCAGATATTAGAGTACTAATTTGAGTCCTGGCTACTGTACTTCTGATCTGGTTTTCTGCTGGTGAACTTAGAAAGTTAGAGGATGATGCCCAAGTACTTTGGACCCTGCTGCTCATGTCAGAGTGCAGAATGTAGTTTATGCTCCTGGCTACAACCTGGCCTTGCCCCAGCTGTTGTAGGCATTTGGGGAGTGGATGGAAGGTCTCCCTTCCTCTCTTTCTGTCACTCTGCTTTTCAAATAAATAAGTAAATAATAAATAAATACATATTTTTAAAATAAAAATGAAATATTCCTCAAAATGTTATAATTTATGTTTTATACGTCCACACTTCAATTATTAGCATTTCTTTTCACTGAAAGGTTTTGCCCAATAATTCTTTTTTTTAGGATTGATTTATTTGAATGTCAGTGTTACAGAGAGAGGGGGAGACAGATAGAGGTCGTCCATTCACTGGTTCACTCCCCAGATGGCTACCACAGTAGGGGGGGCTCAGCCAGGCCAAAGCAAGGAGCCAGGAGCTTCTTTTGGTCTTCCACATGGGTAGATTGGCCATCTTCTGCTATTTTTTACCAGGCCATTTACAGAGAGATGGGTTGGAAGTGGAGTAGCTGGGAATTTACTCCGCACCAATATGGGATGCTGCTGTCACAGGTGGTGGCATTACTCTGCCATATATAATGCCAGTCCCCAAGAACTCTTAACCATGATTTTTAAAGATGATATTATAATTCAGGAGGACCATTAAACTTTTATTTTATAAATGTGACATTTCTAAAGGTACTAGATTGATTATTTGACAGATATCAGCAATTGAATCATACAAATTTCTCTTAACCAGATGAGTAAAAATGCCCATGCAAAGTACAGAAGAAATATTTGAACATTAAAGATTCCAGAAGAACCCAAATTAATTCAGTACAATCTATTTTGCTTAATACTTCTAAAACTTACTTTAAATATATCTATACTATTCTAATTAAATGAAAAATAGAGCAAGACAGTTTCAAGACATCTTTGTTAATGAGAGAAACCATTCATTTCATAGGCAATTATCATTTCATAGGCAACTATGGATAACTTCTCCATGGACTATTCCTCACAATCCCAAACTCTCCCCATAAAGAAGGAAAAAAAAAAAAAAGAAAAAGAAAAGATTTTTTTAAAGGCTTATCAATTTTATATGTGAGGTGGTATAAGCAATAATTTATTACAAATTTCCCACACTGAAGGTCAATGGGTTCAATCAATTGCTAAATAAGGTAAGAAAGTTATGTTGGACATTGTTCTAAACTCTGTTGCCTTCTGTCTTAATAAAATCTATATTACTAGGCCGGTGCCGCAGCTCAATAGGCTAATCCTCGGCCTGTGGCGCCGGCACACCGGAATCTAATCCTGGTCAGGGCGCCAGATTCTGTCCTGGTTGCCCCTCTTCCAGGCCAGCTCTCTGCTATGGCCTGGGAGTGCAGTGAAGGATGGCCCAAGTGCTTGGGCCCTGCACCCCATGGGAGACCAGGATAAACACCTGGCTCCTGCCTTTGGATTAGCACGGTGCGCTGGCTGCAGCGCACCGGCCACAGCGGCCATTGGAGGGTGAACCAACGGCAAAAAGGAAGACCTTTCTCTCTGTCTCTCTCTCACTGTCCACTCTGCCTGTTTAAAAAAAAATCTATATTACTGGCCGGCGCCGCGGCTTAACAGGCTAATCCTCTGCCTTGCGGCGCCAGCACACCGGGTTCTAGTCCCGGTCGGAGCGCCGGATTCTATCCTGGTTGCCCCTCTTCCAGGCCAGCTCTCTGCTATGGCCAGGGAGTGCAGTGGAGGATGGCCCAAGTGCTTGGGCCCTGCACCCCATGGGAGACCAGGAGAAGCACCTGGCTCCTGGCTTCGGATCAGCGCGATGTGCCGGCCGCAGCGGCCATTGGAGGGTGAACCAACGGCAAAAGGAAGACCTTTCTCTCTGTATCTCTCTCTCACTATCCACTCTGGCTGTCAAAAAAATAAATAAATAAAATTTAAAAAAAATCTATATTACTTATGCTTATTTATTACTGCTACACAGATGGTGATCATTCCATTAAAAATTGGTTTTGCGAGAGTTAGAAAACTATTTGTCTGTTAATATATACATGTGATTCTCAACTTATGATGGGATTACCTCCTGATAAACTCACTGTAAGTTGACAATATCCCAAGTCAAAAATATATGTAATATATCTAACCTATACAAAATCATAGCTGTTCATAACCTACTTTAAATGTGCTCAGAGCACTTACCTTAACCTATAATTGAGCAAAACCAAAGTTGATTTCATAATAAAATATGGGATGTCTCATGTAATTTAATGAATGCCTCTGTCCCGAATTGCTAGCAACACAGTACTCGGTAAAGCTATTTGGGGTTGATGTTCACAAGGCTGACTGAGGGCTGTGCCACTGCTGCTGCTTCACACTGTGAGAGGGACACACCATGGTATTCCCATTCCAGGAAAAGACTCAAGTGTGGTTTCTAAGGAATATGTATCACTTGTGAGCCACAGTATAAAGCTGAAAAATTATAAGTCATATCATGATGTTGTATAAGCATATTTAGACCATTTTCTGAAGATGCTGAAAGTTGTTTGTTGTGGATACATGAATTGATTTCTATCCCTGGAGCAAGGATAGTCTCTTCAACAAATGGTGCTGGCAGAACTGGATTTCCACATGCAGAAGAATTCAGCAAGGCCCCTACCTTACACCTTACACAAAAATCCATTCAAAATGTATTAAATACCTAAATCTATGTCCAGATACCATTAAATTATTAAAGAACATTGGGGAAACCCTGCAAGACATTGGTATAGGCAAGGAGTTCTGGGAAAAGACCCCAGGGTCATAGGCAACCAAAGCCAAACCTCACAAATGGGATTACATCAAATTAGGAAGCTTTTGTACTGCAAAAGAAACACTCAGCAAAGTGAAGCGGCAAGGAAATAATGGGAGAAATTATTTGCAAACTATGCAATTGATAAAGGATTGATAACCAGAATATATAAAGAGATCAAGAAACTCAACAACAAAACAAACAACCCAGTTAAGAAATGGGCAAAGGACTTAAACAGACGTTTTTCAAAAGAGAAAATCCAAATGGCCTACAGCCATATGAAAAAAATGCTCAGGATCACTACTCTTCAGTGAAATGCAAATCATAACCACAAGGACTTTTCACCTAACATTGGTTAGAATGGCTTTCATACAGAAATCAACAAACAACAAATGCTAGAAAGGATCTAGGGAAAAAGATACCGTAATTCACTGTTGGTGGGAATGGAAACTGGAAAAGCCACTGTGGAAGACAGTATGGAGATAAGTCAGAAATCTGAATATAGAACTGCCATATGGCCAGCCACCCCATTCCTGTGCATTCACCCAAGGGAAATGGAATCAGCATATGAAAGAGTTATCTGTACCCACTTGTTTATTGCAGCTCAATTCACAATAACTAAGATATGAAATCAGCTTGGATGTCCATCAGTTGAAGACTGATAAAGAAATTTTGGGATATGTACAGTATGGAATACTACACAGTGGTTAAAACAACAAAAACAACAATGAAATCTAGTCATTTGAAATAAACTGCATGAAACTGGAAAACATCATACTTTGTGAAATAAGCCAGTTCCAAAAGGTCTAATATCATATGTTCTCCATTACCTATGATTACTAATAGAGCATCTAAAAGGTAATCTGTAAAAGTAAAATTGATACTTTGAGAAGCAATGACTTAGAAGAGCCTTTTTCTCGACTGTTGAACAGTTTTTTTTATAGCATTTGTTGAATTCTTTACTTAACATAGAATTAAGCATATGTGTACAAAGTTAATTGAAAACAGATTTAAGTAAAAAATAATAATAGGAACAGAAGAGGGAGGAAGATGAGTTGTGAGAGTGGGTGGGAGGCTGGGTACTGTGGGAAGAATAACCATGTTACTAAAGTTCTAATTATGAATTGTATGAAGTTTGTATTCCTTAAATAAAAGGTTTCTGGGGGAAAATTAAAAAAAATAAAACTATTGAAACCTTAAAAAAGAAAGTTATTTGTTAAATTATCCTGTTATGTTTCCTATTGAGAAGTTATGATGAGTTATCAATTTTAAAATTTATTTTTGTAGATGAGTCTCTGACCTGAAAGCCCTGACACTAAAGAAGCAGAAAGATGCTCAAAGGATAAACAAGGTTGCTGAAATTTAAAATAAGAAAACATTTTGGGTCAAAGGCGGTTGAGCTGCTGCCTGTGATGCCGGCATCCCACATGGGTTTGTGGAACTTACTTTTAACCAGAAGGTTCGTAAGTTAACCAAGAAACTAAAGAATAAGTAATTACAGTGGGGTGATGGAAAGTGGCCTGGTGAATTCTTTAGGTGATGAGACCTTTCTTGGGATATGATAGCTAAATCGAGAGTGGAATGAACAGAATCCAGTCATGCTCTAAAGACAGAGGATGGAGCTTCTCATGGAAAGTCCATAAGAAGGAAGGAGTTTAGAATGTGCAAGGAACAAGAAGGCTCCTGAGTAGTGGTGAGATGGAAAAGAGACTACAGCAGAAACGGGAGCTTGATAGTGCACTGATGAGAAGCCAGGATGACAGCTTGAGTTTAAAATGCAGTGGAAAGTCACTGAGTTGTTTTAAACTGGGAAATGCATAACAAGATTTATTTATTAAAGGATGATCTGGCTGCTATGTTGGGAACTGATTGTAGAAGGGCAAGGAAAAACAGCAGTTGGCCAAGAATCTGTCAGTTATTCAGCATAGAAATGTAGCTTGGTGTAGTGGTAGTGATAGAGACCAGGCATGGGGACAGCTGATGGGGATAACGGAGATAAATTTAGAGTTTTTGGAAGTAGACTCAACAAAACTTCCTGATGTAGCCATGTTAGAGCACAGGGCTGTATTCCTTTCCCACTCTAAAGTTTCCTTGTGTTACAAAGGCCCTGCATTGTCTGGTGAAGACATTTGTTTGAACCTTACCTTGAGCACTTACCCTGCTCTGAGAGCTAACAACGGACCTGTTTAGTCTTCCATTGGCTTGTCATTGTTATCAATCTCTTTTTCTTGGAGTTTGAAGTAGGTTGAAATACATTCAGTATGGATAAGGACTCTAGTTAGGGATTACGGAGTAACAGTGAAAGGAAAACAAAGCCAACCAAACAGCAGAGCGTTGTGAAGATTCCATTGCCTATTCTGGGAATCATGTCATTATCAGAGGAAAATAACTTATAATTCAGGACAATGTTAAATATGCATTAATTATAAAGTTAAGGAAAGTCATTGTTTCAGAAGTTTAGATTGAAATACCTGACATTCATTTCATCAAAAGTGAATGTTTAGGGCAGATGTTTGGTGCAGTTGGTAAGAGAAAGCTTATGATACCTCCCCACAAACCTTATTTTTATTTTATAGAAAACTTTTACTTAATAAATTTATAAGTACAATTTTTGGAATATGGTGGTTCTTCCCCCAGTAACCACCTTCTCACCCACAAACCATCGCTTCTCCTACTCCCTCTCCCATTCTTCATTAATATTTATTTTTAATTATCTTTATATACAGAAGATAACTCTAGACTAAGATTTCAACAGAGTGCCTAGTTCAAGTCATAGCTACTCTTATTCAGATCTAGCTTCTTCCTAACGTACATCCTGGGAAGCAGTAGATGATAGCTCAGTACTTGGGTCCCTGCCACCCACTTGGGATACCCAGATTGAGTTCTAGACCTGTGGCTTTGGGTTTGTCCCAGCACTGGTTGTTGTGGGCATCTGTGAACCAGATGTAGGTGGAAGATTTCTATCTGTCTGTCTCTGCCTTTCAAGCTTTTTTTTTTTTTTTTTTTTTTTGTAAATCAATAAAAATGTTTAAGAAGTAGAAATTTTTGAAATACCATTATTTCTGAGCAATTTCTATTTTTGTGCTCTCATTCTTCTCAAGTTCCTCTATGGAAACACCATTTGTTAAAACAACCCAGGTCTAAGTAGAAATGGGTTTTTGATGAATTGATTAGAGTTCCAAGGGGTGTGTCTGAGTCATTCTTCCTTCCTAAGAAAATAAGTAATGGAACCTGGGTAGCTGCTCTGTCTGAGTGATGAAAATACTCATAACAATCTCATAGACATTATTGTGAATTAACAGCTGAAATTACAGAGTAGCCATTAAGGGATTGCCTGTTCTAACAAAAGTTTCATGTTAATAAAATTATTTTTCAAATGACTCATAAATTTGAGATATGAGAAATAAGTAATTGAAACAACCTGAAATGCAGTTAGAAAATGACATTATAATCACTTAAAAAAAATCTCGTATTTCTTATGCTTCCCAGAACCCTCATTCTCAGCACACTCCATAGGTGATAATTTATACCAGTTTTCATTCAGCCAGACCCTTCAGTTTAAAAAAAAAAAAAGTGAAAATAAAGAAGTATAAACTTAAGCATTAAACTTACACAGATGTCTCATTTTCTAAATCTCTATATTCTCTGAGTGAATGTACACATTCATAAAGCACAGGTTAGAGCATAAACTCTTTCTACAGTAGGTGTTATTTAAACTATGTGCAGAAACTGTACTTTAGGGTGTGTTTTTTTTTTTTTTTTTTTTTTTTTTTTACCGGCAGAGTGGATAGTGAGAGAGAGAGATCTTCCTTTTTGCCGTTGGTTCACCCTCTAATGGCCGCCGCGGCTGGCGTGCTGCGGCCGGCGCACCGTGCTGATCCGAAGCCAGGAGCCAGGTGCTTCTCCTGGTCTCCCATGCGGGTGCAGGGCCCAAGGACTCGGGCCATCCTCCACTGCCTTCCCAGGCCATAGCAGAGAGCTGGCCTGGAAGAGGGGCAACTGGGATAGAATCCAGCGCCCCAACCGGGACTAGAACTTAGTGTGCCGGCGCAGCAAGGTGGAGGATTAGCCTGTTAAGCCATGGCGCCGGCTTTAGGGTGTTGATTTTTAAGGAAAAATAGGAATGAAAAGTAAGAGATCTAATTCTGCTTGTTGAAAATGAAGGAAGAGATGCCACACCCTACCCTTTACTTCCTTTTCCTAAAGTATTTGCCATAGGAAATGTGTTCTTTCTCTGTCTCTTTAAAATGTATATCACTCTTTTTATAAGCTAATTAGGACTTTTCTCAGCTTTAAGACTCTGGAATATCTTTCTCCTGGCAATCATCTCTTTCAAATGTAATAATCAGAGAACATTGAGTCCCTTTTTCCCAATTTCCCTGGGAAAGGAGGAGCCTAACTTTGGTAGGGACCTTGCTCCAAAACTACCCTTCCATAGATGAGATGTTGAAATATTTGTAACTGTTCCTGAATTCTGTTTTACAACCTGTTTCCTCACTAACAATACAATTTCCTTGGGTACTATTTGCTGGTTCTGAAGAAATATTTATTGCCTCTAGCAATTAATTAAAAATGCCTCTTGCAGCTGGTGTTTTCTGTTCAGAATACTTTTTGTTAAAAATACCAATAAGTGTGCTTGTATATTTTATGCTGAATTTAATTCTGTAATAATGTATATTAATCTAACATCCTAAAAATTAGAAGAAATGTCATAAGAATAAATATTTTTACACAACATTTACATACACATGAGACTTCACATCCTATGCTCCACCTTCCTTTCCCTTTTTTTTAAAAACTTTTATTAATAAATATAAATTTCCAAAGTACAACTTTTGGATTATAGGGGCTTTTCTCCCCTTAACCTCCCTCCCACCCGCAACCATCCCATCTCCCACTACCTCTTCCATCCCATTCACATCAAGATTCATTTTCTTTATTTTTTTTTCTTTTATTTCACAGGTAGAGTTATAGACATAAGAGAGAGAGAGACAGAGAGAAAGGTCTTCCTTCTGTTGGTTCACTCCCCAAATGGCCGCGACAGCCAGCGTGTTGTGCTGATCCGAAGCCAGGAGCCAGGTGCTTCCTCTTGGTCTCCCATGTGGGTGCAGGAGCCCAAGCACTTGGCCAATCCTCCACTGCCTTCCCAGGCCACAGCAGAGAGTTGGACTGAAAGAAGAGCAACTGGGACTAGAACCTGATGCCCATATGGGATGCTGGTGCCGCAGGCGGAGGATTAACCAAGTGAGCCAAAGCACCGGCCCCCAAGATTCATTTTCAATTATCTTTTTATATAGATCAATTTAGTATATAGTAAAGATTTCTACAGTTTGCACCCACACAGAAACAGAAAGTATAAAGTACTGTATGAGTACTAGTTATACCATTAATTCACATAGTACAACACATTAAGGACAGAGGTCCTATATGGGGAGCTGGTGCACAATGACACCCGTTGTTGATTTAACAATTTGACACTCTTATTTATGACATCAGTAATCACCTGAGACTCTTGGCATGAGCTGCCAAGGCTATGGAAGCCTCTTGAGTTCACCAACTCCAATCTTATTTAGACAAGGCCCTAGCCAAAGTGGAAGCTCTCTCCTCCCTTCAGAGAAAGGTACCTCCTTCTTTGATGATCCATACTTTCTGCTGGGCTCTCACTCACAGATCTTTCATTTAGGTCATTTTTTTTTCCTTTTTTTGCCACAGTGTCTTGGCTTTCCATGCCTGAAATACTCTCATGGGCTCTTCAGCCAGATCCGAATGCCTTAAGGGCTGATTCTGAGGCCAGAGTGCTGTTTAGGACATCTGCCATTCTATGAGTCTGCTGTGTATCCTGCTTCCCATGTAGGATCCTTCTCTCATTTTTAATTCTATCAATTATTATTTGCAGACACTGGTCTTATTTATATAATCCCTTTGACACTTAATCCTATCTTTTTTGATCAATTGTGAACTTAAACTGATCACTTTAACCAGTAAGATGGCGTTTGTACATGCCACCTCGATGGGATTGAATTGGAATCCCCTGGCACATCTCTAGTTCTACATTAGGGGTAAGTCTGATTGAGCATGTCTCAAAGTGTATATCTCCTCCCTCTCTTATTCCCACTCTTAGATTTAACAGGGATCACTTTTCAGTTAAATCGAAATGACTAAGAATAATTGTGTGTTAATTAACGAGTTCAAGCAATGGTATTAAGTAGAACAAAAAAAAAATACTTAAAGGAATAAAATAGTAAGTTGTTCCTCAACAGTCAGGACAAGGGCTGATCAAGACATTGTTTCTCATAGTGTCCATTTCACTTCAACAGGTTTCGTTTTAGGTGTTAAGTGAGTTGTCACTGATCAGGGAGAACATATGCTATTTGTCCCTTTGGGACTGGCTTATTTCAGTCAGCATGATGTTCTCCAGATTTCTCCATTTTGTTGCAAATGTCTGGATTTCATTTTTTTTTTTTTTACTGTTGTGTAGTATTCTGTAGATTACATATCCCATAATTTCTTTATCCAGTCTACTGTTGATGGGCATTTAGGTTGATTCCAGGTCTTAGCTATTGTGAATTGAGCTGCAATAAACATTGGGGTGCAAACAGCTCTTTTATTTGCCAATTTAATTTCCTTTGGGTAAATTCCAAGGAGTGGGATGGCTGGGTTGTATGGTAGGGTTATATTCAGGTTTCTGAGGAATCTCCAAACTGATTTCCATAGTGGCTTTACCAGTTTGCATTCCCACCAACAGTGGGTTTGTGTCCCTTTTTCCCCACATCCTCGCCAGCATCTGTTGTTGGTAGATTTCTGAATGTAAGCCATTCTAACCGGGGAGAGGTGAAACCTCATTGTGGTTTTGGTTCGCATTTCCCTGATTGCTAGTGATCCTGAACATTTTTTCATGTGTCTGTTGGCCATTTGGATTTCCTCTTTGGAAAAATATCTATTGAGGTCCTTGGCCCATCTCTTAATTGGGTTGTTTGTTTAGTTGTTGTGGAGTTTCTTGATCTCTTTGTAGATTCTGGTTATTAATCCTTTATCGGTATCATAATTTGCAAATATTTTTTCCAATTCTGCTGGCTGCTTCTTCACTTTCCTGACTGTTTCTTTTGAAGTACAGAATCTTCTCAATTTGATGCAAAGAATCAAGTGGATGAGATGGTAGTCCCATCTATGATTTGAACATGAAATGAGAAATGACTGATTTTAATGAATGTCCATGTAGTAACTTGATACTGAAGTAAATCATAATTCAAATAGTAAAATGACAGTTTGAACAGGCTGTCAGAGGCCTGGAATAAATTGCCTGTAATTTCTGGATCTAACAGGCAACATAAAATACTTTTGAATTTTCAAAAGACATACCTGAATAAAATAAGTTTGGTAACAATCGTATTGAAGTGGTGAGGAACTCAGATTATTTTATCTCAGCAGCCTACAGTACCTGAGATTTATATCAAGTTATAACTTTGATAAAATCACTTTAAGTCAGTAGTGTAAATAGTGGGAAAGAGCATGTGTATGATCTGCTCATAAGTTGTTAGTGCATTGTATTTTGCAGCGAACTCACACCTAATATCCCTCTATTATTTTCATAAAATAAGTATATTTTAATAGGGAAAATTATTTTTGGTAAGAAGTGTGTACTTTTTAATCATTTGAAAATTAAGGCAATTCCATATGATCTACTTTATTTGAGATGCTAATTCTCCAATGATTAGAATTTCTTTATTAAAAAATTTTTTTTATAAATTTAAACATCCAAGAGACAGAATGAAATGGAGATGGACATAGACACAGACAGATCTTTCAGATTCTAGTTCACCACCCCAATGCCTGCAGTAATCATGGCTGATTCAGGTTGACCTCAGGAGCAAAGAACTCAATCTGAGTTTCCCACATGAGTGACAGGAACCCAAGTACTTGGGCCATCACCTGTTGCCTCATCACATCAGCAGGAAGCTGGAGTTGGAAGCAGTGTCTTAACCACTGTGCCAAATGCCTCCCCTTGGAGTTTCTTTTAAAAAATCATAATTGCATATACATCTGGATTTGTATCCAGATATTGATTATCTAGCAGTCCAATGTATTTTTAAGAAAAAATTTAACATACAAATATGGCGACTTTATTTCATTAGCAAAATCTGGATCATTTTATGTAAACTTTGTTTACAGGATCTGCATGTTGAAATGATGTCAAAGTGTATCACATTCCCCTGCTAGATAATCTCTTGAAGAGAAATTCATGGACAATTACCTGTCTGAGGATCTGGATGGTATGTTTCCTTCAAGTACACACAGAACAAACTCAAGGTGTGCAGAAGAGTATTTCTTTCTCCTTTTTAAAATTATTTTTTAAGATTTATTTTATTTATTTGAAAAACAGAGTTACAGAGAGAAGTAGAGATAGAGAGAGGGGTCTTCCATCCGCTAATTCACTCCCCAGATGGCTGCAACAGCCGGAGCTGTGCCAATCTGAAATCAGGAGCCAGGAGTTTCTTCCGGGTCTCCCACATGGGTGCAGGGGCCCAAGTCCTTGGGCCATCCTCCACTGCTTCCCCAGGCCATAGCAGAGAACTGGATTGGAAGAGGAGCAGCCGGGACTAGAACTGGCGCCCATATGGGATGCCAGTGCTTCAAGCTAGGGCTTTAATTTGCTGTGCCACAGCGCTGGCCCCAGTATTATTTTTTTCTTTAACTCTTAATTGAAGATAGATTTTTTTCACTGTTTATTTGTGAGGGTGTAGGATCTCTGTCCTTAATGTGTTGTACTATGTGAATTAATGGTAAAACTACTACTCAAACAGTACTCTACACTTTGTGTGTCTGTGTGGGTGCAGTCTGTTGAAATCTTTATGTAGCATATACTGAGTTGCTATTCTGTATATAAAGATAATTGAAAATGAATCTTGTTGAAGAAAGGGATGTGAGAGGGAGTGGGAGATGGGATGATTGCGGGTGGGAGGAAGGTTATGGGAGGAAAAGCCACTATAATTCAAAAGCTGTACTTTGGAAATTTATATTTATTAATTAAAAGTTGAAAAAAATAAGAAATTCTGGAAATATGCTTTCATACTTTTTCAGACTAAAACTTTTGTAAAAGCATTTAGAAAAATCACCCATGTAAATATGTTTGTCAGCCACTACAACTTTAAGACAAGCAATTTTGTTTGAACTAGTATTGATTTGACCAAAACCAGAATGAAAGATGATTCATTCTCTAAAGTCCATAACTCCTGATAAAAGCACATATTTACAGAAGTGAATATAATTAGTTCTTGAGGGTGGAATGGGCTTTTCAAAAATTCTTTCAGCATTTTCTTATCAAAATTAATACTGGTACCTCTATCTTCCTATGCCATGATTTTGTCTTCATAAAACAGAAAGGTGACAACTCAGAACGTGGTAATTACCCCTTCCTTTGGTATTCTCATACATTTTAATATCAGAGAATATCTAAAAATAATTATGAGTGATTCAACCTTCAAAGAAAAATGAAGATTTGAGAAAGTAACTTTTGATATACCCAGAGATTCTTTAAATAATTCTGGAATCTTGAAATAACAAGATTAATTCAAGGCACTGAGCCAAACAGAATATCTGTTGTGTTTCATGGGAAAATGCTGAATGGCAAACTAACAACTGGATTGACTCTTCAAGCCACATACTGTGGGTGAAACAAGAAAGATGATAGTGTAACACAGATTAAAGAATGTTGTAGAGAGTTTTTCAGAACCAATATGTAGAAATTTGTTTTTTAGAACATTTCTTAAAATACAATTTTTTATGATAAGTATGATACTTCTATAATAAATGCTATGGATCTTATGTAAATTTTTCTAGTTCAAAGAACATATTGCTAGTTAAAGAGGGGATTGGAAATAGAAAACTTTGAATTATAACCTTTTCAACATCTTCTTTTAAAGTTTCCCATTAAAGATAAAAAGCATACCCTAAAAATGTATGAGTAGGATGAGAGGCTTAGATCCACAGAAATCTTCCATTGACCCAAATTTCTATTCACTGTTATAACATACGAAGATACAGAAGCAGAAAATTATATGTTTTATGTAAATTTTTTGTTTTATGTAATTCTAAAAAAATCTTTTATGGGGCCAGTGTTGTGGGACAGCAGGTTAAGCTGCTGCCTGCTATGGCATTCCACATTGGAGTTCCCTTTGAGATCTGGATACTTTATTTCTGTTCCAGCTTCCTGTTAATGTGCCAGAGAAAGCAGTAGATTATGATTCAAGTGCTAGGGCCTCTTACACACTCAGGAGACCAAGATGGAGTTTGTGGTTCCTGGCTCCAGTTTGGCCCAGCCTTGGTTGCTGAGGTTGGTTAGGAAGTGAAACAGCAATGGAAGATCCATCCATCCATTTCTCTCTCTCTCTGAAATACTTGTCATTAAATCAATCATTAAAAACAAAATCTTTTAGGGGTTCAGAGTGTTAAAACAAGTCTTAGGCATCACTACATGACCAACTTGAAGAGAAAGAATGTCACTACACTATTTGAATTAGAAGTAGAAACTTCTTATGGGACATGTACTCTATAGAATACTATACAGCAGTAAAAAATAATGAAATCTGGTGATTTGCAACAAAATGGAGGAATCTGGAAAACATCATGCTGAGTGAAATAAGCCAGTCCCAAAGGGACAAATAGCATATGTTCTCCCTGATCGGTGACAACTAACTGAGCACCAAAAAGGAAACTTGTAGAAGTGAAATGGATACTATGAGAAACAATGTCTTGATCAGCCCTTGTCCTGACTGTTGAGGAACAACTTAATACTTTATCCCTTTCAGTTTTTTTTTTTGTTCTACTTAATACTATTGGTTGAACTCAGTAATTGACAGACAATTATTCTTAGGTGTTTAAATTTAACTGAAAAGTGATCTCTGTTAAATCTAAGAGTGGGAATAAGAGAGGGAGGAGATGTACAATTTGGGACAAGCTCAAGGTGACTTGCCCCAAATGGTAGAGTTAGAAATGTGCCTGGGGATTCCAATTTAATCCCATCAAGGTGGCAGGTACCAATGCCATCTCACTAGTCAAAGTGATCAATTTCAGTTCACAATTGATCATAATGATAGGACTAAGAGTCAAAGGGATCACATAAACAAGAATAGTGTCTGCTAATACTAACTGATAGAATTAAAAAGGGAGAGAATGGCCAACATGGGAAGCAGGATACACAGCAGACTCATAGAATGGCAGATGTCCTAAATAGCACTCTGGCCTCAGAATCAGCCCTTAAGGCATTTGGATCTGGCTGAAGAGCCCATGAGAGTATTTTAGGCATGGAAAGCCAAAACAAAACAAAAAAAAACCTAAATGAAAGATCTCTGTGAGTGAGATCCCAGTGGAAAGAACAGGCCATCTAAGAAGGAGGTACCTTTCTCTGAAGGGAGGAGGGAACTTCCACTTTGACGATGACCTTGTCTAAATAAGATCAAAGTCGGCGAACTCAAAAGGCTTCCATAGCTTTGGCAACTCATGACAAGAGCCTAGGGATATTACTGACGCCATAAACAAGAGTGTCAATTTGTTAAGTCAACAACAGGAGTCACTGTGCACTTACTCCTCATGTAGGATCTCTGTCCTTAATGTGTTGTCCAATGTGAATTAATGCTATAACTAGTACTCAAACAGTATTTTACACTTTATGTTCTGTGTGGGTGCAAACTGTTGAAATCTTTACTTAATATATACTAAATTGGTCTCCTGTATATAAAGAGAATTGAAAATGAATCTTGATGTGAATGGAATGGGAGAGGGCATGGGAGTTGGGAGGATTTCGGGTGGGAGGGAAGTTATGGGGTGGGGGAAGCCATGGTAACCCATAAGCTGTACTTTGGAAATTTATATTTATTAAATAAAAGTGAAAAAAAAGACATAGAAACTTCTTTATTTTTCCCCCTACATTTGAAACCTCAATTGTGTTACTCAAAAGATATATTTTTTTAAAAAAACATATTGAAGAACAGATTTTTAATGATTTTACCATAAAGAGTTAAATGAAAAACTAGGTTTGTTTACCTTGATGGACATTAAATAATGGGTACATGTGTGAACATATCACATAACGCATAAGTACAAATATCTGGCAGTTAAAATTTAAAAATTATTTAAAAAATGTGTTTTGCACAGTGGCAACCTTGATATCACATGGAAACTTACTTGAAATGCAGACTAACAGGTCCCAGATCAGACTCCCTGAATCAGGATTTGCATGTAAATTAGATCCCCTTGTGATTAGTTTGCACATTAATGTTTTAAAAGCACAGGCATTTTTCTTGTTCTCTCTACTTCCTTTTAGGATCTGATATTCTACCTTTCTGGCCAGCAATATAACTAAATAGCCCAGGCAGTGCTGGGAAAATTACACAGGGCATCGAGTGCACTGGAGGGTAAGGAGGAAAGGAGGCAGGGGAACTGCAAGATCGGAGGGGCGAGAGCACAAGAGAGGTTGGTGGCAGTACCTAAGGGTCCATTATATATTTTGAACTAGAAAGTCTGTTGTTAACAAACTGAAACTAAGACTGTTCTATATACTTGTGCCTTCTTTCAATGATGAGTGTGGATCTGGCAAATACTTCTTATCTTCAAAAAGTTCTTTATAAAAACAAAAAAACTCTGCCTCTTTTCTAATGGTACTTACAATTTTTCTTTGATTTTTTTTTCTTCTAGCTTCACAGATTTCTCTTTTTATCTCACCTTTTGCCTATATTTTACCCTTTTCTTGGTCTCTGGATCTTACCCTTTAGCATGCATGCATACTTTCTGTGAAACTCTGTTGAGTCTCTACTTGGATTGTTCTTCCTTTTATTAGGTTTCTTAAAAGTCCTGATTCCCTTGTCCTTGTAATTATTCAATGTTTAGTTATTTTTATCTATTTTAAAAGCAGACTGGGGGAGAGAGAGGGAGAGAGGAATCTTCCATCCACATCTGCTGGTTCTCTGCTCAGATGGCTACAATGTCTCATGCTGGGCCAGGCAGAAGCCAGGATACTGGAGCCTCCTCCAGTTCTCCCACATGGATGCAGGGGAAAGCCAAGACTCTGTGGTAAAAAAATATCCTATACAGAGGATCTCTGTGAGACCTCAGTGGAAAGAATGGGTCATCAAAAAAGGGTGCATTCTTCTATGAAGGGAGGAGCAGACACTCACTTTGTTTATGGCCGTATCCAAATACCCATGGAATCTATGGTCACAGAAGGCTTCCATAGCCTTGGCAGCCCATGGCAAGAGCCTTGGGTGGTCACTGATATAATAAATAAGAGTGTTAATTGTTACAGGAACAACACAAGTCACTGAGCATTTACTCCGTTCCTAATGAGTAGTACTATGAGAATCGACTGCAAATTTTGACCCCAAACTATACTCTATATGTTTTGTGTGTGCGTGGGTGCAAACTGTTGAAATATATGCTTAGCATAGAGTTGGTCCTCTGTATATAAAATCAAACTAAAAATGAACTATAATGAAGAAGGAGATGGGAGATGGAGAGTGAGGTGGGATGTGAGTTGGTGGGGGGTGGGTATGGGGGAAAGAACCACTGTATTCCTAAAGTTGTATCTATGAAAATCTATGAAAAATGCACTCACTAAATAAAAAGTTTTAAAAAATGCACTTCCAAATCCAGTCTATTTGGTGAAACTTGCTGATAAGTCCCCTCTGAGAAGAGGTCGTGTGCCTATTTCAGAATGTTTTCTTGTAGGTCAGTTAAGGTTGTGACTAATCTTCAGTCACACATCACTTATGTCACATTTTTCTTACTTCAAGTTGGTATCAAGAAAGTTCTGGAAATATTGGTTATCCAGAGTTATCAGTCGAGGAAAGGCGTCTGTGAACTTGGCAAAGGAAATCTAGGTAATACAATGTAATTGTCCTTCCCAGTTAAAGCGTTTTGTTTTTGTTTTTGTTTTTTTTTCTATTTTTTTCCTTTGGAGGCACAATCTTTCTCTGACATAAAAACTAATAACTCTTAGTGATCTTTCTTAGCCAAGTTTCTAAGGAGGTGACTTTTTACACTTTGTGAGATTGTCCTTCTGTTAATGGCAACAACCCATTGAAGTTCTGAAATTATTCTTTATATTGCGTTAGTATGTTAATATTATTCCTATTTGAGTTAAATAATATTTATATTTGAATCTTGATGAGATATGAAATTTTAATAATTCAAGACTCAGAAATTTTGTTATGTTTAAAAAATTTCCCAGATTCTAAACCGAAGAAAGGGAATTAGAAATTCTGTATTTGTGAGTATTTGTAGCATTCTCTTTAATATTATATATAACATGTTCTGATGTTTATTGGCGTTTTCTAGCAAATATGAAAATAAGACTATCATGGGCTGTTAGATAAATGTCTAAAAGTTGAACATAGTTCTTCTAAATGCACCTTTGAAATTATGATGTTTCTAGACAAGAATGCATATTTTAAAGTATGAAAACCATACATGACATATAATGGATCACTTGAATATGGGGAGCAAGAATGACATGATAATCATGCTATGTTTAGAAAAGCAGAGTTTTAGAGTAAATTTATACACTCCACATATCTATGAAACAAAATTTGATGTGACTTTGAAACATGAGATTCCACTAAAACAGTATTGTTAACTGACTTAAAAAAGCAACTAATAAAGGAAACAAAATATGCTTTCAAATATAGTATGGAATATACCAAATTTTGAAATACTGGAGAGACCAGCATTGTGGCCAAGCAGGTTAAGCCACCACCTGCAACACAGTCATCCCATATGGATGTGGGTTCAAATCCTGGCTGCTCCACCTCTTATTCTAGCTGTCTTCTAATGTGCCTGGGATAGCAGCAGAAGATGGTCCAAAAAATTTGATCCCTGCTACCCACAAGGGAAGTCAGGATGGAGTTTTGTCTCCTAGCCCAGCCCTGAAACACATTTTCACTAACAATCTGTAATGTCAAAACAGCATAATTGCTCAACCTGAGCTTCATTCCTCTCTATCCACCATTAACCTCAATATGTCACCGAAATCTGTTAATTCTTTTTTTTTAAGATTTATTTATTTACTTGAGAGGCAGAGTTACAGAGACAGAGAGAGGAAGAGAAAGAGAGAGAGACACCTTTTATCCACTGGTTCATCCCCAAATGGCTATAACGGCTGGAGTTGGGCCAGTCTGAAGTCAGAAGCCAGGAGATTCTTCCGGGTCTCCCATGTGCGTGCTGGGGCCCAAGCACTTGGCTACTGTCCTCTGCTTTTCAAAGGTGCATGAGCAGGAAGGTAGGTGGGAACTGGAGCAGCTGGACCCTAACCAGCGCCCATGTGAGATTCCAGCACTGCAGAAGGTGGCTTTGCTGGCTATGCCATAGTGCTGGCCCCCCAAATCCTGACAGTTCTACCTCCAAAATGTTACTAAAATCTGCTTATTTTCTCGAGCCCCACTACTCTGGTCTAGGATAGTCTCATTTCTTTCCTGAAATACTATTGTATCCTTCTAATTGTTCATTCAACTTCCACTTTTTGACCACTGAAAACATGGCCTGTTACCTACCACCTTTCTCTCTGTCTCACTGTCATTCTGCCTTTCAAATACACAAATCTATTTTTAAAAAGAGAAAAAATTCAAGTCCTTAACATAGGTTATAAAGCTTGAATGATGTGATCCTGCTATCTCCCCAGCATCACATCTTTCATGCTCTTTAGCTTTTCTCATTCTTAATCACAATGATACTAAGGATTATGTGTGACCTTCACACAGGCTTTTCACTTTGCTTAAAATGTCTCTCACTTCTCAGGTTTCTTTGTCTGAATGATCCTTCAAGTGTGAAGAGTAGCAGCATCCTCATCACGATCACCACCACCTTGCACATGCCTAATGCAGAGTCGCAGGACAATGAGTCTTGGTCATTGCACTGAATTTGTTTGTAATCACTAGGATAAAGTTGTTTCTCCAGATCACAACTTCTTTATCAAATATAATCAAAGGCTATATATCTTATATTTGACATGCAGTATGAACCAAGTAGTGTGCAAATATTTTGTATTTATTTACTTCTTTCAATATGTCTGGTATTATGACCTTCATTTTAGAATCAGGTAAATTGAATCACAGATCAACTAAGTACTTTTCCCAAGTTATCAAAGTTAATAGGAAACTGTTAATAAGCAATAAAAACAAAGTTTTTCATCCCAAAGGCTATATTCTGAAGCACGACATTATACTTGATTATGGACTTCATTTCTTTGAATTTGAAACACAAATTTCTTCCTACTACCCTTTCAAGTTTATTAAGAAATTAATTGAAGTTTCAAGCTGACTTGCCCCAAATGGTAGAGTTAGAAATGTGCCTGGGGATTCCAATTCAATCCCATCAAGGTGGCATGTACCAATGCTATCTCAATAGTCAAAGTGATCAATTTTAGTTCACAATTGATCATAATGATAGGACTAAGAGTCAAAGGGATCACATAAACAAAACTAGTGTCTGTTAATACTAAAAGAAAAAAAGGAGAGAACGATCCAACATGGGAAGCAGGATACACAGCAGACTCATAGAATGGCAGATGTCCTAAATAGCACTCTGGCCTCAGAATCAGCCCTTAGCATTCGGATCTGGCTGAAGAGCTCATGAGAGTATTTTAGGCATGGAAACCCAAGACACTATGGCAAAAAAAAAAAAAAAGACAGACCTAAATGAAAGATCTCTGCGAGTGAGATCCCAGTGGAAAGAACAGGCCATCTAAGAAGGAGGTACCTTTCTCTGAAGGGAGGAGGGAACTTCCACTTTGACTATGACCTTGTCTAAATAAGATCAATGTTGGCAAACTCAAAAGGCTTCCATAGCCTTGGCAACTCATGACAAGAGCCTAGGGATATTACTGATGCCATAAACAAGAGTGTCAATTTGTTAAGTCAACAACAGGAGTCACTGTGTACTTACTCCTCATGTAGGATCTCTGTCCTTAATGTGTTGTCCAATGTGAATTAATGCTATAACTAGTACTCAAACAGTATTTTACACTTTATGTTCTGTGTGGGTGCAAACTGTTGAAATCTTTACTTAATATATACTAAATTGGTCTCCTATATATAAAGAGAATTGAAAATGAATCTTGATGTGAATGGAATAGGAGAGGTACTGGGAGTTGGGAGGGTTTCGGGTGGGAGGGAAGTTATGGGGGGGAAAAGCCATGGTAACCCATAAGCTGTACTTTGGAAATTTATATTTACTAAATAAAAGTTTAAAAAGAAGAAATTAATTGAAGTTTCTTCAAGTTATCAGAATTTCTAAATAAAAAAGTGACGCAACAGATTATTGCATGTCTAAATCCAGAATCTAGACCTTTCTCTAGTTGACTATGCAGTAAAAATAAAAAAGAAAAATAAATCTGATTCAGAAGTTCATAGCAGTTGTCCATAATCTATGCTTTAAATTTTTTCCTCAAAAATTTCTTTAATGTTGTTGACTGCCTTTATAAGTCAATATTATGTGCACTTAGATATTATATTTACAGGGGCCAGCGCTGTGGCGCAGCAGGTTAAAGTCCCTGCCTATGGTGCTGCCATCCCCTATGGGTGTTTGTTCGACTCCTGGCAGCTCCATTTCTGATCCAGCTCCTTGCTAATGCACCTGAGAAAGCAGCAGATTATGGCTGAAGTCCTTTGCACCTGCACCCATGTGGGAGACACAAAGGAAACTCCTGGCTCCTGGCTTCTGATCAGCTCAGCTCTGGAAGTTGCAGTCAAGTGGGGAACGAACCAACGATGGAAGACCTCTCTGTCTCTTTTGCTCTACCTCTCTTTGAAACTCTTTCAAATGAGTAAAATAAATCTTAAAAATATGTTATGCTTATAAAAGTAAGTATCACACTCATGGATTATATATATTAGAGTTTCATATAAAATTTGTTTGGTAAAATGTATTGCTACTTGAGAAAATAAAATAAGTAAATTGTTATTAACCTAACCACTATTACTGAAAAAGACTGTGTGGAGAGTTGGATAGAATGTGAAGTTTATAAGTAAATGGACCTCCTCTTTTTTTCTCCAATTGTTACAAATCTAGAATCAAGCACAGTGCCTGATGTGTTACAACAACTCAATCGTTTATTTTCAGAGAAATGATTGAATGGAATTTCAGCTGTCTAGCATAAAATAAATCCTGTTTGCTCAAATTTCAGTAAGGATCTCAAACCCTGAAATACTTACTCTCATCTATAGATATTCATCTTTCAGGAACATCAATAAGATAATTATTTTGTAACCACTTTTCATATTGGTGCAAGTGTTTAGACAGAACCCTTAATCATGTTAAAGCAGTTAAAATAGGAATGAAATACTTCTTTCAAAAGTCTTCAAAGTGGAGGATTTGAAAAGAAAAACAAATTCGGTGCTTACAAGACAAGCCTTATTTTCCTATCTTCCTAGTACCAAACTATGTTATCTTCCAGTCTCCAGATACTCTGTACTATTTTGGATCTGTGGCTCTCAGGTCTATATCTTTCTGGCCTTCACATCAAAGAGAACAGGTAGAAGCCCTTCCCTTCTGGCCCACAGTTTTTATGTCTAGTCTCAGAAACTTTTGCTATCAAATTATCAATACAAATATGAATGTGAATTGGTTATTATACATAATCTATGTTACTCCAAATGATTTTCTTTGTAGAAACTGCGATTGCTCATCACAAATGCAATTATTTATCATTTTAATGACACTATTTCCCTGTACCCCTTTTTTGTTTTGATCTATTAAATAAAGTATTTAAAAATAAAGAATGAATAAATGGGATAGCAGATCAGGCATAATTCACAAATTTTACTGACAAAGCTTAAATTGCTGGCAACTAGACTTTTAATTACTTCATTATAATTAAATGGTGATAGTTCTTAATAATAAATTTATTACTAGTGGATGGCACCAAACTACTCTAGAAGAACATCTATGTTAGATTTTTTTTGTCCATGTTAATGCTGACAAGTTTTTCACTCAGTTTTTTCACATGTAAAATAGTAACTTAATTTAATTTCACAAGGTATTTGTTTTCTGACAACATACATTTCAAAGTTCATGGGACCAAGGACTACTTCTGTCTTGCTCACTGTTGTATCTATTCTCACCCCCTACCTAGGTGCTGGGGTATATGGGAGAAATACATGCTTTATAAATATTTATGATTTAATAAATGGATGAGCTGCTGAAATTCTTAGATGACACTGCTTAGGCATATTACTAGCTTTTGTAAACTCTCTTTCAGAAAACAGGTATAAATGGATTTTCTAATTTTTTCCCAAGACATTGAACTTCATGTCAGGGACAGATTTTTAAGTTTTCTTACCAGTCAAGAAGCTAATAAGAGCATACCACAAAATATATTGTTAGAATTAAGTGAGGCAATATATCTGAATGTCTCACTGTAACATAGAAGTTACTATTACCCATATATACAGAACTACTATTGCTTTTATAGTTGCTATGGAACATAATCTTAGAGTGAGTGTAGAATGAACATCTGAATCTAGGGTATTGTCTATTAATAAGTGTCTATGGACAATTCATTAAGCTCTTCAGTAGAGTATTAGTTTCTAGTAACATACATAATGCGAACAGTTTAAGATAGGCAAGCTGTAAGAGTCTCTAAAATAATTTAGGGCTTTGAAATATAGCAGATTACTTCCAATTATTTAATATTGCAAATTACTTAAGCTTTTTTTCAGATGTGAATTTAAGAGATGAGTTGTACTTTCACATTTTCCCCCTGACTCAGGTGAAAGCAAGAGCTAAAGAGATTTTTTTCCCTTTTCACTATGTCACTGCTTTGCAACCTTACAACCAACTACATATGTAAACACAAAGACTTTAGTTCAATTTTCAAATTATTTCATTTTTTGTTCAACTAGAAAAGACTGTTTCTTTCTGATGCTGCTTCAGTCTTTCTCAGTGGGAGACCATGGAGTTTATATATTATTCATCCATTAAAAAACCCAGAGGCAAGACCCCTGTGGAGAGTGTTCAGTAATTGGTCTCTAGATGCTGCTGATACGAAGCACTCTAAAAGTCCCAAGAACTCAGTCCCATCTGTTTCAGCTACTTGCATATGTTGGAAGCAACAGCAGATTGCTTACCCACATTTTTTCTCCTTTTCCTTCAGTATCTAATTATTTTGTATCTTATATGCAGTATGGTAAAATATATGTAAATAAATTGAATATCATCTTGCAAAATTAGTGTTAATTAATGAAAGTACAGTTTAACAAAATGTCCCAACTAAAAATCAGTGAGTATTAGCAATAAACAGCCAGTGGTATTAATTCTTATCTGCACAACATATTCCTAGTTGTACTTAGAGTAAGTTAATATGATTTACTAAAATAGATACTCATGAAATTTATTTCCATATTTTACACTTAAAGAAATAATAGTAGGAATTCTACTACCATGAATAAGCAAAAATGCACAGAACAACAAATAATGAAACCAGTGTTAATTTCTTTTTTATAATGGTATTTCAAAATGTTCATAGAAAGTGAAATTGAAAGATAATGTGTAGGACTGGTGTTTGGTCCAGCAGATAAGACTCTGGTTGGAACACCTGCATCCCGTATCACAGTGCCTGGTCTGAGTCCTGGCTCTTCTCCAGATTCCAGAATTCCAGGGAAATTAACATTTCCCCTTTTCTGACATTGTTTCATATTGAAGCATTGGAGTCCTTTTCTTCTATTTGATAATAAAATAAATAATAGTTTATTGTGAACTACCAACTGTTCACAATAATTTGTAATTCTGTTGTCTTGAGTAGAGCGATAGGATGGATAGAAATTTTATGAATATTCAGAGATGTCAATCCTGCTAAATTACGTCCTAAACATATCTTGTGGAGCAGAAGGTTGCCTTTTGACCATTGTCTACAGTGTTGTTAGCCTACCTCCCACTGCACTGACCCCGCAATTCCCTGGCACCTCAACTCTGGAGCACTCACATACTCTGTAGGATCTGCAATCGATTCGTTAAGTTCTTTGTCACTCTTCCCATCTGGTGCTGGAATCTAGGTGCCTCCCTTTGAATTGAATTTGGGTGAGACTGTGACTGCTCCAAGTAGCAAAGTACAAAAGAGTGGCACTACTTGACTTCAGAGGCTAACAAATGAAAGATCAAGGAGCTTTTTCTCAACCTCTTTGGGTCACTTACCTTTGGATTCCTGAGCTATCAGTTTAGATGTGTGTTGTTCTGATCCTGCCATGCCATGAAGCTAGGTCACAGGAATAAATCATACTCATATGCTCACAGTCAGCAACTACTCCTAAAGTATGTAAGTATAGGTGCCTGCAGATGAATTCATGCTCCAGTTATATATGGACTCCCAGACACCATCTTTCCAGATGAGGCCCCAGGCCATCATGTAACAGAGAAAAGCCATCCTTATGAGGCCTGCATGCATTCCTGATCCACAAAGTCCATCAACATAATAAACATTTTAGGAGGCTTCTTCTGCAGTAGTAATCTGAACATATATTAGACTTTGTTTTATTGAAACTTACTTTTCCTAAGTCAATAACCAATGAAGTAAGTTCATTTGATATGACAATTCCTGAATGTGCTAGTGGAGTAGGTATGTTGGGGAACCTCTAGATACCTTCATGGTTTTATTCTGAAGCCCCTCTTATAGTCTGAGATTCTGTTATATAATAATAGAATCAGTTTGCTACATTATTCAAAACGGCAATTGAATGTTAGAATTTGGGGACAAGCAGGGGAAATGGCCACAGGTAGTAGCCTTGCTTTATTTTTTCTTAGTTGTATTTTTTCAAATATTCTACTGTAACACCTAATGCTCTGAAACCTTAAGATAAGGATGTTAAGCTCATTCAGGGCTGAGACATTTACACTTCCAGGTAACTATGGCCTTACAGATATTTGTTGTATTTTTTATGTCGAGTTCTCTATTTCAATTTCTTAATATACAACTAGTCTTCAAAAGGTTACTGGAGAAATGAATTCCAAAACTATCTTTACTCAAATAAGCTTATTTTTTAATTCTATTTTTCCATGAACTTTTAAAAATTTTCTCTTTATGTCAGATGATAAGTTGATTCTTTAACTTTGGGGAATGGGTTGTCACAAAGTGAGTCACAAAACCAAAAAGAAAAAAAAAACATAAACACAAGTTAAGATTTTCATTTTACCTTCTCTTTTTTGAAATTTTCTCCTGAATTTTCCCTATTATATAGCACTTAAATCAATCTGTCAACTCCTGACCTTTTATTTGAAAATTTATTATTCACCCTAAACTCCGCTTCTTATGTTTGCACTTGGACTTTGCTTGCAATATGGGATGCCAGTCTTGCATTAAATTAGAAATATATAGATAGCATTATACACATTTTATGATTAATTATTCATAGAAAAAGATGATTTATGCAGTTTGTCAGTCTCAAGAAAAACTTGTATTTGAACAGATTGCTTTAGACAGCTTGAGATGAGTCTTTCTTACTGTATTGGGGTATTCTGTTTATCCATGGCATTTTGAATTACTTTAAGAAAGTTAGGTCTACTTTGCTAAATGTACAAATGGTTTTGAGAGGAAAAATTGGGGCATCTGCTTTTTATGCATAAGAGCATCTCAGCAGGTTCTCAACAAGAAAGCAGAAGGCTACTATTAAAGGAAAGATTGTGCATGACAGAGGAAATATGGGGAGAATATTTAAGCTGTTTTGAATACAAAATCAGTCTGGCAGACAGCAAAAGAAATGCAGGCTTGTCTACAGGTCATCACAATAGTGATCTAGGCTGAGGCTAGAGGAAATCTAATAGTGCCTGAAGAAGACAGGGGATAATGGGACTGGCACTTAGGAACATTTCTAATTTAAAGTCCTATCCTTCCACTGAAGACAAAACTGGAGTGGCTTTAAAGAACTTGGAAATAAGATGTAGAATGATATAAATGTAAGTTTTCCATTTTATATGTATGCTAAAGTCTATCTTATTTAATAGTTTATAGGAAGTTTAATACATTATCTGAGGGTCAAGGAGAAACTCCAATAACTCTTCCCTGACTTATGCATCCCTGTTTCTTAGTCTCCTTTTTTCCATACTCTTCAAATCAGTCACTTCCTTATACAATGAGCTGGACTAATATGAAAATGCAACTCTATAAATGAGCTACTTTTCCCCTAGAAACTAGGAGCCCTTTCTTTATTCCTTGTAAACCAAAGTGAAATAAAAATTTAAAAAATAATTTCAGTGTCCTCTACTAGACTGAAATCTCCAGAACACGCATCAGGTCTTCATCAGTTTATCCTCAGCAATAAGATGCTGCTGGCACTTACTAACTATACAGAGCATTTGTTGAAGTATTGAAATAAACTATAATCCACAATGAGTATAAGATAGAGGCTTCTGGATCCAGAACATCATGCTGACTGAAATAAGCCAGTCCCAAAGGGACAAATAGCATATGTTCTCCCTGATCAGTGACAACTCACTTAACACCTAAAACGAAACCTGTTGAAGTAAAATGGACACTATGAGAAACAATGTCTTGATCAGCCCTTGTCCTGACTGTTGAGGAACAACTTACTATTTTATTCCTTTAAGTATTTTTTTTTTGTTCTACTTAATACCATTGCTTGAACTCGTTAATTAACACACAATTATTCTTAGTCATTTTGATTTAACTGAAAAGTGATCCCTGTTAAATCTAAGAGTGGGAATAAGAGAGGGAGGAGAGGTACAATTTGAGACATGCTCAATCAGACTTACCCCTAATGTAGAACTAGAGATGTGCCAGGGGATTCCAATTCAATCCCATCGAGGTGGCATGTACAAACGCCATCTTACTGGTTAAAGTGATCAGTTTAAGTTCATAATTGATAAAAAAAAGATAGGATTAAGTGTCAAAGGGATTATATAAATAAGACCAGTGTCTGCAAATAATAATTGATAGAATTAAAAATGAGAGAAGGATCCTACATGGGAAGCGGGATACACAACAGACTCATAGAATAGCAAATACCCTAAACAGCACTCTGGCCTCAGAATCAGCCCTTAAGGCATTCGGATCTGGCTGAAGAGCCCATGAGAGTATTTCAGGCATGGAAAGCCAAGACACTGTGGCAAAAAAAGGAAAAAAAAATGACCTAAATGAAAGATCTGTGAGTGAGAGCCCAGTGTAAAGAATGGGCCATCAAAGAAGGAGGTACCTTTCTCTGAAGGGAGGAGAAAACTTCCACTTTGACTATGGCCTTGTCTAAATAAGATCAGAGTTGGCGAACTCAAGAGGCTTTCATAGCCTTGGCAGCTCATGACAAGAGCCTCGGGTGATTACTGATATCATAAACAAGAGTGTCATTTGTTAAATCAACAATAGGAGTCACTGTGCACCTGCTCCCCATGTAGGACCTCTGTCCTTAATGAGTTCTACTATGTGAATTAACAATAAAACTAGTATTCAAACGGTGCTTTATACTTTGTGTTTCTGTGTGGGTGCAGTCTGTTGAAATCTTTACTTAGTATATACTAAGTTGATCTGTATATAAAGATAATTGAAAATGGATTTTGATGAAGAATGGGATGGGAGAGGGAGTGGGAGATGGAATGACTGCAGGTGGGAGTGATGTTATGGGGGAGAAAAGCCACTATAACACAAAAGTTGTACTTTGGAAACTTATATTTATTAAATAAAAGTTAAAAAATATACTCAGACATTTTATAAAACTATACTTAGTGACTTTATGGAAGTTGTACTAATTGAAAGCATTACAGAGACAAAGATATCTATATCTATCTATCTATCTATCTATCTATCTATCTATCTATCTAGAGAGATCTTCTACCCTTTGATTTACTCCCAGATGGCTACAAGATCCAGTGTTTGGCTAGGCTGAAGCCAGGAGTCAGGGGCTTCATTAGGGGTTTTATCTGGGTTTCCCACATGGGTGATAGGGGTCCAAGTACTTGGGCCATCTTCTGCTGCTTTTTGCAGGCCATTAAAAGGGAGCTGACTCAAAAGTGGAGCAGATGGGGCATGAATCCCACCCATATGAAATGCCAGCCTCACAGTAGTGCTTTACCCACTACACCACAACACCGCCCCCCACCTCCCGATACTATTGAATTCTATTTAATTCTTTTAAATTCTATTCCATTATATTATTTCACTTAAAATTTTGATCATAAATCAAAATTTGCATTTTTAGCTGACATTGTTGCACAACAGGTTAAACCACGCCTATGACATCAACTTCCCATATGAGTGGCAGTCTGAGTCCTGGCTGCTCTGATTGAGTTCCTTGCTAATACACCTAGGAAAACAGAAGAACACAGACCTAGTGCTTGGTCCACAGCACCCACATGGGCACCTGGATGAAGTTTCTAGCTCTTGGCTTCAGCCTTGCCTAGCCTCAGCCTTGCAGCCATTTGGGGAGTAAAACATTGGATGGAAGATTCTCTCTTTCTCTCTCTCTCTCTCTCTCTCTCTCTCTCTCTCTCTGTGTGTGTGTGTGTATGTGTGCATGTGTATGTGTGTGTGTGTGTCTAACACTCTAATTTTCAAATAAATCAAAATGTCTGAAAAAGATTTTTTAAAAAGTTGAACTATTTTCATCTATCTCTTTCTTAATGTAGACTTTGAAAACATAATTCTAGAGGGTACAAAAACAGCAGTTGCTGAGTAGAGTGAACACGAATTATAAGTTACATAAAAGTTAAAAAAAGAGATGGGAGGGGACTAGGGACATTATAATATCCTGAAGCTACTTCCATTGTTTTAAATAGGACAAATTAAGTTTCCTAACGTTTCAATTGTATATGTGCTACACAATATTTTTATTGTTACTAAGATGATCATTTGGAAACTCTATTTGTCCTATTAGGTAAAAATATTGATGAAATAAAATCAATTCCATATTTCTTTCCCAATTATACCATTTTCATATTAATACTACAGATTATTTTAAAATACCAATTATTTTAAAAGAAATTCATTAATAAAACATAGCCTTTAAAACTACATCAATGCAATTTTATATGACAAATTTGTAAAGTATAATTATAATTTTACTCCATAACAGTTATATTGAGTTCTATTTCTAATTCTGTCATTAACTAAAAATGTCTCAAGAAACACTGCATATCTCATTCTTTGTAGAAGAACAATAATTTTTGTAAAGCTATAACATAGTTAATCATTAATAATGCTTTAGAGAAATTTTATGAGAAATATGTTCTTTGTTTATGGGGTGTACTTAATAAGGTGCTATTGATACTGACATTTCAATAAATCTTTTTAGGCAACATAAAACCAATTCTAAGTCACCTTCTTATCACTGTCAATTATTCAGCAATCTAGAAAAAAATCATTAAATAATAATCAACAACACCACCAGTGTTGTTTCCAACTAGTGTTTGTTTGCAGTCAATAGCACATTCTAATCATTCCTGAAACATACTTCTTACATTGTACCTTTACCCTGATCCCAAAGAGGTAGGCTTTATCTCAGGAAAACAGATCACAACCACATGATACAAGGCATTTTCCTAAAATCTAGTTATCTTACAATTTTTGTAATGAATTACAAATATTTATACACCTAATGTACTATTTCTAATGTTATGTAAATCAACCACAACTGTTTGTTAATCTAGGCGATAGGGAAAAAGGAATTTGATATAAAACATGGAAGAGGCTTCCATAGCCCTGGCAACTCATGACTAGAGCCTAGGGAGATTACTGACGCCATGAACAGGAGTGTCAAATTGTTAAGTCAGCAACAGGAGTCACTGTGTACTTACGTCTCATGTGGGATCTGTCCTTAATGTGTTGTCTAATGTGCAGTGATGCTATAACTAGTACTGAAACAGTATTTTTACACTTTGTGTTTCTGTGTGGGTATAAACTGATGAGATCTTTACTAATTATATACTGAATCGATCTTCTGTATATAAATATAATTGGAAATGAGAAAAAAAAACCTGGTGTTAAATTGGAAATGGCATAGAAAATTAATTAATTTAAAAAATATTATGTAGCATCTCTGTCTTTAATGTGCTGTACACTGTTATTTAATGCTATAACTAGTACTCCAACAGTATTTTTTCACTTTGTGTTGCTATATGGGGGCAAACTGTTGAAATCTTTACCTAATATATACTAAACTGATCTTCTGTATATAAAGAGAATTGAAAATGAATCTTGATGTGAGTGGAAGGGGAGAGGGAGCGGGAAAGGGGAGGGTTGCGGGTGGGAGGGGAGTTATGGGAGGGGGGAAGCCATTGTAACCCATAAGCTGTACTTTGGAAATTTATATTCATTAAATAAAAGTTTAATAAATGAAAAAAAAATAAAACATGGAAGAGGTTCTCTTTCTATACTCTAATTAACATGCTTTCAAGTTGGCCTTGGATTGTGTCTCTTTCTTCCTCAGGAACCTCTCCCAAAGCTATTCAGTTCTCTTTTCCTTTCCTGAAAGTACACACAAAATATACACAAACATCTCTAATGTTTGAACTCTAAACTCCTACTCCTTGTTGTCTCTTGGAGACCTCCTATCATAGATCATGCAGCTACTTCAATTGATTATATCTTTATATTTAAATCTCTTTATTTTCATCCACTCTTCTAGCTTCAAAAGTTTCTTTTCTTCTAGCATCTCAATTTCACTTAATATTACTGGACATCTTTCATTTGGAGCTGGTGGCTTGTAGTCATCACATTGCTTTTCCTTCTCCAAATATTAAATATTTTTCATATATTTCTTCTATTCAGTAGAGACCCATTTAATAGCCTCAAACATTAATAATTAAATCTTGACACCACGAGGAAGTGGGAGTCTGGAACTCAATCTGGGCCTCCCATATGGGTGGCAAGAACACAACTACTTTATGCATCACCTGTTGCCTTCCATGGTGTGCATTTACAAAAGGCTGGAATCAAGACTGGAACTGGGACTCGCCCAAGCACTGTTATAGGATGCAGGAATTTCAAGTGGAATTTTAATTGATGACTCAAATGCCAAACCCCTAAAATTGATTTTTTTTATATTTGAATATGAGTATGTTTCTTTTTTAAAAACTTTTATTTAGTAAATATAAATTTCCAAAGTACAGTTTATGGATTACAATGGCTTCCCCCAAAAAAACTTCCCTCCCACCCACAACACTCCCATGTCCCACTCCCTCTCCCATTCCATTCACATCAAGATTCATTTTCAATTATCTTTATATATATACAGAAGATCAACTTAGTATTTATTAAGTAGATTTCTTCAGTTTGCATCCACACAGAAACATAAAGTGTAAAATAGTTTGAGTACTAGTTATAGCATTAATTCACATTGAACAACACATTAAGGACAGAGATCCTACATGAGGAGTAAGTGCACAGTGACTCCTGTTGTTGACTTAACAAATTGACACTCTTGTTTATGGCGTCAGTAATCTCCCTAGGCTCTAGTCATGAGTTGCCAAGGTTATGGAAGCCTTTAGGGTTTGCCGACTTTGATCTTATTCCGATAGGGTCATAGTCAAAGTGGTTGTTCTCTCCTCCCTTCAGAGAAAGGTACCTCCTTCTTTGATGGCCTGTTCTTTCTACTGTACTGGGATCTCACTCAGAAAGATCTTTCATTTAGGTTTTGTGTTTTTGTTTTTTTTTTTTTTTTTTTTTTTTTTGCCAGAGTGACTTGGCTTTCCTTGCCTAAAATACTCTCATGGGCTCTTCAGCTAGATTCGAATGCCTTAAGGGCTGATTCTGAGGCCAGAGTACTTTTTAGGACATCTGCCATTCTATGAGTCTGTGTATCCTGCTTCCCATGTTGGATGGTTCTCTCCCTTTTTAATTCTATCAGTTAGAATAGTATTAGCATACACTATTGTTGTTTACGTGATCCCTTTGACTCTTAGACCTATCAGTATGATTAATTGTGAACTGAAATTGATCACTTGGACTAGTGAGATGGCATTGGTGCCTGTCACCTTGATGGGATTGTATTGGAATTCCCTGGCACATTTTTTAATTCTCAGAGGTCTAGTGCATGCAATTTGTGGTATTTTTTGAGTGCATTCATGACCCAATGAATACCTTCTTGCATCCTTGCTCTTTTCAGGGTGACATTGAAACTCCTCCCATCCATTGATGGAACCTACATCCCCATCCTCAAATCTGCTATTAACTTATAACATGCTTTGAGTAATAGAATGTGGCAAAAAGGTCAGTGTGCTGGTTCTGACATTCCAGACCCAAGAGGTAGCAGCAGTGTTTGCTTAAATTCTTTTTTATGTGCTCTTTCATAGGGCAGCCTGCTAGAGAATATGAGCCCGTGTGGAACAAATCTGGATACTGAGACAAGGTCAACTTGTGACATAGTCTATCAAATCAGAAATCTGCTTTCCTGACATACATTCTATCAAAAACATAAGAATGAATGAGCCTTGGAGAGACCAGAATTATTGTATGGTTGACAAAACACTCATGAACAGTAATTGATGCTTCATGTTTTAAGCCGCTGGATATTATTTATTTATTTTTTCAAGCTTTTATTTAATGAATGCAAATTCCACAGGTAGAACTTTAGGAATATAGTGGTTCTTCCCCCCATACCCATCCTCCCACTCCTACTTCTGTCGGACATTTCCTACTCCCTCTCCCATCCAATTCTTTGTTAAGATTCATTTTTAATTAACTTTATATACAGAAGACTAACTCTATACTGAGTAAAGATTTCAACAGTTTGCACCCACCCACCCACTCCCAAAGTATAAATTACTATTTAAGAACAAGTTTTACAGTTAATTCCTATAGTACAACCCATTAAGGACAGAGGTTCTACATGGAGAGTAGGTACACAGTGACTTCTGTTGTTAATTTAACAATTACCACTCTTATTTATGATGTCAGTGATCACCTGAGGCTCTTGCCATGTGCTGCCAAGGCTATGGAATCCTTTTGTGACCACAAGCTCTGTCAGTATTTAGACAAGGTTGTAAGCAAAGTAGGAGTTCTCTTCTCCCTTCAGAAAAAAAGTACATCCTTTGATGGCCCTTTTCTCATTAGGGTCTCACTCACAGAAATCTTTCATGTAGGATATCTTTTGTCACAGTATCTTGGCTTTCCATGCCTGAACTGCTCTCATGGGCTTTTCAGCCACATCTGAATGACTTAAGGGCTTATTCTGAGGTCAGAGAGTTACTTAAAGCCATTGTCATTCTATGAGTCTGCTGTGCCACTGGATTTTAAAAATGATTTGTTACACCCACATAGCAGCTTACAACTAATATTCCTGTAAATTCACCAATAATTTTAGTACACTTTATGTTTCACTCATACCTGTTTATCTGTGTAATTTCTAGCACATTTTCTTTTACATCATAGTTACATAACAAATAATAGTTCAATTCATTTCACGTACTAATTGACCATGGGTCTAAATAAGATAAGAAAAGCTTTTAAAAGAACAATATATTGAAATCTAAATGAAGTCGTAAGTTACATTAAAGATCTAAGGAGTCCATGCATGATGATTATACAGGGGAATGAGCAATCCTCTATCTAGGATGGCTTAACAGGTAACAACAATGAGCAGTTCGCTGAGTGCCTGTTTCTACAACAGGTGTCACTGATAAAAGAGATAGTAAGTTAACAATCTCAGATAAAATGGTTTTATCAAACTTTATGGAGCTTGATATCTGTAAGGGAAATTCAGAAAGCTCATGGAAATGTGTATTATGAAAAAACAATGCATAGATTTCAAAAAAAATATGCAAATAAATTTATCTTTTAATTCATTTTCCATGGGCATTTATAAGCTCCTTCATTCAATAAAATACTTATCATGAGAACACACACACTTCATAACTCTACCAAGACTTAGATAATTTAGCTGTATTTTGTTAAGTGGGCCATAGAAGTAAACACATATGCAAAGGAAGAAAGCTAATTCTAAAGGCACCTGCTTTTGTCTAATGAATTCCACAGGTGAGTAAGCTGTGCTGCAGAAACCATGCCAATACCCACTAGACAGCCACTAACTACTGGATCATTATCTTCTGGACTAAAATAAGAAGCCTAAAATGATTAAAAGAGAATAGTGCATACGTTTGTTTCCATCAAAATCACATGTTTCTTCCTTTTCCCTGATGAATGTCCATTTCTGGAATAGAAGACTTTGATGTTAGAAAATCATCACTGATTTATTTACAGTGGTGAGAACTGCCAATGAGCCCCTCCCTGCAGATACAGTTGATTTGTAGATGGGCTACAATATAGCAAATTTAAGTGAATAAAATAAGTGTAACAAATCCACTCTCCTTTGTCACTATTAGATAAAGAACAAGTTCAAGTGCTGGAATGGCTTCACCTCTGTTTACAGTAGGCAGAGGGAAATGAGCAATTGAAATAGGTGTTCAGAAGGCAGAGTGAGCACTAACGTCGCAGCTTAGTCTTTCAGCACCTTCCATGATTCAGCTTGAGTAAATTTCCATTGTAATATAAGGAGAATGATCAAATCTGACTACACAGAAACCACACCTCAGAATTTTCTTCTTTATATTATCCTAGAGTTTGCTTTTTCTTTTATATTCTTTTGATAGTCAGGGCTCTCAATACTGGCCTTATTCTTCATTCTGACTTTAAAAATATACACAGGGGTGTCCTTTATCTCTTTTTCTTCCTATTTAACACATGCGTTCTCTAAAGTCTCTCAAGCCATATTGATATTTGCTGCATGCCAGGCTCTTGGCTTTGGACTGGCCCAGCTCCTGTAGTTGGAGATATTTGAGGTGTAAGCCATTGAAAGATCTATGTCTGCCTGTCTGTATGTCTGTTTCTGTGTCCTTCAAATAAATAAATCAAAAAGACTTTTAAATAAATCAAAAGACTTTTCTAAAAAGGATAAAGTAGCACCAGTTTTTAAATATTACACAATTTAGGCATTTACTAGCTGGAACAAAGAGACGGAGAGAAAGAGTGAGATCTTACATCTTTTGGTCTACTCTTCAAATGCTTGCAATAGCTAGGGAAGGGTCAGGCCAAAGCCAGAAGCCTGGATCTCTGCATAGATCTTTCACATTGGTGGAAGTCCCAAGTACTTGAGCCATCACTTCCTGTCTACAAAAATGTACATTGGCAGGAAGCTGGATCCGAAGCAGAGGAACTGAGACTCTAATCAGCAAAGACTTAACAGATACACCAAACATCTGCCCCTGGATTGCTCTCTAATGGAAAAGTAAAAGGACATATTTTCTGCTTGGATGAGCATCTGAAATACCTCTTCAGGTTTTATCTTTAAGACATTAGATTCACAGTTTGTTCAGCTCTCTGCAAGAGAGGCACATGGTAGTAGGCTGCTAGATCATGTGATGACAAGGTTGCTTATAAAAATGACAGAGAAAGAATATCGAATGGATTGTTTTAGCAGTGGTATTTCAGTGGAAGAAGGGAAATTTCTCTGTAATGCACATAGCTTCAAGCTTAGACTGTCAATCGCATGTATTAGATTCAATAGGTAAGTACGTGCTATCTACTTAAAGTACCTCATCAAAACTTGTATCTTGAAAACTAATCCCCAAAGTCATGATGTTAAGTGATGGAGCATTTGTGAGGTAATTAGGTCATGAGGGTGGAGTTCTCAGAAATGGAATCAGTGACCTTATAAAAGACACTTCAGGGAACTGCCTACCTCCTACCCTGTAGTGACACAGAGAGAAGACCCTGCCTACGAGCCAGAATGCAGCCTTCATGAGATACTGAATCTGCCAACAGCAGAAAGTGGACTTCTCAGCCTGTGGAAAAAATTTCTGAGAAAAAAAGTTCTGAGAAAAAAAGCCTGAGAAAAGGGTTCTTTTTGTCTGTAAGTTACCCATTTGATGATATTTTGATATTGTAGTCTGAATTGACTAAGACAGTATATATTATATTATGTTGGAATCCTAGCTCAACTATACATAAAATTCGTAAGTTGAAGACACTAGTACTGCTATTAAGATCCTCGCTCTTCATACTGCAGTTATAGTTTTGACATGTTTAAAAAACCAATTGCGTCTTGGTGCAAGTAAACACTGCAAAGAGCAAATTGACATAAAGGAATTTTTTCTTACAAAATACTCTCTTCACAGAATAAGCCTGAGGGTTGATTGCACACATTATTCAGAGTGCTTAAGCTAGAACAGGTTGCAATGACTTCTGGGATCTAAGTATATTGTGATTTCAGCTTTCAGAGCCATCTCAACTTTGATTTTCACTAATGGTGAACCATGTTTTAAATATATAAAGAATCTGAAATTCTAAACGCAGAGTTACACAAATTTTAAGAAAATTCCCATGAAACAAGATACTAAGAATAATTATAAAAAATTGCCTCCAGCTCGGAAATGCACAAGAAGCAAACTTTACACACAAAGTTTATAAGCCTGTGGAAAAATCATTTTGAGTGTCCAATACTGTTCCTGTCAACTGACATCAGGTTTTTTTGTTACCAAGCCTAATATTGACTGAATTATTGCTCTATGCAAGAAATTCAAACTTATGAAAATAAAGATCATGGGAAACCATGAGATACTTCTCATTATCTGATCGTATCTTAAGTAATTTACCATGAATCACACTGGAAACAGTCATAGGAGTAAAACATTATTGAAAAATGTCCTGGTGGTCACTTTTGTCATATGGTTTCTCAGGTAAAAAGACTTTCTGAAAATACATTAAGGAAAAATCAAGAATTCTGTAAGTACATAGAGAGATGTGACATGCTCTTTCTATTAATAAATCACAACATTTTCAGCATTTGATTTAACTATTTCTCTTTTCATCCTTTATTAACTCTAAGATGAAGAAAGTCAACAACTAAGATTAGATCCAGCATCTCATACAATTTTTTACCAGTTGGGGGCACAGCAATCTGATGATGATTTGAGATTTACTGAAAATTTATTGCCATTTTTCCAATTTATTCAGAGGAAACTTCTAGAAGCTCATTTGGTAGAGGGAGTAAGTAGTGCATTAATGCAAATCAGTATCGATTGTGCTATGGGCTACAGTAAGGAATACAGTGCACAGAACAGAATAGCTGGCCTTTTATTTTTCACTTAATCACATGCAAATGAACTAAAGAAAAAATTTTCTCATTTCCTGAGAAGAAAGAGAATATAAACCAAGAACTATCCATGAAAACTTCCACAACAGTTCTACTCCTTCTATGGTTATTTTCATCTAGGTATAGAAACATCTGGGAAGTCTAAACTTAAATAAATGTCAATATTTCATATAGGATTCTTTACATTGAAATATGAACAAAATATAATATTAATATCAATACCAATGTCCAATGATGTAGATATCACTGAGTACAGTTCTTTCATTCAACAAATGTTTTTGGTCAACTTTAGATTATGCTAGAATCTGGGTTTATCCTGGGATATCAATGGAAAAAACAGCCCAAGAATATTCCCCTGGAAAAGGTACATTCTAGTATAGAAAGACAGGGAAAAATAGAGTGCTTAAAACATAATTAAATTGTATAGTATGTTAACTTCTGGCAAAGAAGCATGAAAAAAGGAAATCAGGTATCAAGGGAAGGGGAAAGGCAGAGACGGGGTTGATCAGGCAGCTTGCAGTTATTAAATAGTGTTTGGTGAAGGCCTTTATGAGTTGGTCAGATGTGAGTGAAGACTTGTTGAATGTGTGGAAGTTGGCCAAGTGAATATCTGAGGAAAGAACAAGTTGCGTATGGAGAAGAGCTCAAGGAATGCTCTAAATTAGGAGTGCAGAAGGCTCATTCATGGAGCACCAAGGAGGGCCAGTGTGCAGAGGCAGAGTGAAGCAGAGGCTAGAAGGGAAAATGGTAAAAGAGTTCAGGAAGCAGAGGTTACTTAAGGAGCTTGGCTTTCCTCTGTGCCATATGGAAAAGCAAAGCAGGGCTTTGCACAGAGCAGTGAAATGATCTGATTTACTCTCATTATAAATTTTGAAATGATTTTGCAGGCCTTATGCTGTCTGTGGGCTGGACATTCCCCATCCATTTTAAAAGGATCACTCTGGCTTCTGTGCAGAGAACAGACTTGAAGGAAACAGTGGTAGAGTGATGAGGTTTGAATGTAGAGATTAGGAGGAAAGTTAAGAATTAAAATATCAACATGAGATATCAACTTGGTAGTAAAAACAGCACATGGATGAAATCAGGAATGAAGTTATTTTAGACAGAAAATAAAAGGACTGAGGTTTGAGTTCTGAGGTACTTGACAAGAAGAGGTAAGAGCAAGGAGCAAATAGAGACATGGTAGGATAGTTTAGAAACTCAAAGAAGAAAGTATACCTTGAAGGAGAAACTTTTCAACTGTGTGTGTCACACTTATGATAATTAGGCTAAGTTACATGAATTACTAGAGGTAATTATTGGATTAACTAATGCTGAAATCAAGAATGTCCTTTATAGATGAGTTTCAGTGGAATGGTTAAGACAGTCATTTTAAGAAAGAATTAAATGAATTCAAATCAGTGAACAGATTAGATAACTTTTGAGTCATTTTGTTGCAAAGGAGAATAATGAGATGGGTCAGTAGCTGGCATGAAAAGTGGAGTCAAAAGAAGTTTGTTGTTTTAAAATATGGGAAAGGAACATCCTTATGTGTTGGGTAAGGCAGCAGGGAACAATCAAATGAGGGTGTAGGAATAAAGTGAAACACTAGATTCATGTTTTTGAGTAGGACATACAGCATGAGAAATAGTGGCTCCATTAGATTTAAATCACAGCATATATAGGTTGTGGATATAATAGATGGTTCAGGTGCAGTGGTGAAAAACTGGGTAAGGATGGTTAGGAAATGCTAGATGCTTAAAAATGCATCATTTGGGGCTGGTGCTGCGGTACGGTGAGTAAAGCCATGGACTGTGACACCAGCATCCTACATGGATGCAGGTTGTTGTCCTGGCTGTTCCACTTCTGATCCAGCTCACTGCTAATACACCTAAGAAAGCAATAGAAGTGCTTTGATCCCTGCATCCACATGTGGGAGACCCAGAAAGAGCTCCTGTCTCCTGTGTTCAGCCTGGCCCATTCCCGCTGTTGCAGATATTTGGAAGATCTCTGTCTCTGCTTTTTCCTCTAATTCTGATGTTTAAATGAATAAATAAATCTTAAAACTGCATCATTCTATCATTTGGTAAACTCAAGATAAGTTAAGAGTTACACTTATTCATTAATACCAGTAATTTGGTGCCTGCCACTTATTGAACCCTAGTCATCATTAGAAAAAAAATTTTCCATTTCCTATGGCTACTGTACCAAAGTAGCCCAAAATGGGTACTTCACCACAACAAACGCATTCCCTCCAGCTTCTGGAGGCTAGAAATCCAAAACTACGGTGGTAGTCGTGGCATGCTACTTCCAAAGACTCTAGGACATTCCTCCCTGCCACCCTGGCTGTGGTCACCTCAGACATTTCTAAATTTGAGGCAGTGTAACTTTAATCTCTGCCTTGTTTTCATACGGCTGTCTTTCTTCCATATCTGTGTCTTCACATGATGTTGTGCTCCCTCCATCCAAATTTCCTTCTTCCTATGGGCTTTCCATTGGACTAAGGGCCAGCGCCACTCTAGTTTTAATTTAATGAATTGTGTCTGCAATGGCCCTATTTAGAAATAAAATAACATTCAGAGGTATGGCATAGTGGCTAAAACTTAAATGTAACTTTTTGAAGGGGTCAATTAAGCCCATAACACTGTCTAAGGTCAGATTTTTCTTCTTTAAAAATGTGAAACTATAACATGTCTCAGAGGGTCTTAATGGGGATTAAATATATAGTATACTGAATAAAGACTTCAGGTTCAGGAGTAAAGCTATCTCTATTTCATTTAGTGCAAACTTGAAAAAAAATATTTAATTTACTCATGTCTCAATTTTTTACCTGCAAAATGGGGATAATAATTGGGCTCATTCCATAGGGTTAGCATGAGAATCAAACTAGACAATTCATATAGAACACTGTGGTGTGTCAGGTTAAGATACTGCCTGATATGCCGGCATTCCTTATGAGTATTGGTTCAAGTCTTAATTGTCCCACATCCTTTCAGCTCCCTGCAAATGCACCTGGGAAAGCAGCAGAAGATGTCCCAAGCATTTGGATCCCATAACCCTGTGGCAGACACACATGAAGCTCCTGGCTGCCAGCTTTGGCCTGACCAATTCCTAGCCATTGTGTCCATATGGGGAGTGGACCAGCAGATGGAAGATCAATCTCTCTCTCTCTCTCTCTCTCTCTCTCTCTCTCTCTCTGTCTCTCTCTCCCTCCCTCCCTCTCTCTATTTCTGTTTCTCAAATAAATAAAATTCATATAGACTATGGAGAAACTTGTGTGATACTTAGCTTTGTGCCTATCATATAGTAATGATCCATTCAATGTAAGTTATGAAACTTTAGACTGCTATCTTTGTTGAAGCTTCCAACAATCTGTCATGAGAAATGTAGCATGAAGGTATTGTATATTAGTGTAATAGATTAACATGCTAAAGCACTTTATAAATTGCCATATGTATGAACTTCCATCCCTTCTAAACTTCTCTAAAGTTTTCTTAATTTATATTTTACAATCAACATTGGATATAATTAATCTTCCATCCATTCTAAACTTCTCTAAATTTTTCTAATAGTTTACAATCAAACTTAGATATAATTATCAGATGTAGACACTGTGATAAGATATTTTCATGATGTATACCTTTGAATTTTTTAAGTCTGCTAAAAGTTACCAGGTAATTTGATGGACCAGAAATAATTTTCTTTACTTCTATTTGTCTGTTGGAGTTGTGACTCTTTTCTTCTTTTGAATATTAGACGAAAGAAGAAAAAATTAAGGTTTGCTAAATAAATGAATGATGTGGAAATTAAGTGAACCAAATGACATTTAGGCAGCATTCATCATTTTTGAGAAACACATGAATATACCAACAGACATATCATGATAAGTAGTAAGATCTGAAAAATGTACATAGATTCTTAGCACTGTTCAAAAGACTGATCATTACTTATCATGTTAATTATTTTTGATTCACTGTAAAATTTTAGAGTTTCAAAAAGTACTTGAAGAAATATACAGGAAAGGGAAAATGTTTTAGATATATGTCATTCAACTGTGCAATTTGCAGATCATCAGATGGATGTTAGGGAAAAATCTTCCATAAGGAAAAAAGAAAAGCAGAATGGAATTGCATAAATACCGAAGGTGAGATAAAACACTGATTAGAAAGTAATATGAAACATAAGAGCATTGGATTTAAAGTGACATCAATAAACTCTGCACAACAAGGCAGAGAAAATGTTATATCATCAACAGACTAACTAAAAAGGACTTAAGATTCTATGGGAGGACAGCCAAAAGGTTACCTTTAAATAACTAAGGCTAGAGAGAGAACTATTGGAATTGCAGTAAAATACTAATGTTTAAAAAATACAGGAGATCAGATAAGAAAAAGTTCTGGATACGGGAATAAGATCTGAGTTCTAGTCATGCCTTAGCCAAGAGTGACAATAAAAACATTGATTAATCTGCCTGAGGATAGTTTTCATATCTCCTGCTGTCCCGTGCAATCACTCATTTCTTGCTGGATCAGGAGGCAACTTATAACAGAGGCACAGCTGGAGACGCTTGGGAGAATAGAGAGTGTGTTTATGGTTGTTTACCAATCACCTCTGAATCACTGTAATATTTTATCAATAGGTATGTCCAAACCATTGCATACCACCTGAATATCAGCCCTGAGCTATGATCAGCTGGATAAAATATGCAAAACAGAGAAAACTGGACTAGATTGTCCTAGGGGTCCTTTTTAATTCTTAACATTCTATGAGTCCATTTGTATTTGTATGTACAGGAATGCAGATGATTTTGTATGACTGGTATCTCCTATGTATAGATGTGCTTTATTTTTTAATTGAATTGGTTTGTGATGTCAGTAGTTCCAATGAAAAAAACATTCTTTATATGGCTAATGGTAGGAATTAAAAATTAAAATAAAATAATGAGTAGTAATAAGACTTTTCCAAAGGCATTAAAGCATGATTCTCAAAATCCAAATGACTCACAATGCTTTGTTCTGTCCTACTTATCAATAATTAAGGCAATGTATTTGCATTTCTAGAAGCTTCTGCTCACTGTTTCAGTTTTTTCCTTGATTTCAAAAGTTCCGTTTACTATAAACATTATTTTCTTTTTTTTGAGTATAATTATGCTAATGGTATGTTCTGTTTTTATGAGAAATAATATAAGATACACACTATGTGAGTGGAGAGCTGGATTTACTGTCCACAAAGATTCATTCTGTTAGTTTTAAGTATTAGTTTTGTTTTTTTCTAGTAAGTCACACCAGTTAAGCCCAAGCTCTGGTGTCTGACTGGCTTTGAGTACAGGCATTATTAAATCTCAAACCTTCTTTTCTCTCATCTGTGTTGAAGGGACAACAATACCATCTCCTTCATACAGTTATGGGTATTGAATTTTTAAAAACAGACACATGGGGCAGTGCTTCAGTGTAATGCATAAAGCCATAGCTTGCAGTGCCAGCATCCCATATGGGTGCTGGTTCGAGTTCTGGCTGATCCACTTCCAATTCAGCTCTGTGCTAGGGGCCTGGGAAAGCAGTAGAAGATGGCCCAAGAATATGAGCCCCTGCACCTACATGGGAGACTTGGAAGAATTTCCTGGCTCCTGGCTTTGGATCAGCCCAGCTCAGGCTATTGTGACCATTTAGGGGGTAAACTTGCAGATGGAAGACCTCTCTCTCTTTCTGCCTTCACCTCTCTGTAACTCTGCCTTTCAAATGAATAAATAAATCATTAAACACACACACACACACACTCACACAATATGCTCAGCATATTGCTGGCACCTAGTACATGTTTACCAAATGTTAACTATCCTTTTATGTCCCAGGTACTGCTATACCTGGGTCTGTCTGTGACTCTCCAAAGCTTTACATTTCTTTCATACAGCAGTCTTGCTTGTCCTCATTATTGCCTGCCATTCCTGAAAAACAGACACTACTCTCCAGCATTTTTCAGGTGTGCTACATTTTTAAAAGGTGAATTCTTAAATGCTGAGCAATAGTATACAATCTTGCTTTTCTCATTCTCTAGCCTGTGGTCATCAAGTAACCATTCAGATTATTCTAGTATCAGAGGATCACCAACTATATTCAGTCTGTCCTTTAAAATAGGAATGACAGATTATTTGTGATAATTACTAATAAGTGTGAATGGGAGCTGAGGCTTGCAACATTCCTGTATTGTAACACTTTGGCAGCGCTTTGACAAGCCAGTCTCTAGAGGAAATTTTTAGGTATCATTATCTTGGATACATTTATTGATGTTTCCTACTGGTTTTGTTAACATTCGAAATCAGTGAATGATTCCATCTAAGCTGCTATTAGGTGAAGGAAATTTTGGTTTTCTTCATACTACTAACTGATGGATCAGTGACACTTATGGGTATACACTTATTCTAACAATAGTTGTTTTTTTTATCTGTAAGGAAAGTGTAAAATGATTTTACAAAACATTTACTATCTTTCTAATGTTTGTATTCAATATAACTTTAATTAATGGTGTGCCATAATGTCAACTACAAGCTACAAATCGTGAGATACAAGAAAGAGAAGAGGAAAATATATTTAAAAATTAGGAGATGTTTATACAATCAGATTAGGAAATTTAGTTACTTTACTTTCAGACCTTTTCAAAATTAAATTCTAAGTTAATTTATATTTTATTTGTCTCAAAAAAAGCTTTTGAGTACATAATATCTTGGCTTCATTTAGTAATGGAGTAATCCTTGGCATATTTTGTGAGATTTTTCAAGACAATTACAGAAACTAGTAAAGGGAAAAAGCAGTAGTTTCATTGTTTATTCATAATGTTTCTAAAAGTCTTTAAAGGTTTGCTTTATGATGTAATGTTGTGTAGAAAACACACAATGACTTTACATTACAAAATCATTTTAAAAATAATGACATGCTAAGAGTCAGTACAATTTTGAGAAAGACACTTGTAAGATGATCAACCTTAAAATCAGAAAAAAAATTAAAGCAAACTTATGAAATATGTTGTAAAATCATAATAAAATGATTATATACTTCTAAATACAATTAGACTTATTTTCAGGGATAGTATGTATATGTTTCTTATTGTCATTCAGTACTCTGGACTTTGCCTCTCATCTTGAGGGCTTTATTGTGGGCCATTGACTTGGAATAAAAAAGATGAATGTGTTTAGAATTATTGCTTGAAGAAGAAGAAAAGTAAAAGATTTTATTAAGTTCCCAAGTCCTGTATCATTTTATAACCTTCCTCCTCCCATGCTTAAAGTTTTTCATATTTAATCATGACCTTTGCTACATCTTGTGACAAATTTCAGAAGCTAAAAAATAGTCAAGCAACCAGGATTAAGTAGACTGCCAACATTCCTTGTTGATCAGAGTTGTATTTGCATTTTTTGTTTCTTAACTGTGGAGCTGTCATTTAAAACTCATTAAATTATTTGTAATTCTTAGATAATCAGCTTTAAGCCCAATGGCTTCTACGAGAATCACTTTCATGATTTGCAGTTAAAATAGTCAGCATTTCATGCATAGTATGTCTTTAATAAAAGTCCATTTTTCACAGACATTTCTTTTTAAATTCTGTCTTCTTTCTGGTGTAATTTTATGTACCTCAACTAAAAATATGCATCCGTTAGGTATTTCATTAGCATTCATGGGATGTAGTGATTTGATAGTGCTAATGGCACCATAGCTCACATCTTAACATGGAACAATCACTTAATTTCTGAGAAAAAATTAGCTGTCAATGCCTTTCTTAGTACTCTTTTTCTTGGAGAAAGTTTGGGTTCCTTACTGAAGACAATAGATTAAAAATTTATATATATAAAATCTTGGAGAACATATTTGTATTAACTCATAAGAATTACTACACATCAGTAGTTACATTGTATGTGGCATGAATTGTTTTCTTTATAGTCTTGATTTAAATAAAGCCTGTTATTATATTTCAAATAAAATTTCAGTTATTTTAAGAAATGTACATACACACCTATTTTCTCTCTCTCTCTCTCTTCTCTCTCTCTCTCTCTCTTTTTTTTTTTTTTTTGACAGGCAGAGTGGACAGTGAGAGAGAGACAGAGAGAAAGGTCTTCCTTTGCTGTTGGTTCACCCTCTGATGGTCACTGCGGCCAGCGCCGCAAGGCGGAGGATTAGCTTAGTGAGCCATGGCGCCAGCCGACATATACACCTATTTTCAAAACTCCTATGGGAATTTTGTAGGAATTTTTGAAGTATAGGGGCTGATTTTATTTTATTGGCAAAAGACACCCATACAAACAGTTTCCTTGGTGACATAGAACATTGACCTTTTTTACTAGGGAGCTTATAAAAGCTAGTTCTGACTTTATATCTCAAAGAACAGTGCACTGACTCTGGAGATGTTGGATACATATACATGGAAACATGACTTTGTAGGGGGAGAGCTGAGTAGCTCTTAGATATTTACCAAGCCCAGTCTCATTTTTTCTCCTTTGCTGTTGTCAGTTTTTGTTTGTTTTAGTTTTCCACCTTCACAGTTTTAAAGAAAGTACTTCCTGATTTCATTCTTGAGTACTCTGACTCTAAGTTATCCTTATATATAGTTTTTAACTTTGGGTAGGTGACTGTTGAACAATTTATATCAGTTACAATAGTATTACTTAAGTGACACTGTGATGTTACATCCTCCCTGTGATTACTTTCACTGACACAGTGAGGTAGCTAGGCATCCCTGACTCATAAGCCAAAGAAGTCATATCCCAAAATTCTTTCTTCTTCACTACCCAGTCTTTATAACTTCCTATCAACCTCTAGAATTTCTTCCTGGACCCATTATTTTCTATTCATTTAGAGATCCAAGATTTGGGCTACAAATATTAAATGGGCCTTTGTGGTCTGCTGTAAGATCCAGGAACCATTGGCTAGAACTGTTATAAATAATTTAATATATTAACATTTGTTTTGAATTAGTGGCTGCTCAGGGAGAGCTGTAGTTAAATTCTTCACTACATCTCCTAGTTACATTAAAAAATGTAGGAAATAAATGGGATTAGCAGATTGTACTTAGTATACTTAAATTCTATTTAAATCAGAGTAAAAGCTCTGAGTACACTTCCCAGAAGGTAATATTTAAAGAATACACAAATTGGATCATACAGTGTGGTTAAAATCACCATGAAGATTTTTGTTTTCAGAATTATGCTTATTTGTTCACATAAAATTGATTTTTTGGCATTTTTCAATTTTTATTAATATAAAGAGAATAGATTTCATGTATTATATTGGTACAGTTATAAGACAATAACCATAATTCCCTCCCTTATCTATTTGCTCCCTCAATCTGCTCCTTCTTTACTTTCTTTTTTTTTCTTTATTTTTTGCAAAGAAGTAGTTTCACTCACCACTCTAATCATAGGCTTAATTTACCACTAACCATAATATCCAACAAGTAAAAACTACGAAGACCACAGCTCCACATAAATATAAAAAAGGGATAAAAATAACCATCATTCCACAATCTGTCTGTTTCATTCTTATACATTTCTTTTTACTATATATTAACTGTCACATATCAGGGAAAGAATATTTTTCTTTTTGTGGTTGGTTCATTTCATAAAGCATAATGTTTCCAGTAGCATCCATTTTGTTGCAAAAGACAGGATTTCATTCTTTTTTTTTTTTTATAGCTGAGTAGTGTTCTATAGTGTATTTATACCACATTTTCTTCATCCAATCACGAGCTGATGGAAATCTGGGTTGATTCCATAACTTAGCTACTGTGAATTGAGCTGCAGTGAAAATGGAGAGTATAGTTAACTCTTTAATATGCTGATTTCATTTTGTTTGGGTGTATTCCCAGAAGCAGGATGTCTGTGCCATATGGTAGATCTACTTTCAGATCTCTGAGGAATTTCCATACTGTCTCCTATAATGATTGTAGTTTACATTCCCACCAACAGTAGATTAGGGTAACTTTTCCCAACATCCTCACCACAACTTATTGTTTTAATTTTTTTGCATGATAGCAATCTAATTGGGTGAGGCGAAATCTCATTGTGGTTTTTATTTGAATTTCCCTGATGGTTATTGATCCTGAGTACTTTTTTGAGTGTTTGTTGGCCATTTGAATTTCATCTTTTGAAAAATGCTTGTTCAGCGCTCTGGCCTCAGAATCAGCTCTTAAGGCATTGGGATCTAGCTAAAAAGCCCATGAGAGTTTCTCAGGCATGGAAAGACAACACACTGTGCAAAAAAAAAAAAAATGACCTAAATATGACCTAAATGAAAGATCTCTGTGAGTGATCTCCCAGTGGAAAGAACGGGCCATCAAAGAAGGAGGTAACTTTCTCTGAAGGGAGGAGAGAACTTCCACTTTGATTATGGCCTTGTCTAAATAAGGTCGGAGTTGGTGAACTCAAGTGGCTTCCATAGCTTTGGCAACTCATGACAAGAGCCTCGGGTGATTACTGACGCCATAAATAAGAGTGTCAATTGTCAAATCAACAACAGGAGTCACTGTGCACTTACTCCCCATGTAGGATCTCTGTCCTTAATGTGTTGTAGTATGTGAATTAATGCTATAACTGGTACTCAAACAGTACTTTACACTCTGTGTTTCTGTGTGGGTGTAAACTGTTGGAATCTTTACATAATATATGCTAAATTGATCTTCTGTATATAAAGATAATTGAAAATGAATCTTGATGTGAATGGGATGGGAGAGGGAGTAGGAGATGGGATGGTTGCAGCTGGGAGGGAAGTTATGGGGGGAAAAAGCTGCTATAACCCAAAAGTTGTACTTTGGAAATTCATATTTGTTAAATAAAAGTTTTTTTTTTTTAAATTCCTGTTCATGTCCTTTGTCCATATCTTAACTGCATTTGTTGTTGCTGTTTTTGTCATTGAGTTTCGTGAGCTCTTCATAGATCCTTTATATTAATCTGTTATCAATTGTATAGTTTGCAAGTATTTTCTCCCATTCTGTCAGTTACATCTTTACTTTGTTGTATTTCCTTTGCAGTGCAGAAGCTGCTTACCTTGATGTAATTCCATTTGTCTATTTTTGGTTTCATTGCTTATTGTTCTGGGGTCTATTCCAAAAAGTCTTTGTCTATGTCAATGTCTCATAGAGATTCCCTGATGTTTTCCTCTAGTAATTTGTTAGCATTAGGTTGTAGATTTAGATAGTTGATCCATTTTGAGTTTATTTTTATATAACATGTAAGGTTGAGGTCTTGTTTCATACTTCTGTATGCAAAGATATGATTTTACCATCATCCTTTGTGAAAGTGACTGTTCTTTCTCCAGACATTAATTTTAGCATATTTGTCAAAGATTAGTTGGTTTTAGATGCATGGATTAATTTGGGGGTATCTATTCTGTTTCATTGGTCTACATGTTTATATACTGAATCTGCAAGAAACCTCCAGTGGCTGCGTACTATATATGTCAAACATGGTCTGGGATACATAGATTTGAACTGTAATAGAAAAACATGAAGAAATCTCAGGAAAGAATCTCTCAGACAATTGTTTTGAAATGTTACGTCTCTGATGCTGGAATGAGTTTGGACTGTTAGAGACATAGGGCAAGTCCAATTCCCCACTGATGAAATAAAAGGGGGGTGGGGTTAGAGAGGGAGACAAAGAACTTACATAAAAGACCCACTCATTTATTCTGATTAGAAAAGGAAGCCACTGGAATTTGATGCACAGGGTGTTATAATCTGATGTATGCTTTAGATACACTGCTTGGATCCTGTATGCATAAATAAATGCAGAGAAAAAATTAAAGAGAGGGGTGAAATTGGGAAAGCATTATAGTAGATCAGTGAAAGCTGGAAATAGCTTATGCAACTATATTAGTGGAAATGATAAGAAATGAAGGGGCTTTTTAATAGGGTGCATGAGCTGGCGCCATGGCTCAACAGGCTAATCCTCCACCTTGCAGCGCCTGCACACTGGGTTCTAGTCCCGGTCGAGGCGCCGGATTCTGTCCCGGTTGCCCCTCTTCTAGGCCAGCTCTCTGCTATGGCCCGGGAGTGCAGTGGAGGATGGCCCAAGTGCTTGGGCCCTGCACCCCATGGGAGACCAGGAGAAGCACCTGGCTCCTGCCTTCGGATCAGCACGGTGCGCCAGCCGCAGCGCACCAGCCGCAGCGGCCATTGGAGGGTAAACCAATGGCAAAGGAAGACCTTTTTCTCTGTCTCTCTCTCTCTCTCACTGTCCACTCTGCCTGTCAAAAATAAAAATAAAAATAAAAAAATAGGGTGCATGGGATGGGAAGTGTTGTGGTGAGGTGAATTAGGCTGCTGCCTGGGACACCAGAATATCATATGGGCACCAGATGTAATTTCAGATGCTCCATTTCTGATACAGCTCCCTGCTAATGCACCTGGGAAAGCAGTAGAGAAGAAGGCTTATGTGCTTCTGCCACCCATGACACCCATGTGGAAAACCTGGATGGAGTTCCAGGCTCCAGTGCAGCCCCAGTTGTTGCAGCCATTGTGGGAGTGAACCAGCATCTGAAAGATCTCTAATCTGTAACTCTCTCTTTCAAATAAATAAAGTAAATCCTAAAAAAAGAATAGGATACATAAGAAGGAAAGGGAATAATGGAATCAAGGATTACTCGCTCCTCCAACCCCCGCCTTGGTGGTGGTTATAACTAATCTAATGAGAAAGAACAAAATAAGTAGACTTCAGGGGAGGAGTTGCAATAAATAGTTTAATTTTGGTAATATTAGGTTTAAGTTGCCTTTTGCACACCCACGTGGAGATGTTAACCAGGCAACTGAATGTGTGAATCTGGAATACTTGAGAGTGTTCTGAGTGGAAGATACTACTTTAAGAGTCATCACTGTATGCAGTACTTAACAGCCATCAATAGGGATAAGTTTTGATGAGTTGCCTAAAAAAAAAAACTCAACGAAAAAATAATAGGCAATAGAGGCAAAAATCCTCAGCATCATAGTATTAAAAAGTCTGATAGAGAATCTAATAAAGGAGACCAAGAAAGATGAACCAGTGAGGGTGATAGAAAATTAGTAGATTGGAGTTTCATAAAACCTAGGGAAGAAAATATTTCTAAGATTTTGTAAGGGTTTATCACGTCAGCTCATACTGCAACTCAAGTACATTGAAGATGGAAAATTGGCCAATGACTTTGGCACAATGAAGACCTCAGGAATACTGAAGTAGAATAGTAAGAATGGAAACTTTATTAGAGAGGGTTGATGAGAGGTAGAGAGTTGTAGTTACATTAACTATATTGATATTTTTAAAGAAAATTTTGCCATAAAAGTGGTTTCTATGCTTTAATATAGTGATATTTATAGGAGATACCTATTTTTTTAAGTAGATGGTATTAAGCCATGTTTGGTATATGGGAGGATTGAACTTGTAGAAGTAAATGAAGATCAGTGATCTTCTGTATATAAAGAGAATTGAAAATGAATCTTGATGTGAATGGAAGGGAAGAGAGAGTGGGAAAGGGCAGGGTTGCAGGTGGGAGGGAAGTTATGGGGGAGGGGGGGAAGCCATTATAATCCATAAGCTGTACTTTGGAAATTTATATTCATTAAATAAAAGTTAAAAAAAGAAGTAAATAAAGATATATTAGTGGTAAAATGTTGTAGTGAACTTCTCACAAAAGATAAGGGGTAGCATTCAGAGCATAAATAATGGAATAAAAACAAGGCCCTCTCCATTCTTATAGGCAGGAAACTCATATACTTGGATTCCAATGCTGCCCAGATTTTGATTAATGGTGGGAATATGATGTGTTTCTCCTCTGACTGTATATATTTTCTCTATGAAAAGAAAAGTTAATCTGTGAAGGAGTGAGGGATTAAGTGAGCAAACATAAGGAGTTAAAAGAGGAAAGACAAAATCAATATTATTTCCTCATTATGTGGGAAAATGAATTTATTGCATGAGATTAAATTTCCTAGCATTGATATATTAATGTGCCTATGACTGAATGTTGTCATTTTAACCATTTCTACCCTAAGTGAGGGAATTCAAGATACAGAGAAACAACAATTTTTAAGTAGTTACTATATATGCCCTCATAAGTTTCCCATAGCATTTAGACAAATCCCTTTATCTCTGCTCCCTAAACAAACTGGGACAACTCAGCTGGCTATAAGACAGTTCAGATTTTAAAATAACTCTACATTTAGAGAAACTGTAAAAGGAATATCTAAAATATCTGAACTTTTCATAGCATTCCTCCATAGAGAATAGAAGGAGTAACAATTTTTTTTTGAGTTCTCATTTCCTGGAATTTCTATTTCATTCTTATTTTAAGAATTGAAGTAAGCCTAGCTCAGAAATATGAATAACGTATGATGTAGTGATGTCCTAAAATAGTGACATTCTATAAATTGATTAAAGATGATAGAATAAAGACATTGAAGACCAGAATGCTATCTAAAGAAGTTTTAACTGGGTCAACTACTGAAGAAATGTCCCAGAAGATGTATATATAGATCCAAGATAAATACGCATCCAAGTGATTGTTGATTATTGAGAAGCAATATTCCATTGTACTTGGCAGTAAAGTAAAGACATATGTGTAATATATAGGTTAGTGGAAATTATAAATGAATTTTCTGGACTTTACTACTAATAGCATTTCATAAATCACCAGAATCCTCTTTGTAAACACTAGATTAAGCTATTCTTCCTGAATTTAAGAATTAGTGACACTGGTTATATTCTTTGCTTTCCATGGAGAAAAAATAACTGTAACTTATAAACAGACACATGTGTAAGAAGGCAGTGACTAGGTAAACTGGACTTTCATCCATATTTTAGAAAAACATTCTGATTTTCAAGTCCAGACTTGATAGTACATATTATTTCTTTACAACACTATTCTATCAATGCAGGATAATGTGCTATAATTTCAAAATAACTAATTTTGAATAGGAGTTTTGGAATACAATTTATTCCTAAGTCTGGATTTTAAAATAAATAAAATGTATTCTTTTCTAAAATTCTTGAAATATTTATTTAACCCTATTTTTATTTAACATAAAACATTATGTTTTATTCCAAGTAATAAAATCATATGTGTATTTTATATGAAGTATGGGATCTGACCCACAAAAGCACTATCTACTCTCCCTTGTCGTTATCACAAAAATCTATAAAACTAGCTGTAATGAGACTTTCTGAACTCAAGACAGCACGATATATAAGATCATTTTCATTGAACTCTCGACACTGGCCATAAATGTATTAGTAACTCAATTTACTTCAATAAAACTATCATTTACATTTATATTATGCTTTTAAAAGAAATTTGTGATAATAAATGGTCTTTTCCTTGCTAGTATTAAGCCAGGTACATGAACTTGGAGTTTCTATACATATTGCTCTTTCACCCCTATTGTAACTATGGGGAAATGTAAAACTTGGATCTACAAAAATGTCAACTATAGTGGCTACTTAAGTTGAATTAGATGTAGAAATACATATATATCTTTTAAAATTATAAACCCAACAGCATGCTACTTGATGTAGCTCAGTCTTTCAGGGAAGGACATAAGTCAGTATTGAACAGTTAAGGTAATAACATTGTGGTAGCCATAGTGGGAGCACTGCAGACAGGCAGGGTACAAAGAAAATTTTTATGAAATAGTGTCTCAAATGCAGCTCTTCTGTAAAGCTTTTTCCTGGATGTTGAATCATTTATTTGGCTTTTATCATATAGCTTCATTTTTATACATTCCATTATTTACAGTTCATTCAACATTATGTTTTGTATTCCACATATCCTTTTCTACCACCAAAATACAAGATCCTCTAAGTTTAAGATTAGTACCCACTCATTTTTGTATTTCTGGGACCTAGCATAACAATAAATACATAATGAGATTTTTTAAATTGCTACTTCAAACAAAATTATATTCTTGAAAATAAATAACAGATTTGAGATATGCATTATCCAGTTAAACAAGTCATAATGTGCACACCATATCTTCAGTTGCAAAACAGTAGGCATATTCAAAAAGGAAAAGGCTTCTCCTGTGGCTTGGTATTGTTGATGAGGGTATTCAAAGCCCTGCGCAGTATTGCAAATAATGAGTACTTAAATTACTTTCCATGTTTGTGACAGTGAAGCTCCATTGTTCTCATCATAAAGTTAGTTTAACAAGGCCCATTATTCCTTTTCTGACTTCATATCCCACCAGCCACTCTGACATATAGCATCGTCTATGAAATCAAAACAACCACTGACTTCTTCTGGTTTTGGCCTCAGTGCCTGTGAATGAACCCTTCTATATTCTACCAAGTCTGAATGGAATATAATAACCTCTCTGCAGACCGCTTATTTTATCTAGTAAACTCCCAGTTTCAGTTCAGATCTCCTCTAGAATGCACTCCCTGAACTCCCAGATACTGTAAAATATCCCTTCTCTGGCTTCTACAGATTTTCAAAAAGTATCATTTTAGATTGTTAAAACAAGGCATGGATGATTATTTACAGCCTTGGTTTTGGAGAAAGATCTAAATAGAAACCCTAACTTTTCCATCTTAAAACTGCATGACCTTCATCATAATAGCTCTAGCACTTCATAGATGCCATGGAAATTGGCAGGGCAAATTTACTACTTATCAATAGTCACATTGCATGTTAATGGCCTGAACTGTCCAGTTAAAAGACACAGATTGGCTGATTGGGTTAAGGAACAAAACCCATCCTTTTGCTGCTTACAAGAAACTCATCTTTCCAACAATGATGCATACAGACTGAAAGTGAAAGGCTGGAAAAAGATATACCATGCCAACAGAAATGAAAAAAGAGCGGGCGTAGCCATCTTAATATCGGACAACATAAACTTTAACACAAAAACTGTTAAGAGAGACAAAGAGGGGCACTATATAATGATTAAGGGATCAATTCAACAGGAAGATATAACGATTATCAATGTATATGCACCTAATTACAGGGCACCAGTTTATTTAAAAGATTTGTTAAGGGACTTAAAGGGAGACTTGGACTCCAATACAATAGTTCTGGGGGACTTCGATACTCCACTCTCAGAAATAGACAGATCAACAGGACAGAAGATCAACAAGGAGACAGTAGATTTAAACGACATTATAGCCCAAATGGATCCAACAGATACCTACAGAACTTTTCATCCTACACAGAAAGCATTTACATTCTTCTCAGCAGTACATGGAACCTTCTCTAGGATTGACCACATACTAGGCCATAAAGCAAGTCTCAGCAAATTCAAAAGAATTAGAATCATGCGATGCAGCTTTTCAGACCACAGGGGAATGAAGTTGGAAATTAGCAACTCAGGAATCCCTAGAGCACATGCAAACACATGGAGATTGAACAACATGCTCCTGAATGAACAATGGGTCATAGAAGAAATCAAAAGAGAAATCAAAAACTTTCCAGAAGTAAATGAGGATAACAGCACAACATACCAAAACTTATGGGATACAGCAAAAGCAGTGTTAAGAGGAAAGTTTATAGCAGTAGGTGCCTACATCAAGAAATTGGAAAGGCACCAAATAGATGAGCTTTCAGTTCATCTCGAGGATCTAGAAAATCTGCAGCAAACCAGACCCAAATCTAGTAGGAGAAGAGAAATAATTAAAATCAGAGAAGAAATCAATAGGATTGAATAAAAAAAAAATTACAATAAATCAGCCAAACGAGGAGCTGGTTTTTTGAAAAAATAAACAAAATTGACACCCCATTGGCCCAACTAACTAAAAAAGAAGAGAAAAGACCCAAATCAATAATATCAGAGTTAAAAAAGGAAATGTAACAACAGAACTACAGAAATAAAAAGAACCATCAGAAATTACTACAAGGACTTGTATGCCAGCAAACAGGGAAATGTATCAGAAATGGATAGATTCCTGGACACATGCAACCTACCTAAATTGAACCAGGAAGACATAGAAAACCTAAACAGACCCATAACTGAGACAGAAATTGCAACAGTAATAAAGACCCTCCCAACAAAGAAAATCCCAGGACCAAATGGATTCACTGTTGAATTCTACCAGACATTTAAAGAACTAGCTCCATTTCTTCTCAAACTATTCAGAACAATCAAAAGTTGTACTTTCAAAATTTATATTTATTAAATAAAAGTTTTCTAAAAGAAAAAGAAAAAGAAAAAAAATGATATGTGTTAGAACAAACAGAGTTCTTGGCTCCTTGCTTTGGCCTGACCAAATCCCAGCTGTTGTGGCCATCTGAGGAGTAAACCAGTGGATGGAAGTTCTATATTGTCACTTCCTATCTTTCTCTGTCTCACTATGTCTTCCTCCCCCTATCACTCTGCGTTTCAAATAAATATTTATAACGCTTTCTTTAAATTCATGCATATAAGTATTTTCATAAATTCATGGAAAATATGTATAATAAAAATGCTCTCTATTATTTTAAGGTAGTAACTATTTCTTTGGGATAATTCATGATAAAATAAGATTAAGCATGTCCAACATCTGTAAGTATGGATAAGTTCTTGGTATATGAGAATTCACAATTTTACTCTATTATTACTCTCATTTTGCTTTTTATCATGATTGAGTATATCATACATATAACCATTTTTAAATAGTGTTTTCTACATTGAACTTGAGAGAAGGAAGAATATTTTATTTTGTATTCCACTGTATAGTACACATGGCACATGGCAGGCATTCAGTAAATGTTTGCTGTTTTAATGAACACATTAAAACAACAGCACAAAGCATGCACTTAGCCTCTTCCTCTCTTTTCCTAATATGCAAACACATATATACCTATACTTGTATATGTTTATATCTAATCAACTAAATATACACACATACATCTTTAGTGACAATGAAAACTATTTACTATGTTCTCTATGTGTAACAAAAATGTAGGAGAGAAAAGAGATATCTTCAAATAATTTATAATTATTTAGGGAAAAACTAAGAAACTAAATACATTTAGCTCTCCAAAAAATTAACATTACAAAAGGAGAGAGGAAGAAAGTATTGACATTTAAAAAAATCTGTCAGCCACAGGCATTTTAGATAACAAAATATATTTATTTCATAATTTGATCTTTCCAGTTAGATAGAAGGCCTATGGAAGAATAAAATAAGTTGGCTTTTTATTTTTATCTACTCATTTTTTTTCTATAAAGATGGATTTAAGCCATTGAATGTGTGTATGTGTGTGTGTGACTATAGATAGTTTCATAAACAGACACTTATTTGGCAAGTGTGTAACATGACATTACTGCATGTATTTAGGTTCATAAAATAACATTGTGAATAAATGAAGTGATAAATGTTATTGTCACCTTTAGTTTTAATTTTTTTTATTTTAATTCTAGGGTTGATAACTTTAAAGTCCCTAAGCCAGACATGTCTCATTTAAACTATTTAGAAATATCAACATTTAGCAAAGAGAAATACACAAATAGAGATCATCCTCCCACTGGACCACACCCCAAATGCCTAATAAACATGATTCTTTATAAAATGTAAAATATAAACATCTATTTTTATGAAAATTAGCAAGGATTCCATTTTCTGATATGGGAGGATTGACTTAAATGCTTTGCTGCCTAATTTCTCTTGCTAACTTAAAAAACTGTATGGAATAGCTTATATATGTTCTTTTTCATTTGTTCAATAAGATTTTCCCATAATGGCTTGTCTTCTAGGACATACAACACTTACCACAGCACAGCAGCTTCTGAAAGAACATTACAGCTATAGGTAGCATTCTTAGTCTTTTCCAGAAATAGCAATATCTAATGCATGAAAATAACTGCATTTTACAGTATGTGCTTTGCAAAGCTTCAAACCACCTGCTCTAAAACAGACTTCCCAGGTTCAAAACAGACTTTCCAGCTCCCAAACAACCAATTTATGAAAAGTCATTTGTCCTTCTTCAAGTTTCTCAACAGTATGTCAGGGCCACAGCTACTATTTTACCTGAGATAATTATTGGTAGCAACAGAGTTGGAAATGAAAGAATCAAGAAGTAGCACAATAAATAAAGCACTTTTTACATTGGCGTCAACATTTGAACTGACAAATGAGGTTTTTTTCAGTTTGCCTTCTCTGATGAATGTAGTCTACTTGATAATTTAAGGAATAAAAGATGGCTTGAACTGAGAAGTCATAAGTTGAAGCAATCAATCACCTAGTATTTCACAAATCACATTCAAGCCCTTAGTCACAGTGTGATAGTCTTAAAGACTTCACTCTACTTTAAATATTTATCACCTCTTTTTCTCTCTCATTATTTCCACAGCCATTTGTTACTGGCTCTTGCCCAAACAACTGACCCAGTCTTAACACTTGGTACTGTCCCTGTGAAATCTATTTCGCACATTGGTTTCAAAGGGACCTATCTAAAAATTATTTCTGACTGTTCTTAAATTCATTCAGAAAAAAAAGTATTATCGATCATCAAAAATACTCCTAAGAGTGGTGTACACAAATGATAAGCAAATACTAGCTATCCTAAATATTAAAACATATTTTAAACCTATAGTAACTATGAAAATATGTCATTGATTTATGCTTGATAGTATGGGTTGGAAATTTGCAACTGCATATTGTAATATGGTAAAGGTAGTGTTTGCAATAAGTAAGGAAAAGATGGCATTGGTTCACTGAACAGTAAATGGAGACTGGGGAGAGTCATTTGGGGAATAAACCAGCAGATGGAAGATCTCTCCGTCTCTGCCTCTCTGTAACTCTGCTTTTCAAATAAATAAATAAATCTTTTTTAAAAATAATGGTATGTATCAAACACATGAAATCTGTTCTCTTCATTTTAATAAAAAATTTTTAAAATCCTAAATAAATCAATAAGGAAGAGGTTAATAATATAATATTTGAAGACTTTATCTTATAGCAATTTTAGGTTGATGGCAAAATTCAGAGGAAGGTACACAGATTTCCAATATACCTCCTTTCCCCTTTATTTTATGTCTTCCCTAAATGTCATATATTTGTTACAGTCGGTGAATCTATTCACATATGATTATTACCCACTCCAATGTTTACATTAGGGTACACTACTGGTGTTTTATATTCTGTGGGTTTGGATTCCTAAGCATAATGTTATCTCTATAATATCATAGTTTCACTGCCAGAAAAATCCTCTGTGTTCCACCTATTTAGCCTTCCCAGCATCTCAACCCCAGGGCAACCACTGAACTTTTTAGCACTTCCATACCTCTGTCATTTCTAGAACACCATGTCACTGGAATTGAAAGTGTGTGGCCTCTGAAGATTGGCTTCTTTCACTTAGTAATATGTATTTAAATTACCTCTACATCTTTTCAGTAATGGATAATGCACCATTATCTCGATGAAGTTCAGTTCATTTGAGGATTTCACACAATGAAGGGCATCTCAGGTGCTTCCACATTTAAGCAATTATGAATAGAGTTGCAATAGACACTTGTGAACATAAGCTTTTAATTTCTTTGAATCAATGCCATGAGGCACTATTGTTGGATCATATGCTAACAGTATATGTAGTTTGGTGAAAAACCACTAACCTGCTTCACAAAGCAGCTGGACTGTTTTTGTATTCATATAAACTGCGGATGAAGAGTTCCTGTTATTCCACATTCTCTCTATGATTTAATGTTGTCGGTACTGTGGATTTTGGCCAAGTCAATAGATTTTAAGTGGTATCTGATTGTTCTTTTTAAAAATGTGTATTTCTATGAAAAGCATATTTTAGGGGCCAGTGCTGTGGCATAGCAGTTAAAGCCATCACCTGCAGCTCTGGCATCCCATATGGGCACAAGTTTGTGTCCCAGCTGCTCCACTTCCAATGCAGCTTCCTGCTAATGCACCTGTGAAGGCAGCAGAAGATGATCCAAGTGCTTGGTCTCTTACACCCATGTGGGAGGCCTGGAGGAACCTTCTGACTCCTGGCTTTGGATAGGCCCAGACGCAGCTATTGCAGCAATTTGGGAGGTGAATCAGGGGATAGAACTCTCTCTTTCTCTATCTGTTCCTCTCTCTCTAATTTTGCCTTCCAAGTAAATAAATATTAAAAAAAAAAAACAGAAAAACAGACCTTTAAATTAAGTATCCAAATAACTGAGAATCCATATGAAATGAATATAACTGATTCATAACATAAAAAATTCTTACCTAGATTCACAATGGAATGAAAACTAAAATAATTGAAAGTTTTTTAAAAAACATGTCTCAACAAAAAGATCACATATGGTAACATACTTATCACAGAGCTTTTGGGAAGCAAGATCACCTTATATTACAGTTGGTTTGATATACTGATATTTCTAGGTTTTAATATAAACCATATCATAAAAGACCCTTGCAAAATCCATGTATTCATGGGTTTAAGATCTAAAGCATCTGGTAGAAGATATAAAGGATCAGTAAGTGTCATATGCTGTATATTATATAGTGAAAAGTAAAATGAAGAAAAATAAGATAAGGAAAGGGAATAGTCAATGATATTAAGGGAGATTTAAAATTTTAAACACATGGTAAGATAGACATCAAAAGGTGATATCACTAAGTAGAAGACCTGAAAAATATGATGAAAAAACATGTGGATAACAGAGTGTTCAAGCAGAGGATTCAAGAAGTAAAAATACTCTGAGAAGCTCATTTGTCTAATTATGGAACATTAAGGAGGCTGGAGATCACTAGGAGATACTTTTAGAGAGATACCGAGAGAGGATTATGTTGTAATCATTTAATGACTTTGGGAATTAGTAAAAAATATATGATTGTGGAGAAGAGGCTTAAATTGCCTTTTATTTGAAAATGATCACTATGGCTTTGTAGGGGCAGGAGCAAAGCTACAAGTTCAGTTAATAAGCAATTGTAATGATAATCCCTGTGAGAGTGGACCATAACCCAGGAAATAGTAGAGTTGTGTATAGGGCAGTAGTAGTCCAGTCTTAGATACATGTGGAACTGAAATTTACAGAATTCCTTTCAAATGAAAGGTAAGTTTAAAACTTTAAAAGGAAGAAGATATACAGATGGCAAATAAGTATATGAGGATATGTTCAATGTCATATGTAATTCAAGTTAAAATAACAACAATCAGATACCACTATGTATCTACTATTAGAATGGCTAAAACCCAGAACAGAGATAATACCCAATGCTGTCAAGAATATATAACACAGAATTTATCATTAAATTCTGGAAGGGATATAAAATGGTATAGGCAGTGTGGAAGATTGTTTTACAGCTCCCTAAAAAGCTAAATGTACTTTTACCAGACAACCTAGATGTAGAGAAGGTGAAGAAGAATGCAAGGTAGCAGCCAGTGAGTGAAGAGGAATTCAAAGAGTGTGTGTGTATGTGAAGTCAACTGAAAATGAGTTTTCAGAATGATGGAGTAATTTGTACCATGTGCTGCTGATAGCTCAAATTAAGATACAGTTGAGAATTGGTTGCTAAGTTTAATAATGTGAGCATCACTATTGACCAGAACATGCAGAGTCTTTGTGGAGTGTTGGAGCAAAAGCTTGATTGGGGCCAGCTGAAAAAATACAGAAAGAAAATATGTGAGAAATTTTCCTGCAAAGAAGAAGAGGGAGGGTGGGAGGGAGGGAGAGAGAATTTGATCGATGAGGTAGGAAGTGTTATCGACAGAGGTTTTTAAAAGTAGAGATAATAGGGGCAGGTGCTCTGGAATAGTAGGCTAAGCCTCTGTCTGTGGCTGTTCCACTTCCAATCCAGCTCCCTGCTGATAGGCTGGGAAAGCAGCATAGGATGGCCCAAGAGCTTGGGTCCCTGCACCCACATGGGAGACCCAGAGGATTCTCCTGGCTCTTTCCTTTGGATTGGCACAGCTCCAGCCATTGGGGCCATTTGTGGAGTGAACTTCTCTGTCTCTCCCTCTCTCTGTAACTCTGCCTCAAATAAATAAATAAAATGTCTAAAAAATAAAAGTAAGGATTATAAGAGCATGTTAATATAATACAAGAAATAAATCAGTCCAGAGGAAATATTTATAACAAGAGAGAGTTAAGGTTTGCAGATATAATGTTCTTAAGAGGTTAAAGGAAAGTGTTTAGCATTAGGAGCATGTTACTCATTTAAATTCATAGAAGTATACAGAAGTAAGTAGGTGGGTGCATGAGAAAGCATTAAGAAATTCTTTCTCACTCCCTCTATTTTCTCAGTGAAGTATATGGATACTTCAACAAAGTTCATGGAAAATCCAGTTAAAAATGTTTCCTTTGGTTCAAAAAAAATTTTTTTTTGACAGGCAGAGTTAGACAATGAGAGAGAGAGAGACAGAGAGAAAGGTCTTCCTTTTCCATTGGTTCACCCCCCAAATGGCTGCTACGGCTGGCGTGCTGTGGCTGGCTCATTGCACCGATCCGAAGCCAGTAGCCAGCTGCTTCCTCCTGGTCTCCCATGCGGGTGCAGGAGCCCAAGCACGTGGGCCATCCTCCACTGCTTTCCCGGGCCACAGCAGAGAGCTGGACTGGAAGAGGAGCAAGCGGGACAGAATCCGGCACCCCAACTGGGACTAGAACCCGGGGTGCCAGCTCTGCAGGCATAGGATTAGTCAAGGGAGCCGTGGCGCCGGCCATAGTTTTTATAATATACATTTTCCTTAAACTCTTAAAAGAATCCCCATTTGGGGAAGGTGTAGAAGTAGGAGAGAAGAGAGAGTTTTATGTAATGGTAAAGAGAAGAAAGAGCTAGAACCTAATGCTAGGCAAACTAACATCTCATTTGAGGTTAGTGAGCATGAATTTAAAATGAGACTTGTCAACATGGTTGAGAGTTTTTTCCTAGTCACCTTGAGCTGCACTGACAGAGGTGCAGATTTGGCAAAAATTTAAATTTAACAGATATTATGGTTTTGTCAAGGGAATGTATTATTAACTGAGGGGAGGTCATAGTGGTTGAAAATACACGAAAATGAAAATGCACAATGATTGGTTGAAGAATTTTAACATGGAAACATGGATGTTTAAAGTGAGGTTCCTGTGGTTTGCCTTTACAGACAATGATAAAATCTATACTATAAGAAGGAATATATGAATGACTGGAGTGGATTTCAGTCATTTGGAGGGGACAGGTGTAGGAAGAGAAAAGCCACGGCATTAATAGGTAGTAAAAAGATAACTTTTCAGATATTGAAATTACCATGAAATCTGGAAGATAGAAAAAGAAGTGCCAGTGAATCTCAGATAAAAACTTTCAGGAAAGAAATGACTTTAGGGCCAAAAGGATCACAATAAGTAGGAATATTAGGAGAATCTCTTGGTAAAAGGGCATGAAAATTTGAGGCTTTTGACAAGCATAGAAATAGAATTATGGAAGCAGTTTCTGTTGAGGAAACGAAGTTAAGTAGTTCTAACAAAGGAAGGAGGAAGAGAAATAAGGAATGCTAGTACACCATTTTTGTCATCTGCCCACCTATCTTTCCTAATAGGAAAACTACGATAGACTACTAAAAATTAGGCAATATCTGCATTTCTTAAGAGCATGATTCCTGGAACTTAGGAATTTAGGCCAGATCTTTGGCTAATGGACAGGAAGATAGGTTTTGTTTGGGAAGTACAACATTGCATGTGATGTTTCTTTTCCTTAACTTTCTGAGGCTTGGATATTCAAAGATGAAAGTCCTTCTGCAGTTTGTTCTCTATCACTTCAAATTATCTTATACACCTGATTCTCACAAATACAATACTTCATGTATTCATGCCACTGCAAGAATTTGAATGATGATTCTTGCCCAGAGCAAAGGAAGTGCAAACCTACTGTTAAGGATGTTTCAGAGTTCACCTTGTACTTTTCCTTCTGCTTTAAGTACTATACTTTAATGATCTGGCATAACCTTAATAATATTAAATTCAGCTAAAGACTCCAGACAGAGATGTAAATAAGGACAGAAGTATCATGTCACTGATAAGAAATTATGTATAGGTAATAGAATTCAAAATAACAATTACTGTTGGGTAGTTTTATTGACTGAAAAGGCACAAAAGACATTTCTAGTTGATTAAATTGTTCCACATCTTGATTTGGGTGGCTGTCTCATGAGTTCAGAGACAGTATAATAGACTAATGCTAGAAAATGCTGATTAAAAGTCTCCCTCAAATAAAAAATATGAAAATTGCAAAACTTCTCTGTTTTAACTGTATGATTATCTGACTTTGGTGAGGCTGGGAAGGAATGGTAAGAAAAAAGGAAGTGCACCAATCTGCACAACGGGTAAGTTTTCTATCTATCTATCTATCTATCTATCTATCTATCTTTAACTTCTTGGTTGATGCATGGTACCACAAGACACCCAAGACAATCACTCTGATATTCTTTATGCACATAAAAACTACCAAGGAGTTTTCATCAGGAGAGTGAATGCAAATTTGTGCACAGATGCAACAGAATTCAAGGACTTAAAATTGAAACAGTAGAGGTAGAGATCTATCAGGAGCTTATTATAACATTTAATACAATTTAACAAGGTCAGGGAAGTGGAGGAGACCCTTAATCCAAGGATATCAGTAATTAATGAAATATTGCTCTTTTTACTAAAGAAAAATGCATATAATACATGTTTATTACAGGGATAAGGGATACTTCTAAAGATAGACCTTGCTTATGAAACTCAATTATAATGAATATTTAATGATTAAAAAGGAACAGGACCACAAGGGATTTGTAAGAAAAACATAAAAGTGAAAAGTGAAGATCAGAATATATGACACAGAAATAAGATCTGTATTATACAGAAAAAAACAGTAAAATTCAATATGCTAAATTATTGGTACAATTTATGACTTTTTATGGGCTTGACTCTCTTATTTTAGGAAGTGTTGGTACTGACAATCCATTTTTATCTTTATAGTTTCAACTAACATTATTTGGTATTAAGGATGTGTTTGCTTTTTTGCTTTTGTGGTACCTTAGGTGTTTCCTAAAACAGGAAGATAAATTATTTTCAATGTTATTTATTTAGGTAGGGGTAAAGAAAGAATAAAATTTATTATCCAACAAAAGGCCTGACTATATTCAGGAGATTTCTAGATTTCTTGCCTTTATCACTTAATCTTTAAAAGTACTCACACATTAAATTTATTTAGTTATTCCAATCTAAATTTCAGATGATATAATCCTTAATAACAAATTATTTACATAAAATAAAAATTCAAACAGTTTAAAGGGGCATAAAGGACAGTATGTCACCCTATTTTACTTGTAGAGACAGCTAAATGATGACAAGTAACCAAGATGACCAAATCACTTTTTGACCAGGTAGGGACACATTTGAGAGTAAAATATGTGAGTAAAACTTGAAACTGAAATTCCATAATCAATACATTTATAGAGTTTTATAACACTTTAATCATAAAATGATAAAGAATATGTATTTAAGAGGATTTCCTAAAATATAAACTTAATGTACTCTGAATATTTCATTGCAAGTAATAATATATCAATAGTTTAGAGATAGTATAATAGACTGATGGTAGAAAATCTTGATGAAGTGTCCCCAGAATGAAAAGCAAGTGTAGACTGCAGAACTTAACCTGTTTTATCTGTATGATTCTATGATTTTGGTGAGGCTAGGAGGGAGTGGTAGAAAAAAAATGGTGTACTAATCTGCACACTGGGATTATTTTTCTAAAAAAAATGATTTGAATCAAATTAAACTTGCTTTGCTCAATAAAAATCAACCATATTCCCTGTTAAGATAAAGTAATAGAGTCAACAGTGGGTGACCACTCAGTATTTACTTGGATTTTAGGAGTAAAGGGGTAAATGACAATGGTGTGCCAGTTTATGGAAAACAAACAAATCATTAGGCAAAAGAGGCAATTGTGAACCTGAGTTTGCAGGAATGAGATGCCTAGGGTAGCAAGTACCATTAATGATCTTACTCTTGATTCCAGGCCAAGGAAGGTATTATAGTTGACATTTTTACAACTCATTAGCTAACACCCTGGGATTCAATTTTTACTACCTCTGCTCTCTAAGAATGGGAAAAATAAGCACTCTTGCAATTACCCAGGTTTTTTTTTTTTTTAAATTCATCTATTTGTTTATTTGAAAAGGGGAGAGGGAGAGGGAAACGGAGAGAGAAAATGCTTCCATTTGCTAGTTCACTCCTCACATGCCCCCAATAGCCAGCTGGAGCTGGGACAAGGCTAAAGCAGAAGCCAGGAATTCAATCCAGGTCTTCCACATGGATGGTAGGAACATGATTACATTGGTTATTGCTGTCATATCCTAGGGTGCACACTGGCAGGAACCTGGAATTGGGAACTAGAGCAGGATAGTAAACCCAGTAACTCAGATGTGGAACTCAGACATCTCAACTTTTAGGATGAATGTTTCTGGCTTCTTTTGTCCTTTCTAATCCCTCCCCCCAACCCTGCCATGCACTGCCACTGCCACCCACCCCAACCTGGTTCTTTGAGGTTACTATAAACCACATTCATCTTGCAGGGAATACTGCCTAGGTATATAAAAATCTGTTGTGAGAGCATGATGTGTGTGTTTATGTGGTAGTAGAAGTAGAGCAAAATGAAGGCAGAAAAATGGGTAATGGTCACCATTTCAATCTTTTTCACAATTTATCCCACTAATAAGCTTTTATTCCTTTAAAAATTTAATGCTTAACAATGAGTGATGAAGTTGGGATAAAGAAATCTGAAGGAAAATTCAAGCACTGAAAACAAGAAGACGAAGTCATTCTTCAAGATAATCCTAGAAGTTACACTGCTAGAGTGACTGAAATAATTTGTGATTCTTGTTTCTTTAAGCACATATATTATAACTTAAGCATTTAAGGAAATTATCTTGGATTGCTATATACCAATTACAGTGTCACTCCCATTGTAAATATTCTTTGGTAATTATTTCTTCTTCAGAACACTGACATGATGAGTAGCAAACTCTGTAGTCATTTGACTTTCTTTGCTCATCCAAAGGGCAATTTGATAGTCCTTAATTTATGTTTTCTTGATTTAACAATTTTTGGATTTTACAATGGTGTGAAAGTAATATGCATTCAATAGGAATGGTATGCTGCATTTGAATTTTGTTCTTTTGCTTGGCTATTGATATTTGGTAGGATACTTTCTTGCAATGTTGGGCAGTGACCATGAATCACAGCTCCCTGGCACTTGCACAATCATAAGAATATACAATGGGTAACGTTATACTCTAGGTGAACTATATTCAATAAATAACATGAGGTATTCAATGCTTTATTATAAAATAGAATTTGAGCAACATGTTCTTGCCCTACTGTTAGCCAATGCAAATGTCCTGAAACATGCTTAATGTTAAGCTATGCTATTCAGTACATTAGGTATATCAATTCATTTTCAAGTATTTTCAATTCAGAGAATTTTCCATTTAGGAGGGTTTTACTGATATGTAACTCCAGCATACATTGATGAAAATTTGTGTCAATTAGAAAATGTAATATAAGGCCGCCGCCCTGGCTCAACAGGCTAATCCTCCGCCTTGCGGCGCCGACACACCAGGTTCTAGTCCTGGTTGGGGTGCCGGATTCTATCCCGGTTGCCCCTCTTCCAGGCCAGCTCTCTGCTATGGCCTGGGAAGGCAGTGGAGGATGGCCCAAGTCCTTGGGCCCTGCACCCGCATGGGAGACCAGGAGAAGCACCTGGCTCCTGGCTTCGGATCAGCGCGATGCGCTGGCCACAGTGGCCATTGGAGGGTGAACCAACGGCAAAAGGAAGACCTTTCTCTCTGTCTCTCTCTCTCTCTCTCACTATCCACTCTGCCTGTAAAAAATAAAAAAATAGAAAAAAAAAAGAAAATGTAATATAAGTAGATAAAGGTGAGATTAATACTCGTGAAAAACATCTCTGACAAATAATTGTTCTTAGAGGGTTATTCAATTTGTTGAACAAAATTATTTGTCAAAACATACAGATGTTTTAGGCAAATTTACTTGTTAAGTGTTTTGAGGTCTTATTTTTAGATACCTTTAATAAGTTATACCTGTAAATTCACTTAGGCATTCATTTTAAAATATGCAACTTGATGGATTTAAGAGTATTTATGAAGTTAATGCAACTGTGAGCACAATCCAGTTAGCATGGTCCTGTAAAAATCTTTTTTGATTGTCTTTTTTCTGCTTACCTTTACAGATGGAAAGACTGAGTTCAAGAGTAGTTAAGAAAATTCCTTAATTATATGCATGATTGTCAGAGCAAAGACTGCAAGCCAGATGTCCTAACTGCTAGTCCTGCTTTCTTTGCAGTACTGGGCTACACTCCTGGAACTCCCCTCTGAGCCTTTTTTTTCGATTATTAAGTTAAAATGTCAAAAGGGATGACCTTTCAAGTCTTTTAAGCTTGGCACTGTGATTTAAACTTAATTTTGTTTAATTTCTACAGACTCAAGAATTCTGTTACAGATATGGTAGATGTAGATGTAAGTTTCTGGTTCAGTGTTGATGTAGTGAGCTAATAAATGCAACTGGATAAAAGCTCATCTTTTATTAGTGTAGTGGTAGTCTCACCTCTTGTGAATTCTCTTAATACATATACCAAAGGAGAGCTGAAGACTGACAACCAGAGCCACATGCCACGAGAGAATTGTGATTAGTGTAATGTAACACATACAGGAAAGGAAACATTCATGAAGGCTTCCTCAACCTCAACCGGATGCAGATGTAAATACATAAATATTGCAGTGACATTTTCCAAGTGCATAAACATAAAATTGTTAAATTTAAAATAACAGGGCATATTCTCAAATACTCATAAGACATTTATGAGCATTGTCTATATTCAAACTAGTTATTTCCATATTATGCCATATTATAAAATCTTCCTATGGTAATGATCACATCTACTTAGTTGGAGAACCATAAAAATTCTAAATATAAATCTATAAGTATAATAAGTGAATTAATTCTGATTTTTAGAGTACTCATAATTCCATTAAGATTCATACATAGAAATTATATATAAAATACAAAAATACACACATACATGTACATAGATACATATTATACATTGATATAATTTTCATAGTTATAGAACCTACAGATCTACTATGTAATAGCATAAGATAATTACTGGGTATAATTTCATCAAAAACAGAAAGCAACTGCATAAATAAGTTGATTAACTAGTCAGTAACTTTACACGGGGATTCCATTGAAATTTTCCTTTCATACACTTCACATTAATGATAGTTCTGATTGGAATGCATCATAAACATTCATTTATTGGCAAGTGGTGTAATTAGACTACGGATTTCTAAGTGGACTTAGTATCATTGTTGAGGCAATACAGGAAATTATAGAACATGCTATGACGAAAAACAGACAAAACCTTACCAATTTTATGGCAGTATTAAATTTTATTTTGCCAGCTTTGAAACCTGTATATTAAACCATGAGTAGAAAAGATAAGTAAAACACAATAGCTTTTCTGTATCTATAAATAAAAGCTAAAGGCATAATTGATGTCATTATCATGGGGTTGTGTTTGTTATAAAGGCAACTTTGCTCTCTGTGGCCTCCTCTTGCTCTCTGTCACTATTTTTTGCCTGTTCACATCTACCATGGAACAGTGCAATAGAAGGCTCTTACCGGAATAGAAATAAATTTCTACTGTTTATAAATTACCAAGTATCAGATATTCTATTTTTTTTTTTTAATTTTTGACAGGCAGAGTGGACAGAGAGAGAGACAGAGAGAAAAGTCTTCCTTTTGCTGTTGGTTCACCCTCCAATGGCCGCCGTGGTAGGCGCGCTGCGGCCGATGGCAGGAGCCACGTGCTTATCCTGGTATCCCATGGGGTGCAGGGCCCAAGCACTTAGGCCATCCTCCACTGCACTCCCTGGCCATAGCAGAGAGCTGGCCTGGAAGAGGGGCAACCGGGACAGGATTGGTGCCCCGACCGGGACTAGAACCCGGTGTGCCGGTGCCGCAAGGCGGAGGATTAGCCTAGTGAGCCGCGGCACAGGCTCAGATATTCTATTTTAACAACAAAAATGGAGTGATATCAGAGGTAAAATTATACAAATGCTACTGGAATTATGACAGGATTGCATCCTAATAAATCCATCCTAAGTTAAAAATCTGAATTGTGGGGCTGGCGCCATGGCTCCCTTGGTTAATCTTCCACCTGTGGCGCCAGCATCCCATATGGGCACCGGGTTCTAGTCCCAGTTGCTCCTTTTCCAGTCCAGCTCTCTGCTGTGGTCCGGGAGTGCAGTGGAGGATGGCCCAAGTCCTGAGTCCTGCACCCGCATGGGAGACCAGGAACAAGCACCTGGCTCCCGGCTTCGGATGGGTGCAGCACCAGCCATAGCGGCCATTTTGGGGGTAAACCAATGGAAGGAAGACCTTTCTCTCTGTCTCTCTCTCTCTCACTGTCTATAACTCTATCTGTCAAATCAATTTAAAAAATCTGAATTGTTTAAATTGAAATACATTTAATATGTCTAACATACCAAAAACTATAGCTTAATATAGCCTGTTTTAGACATGTTAAGAACACTTACATTAGACTACATTTGAGAAAAATTATGTAAGATAGTCTATTTTATAATTGTGTTGTGTACCCCACATATTTATTTTTAAATATTTATTTGGCTTATTATTTGTCCATTTATAAAGATTAATTAATTAGAAAGACAGTTACAGAGGGAACAGCAGAGAGAGAGAAAGAGAGAGAGAATCTTCAGTATTCTGATTCTCTCTGCAATCAGTGAAAGGCCACAATAGCTGCAGCTGTGCCAGGCCAAAGCCAGGAACATGGAACTCCTCCATCGGGTTCTCCTACATGGGTGGCAGGTGCCCAAGTACTTGGGCAGTCAGCAGCTTAATCCACTAAGCTACAGTGCCAGTCCCTATTTGTTTATCTTTAAAGATTTATTTATTTATTTGAAAGGCATAATGACACAGAGGGATAGACAAAGACAGCGACAGAGTCAGATTTCTTCCATCCACTGATTCACTCTCCAAATACTTGCAACTGCCAGGACTCATCCAGGCTTAAGACAGAAGCCAGGAACTCCATGTGGGTCTCCTGCATGGGTGGCAGAGACCCAAGAACTTGGGCTATCATCCACTGTCTTCTAACGGCTACTAACAGGAAATTGGATCAGAAGCAGCACAGTCAGGGCTTGAACTGGCACTCTGATACGGGATGCTGGCATTCCTAAGCAGCAGCTTAACCTGCTGTGCCACAATATCTGCCCCTATTGAACACTTGTATGTGGAAAATTCTCGCAACACAGTCCTGTATATTACCTGTTGTTTTACCTTCATGTCTGCTTGACATTCTTGCTGCTGCTGCCCAGTACTGTGAAAGAGTGTTTACTGCGTATTACCAGCTCAGCAAAAGTTCAAAATTCAAAAACTGAAGTGTAGTTTCTACTGGATGCCCGCCACTTTTACAAACTTAACAAGATAAAAAAAACAAAACAAAACAAAACAAAACAAAACAAAACAGAAGTTGAATCCTCATTAGGTGTGGAATAATCTATATATTTTCCAGGATCAATGAAACAAATAATTCTCTAAGAGATTGGGTTACTATTAGCCTCAGCTTGCACTCTGTGGAACATATTTCCGGACTGCCTGTAGTGCATGCATGTGTAAATAGTATTTTGTGAGAGTATATAACGATCATAATACATGCCATAATAGTATGTGTTTTAGTTTGTATTTTAATCTTCCAAAACTCAATGGAGAAATGTAGACTAAGTGAATAGTCACCAGCTCCCTATGCTATTACATTTATATATATATATATATATATTTATACATTCTAATTTTAACATTTTATTTCTTATTTTCATGAAAAGATCTATCCACTTAATGTACATATTTATTAATTAGCTTTTCAGGAAAATTGTTATTATAAAACCATAAGAGATTTATATAAAAGGTTTATATTTTGATATTTTACAAGTAATTATATTGATATTTTTATTTCAATAATCTATGGTAACAGAAACTATATTATTAGCTAATTTATGTAATTTTCCATAAAGCATTTATCTGAAGATCATTCTCAGTTTCTGTAATAAGGCTTTGCCAAATCATGGCAATACAATTAGTAGATATGGCTGGTAAATGTATTCTACTTTCCACTTTCTTGATGAGGATGTTCACTTTCCCGAAGGCCCTGTGTTTATTGGTAGTCAGCAAAATACATTTTCTTTGCAAAGCATGCACAATACATGCATCATATTGCCTTTTCTCAAGCATATTGCCTTTTGTCTATTAGGGTAACATATTTCCTTTTAATTACAAATATCATTATGATGGCTTAATACAACAGAGTGAACAATGCTGTCACATATAAGTCTGGACACAGCTTGTAACTGTATTGTTCATGGCCTCTGTTCACCGAGACATATGAAAGCTTAAAAAGTTATGCTTTAGACTTGCTGGTAGTTTTCCTAACATTTGTTGGGCGCTATTTATTTCTCTGACACATAAATATAAATTGGTGTTTCTTTAGGGTTTTTTTCTTCTTTCTTTAATTCTATCAACCCTTCCCCTCCCTCTCCTTCCTTTTCCTATTCTCTTCTCCCCTGTCCCCTCTCTTTCTTCCTTCCCTCCTTTTCTCTTCTCCTTATTATAAATATTTTCATTTTATGATGTCTAGCAAGGTTTACATTAGAATGCACTATCCCAAATTATGGAATGAGAATTACATACAATTTATAATTCATTTAATTTATGAATAATTATATGCATGTCATATATTAAAAATAATATTTGATACATTATTTATTTGTATTTTTTTAAAGATTTATTTTATTTATTTGAAAGACAGAGTTACAGAGAGAGGTAGAGGCAGAGGTCTTCCATCCACTGGTTCACTTCCCAGATGGCTGCAATGACCAGAGCTGTGCCCATCCAAAGCCAGGAGTCAGGAGCTTCTTCCAGGTCTCCCATGTGGATGCAGGGGCCCAAAGACTTGGGCCATCTTTCACTGCTATCCCACGCCATAGCAGACAGCTGGATCAGAAGAGGAGCAGCCAGGACTAGAACCGGCACCCATATGGGATGCCGGCGCTTCAGGCCAGTGCTTTAACTTACTGTGCCACAGCGCCAGACCCTTGATACATTATTTAACCAATTGAATATGAAGCAATGTGTTAGATGTAAGTTTTCAAGTCCTTTTCACTTATGATTCTGCTAAGGAGGGTTTATGTGCTGGTCTGACCTGACTTTCTCTTCCTTTATCATCTAAATTCTGCTGACTCTTCTCTGGGACCCCACATTTCTCTCCGCCTGGTTGCACTGGGAGCTTCTCTCCATCCCTTGGGGGCTTAGGTATTATTGGTAGAAAACAACCAGGCTCTATCAGAATAAATCAATATTCAATAACAGCAGCTTCTACATAGCTATGTTGTTCAGAAAGCAGCGCTTTCAAACAGTACTCTATACTTTGTGTGTCTGTGTGGGTGCAGTCTGTTGAAATCTTTACTTAGGATATACTAAGTTGATCTTCCCTATATAAAGATAATTGAAAATGAATCTTGATGAAGAATGGGATGGGAGAGGGAGTGGGAGATGGGATGGTTGCATGTGGGAGGGAGGTTTTGGGGGGAAAAGACGCTATAATTCAAAAGTTGTACTTTCAAAATTTGTATTTATTAAATAAAAGTTAAAAAAAAGAAAGCAGTACTTTCCTTCAGTATTTTCTAAAATGCAGACAGTTTGTTATAAATCCTTAACTGATTTATCAAAAACTTCTATTTGTATGAATCTGAAGATCTGTTTAATGAGGTTCTCTTCCTCAGAACCTCTGTGCTCTACCTCACTACTTTACACATTGTACTTTCCCACCAACTCATGATAAGGAAATTCGATTTCTACAATTCAGGTGTTTTTTGCTGGTATATTATTTAGAGAAGGGGTTCAAGTTGAAAGTGTATCCTATGTGTCTGCCACTATGAGTCTCTGTGATGTTGTCAAATATTTTTGGCCAGAGAAGCACAAGGTTTTACTATTTTAGAATGTTAAATATACTCTGTCAAGGAACATAGCCTCACTAATGCTATTTCATATAAATGTTTTTAAAATTACCAGTATTATATGACATTATCCTCATTTAGTAGTTAAAGAAATAATATCTCAGAATATTTTTATCATGTTCCCAGCAAAATTACAAAGCTGGAACACATAGTCCATTTCCTCACTTAGGAAATACTCTCTGAGTGCAGTCCCATTATCTTTCTGTTCTATTTTCCTACTACTCAAGTAATAGGAAAAATAGTCTTTGTTATTCATGATTTCTTAAAGAAAATGAATAAGTGTTACCATGCCATATATATGTGTGTATATATGTATATCATGCTTCCTAAGATTGTTTAATATTAAGAATAAATTAGGCCGGCACCGTGGCTCAGTAGGCTAATCCTCTGCCTGCGGCGCCGGCACACTGGGTTCTAGTCCCGGTCAGGGCGCCGGATTCTGTCCCGGTTGCCCCTCTTCCAGGCCAGCTCTCTGCTATGGCCAGGGAGTGCAGTGGAGGATGGCCCAAGTGCTTGGGCTCTGCACCCCATGGGAGACCAGGATAAACGCCTGGCTCCTGCCTTCGGATCAGCACGGTGTGCAGGCCACAGGGCAACCGGCCGCGGCGGCCATTGGAGGGTGAACCAATGGCAAAGGAAGACCTTTCTCTCCCTCTCTCCCTCACTGTCCACTCTGCCTATGGAAAAAAGAAAAAAAAAGAATAAATTACATAAATTATATTCCATAATTAGAAGGAAATCAGAGATGATTTGTATTTTGTATTTTGTGGAAGGCCACAGGTTATTTTTCGATAGACTTTTTTTTTTTATGCTCCAGGGTATTTTTAGGCATTCATCTAGCATTTGCATGGGGTGATTTCATTTCTAAGATTAATTCTTAATTAAATGTATTACATTTATCTCTACTGAAAATGGATATAGCATGTACTTATTTTAGTAAAAGCAACTTAATAATTGACTACTTCGTGAAGTCTATGATCTAAATCAATAAATGAATCCCTAAATTTATTTGCAATTTTAATTTGCCTATCTTTACTAGAGTGTACAAGCTTCTAAGGTGCTATTTATTTCCATTGTGAGTCGGTATATTCCTTGGTGGACATAGACTGTATTGTGCTTTCTCAAATTGTATATAAAACTGGAATATCTCAAAGGGCTTGTGCATATTTTTTCTGTGTTTCCCCAATTTTCCAATAGGTATGTTTGGACACATATTAACTCACTCAATATAATTTCACTGAAGTTAAAAAAATTGATTCTTCATTATTTTTAAACCAGTACACACTACACATAGCACAGAAATTCTCTATCAGCATATGTGAAGAAATAATGAGTTCTAAACTACCTTTAACTTTGAATTTTCTCAGCTTGTTTATTTCCACTAAAAGAAGCCAAGAGGATTGGAAGATTACCTTCATTGCATTTTTGTTTGATTTAAGCTATAGATTTCTTTATTTGTATATATAATTAAAATGTATTATTTACACATATCATTAGGAAAGGATCTAGCACTGCACAAACTATGTGTTATACTATAAAATTCATCATTTAAGATATGAAGGTGGTATTGTGGCATCATGGGTTAAGTAGCCTCCTGTGACACCAGCATCCCTGGACTCTAGTTTGGGTCCTGGCTGCTCCACTTCACATCCAGCTACCTGCAAGTCCTCCTGGGAAAGCAGTGGAAGGTGATCCAAGTGCCTGGTCCCCTGCCATACATCTTGGAGATCTAGATGGAATTTCAGGCTCCTGGCTTCAGCCTAGCCCAGTCCTGCTCATTGCAGCCACTTGAGGAATGAACCAGCAGTTGGAAGATCTCTCTTTCTCTCTCTCTCTCTCTTCCCCTCTCTCTACCTCTCTTGGCTGTAACACAGCCTTTCAAATAAATAAATAAATCTTTAAATATATATGGATATTTAAAATCAGATATTTTGAAGACTTTTCATGTGTTGTACTTTCATAAATATTCTAGTCAGTAGACAAAAGAACCTTGGTTTGGGGATAAAAATGAGGAATTCAGTTTTTGCCATATTGAGTTGGACATGTAAATGGAGATAAGTATATTTCAGATATGTTTGATTAACTCCAATAGTCCATGGGAAGATGAAACTAAAAGATAAGTCTAATTTGGTTTAAAATTTTTTTGATATCCATGGACAGTTTTTTCACACACCAAGAAGAAAGCCTTGGGCAACTCAAACAGAGATAAGACACGGTAGGAAGAATTAGAAAATGGAGGCTAAAATATGAAAATCAGGACTATATGGAATTCTTATAAACAACTGAAGAAAAGCTATTTTCAAATGCTGCAGATAGATCAACTAAACTGAAGGCTAAGAATTATAGGATTTAGAAACAGGTCATTGATGTCCTTTGAAAATTCAGTGAGAGTAAAGGCCATCTTTGGATGTTTTGAAGAGAGAAGTCAAGTAGAATAATTGGAGGCAGAGAGTATAGACAACTTTAAATGAGTTTTGTTGTAAATGTAGCAAAGAAATGAGGTAATAGTGGGTAAGAAAATAAATCATCACACTATGAATGTATTATTGTTGCACGAAAGAACTATTTTAGAAATGCTAAAGAATTGCAAAATATTTACACAACAATGAATAAAATAAAAATATAACAAATAATGAATGACTTTCTTTGGTCCTCAGTAGAATTTGGTGAGTGGACAACAATGGAAAAAATGCATTTGAGGTTATCTAATTTTTCAAAATTAGATTGAAAACACACTTTCTACAGCTAGAAAAGACTCAGTGTAGTTCTTCACTCTATTATCTGTGCCTTTGAAATAACAACAAAGAATGAATTTATAAACATGCCAATTATTTTATGCATGTCTAGGGGCAAAAATTCAGGAACCATGGGAGACATTATAGCTCTCTCCTGTTACTCAGAGATTAAATTTCAAGAAAAAATTTGTTCCTCATTGTTATTTCAACAGAATTTTATTACTAATCCCTCATGAAGGACTATTTAAGAATTTTTAAAAGGGCTAATAATTTTTAAAAGGACATTACTTATGAAGAGATATCTAAAATTATATTGGTTATATAACCATATATGCTTGTGTGGAGTACTGACTACAAGTAAAGCCTTGGAGTTATTGCTTCCATACATTTTCCCTGGAGTTGCACAGGTCATGCTATGATACTGCAAAATGACCATCCTTTATTAGTGGTGATGCTAAGTAGAAGGTGAATGTTCATGTCAATTTAGGCTGAAAGTAGTCTCTGTTTCACACCACTTATTATTGCCAAAAAATCCTCTCCCTTCTCACAATGAGCCTAGACAGTAAAAACTCAATTTACACAGAAAATTACAAGAGTTACATCATATTATCTGGGAAAATAGACAGCTCATTTTTGAACAGATTACTGTAACCTAACAGAGACTTTCATAAATAAGCATATAATGGTATAATATTTAAACAACATGCTTCAATCAGGGCCTATTAAAATTCACATCTGCCTTTTTGTCACATAAAATTGTAAACTTCCTTTAAGTATTGTCACTGTTTCACTCTTACAAATGTCTGTAGCAAGCATAATTACATAGTACATTTTATAAAAAGATACTGTTGAACTTTTCTGTAGTTAGTGATGACATGAACAAACAGAAGCCAAAGACAATAAAGCATGCCATGAAAACTTAAGTAAATAAACTTTAAGCCACAAAACAAATGTCTTGGTTTGAGGGTCACAGTTGTTTTAACCTGGACTAGAATTTACTTCTTAGCTACACTGTTAAAAACATTATCCATGAGAAGGAGTTAGTCACAAAATTCATTCCATGTCCTTCTCAGTGTGTGGCATAATGTCTATTAAATTGTACATAATCCTCACATCTGAATATAATTTTAGTTATCATAGAAACTTTGGTGTTGACTTCATAAAATCTTAATTTAAGAGGCACTTCAGAATTTTTTATTCACAGCTAAATTAGTAGAAATATGTAGAACCTTTACACTATTGTAAAAAGTCAGCATTTCCAGTGCCTCAAATTACACTACTTGTGTTAAATGTTGCAAAGAAATTGCAAGCTGCTTTTTAAAAAAAATAATCTGGAAGATCCAATAAATAATAACTAAAATAATTGTTTTTAATTGAGCAATTTGTTTGCCAGCCACCGCCTCACATACATGTTTACACTTGATCTTCACAAGACACTTGTGAGCTAAGTGTTATTATCAGCAAACTAGGCATTCAGATAGAGGGCTTCTTAATATAAAAACTTTATATTAGAATATTTTAAAAAAATTATTTTCTTAAAAATCTTCACTATTTTTCACTCTGTGTTTCTATGTGGGTGCAAACTGTTGAAATCTTTACTTAATATATACTAAACTGATCTTCTGTATATAAGAGAAATGAAAATGAATCTCGATATGAATGGAAGGGGAGAAGGAATGAGAAAGGGGAGGGTTGCAGGTGGGAGGGAAGTTATGGGGAGGGAAGCCATTGTAATCCATAAACTGTACTTTGGAAATTTATATTCATTAAATAAAAGTTAAAAAAAAATCTTCACTGTCCATGAATTCACCTGTTTTTCAAGTGTGCCGAACCAAAATATTGTTTTGTACCCCCCCCCACACACACAAGGAGTGTACATACATGCATATATACATTTAGTACCCCATCAATCATATAATACCAAAAACAAAATTCCCAACACAGGAAAGAACAATTTATTAATTGATCTGTAACAAGACATAATATTGAAGCAAATCATACAGCAACTGGGGGCCAAGGTCGTGACATAGTGGGTTAAGCTGAAGCCGGTGATACAGACATCCCATATTGGAGTGTCTGCTCAAGTCACAGTTACTCTGCTTCCTATCCAGCTCCCTGCTATTGTGCCTGTGAAAGCAGTGGATAATGGCTCAAGTTCTAGGGCTCTGACACTCATGTGGGAGATCTTTATGGAAGTCCACTCTTCTGGTTTGGTTATCTGCAGCCATTGGAATGTTAACCAACAGATGGAAGATCTCTGTCTCTCCCTGTACTCTTTCTTTGCCTTTCAAATAAATAAATAAATCCTAAAATATAGTAACTAAAATATACTCTATTGCTTAAAGATTATAGAAAATTTCTACTTGATCATATCACAGTTCTATTTAGTTTTCTGAGGAACCTCCACATTATTTTTCTTTTTTTTTTAAGATTTTATTTATTTATTTGACAGGTACATTACAGACAGTGAGAGAGAAGATGGAGAAAAAGGTCTTCCTTCTATTGGTTCACTCCCCAAATGGCCACAATGGCCAGAACTGCACTGATCTGAAGCCAGGAGCCAGGAGCTTACTCCAGGTCTCCCACATGGGTGCAGGGGCCCAAGCACTTGGGCCATCCTTCAACTTCTTTCCCAGGCCACAGCAGAGAGCTGGACTGGAAAAGGAGCAACCTGGACTAGAACCAGTGCCCATATGGGATGCCGACGCTGCAGGCAGAGGATTAACCTAGTGCATCACAGCGCCAGCCCCCATATGATTTTTCATAATGGTCATATTAATTTACATTCCCATCAACAGTGTGTAAGAGTTCCCTTTCCTCCAACTTCTCATCAACCTCCTTTGTCTTTTTGATAATAATCACTCGGACTAGATCAGGATGATATTACATTATAGTTTGATGTACATTTCTCCAGTGATTAGTGATGTTTAGCATTCTTTTGTATACTTGTTAACCATTTATATGTTGTCTTTAGAGAAATGTCTGTTAAGGTCTTTTGTCGATATTTAAATTGATTTTCTGTTTTTTTATTTTGCTTTTGAATTGCATGAGTTCCTTATATATATTTTGGATATTAATCTCTTCAGATGTATAGTTTGCAAATATTTTCTCCTATTTAATAGGATATCTCTTCTCTCTCTTGTTTCTTTGCTATACATAAGAATTTTAGTTTGGTATAATCTCATTGTCTATTTTTGCTTTTGTTGTCTATTCATTTACAGTCATATGCAAAAAGTCCTTTCCTAATATTGGCTATATGACCAAAGGAAATGAAATCAGTATGTCAGAGAGACATCTGCACTCCCATGTTTATTGCAGCTTTATTCACAATATCTGAGAAATGGGAAGAATATATGTGGCATTTTATGGATGAAAGGATAATTGAAATGTCATACATCTATACAGTTAGTCAAACCTGAAAAACAATGATTCTGTTGCTTGTGACAACGTGGATGGATCTTGAGGACATTATGTTAAATGCAATAAACCAGGAACAGCAAGGCAAATATAGCATGATCTCACTACTATATGCAGTCTTTAAAAAAGCAGTTTTCGTAGAAGTAGAAAATAGGAATGAGATTGAAGAGAGTAAGGGTAAGGGATAAGGAGGGGCTATCTTGTGATTTTCAAGTCACAGATAAGAGGCGTAAGCTCTATATTCTTTTACACAATAGGGTGCCCTATAGTCAACAATAGGATAATGTATACTTCAAAAACAGATACAAGGGGGATTTCAATGGCCTCACCATAAAGAAATGATGAATGTTTGCGGTGATGGATATATTCATTACTCTGATTTTATCATTGTATAATATATACATTTATCAAAGTAGCACATTATACTCCAGAAATATGTACAAGTATTATGTCTCAATTAAAAAGGCTACTTGTCTTTTTAACAAGTCTTTCAGACATTAAATTTTATGCTAGTATGAAAAAATCATTTGAATTCAAAGTGGTGATACTTGAAAAATCCTGCTGGGAATTGCAGACTATTGTCTCATGCACATCCTAATGTGCATATAATCTTCCTTCTTTGTCACATAGATTTGTTATTTCAACCCAGGTAGCATCTTGAAAACCTTTAAGAATTGTAACATCAAATGTTCCAGCTGGTTTGCATAAGAAACTAGCCCGAAATGCTGCTACTTATAACAGCAAGAATTTATCTTTTTGATCATGGTGTACAGATTGACTGCGGTATGATTGGTTTGGTGGGATTTGGCCATTCACTGTGTTTCAGACTGTTAGTTGGTGGCTTGGTTCCAAGTGGTAAAAAGAGCTCAGAAATGCTAGATGCAAGAACTACCTGGGCTAATATAGTTCTCACTGCAAATAACCGAAGTAAAAATGATAAAAGTACATTTAAGATTGTGTCATGTCTGTTAACAACATTCCATAAAAGAAAATCCCAGGCTGATTTCAGCATTAGTGCAGAGACAAGTGTATTCTTTTTGTAGTTAATTGTAAAATAAGGAGTTTATTGCTGACCTTTAATATAACTATCACAGAATAAGTTTAAAGCAATGTAAACATCATTGACAATAATCCTCAGCCAAATAAAAGAAAGATTTTATTATTTCATTTTTAAATAAATAAAAGAATTGATAAATGAACTTCACTAGCTATCCTAATTCATCATTAGGACTTTTGTGGGTTTTTAAAATTACAGATGTATTTATTTATTGAAAGAGGGACAAAGAGGGAGAGACACAGAGAACTCTTCCATCTGCTGTTCACTCCCAGAATGGCTGCCAAGCTAGAGCTGGGCCAAGTCAAAGCCAGGAGCCCAGAAGTCTATCTGGGTCTCTCGTGAAGGTGGCTGCAACCCAAGAACTTGGCCCATCATTTTCTGTTTGTCAAGTCCATTATCTGGAAGCTGGATCAGAGCAAAGTAGCCTTGGGCTCTAATTGCAACTCCAATTATATAATGATAGAGTCCCACGTAGTGGCTTAACATTCTGTACCATAATGCCCAACCCACAGGAAGAACTTTGTTACAGGACTGGAGCCATTGAATTCTGTTTGCCTCTTGCTGGCAAAAAGATTAAGATAATTATAAACTATATAAGATGTTAGACCATGATCCTTAGCATGTTGAAACTGCTGACTACCTGTTAAAGTCATAGAGTTATTACAAAGTGGCACCAAAGAGGTATTACAAGTGATTCAAAACACTTCAGTATTTTCTTCCTCCAAGCCTCATCTTTCATTGCAGTAGAGACAAGAAACTTTCTTCTTTTTCTTTTTTTTTCTTTTTTTAACTTTTATTTAATGAATATAAATTTCCAGTGTACAGCTTATGGATTACAATGGCTTCCCCCTCCCATAACTTCCCTCCCACCCGCAACCCTCCCCTCTCCCGCTCCCTCTCCCCTTCCATTTGCATCAAGATTCATTTTCACTTCTCTTTATATACAGAAGATCAATTTAGTATAAAGATTTCAACAGTTTGCACCCACATAGAAACACAAAGTGAAACATACTGTTTGAGTACTAGTTATAGCATTAAATCAAAATGTACAGCACATTAAGGACAGAGATCCCACATAAGGAGCAAGTGCACAGTGGCTCCTGTTGTTGACCCAACAAATTGACACTCTAGTTTATGGTGCCAGTAACCATCCTAGGCTGTCGTCATGAGTTGCCAAGGCTATGGAAGCCTTCCAAGTTTGCCGACTCTGATCATAGTTAGACAAGGTCATAAAAGACAGAGTGAGGATAGTAACCAATGATCCTAAGAGTGGCATTTACCAGGTTTGAACAATTATACAGCATTAAGTGGGGAAGAGGACCATCAGTACACACAGGTTGGAGTAGAGCCATTGGTGGTAGAGTAGAGGTTATGATTACAAAGGAATGAGGCCCAAGTGCACTAGACAGGGCCTAGAACAAAGGACAGAGTCATTATTAGAGGAGCTAAGAAAGGTGCTGTCTAAGATACAAGTAATTTTTGTAATTGAGAGGCAAATAGATAGACACTTTCTTCATGGATCAAATGCATGGATATGGTTTTAATTATTGCTGAAGTATTATAATTGCAAAAGAAAAGTAAATGCTAAAAACAAATAATAAAATTGTAAATTTCCACTGAATGCTTTCCTAAAAGGAGACAAGAACAATTGTCAAGGGTCAGCAGACAATTTTTGAAGATCCAAAAGTCATGGTTGAACCATCAATTGAATTCAATGTCTCTGAGAGTATCAAAGTGTACAACATCTAATATAATACCTAAAATATTTTTTACTCTCAACAATATCTACTTTACATACTGTCTCTTGTATACTCAACATTTTATTTATTTATTTTTTTGACTGGCAGAGTTGACAGTGAGAGAGAGAGAGACAGAGAGAAAGGTATTCCTTTTCCGTTCACCCCCCAATGGCCGTTATGGCCGGCGCGCTATGGCCGGTGCACTGCATTGATCCGAAGCCAGGAGCCAGGTGCTTCTCCTGGTCTCCCAGGCGGGTGCAGGGTCCAAGCACTTGGGCCATCCTCTACTGCCCTCCCAGGCCACAGCAGAGAGCTGGACTGGAAGAGGAGCAACCGGGACAGAATCTGGCGCCCTGACCAGGACTAGAACCCGGGGTGCCGGCGCTGCAGGCGGAGGATTAGCCTAGTGAGCTGCAGAGCCGGCTCAACATTTTATGTCATCTAATTGGCACTGGATCATTCACTGAAGATGTCATCTTGGCAGAGCCTAATAGAGGAATGTTTATGAATGGTAACTGGCCATGTAAAATGAGTAAGATGACCTTTATATTCCTTTACATAGCATCATAGCATCAAATATTTATTTTAGATACATGAATAGTGACAAATTACAATAATAATGATAATTGTTTAATTTATATTTCATAAAACACATACTTAAGAGGCAGGCATTTGGTGTGGCTGTTTCAGGACCCCACTTGAGACATCAGTATCCATACCTCTGTTTCTAATTTCTTGTTAACACATGACCTGGAAGGTGTATTTTCCAGCAAGTGAGGGCATCATCCTTGATTCCCTGCCACCCATTCATCCATGTGGAAGACCTGGGCTGCATTCCAGACTCCTGATTTCTGTCTGTCCCAACCCTTGAAGTTTCAGGCATTTGGAGAGTGAATCAGTAGATGGAAAGACAGAAGATCTGTCTGTCTCTGTCTTTCTCTCTCTTTTCTTTCTTTCTCTGTCTGTCAGGTGCTCTCTCTCTCTCTCTCTTTCTCTCTCTCTCTCTCATATTCTCTGGCTCTCAAATACAATAAAAATAAATAAAAATTAAAACAAATCACATACACTAATGAAAACAGTATCTTACTACAGTATTTTTGAACAATATTATATATGACAAAGAGACACACAGATGTTTAGATATAGGTGTAAAATAGAATTTCTTGAAAAGTTAGACTATATTTGAATTATTTGAGTCAGTTTTTAAAATTGTTACTAATTTACAATTTGGAAATCCAATTGGTTTTTCCTTATTTTAAATTTATGGAAGATGGAAGTGTTAGGAAACCTACTCTAATTAAGATCATTTCTTTCTTATCTCTAACATTGTGTTATCTGAGACATGTTTGTTTCTTTTAATATTAAAAAAAAAGAACAACAAAAAATACTGTTACTTGGAATGCCAGCATCCCCTTATCAGAGTGCCAGTTTATGTCTCATCTGCTCCACTTCCCATTTAGCTCCCTGGTAAGGTGCCTGGAAAAGCAGCAGAGAATGGTCCAAGTGCTTGGGCCTCTGCCACTCGCATGGGAGATCAGCATGGAGTCTGGGCTCCTGGCTTTAGCTTCCCACAGCCCTAGCTATTAAGGGCATTAGGAAATGAGCCAATGGGTGGAGTATTTCTCTTCGTTCTCTTTCTCTTTCTCTCTCCATCTGCCTTTCAAATACATACTTTTTAAAAAAAAAATTCTTTGAGCTTTTACAGCATCATATTGCATTTATTTTCCAGATCCTCATACAAATTGATCAAAGACAAAAGTGCTCATAACATATTCTATGCAATGCCCTCAATTTTTGTTATTTTTTTCTTTTAGAATTATTATTTAGTTAAGGATTTATTTATTTGAGAGGGAGAAGGGGGGATTTTAATTTTGTTGGCTCACTCCCCAAATGCCTGCAGCAATCGGGGTTTGGTCAGGTTGAAGCCAGGAGCCAGAAACTCCATCTGGATCTTGCACCTGTGCTTCAGGACTTGGGTACTTGAACCATCATTTGCTGTTTCCAAGGCACATTACCAAGATGCTGTATCAGACGCATGGATTAGCTGGGATTCGAACCAGGTCACCCTAAATGGATGCAGGTGATGCAAGCAGCAGCACAATCCTCTTTGCCATAACACCGGCCTTAAATTTATTTATTTTTAATCAACACATGAAAGTTTATACATTTATAGAGTATCATATGATGTTTCAATACATATATACAACTTATAATGTTCAAGTCAGGGTGCACATTATCAAACTAATCATTTCTATGTGATGAAAATATTCAACTTATTTCTTCCAGTTTTAATGAAATATACTTGGGCAACACATTGACATGATGGAAATAGAAGTCTTCACCACATATTTTGTACATTTTCCTAAAGTTTCTAGTTAACTGTGAGAGTAGATGGACCAATAAACTGTGAATGTAAAGCATTTTTATTTGGGGGGTGGTGACTATGACATTAAGGAGCATATGATATTGATGAAAACAAAGTCTCTACTTTGCTCTGATTTCTTGCTTCATTATCCATAGCCACTCTGTTGGATCTTAGAATGTGAGTTAAATGGGAAGAGTATTCATTCTATCCTGTGTTTGCCTTCCACAATTAAGGGAGCTTTTTTTCTGGGCAAGAGAGATGGGTCTCAAGGTAAGTATACTTAAATCAGATAGGAATCTCACATCTTTATTCATTACATGGGATTTACACAAGTCATGTAATATTTTCTTAATTTTACGTATGAGATTCAGTTTTCTTTAATTTCATAGTTTTTGTAAAGGTGTCACATTTTCCAAATAGTTCTGTGTACTGCTTTTGTTAAACCTACAATATATCTTATTCTTGATATACAATAGAAAACCAAAAACAATACATTTTAATTATATAAAAAAATTATAGTTCACTAGCAATCAGAGAAATGCAAATCAAAACCACTATGAGGTTTCACCTCACCCTGGTTAGAATGGCTCACATTCAGAAATCTACCAACAATAGATGCTGGTGAGGATGTGGGGAAAAAGGGACACTAACCCACTGTTGGTGGGAATGCAAACTGGTTAAGCCACTGTGGAAGTCAGTCTGGAGATTCCTCAGAAACCTGAATATAACCCTACCATACAACCCAGCCATCCCACTCCTTGGAATTTACCCAAAGGAATTAAATTGGCAAACAAAAAAGCCATCTGCACATTAATGTTTATTGCAGCTCAATTCACAATAGCTAAGACCTGGAACCAACCCAAATGCCCATCAACAGTAGACTGGATAAAGAAATTATGGGACATGTACTCTATAGAATACTATACAGCAGTCAAAAACAATGAAATCCGGTCATTTGCAACAAGATGGAGCAATCTGGAAAACATCATGCTGAGTGAATTAAGCCAGTCCTAAAGAGACAAATATCATTGGTTTTCCCTTTTCAGCAACAACTAACTGAACACCAAAGGGGAAACCTGTTGAAGTGAAATGGACACTATGAGAAGCAGAGACTTGATCAGCTCTTGTGCTGACTGTTGATGTACAATGTAATACTTTATTTTAGTATTTTTTTTGTTCTAGTACTAGCGGTTGAACTCTGTAATTAACACACAATTATTCTTAGGTGTTTAAATCTTAACTGAAAAGTGATCCCTGTTAAATACAAGAGTGGGAAAAAGAAAGGGAGGAGATGTAAAATTGGGGACATGCTCAATCGGACTTGCCCCAAATGATGGAGTTAGAAATGTGCCAGGGGATTCCAATACAATCCCATCAAGGTGGCAGGTACCAATGCCATCTCACTAGTCCAAGTGATCATCTTCAGTTCACAATTGATCACACTGATAGGTCTAAGAGTCAAAGGGATCACAAAAACAAGACTAATGTCTGCTAATACTAACTGATAGAATCCAAAAGGGAAAAAAAACAATCCAACATGGGAAGGGGGAGACACAGCAGACTCATAGAATGGCAGATGTCCTAAATAGCACTCTGGCCTCAGAATCAGCCCTTAAGGCATTTGGATCTGGCTGAAGAGCCCATGAGAGTATTTTAGGCATGGAAAGCCAAGACACTCTGGGGGGAAAAAAAAAAAAGAAGACGACCTAAATGAAGTATCTCAGCGAGTGTGATCCCAGTGGAAAGAATGGGGCCATCAAGGTAGGAGGTACCGTTCTCTGAAGGGAGGTGAGAACTTCCACTTTGACTATGACCCTGTCAGAATAAGATCAAAGTTGGCGAAGCCTAAAGGCTTCCATAGCCTCAGCAACTCAGGACTAGAGCCTAGGGAGATTACTGACACCATAAACAAGAGTGTTAAATTGTTAAATCAACATCAAGAGTCACTGTGTACTTATGTCTCATGTGGGATCTGTCCTTACTGGGTTGTCCAATGTGAAGTAATGATATAGCTAGTACTAAAACAGTATTTTTATACTTTGTGTGTATGTGTGGGTGCAAACTGATGAAACTTTACTTAGTATATACTGAATCGATCTCCTGTATATAAAGATAATTGAAAATGAAAAAAAAAAAACCTTGGTGTTAAATTGGAAATACATAGAACATTAATCATTTTTTTTTTAAAATATCATGCAGGATCTCTGTCATTAATGTGCTGTACATTGTTATTTAATGCTATAACTAGTACTCCAAGCATATTGTGTTGCTATGTGAGGGCAAACTGTTGAAATCTTTATATATACTAAACTGATTTTCTGTATATAAAGAGAATTGAAAATGAATCTTGATGTGAATGGAAGGGGAGAGCGAGTGGGAAAGGGGAGGTTTGCGGGTGGGAGGGAAGTTATGAGGGAGGAAGCCATTGTAATCCATAAGCTGTACTTTGGAAATTTATATTCATTAAATGAAAGATAAAAAAACAAATTAAAAAAATCTATAGTGAATATTTTGCATCCCCAGTTCTTTTATTGTATTGACCATACTAGAACTATAAGTAATTTCATAATTATATTAAATATGTACAAATACATACATATAGTTTGGAAATATATGCTATTTAGAAGATATAATTACAAATTTTAGATGTCTACTCTATATGGAAAGCAGGGAAGATAACATCATCTTATTTTTAAAAAGTTCTGGTCCTGAGACTTTAAATGACTCTCTGATATTAACAATGATAACAAATGATGATGTCATTATTAAATGTATATACTATGACTACTAGTTTGAATGCTTCCATTAGATCAATATATCATACACCATGATCAGGTATAAATGAAGAAAATTTGATGAATATTTAGGCAAACTTTGGAATAAGGAATAGCAGATAATTAAAAATATCATAAATTAGCTATTTTTTGGAAGAGAAAGAACTTTCTTGTGTTTTAGCATCCAAATAAACAACTCAGAGTGCTTTTATGCAGTATATTAAAAATCAAGTCTTCGGGCCAGCGCCACGGCTCACTAGGCTAATCCTCCACCTTGCGGCGCCGGCACACTGGGTTCTAGTCCCGGTCGGGGCACCGATCCTGTCCCGGTTGCCCCTCTTCCAGGCCAGCTCTCTGCTGTGGCCAGGGAGTGCATTGGAGGATGGCCCAAGTCCTTGGGCCCTGCACCCCATGGGAGACCAGGAGAAGCACCTGGCTCCTGCCATCGGATCAGCGCGGTGCACCGGCCGCAGCGTGCTACCGTGGCGGCCATTGGAGGGTGAACCAACGGCAAAAGGAAGACCTTTCTCTCTGTCTCTCTCTCTGTCCACTCTGTCAAAAATTTAAAAAAAAAAATCAAGTCTTCGCTTTCATACTGTTAGATCTTCAGGAAGTAAAATTAAACAAAAAGAGTATCTTAAAAAACACTAACGAAATTTTTCTGATGTGTCAAGCAAACCAACATAAATTTAATGCATGCAATTTATGGAGCACTTTGGATACAAAACAGTGCTTTTCCTTTTTGAGTAATCAATATAATCTTTATGGGGACAAGGATGTTATTCCTGTTTCACAGATAGCAAGAAAGCTAATAAAAAGAAGATAAATTACATCGTTTAATGTCAAGTAGAATTACTAACATGTTCAGTTTTGGTCTTTATAAAGGCTGTAATTTCTATTCCCAATCTCAGTTCAGGCTGCCATGTGGAAATACAGTTAACTGTGAAACCAATGCATCTACATCTCTTTTCATTTGTTTTGAAAATCTACAAGGGAATATTTGTTATCATAGCATGTGCTTATCAACAACTGCTTGAAGTAAGACACTGTACTACACCCAAATTTTATGTTGTTAGAATTCCCTCCAGGGATATGTTATGCTATTAGTTGTCACAGTATAAATGTAATTTCAAGATTGAGATGTTATAATCGAAAGTGTAACATGTTATAGAGTATCTACTTGTGGAAGATATTCTTAGTAACTATACAATATCATTTTTCTCCTTTTCTTTAGAAAAACAGGAATGTACTTTTATTTGGGGTGGAAGAAACTCAGTCTGAGGTGATGAACTCTGTTGAAGTCAATCTTCATTTCCCTGTTTGCTTTGCCAGCCTGCCACAGCTATGACTGATTCAGCACTGTTATGGCTAATGAGAATTAAGTAGAAGTCTCTGAGGCTGCAGATGAGGGACTTCTGAAAAATACTTCTCTCCTGATAAAAGATTTGAAGTGACAAGCCCTGCTGCTTTCTGTACATCTTCCTGGTGAGAATGTGGCTCTATTTCTAGAACTGTAATATTCATTTTGTGACTTAGAGACATCCAGCATGAAGGAAAAGCCAGAAAACTTCAGAGATGCCAGCTTAACATTATTGGTCCACTTAACTTCTGATTGTACTATATTAACAAAAATATGTTTGAGACTAGGAGGGTGGATTTTTCAGTTACTTGCTGTCAAGAGTAATCACGGATCTATTTTCTAAATTGTGTCTCTAAGAATTATAAGGATGTGGAATAATTTACTTAGGTGTTTCACAAGCAATGGAAAGAGTGTTTTACAAATGCTGAATACTTAAACCATCAGTATAACATAGTAATGTGCTACACTATGATTATATTTTTATAGTGTATACTATATATATATATTTTTTAAACAGGCAGAGTGGATAGTGAGAGAGAGAGAGACAGAGAGAAACGTCTTCCTTTTTGCCGTTGGTTCACCCTCCAATGGCTGCTGCGGCCGGCGCATCGTGCTGACCGAAGCCAGGAGCCAGGCAGGTGCTTCTCCTGGTCTCCCATGCGGGTGCAGGGCCCAAGGACTTGGGCCATCCTCCACTGCCTTCCCAGGCCATAGCAGAGAGCTGGCCTGGAAGAGGGGCAACCGGGATAGAATCCAGTGCCCCAACCAGGACTAGAACCCGGTGTGCCGGCGTCACAAGGCGGAGGAGTAGCCTGTTGAGCCACGGCGCCGGCCCTATATATGTTTTCATTTAAAAAAGAAAATTTATCTATCAAAATCTTTAAAAGGAGTGAGTATCTGGTCTAATGGTTAAACGCTATTTGTGATACTTGCTTCCCATATCTGTGCCTGAGTTCAAGTCCCAGCTTTTCTCCCGATCTTCATAATGCACACCTTAGGAAGCAGTAGAGTGGGCTCATCTGGTTGGGTCCCTGTTACCTGTGTGGAAGACCTGGTTAAAGCTCCTGGCTCTGGGCTTCAGCATGGCCCAGCCCTGTCTGTTGAAGGCATTTAGGGAGTAAACTAGTAGATGAGAGATCTCTCTTGGTGTTTCTGTCTTTCAAATATATTTAAATAAACAAATGCTTTTAAGGGTTATTTTAAAACTGTGCCCTAGTAAATCTCTGTTTCTAGAGCTATTTGTTCTTAACTTGTAAATATTTGGAATTCTACAAGAGTACTCTTATATTTTACTATATCATCATTTCTTAATATTATGTATGTTATAGTAATCTAAAATATGTCATGTTCTTGGATTTCCTTAAAATGGACATTTAAGAGCCTGCATTTGCATTGCTTTAATCAAGTGGTGTTAGTGATGCTTTAAAATGACATCATTGAATTTCTGATATGTTAGCAAACTTATCTGTTTTCAGATAAGAATGTCTTAATGTCGAAATCACATTTTTCTGCTGCTTTATTCATGTTTAATTTACTCTAATTTCTTACAAATAAAAACTTTTCATTTTGAAACATTGAAAGACAATTTCGTAAAATGAATCATATAACCCATATAAGATGAGGATGGCCCTGCAATACTGCCAAAATTCTGTTTTTGACATTTCTCAAACTGCTCAGATGCTATCTCATTAGCTTATAACTTTGTCACAGTTCACTCGTAGTAAAGATTGCGGATGTGATGGTATATATTATATCTACCAAGCTTATGTTAAATTGTAATTCATTTGGATACACAACTGAATTCAGAACATATAGTACTATTGTGAATCCTGGCCCATCAAGTTGTTTTCCCACTCACTTTCTTCTGCTGATGTTCCATTTTTTGATGAAAGATGACATTAAAGAAAAGATGATGCAACTACAAGATGTGAATAGCCTGAATACCAGAATCACCACTTGAGCCACAGTTATCTAAGAAAGTTGTCCAACTAGGAATGCAGAGGCATTGGACATGGTGTGTGTGTGTGATTGTACTTTTTGATGTGAATCTATTGAGAATAGAAGTTGTTTTTTCTAATAAAAAATTCTATTAGTGATCTATTGCCATAGAAATTATCCTGAAAGTTAGTGGCTCAAGCAAACAAACACTGTTTCACAGGTCAGTAATCTGTGGGTGTGTTAGCTGGGTTGTTCTGGCTCAGAGTTTCCCATGAGGTTGAAACCAACCTCATCTGGGTATACAGTCATTAGGGGCATGATGAGGGGGAGGGGTAGAAGTATTCACTTTCAAGCTCATGTACATGGCTGTCCTCTGGATGCCTCAGTTCCTCAAGAAATATAGGGCTGCTTATAACATGGAATAGAAACTAAATTTCCCCTGTGCTCACACACACACACACACGCACGCACACACACAAACACAGAAGGGAGGAGAGTGCAGGAACCCAAGATAGAAGCTATGGTATTTGTAATTTATCTTCAAAGTGAAACATCATAACTTCTCTTATACACAGTTAGGCACTGACTCATCTGGTATAATTTGACAGGAAATTATACTAGGGTATGAATAATTCCAGGAGATAGGCATGACTGGGGGCCATTGTGGAGGTTTGCTACCTCATTATATAAACTCCCCTAGGCTAGGATAAGAAGTGCAGTAGAAAAATGTAAAAATATGCCTTCAAGTGTTCTGGAAACAAGCAGGTTAGCTGTTTTTCTAGGAAAATACTAATTCAAATTTTGTGATACTTTGCCACATTTTTATCACTTAATTATGAGTAAAATTAATACCCAGAAGTTTAATTTTAAAGATGTTGAAAATTTGATGATTTTAAAAGCAATTTATAAAGCTTAATCAGAGCTGCAAAGCATGGTGGATTCATCTGACATTTATTGAATGCCTACTATATAAATAATGAATATTTTGTAAACAATCTGGTTGTAAATACTACCTTTAAAGCTCAATAGGCTTCAGGGTACAACACTGGCAATCTATTTGCTCAAATAGCAGGAAAATACCATCCAAAACTTCAAATTCTTCCCTTCCTCTTCACTTGATTTGCTCAGGTGTATCTGGGTCTTCCTGACATGTGCAGAACCAGTAATTCTTACAAATGGTGGTTCTGAAGCTATAACCAAATATTGACTAAGAGATTCTCTTCTTCTACCATTTGAAGAACTGTTGTTGATTTGGAAATGGCCACCATACACACCAACTGGAGGAAACCATGGAAGGTCTCTCCTCATCACCTCTGCCCAGATTGCCCAGCAGCTTTCTGGGAAGATCACGGCTCCCCATTATTAACTGAGCTCCACAGTAATATTGGTTTGGCTTCCAAAGACAACAGCTTGTTATGCTCACTCAGACTACAGGAATTGTGCAAAAGCACTTAGTAAGAAGCTTTATGTTTGCTTGACATGATGTGCTTGGATTATGATACGTGTTGTTTCTCCTAATGCTGATTATAACGCACAGCTCTTCTGCTGCAAGTGGTATTTTAAGAATAAATAATCATAATTAGGCATGTCATGATTAAGCAAGAGAACACCATGAAGAAATAGGCCTTGTCTCTCTATGTAAAGTTTACTCTCAGAGGGTCTATCACATTTCAGTGTTGTCAGGCTCACTGACACAAATATGTTTTGCTTTATAAAATTTTTCCCTGCAGACACACTGTAAATGTCAGTCCACTTCTCACCTCTCATTCTATGGCCAAAATATTTATTTTAGGACTTTTCTACCTTTTTATGTTCCTAGATCTTGGTTGGGATTTCCTATTCTGTATTAACAGATTGAAGTTTGTGAATGAGACTGAGGGAGCTCAGTCTTGTCACTTGCATAAATATATGACTTCTCTCATTCTTGTTTCAATTTTGTCTCTCTTCACCTGGAAAGGTACTAGAAGGCTGTTTTCTAGGTCATGGATTAAAAAGAAATAACAACAACAACAATAAAAATGCCCTCCCTCTTTACTCACTGCCTATAATTATGTTTGGGAATTTTCACAAAAAATAATATACATTTAGACTTCTTTAAGCAATACATAGAATTTTCATATGCAACACTCTTTTTTAAGACCAGGTTAACAATGGTTAGTCCTTCTCCCAAATTCTTTTTAAAAATTTATTTCTCTTTGAGTTGTTCCCTGACCTTTTTATCTAAAACATATTTCAAGTTCCTCATTTCTTGTTCTTTTGCTTTCTACTCAGAAATCTGAAAATAGATCTATCATATGACCCAGCCATGTCACTCCTAGGAATTTACCTAAAGGAAATGAAATCCTCATATGAGTTACGTGTACCCTATGTTTATTACAGCTCAATTCATAATTGCTAATATTTGTAATTAGCCTAGATGTTCATCAACTGATGCCTCGATTAAAAAAATGTGGTATATATACACTATGGAATACCACTCAGCCATGAAAAGATTGAAATCCCATCTTTTGCAGAAGAAAAAAAAAAGATACAACTGTAAACCATGATGCTTAGTGAAATAAAGCAGTCTAAAGAAGACAAATATGTTTTTTGTAACATGTGGTAGTTAATACAGAATACAAAAAAAATGTATAGGAGTGAAATGGACATCTTAAGACATGATTATCATTTTCATCTCTTTTTATACCCCTGTGGAACTATGGTTTTCCTACCTTTTACTTTTTTAATATTATGGTTAGTGGTGAATTAAGCATGTGATCATAGAATGAGCTAAGATTATGTCTTTGGGGGTGTACTCCCAAATCTGGTTCCATCCGGTTCTCCCACCACCTCTACCCAGGGTCCTCCACCTCCCCCGGGAAGCTCAGTTGGCTGTAGGAGTGGGCAGCAGCCAGGCAGCTCAACTTAACAAAGGTCCTCAGGACACCTGTCATATGCCCTCCCAACCCCCAAGATGCCCAAGAGGAAGGTCAGCTCATCCAAAGGAGCAGAGAAGGAAGAGCCCAAGAGGAAATTGGTGAGGCTGTAGGTTAAACCAGCTCCTGCAAAAGCAGAAAATGAAGTCCAAGAAAGCAGGCAGGAAGGATAGGTCATCAGACCAAAAAGTGCAAGCAAAGGAGAAGAGAGGAGCAAAGGGAAAGCAGATTGAGGTGGCTAACCAAGAAATGAAATATTTGCCTATAGAAAACAGAGAAACTAAAAATGAGAGTCAAGCCTCTGATGAATCATAAAAGGAACCAAGTCTGACTAATAGGTTACATCACGTGTTATCAGTGGTCTCTGTCTCCCTTCTTATACAATCCAGAGGGATATTTTTATCAACTACTCTGTAAATGAAAGCTTTTTAGTAGCTCTAGAAACATTTTTAAGAAGGAGGGAAGACCACCTCATCCATTTTTTTAAATGTAAATAATCTTTTTAAGGTGTGAAATAATGCTGGCTGATAGCACCAGAAAATAGCAGGATATTGAATTATGGGATGCTTTGACTATCTTGGGTGTTACCTTAACATTCTACAGGTGCAAGTGGTTTTTATACCCTACAATACAGTACATGCTAAATAGTCTCAGTTGTGCATTTAATCGGTCTTGAATATTTTCAATTACTGCTTCCATGTTGTTTAGTAGAATTGTTTCCTATAGAAAACCACTCCTTTTTGCTCTGTCAGAACCAAGTATGCTCTGTAATCTTTGGTTGTGGTAGTCCAGTTTTCCTAACAATTTTATCAATGTACTATAAAAGATTAAAAATTTGAGTATGCTGTATATGTAATATTAAATTGTGAACCGGTGGGATTTATGTAACATCAACATTTGAAGATACTAGTAATTAACAGCCTCTTAAGAGGCTTCCAGATTTGAAGTTGGAATGTCACTGGAATAACTTAAAAAAAAAGGATGACAATTCCTGGGTTTTTAGAATTTGAGTATGTATGTTAAGAATTATACATAAATTGGAATGAATGTATATTGATTCCCATTACCAATAAATTCTCTATTATGGAAAAATGCTTTGAAGCTCAGAAAATAGATTATGTGTTTGCAAAAATTAATCAAAAGAAAAGTAGGGAGGAAAGGATTTGGAAGAGGGAAGGAAGTGTGGTTATCTTCTTAGAACTGTACTTATAAAATACATGAAATCTGTTTTGTTTATATTAATAAAAATCTTTAAAAAGTTTTTAAAAAGAGTATCACCATGTAACATGTTTACTTTTATTTAATTGTTTAATTTTCTAACTTATTTTATTTGCAACACATTTACTTGTAGGATATTATTATCTATAACATAAAGGAACATTAGTACTGTAAGACAAAAATAACCAATTGAAAGACACAGACATACACAGAAAATGAAAAACAAGACCTAACATACTGTTGCCTCCAAAAATACATTTTAAACATAATGATACATGGAGATGGATTTGAAGACATGGTCATCAAAGGATAACACATTTAATTTATATAGGAAGAATATGTTAAAGTGACTATTGTATAACATAATGACACTATTTAATGACACTATATCTATAGAAAAGTCACTAAGATATTAAAAATTAGTATTATGATAAAAATAAGTATATGAAGTAATAGACAAGAAACTAGCTTGACTTTATTTACCTGTTCTGCATATTAAACTCCATGAAGACAGCTATTTTTGTCTGATTTTTTTTTTTTTTTTTAAGATTTAAGAAAAGGAGAGTTACAGACAGGGAATGAGAGACAGAGAGAAATGTCTTCCATTTGTTGGTTCACTCCCCAAATGGCCACAACAATGCTTGGCCAGCCAAAGCCAGAGGCCAGGAGCTTCATCCCAGTCTCCCGCGTGGGAAGAGGGGCCCAAACATTTGGGCCATCTTCTGCTGCCTTCCCAGGCCCATTGGCAGGGAGCTAGATCAAAAGCAGAGAAACCAGAGGCAGCAGCTTAATCTGCTGCATCACAGCGTCAGCCTATTTTGTCTGTTTTTTACAATACCATTTCCACAAGGCCTAGGAAGCAATGGGTTCATGGTAAGAACCCAGTAAGTATAAGTTGACATAAGAAATAAAGCCACATATAATTTAAAGTTTCTCAATTCATGTCTCAGCGCACACTGTTGTGTCCAAGGCACATTGTATGTGAGCCAAGATTTTGTGTTTTCATCCCTGGAGCCACGCCTTCCTCTATGTAGCCCAATGTGCTGTCCTTTTTTGTTATTATTTGATGCAAAAAGAAAAAGACTAGAAAGCACTGGCAACGTTTTTAGCTCATGCCATCCTCATTTACTTTCATACTTCTTCTATTCCATGGAATATGTGACAATTTCACTGAAAACTTTTTTCAGTTGGAAGATTTAGTCACAGTTATCATTACCCAAGGGCAAATAAATGACTCATTTCCAATTTATTTTGAAGGCCAAATCCAGATTGCAACTACATACTAATTCAGTGATTACATTACCAGCTTTTTCTGATATTTATAAACTACTTCAGCTCTTCATTAGTGGTTTATGACATCACTAATACAGTTGATTTAATCTTGTTGGTTTTTTCCTTAGTACAGTGCCATGTATCATTTTCCAGATAAAGGCACTTCCTTTAGTGCTTTAGTGCTTACATAAATCTTCACCAGTTTCTTACTACCTTAAAAGCCTTTTGGTACTAATGCAACTGCTTCATCAGCACGTGTGCATTCATGTTTGCTGACTAAACATATTCATAGTTACATATTAAAGTCAACAATTAAAATTCAAAAAATAGTCTTTAATTTTAGGCAGACATAGTTTATTAATTAGGAGTTGCTTTGTGAATTTACACAATTGGTGTCCTTTTAAACTTCAGGGTCTCTTCAAATGTGGCAAACTTTCCCTAACATGAAAAGTCACTCTTTCACTTACTTAGTTCCATAATAAATGTGATGTCTACTGTGCTGTTATGTAACGATAAAGATATTTTATTTCCTATAGACTTTGCTTGTATGAGGAGTAGGAAGAAAAAATCAGTGTGCCACAACATCATAAAGCAACCTAAAAATAAAGTAAGAAATAAAAGATCCAATAAAAAACCTGATACAATTAACTGATGGTATTTGAGCTTCTATACATACCAAAGTAAATTTAAAAGCCAGATGCATATATATATATATATATATATATATATATATATATAGTTTATATTTTCAGTCTCTCTGGAGGCTAAAACAAGTAAAATTATATCTCTAATAACTTTTGATTAGGAAATGATTTCATTGAAAACTTTTGTAGATAACAAGCGATGAGATGACCCAATCAGACTTCAATGAAGTTAGCTAATTATAAGCTATATTCCTCATGTAATATCTATGTCATTATCTAAATATCCCTGTTATTGTTTAGCTTCATATAGATGCCAATAATATCTTAAGAGATACAACCATTAAGAATATGCCTTGGTGTTATTTTCTAAGTTTATTTCTATTCATGTTTTGAATTTTAAAAATTACATAATAGAATCCTAGAGATTGATTGCACAATTATGTTAATATACTAAAAATATTGATTTATATATGGAAAATGGTTAAATTTGTTATATATATAACAGTTAAGATATAGTTAATTTTTATAGGAAAATACACAATAATGTGAGCTTCACATTATATGTGAAAGTTCACCTGTCATTAGGTAAAAAATAAAAGACATCACTATCTCAAATAATAAAATTAATGATTTAACGTATTTAATTTTCTTTAATTTTTTTAAAAAAATTTATTTGACAGGTTTAGTCATAGATAGTGAGAGAGAGAGAGAGACAAAGATCCTCCCTCCATTGGTTCACTCCCCAAATGGCCACTACGGACGGCGCTGTGCTGATCTGAAGCCAGGAGCCAAGTGCTTCTTTCTGGTCTCCAATGCAGGTGCAGGGGCCCAAGCACCTGGGCCACCCACCACTGCCCTCCCGGGGCACAGCAGAGAGCTGGACTTGAAGAGGAGCAACCGGGACTAGAACCTGGCACCCACATGGGATGCTGGTGCCGTAGGTGGAGGATTAACCAAATGAGCCATGGCGCTGGCCCCCCAGTGTATTTAATTTTCAAATTGACTATGATGTTCTGCTTGATTTTAATTCCTGAAGATTTATTCTTGTGAGTATTCTAGCATGATTAGCCTAACATGAAAAGGTGGAAAACTCTTGAAAATATCTCTTACATTTATGAGCCTTATAGTCTTGAACAAGATACCCACTTTCCCTAATCTTGGTTTATACATATTTCACAGGGTAAGTGTATGGATGGCAACTCATGACAAGTGCCTCAAGTGATTACTGACACTATAAATAAGAGTGTCAATTGTTAAATCAACAACAGGAGTCACTGTGCACTTATTCCCCATGTAGGACCTCTGTCCTTAATGTGTTGTAGTACGTGAATTAATGGTATAACTAGTACTCAAACAGTACTTTACACTTTGTGTTTCTGTGTGGGTACAAACTGTTGAAATCTTTACTTAGTATATACTAGATTGATGTTCTGTATATAAAGGTAATTGAAAATGAATCTTGATGTGAATGGGATGGGAGAGGGAGCGGGAGATGGAATGGTTGCAGGTGGGAGGGAGGTTATGGGGGGGGGCACTGCAATCCAAAAGAGGTACTTTGGAAATTTATATTTATTAAATAAAAGTTTAAAAAAATATCACTAACAAGCAAGCATCTATATAATGCTTAGCACATAATAGCTGAACAATAAATGTGGGCTTCCTTCTATCAGTTGATATGTAAATCAGAAAAATTATACCATTTTAAATCAATAAGCAATGAACGATGACAACTACATGTGTAGTTACTGAATTTAAACCTAGATAAACACATTATTGATTTACTTATCTCTAATAAAGCCATTAATTATTGTTTCAGCTTTTAAAAATGACTATCAAAATATATATGGAGATATAAAATATAAACCCAAATAAATATTTTTTATTTTGTACTTTATTTTTATTTTTTATTTTTGACAGGCAGAGTGGACAGTGAGAGAGAGACAGAGAGAAAGGTCTTCCTTTTGCTGTTGGTTCACCCTCCAATCGCCGCCGCGGTAGCGCGCTGCGGCCGGCGCACCGCGCTGATCCGATGGCAGGAGCCAGGTGCTTATCCTGGTCTCCCATGGGGTGCAGGGCCCAAGCACTTGGGCCATCCTCCACTGCACTCCCTGGCCACAGCAGAGAGCTGGCCTGGAAGAGGGGCAACCGGGACAGGATCGGTGCCCCGACCGGGACTAGAACCCGGTATGCCGGCGCCGCAAGGCGGAGGATTAGCCTAGTGAGCCGTGGCGCCGGCCATATTTTGTACTTTTTAAAAAATATATTTTATTTATTTATTTGAGACAGAGATACAGACAGAGGGAGAGACAGAGAGAAAGGTCTTCCATCCACTGATCCAATTCCCAAATGGCCACAACGATGAGAGCTGGACAGATCCCAAGCCAGGAGCAGGAGCCTCTTTTGGGTCTTCCATATGGGTGCAGGGGTCCAAGTACTTGGTCCATGTTCCACTGCTTTCCCAGGTAATAAGCAGACAGTTGGATAAGAAGAGGAGCAGCCGGGACATGATACGGCACCCACATGGGACGTTGGCTTAGTAGGCAGAGGCTTAGCCTACTAAGCCACAGCGCCAGCACCTCTATTTCACATTTATAGTAATTTTTCTCTTATTACAAATTTCTCATAAGTATTATATAATCAGAGATATCATTAATTTTGATGCTCAATTAGATCATGACTATGCAATTTCAGAATTGCACATCTTGTAGTTGTAGATTCATTAGACTAACATCAAATACCAATTCATATACAATACTAACCAAAACTGGATAGAAGTTAATAATCTATAAAACTCAATTTTTTTAAAATAGCATGCATTTTTTCCAGAACAATATTAGACACTTGATTATTCAGTCTGACAAATGTTTCTAATTATTTTAAGTCCCGGGAGGTATATACTGACAATGAGGATCTATAAAATCTTTCACTAAACTGAGTGTAACTATTAACCATTATGGTTAGCAGTAACATCTATAATAACTGCTTGTTAATTGATAAAATCTCACTTGAAGTGTGAATTTCTAGTCAGCTATTTCAAATATTGATTTAGTCTTCAACTGGAAGACTATTTTTTGTAAAACTAAATGTAATGTTTAGCAAGGATTTTAACAACCTTTTAAAGAAAGAATACTCATAAGGGTGGTTATTTTCAAATATTTTATTTTCTAGTGAAATAGAAGGATTTAAAAAATTTCTGCCCTAAATATTTTTTATTTACATGGAAATACTCAGATCCAGCGTTGTTGCATAGCAGTTAAAGCTGTAGCCTTCAATGTCAGCATCCCATATGGATGCTTGTACATGTCCTGGTTCCCTGCTAATGGCCTAGGAAAATAAGTGGAAGATGGTCCAAGTGTTTGGGACAACGCAACCCATGTGGAAGACCCAGATGTAGCTCTTGGCTCCTGGCTGTGGCCTAGCCCAGCCCTGGCTGTTGTGAACCAGCAGATGGAAGATATTTCTTTCTCTCTCTGTCCCTCCCTGTAACTTGACTTTCAAATAAATAAATGAATCTTAAAAAGAAAAGAATTTAAAATACTCAAATAATCTTTATCTTCTCTATTATCATTTTAATCTAATAAATGATTGGTATGTAACTTAAATAGTTTATAGTTCAAGTCTGAGTAATGTTAGTACAATCTGAAAAATAAAGTAAAGAGAAAATATGTTAAGGTGGGCATTTGAAACATTTTTATTTTAAAGACATACTGTATTTTATATTAATTACACATATAAATATGTAATACACAGTGTTTACTTGTATATATGCGTGTGATTTTAAGTGAATTTTACTTATGTGCTAATTTTGGTTGGTCTCAATGTAATCATGAGTGAGGACTTTTTTCATTCTCTGCAGTTCCATCTTTTGGTATGTGTTAAAGCTGTATCAGTGTTGGTATAGGTATATGTATAGAAATAACAGATTAAATGTAATCTTCCTTCTTTGCAGTTAAAACATAGATCAGAAAATCATACACAACCAATCTGAATTAATATAAAGTGAATAAAAATTGAGGAAGGCAGACAATAGTGTGCATATAAATTCTGATTACACATTTTTCACTTCAATGAAATTCATTTTTACTAGTCACACAAAAACACTCTGTGATAGACTTTTAGGTTCAAATTTAAATAGAAATAAAGTATGCCAGAAAACATTATCAGGGAGGCATTTTACCTGAAACCTCAAATGCTGTGTCAGAAAGAAGATACAATTGACTACCACTTATATATCGATAGTAAGAGACAGACTTTGCTAAGTTGCTGTCTATATACTTCTCATAGTTTCAGTAAGCCTTTTTAAAATGTTTAGCAAAATAATATATTGGCAAGTTATTGCTGTTAGAATAAAGATTTGGTTCTGTATTCTACACAGGAATCTAGAAGAAAGAAATCACATTCTTAGGTTACCTGCTGCTGGCAAATTATAGAGTAGTAGAACTAATGTATGGAATTAGCTAAACATTCAATTCCGTTTCCTCTGTAATGAAGCTAATTTTGTGTAGAACAAAATGCAATATATTTTAATGATGGACATAATTACTTAAAACTTTCATAAAGTCAATTATAATCAGTCAACCCACAAAGTCAATGGACCTTGTGCCTGAATCATCAAATAAAGCAAGTATTCATTTGATGTTTTGTTGTATAGACATAATCCAAAAGTGAATTAATTATACAATGATTGATCCTTTTCCCCAATATAAAGTTCAACATTTTATAAGAGTTATTAAAACAGTGACACATTAATATATGAAACAATAGTAACATCCATGGAGAAATGCTGCATTTGCACATAGTGAACAATAATATAACTTTGTGGCATTGTTGCCACAAAATCTGTCACATGCCTGCATAATTTTGCATCCTCATGAATTTTCTTCACTTAGTTCAGCTTACTTCATTGTCATGATTTTTAAGTAATTTTTCCAAATATCCCAAGGCATTAACCATTGATCTGCTGTCATTCAGGTGGTTTCTTGATCACACTCCAAATTACTGATCTTAAAATGTTCATATTGGATAATATGATAAGTAATGATAAACATGAAAATTAAAAGAATGGCTAGAAGCACAAGTAAAGAGCAAAGTTATAATGTGATTGTGATTAGACCTACTTCTGTAGAATGAAATTATATGCATCTCAGGTAAAACTAAAAGATTTTGAAAACTTCATAAATGTTGCTGTAATGGGCATGTCATAATGAAAATTTAAGCACATACGCAAATCTTGAATAAAATTGAACCAATTAATTTTGTTAAAGGTAATGATAAATGACATCTGTAAATGTCAGATATTTCTGCAATTACCTATGGAGAGGAAATAGAACACATAGTAAATTGAAAGTTAATCTAATTGTATAGATACACATGATGTCTAAGATGTGGTTCTCATAAACCTTTGAAACTACAACTAGGGGCCGGCGCAGTGGTGCAGTGGGTTAAAGCCCTAGGCTGCAGTGTCAGCATCCCATATTGGCACCCAGTCAAATCGTGGTGGCTCCACTTCCTATCCAGCCCTCTGCTATGGTCTGGGAAAGCATGGCCCAAGTCCTTGGCCGCTGCACCCACGTGGGAGACTTGGAAGAAGCTTCTGGCTCCTGACTTCAGATTGGCTCAGCTCTGGCCATTGAGGTCTTTGGGGAGTGAACCAGTAGATAAAAGACTCTCTCTTCTCTCTGGCTCTACTTCTCTCTGTAACTCTCCCCCTCCCCTCCCCCTCTCCCTCTCCCCCTCTCTCCCCTCCCCTCCCCCTCTCCTCCTTTTCCCTCCCCCTCCCCCTCCCCTTCTCCATCTCCCCCTTTCCCCCTCTCCCCCTCCCCTTCTCCCCCCTCCCCTCCCTCTCCTCCCTTTCCCTCCCCCTCCCCCTCCCCTTCTCCATCTCCCCCTTTCCCCCTCTCCCCCTCCCTCCCTCTCTCCCTCCCTCCCTCTCCCCCCTCCGCCTCTCCCCCTCTCCCCCACTCCCCTTTAAATTTAAAGGAAATTATAAGAAATATTCTTTTTATTATGTAAAATTTGAAAAGTTTGGTATTTACTATAGCAATCATTTAAGATGCAAAATTGGATAGGAATCATTAAATATGACAAATCAAGTTCAGTAAACTAAGAGTAGTAGACTGATAATCAGAAAACAGTCCCAGTTCTATGGTGTTATTAGTTAAAGAACTTAGACAACTGCTATAGTTTAGAAATAGTTTGAGTTTGTCACCCAAATGTTCCTATGCTCAAAGTTTGGTTCCTGTGTGGCAATGTTAAGAGATGTTGGGATCTTTAAGAGGTAGGGCATAGTGGGAAGGTTGTTGTGTCCTCACTAAGTATATGCAGAATTGATCTTCTGTATATAAAGAGAATTGGAAATGAAAAAAAAAAAAACTTGTGTTAAATTGGAAATGGCATAGAAAATTAATTAATTAAAAAAAATCATGTAGGATCTCTGTCTTTAATGTACTGTACACTGTTATTTAATGCTATAACTAGTATTCCAACAGTATTTTTTCACTTTGTTTTGCTATGTGGGGGCAAACTGTTGAAATCTTTACTTAATATATAGTGATCTAATCTTCTGTATATAAAGAGAATTGAAAATGAATCTTGATGTGAATGGAAGGGAAGAGGGAGTGGGAAAGGGGAGGGTTGCGGGTGGGAGGGAAGTTATGGGAGGGGGGAAGCCAATGTAATTCATAAGCTGTACTTTGGAAATTTATATTCATTAAATAAAAGTTTTTAATAAAAAAAAAAAAGAAGGAAGCCTGGTTCCTCCTTACCCTCCTTAGCTTCTCTGGCTTCCTGTTTGGCCATGGGATCTTCTCTCACACATGGTTCTTCCACGATAAAAACAGTCATGATGTGACTGACATAGGTAGTAGGAGGGGAGCTCAACAAAATTGGTCTCATGTTTGGACTTTCAAGATCATAAGCTAAATAAATACCTTTTCTTAAAAGTTACCTAGTCTCAGGTATTTCATCATAACAATGAAAAAAGACCAGGACAACAATTAACTGCTCCCCCTATGCCTCAGTCGTTTCAAATATAACTCTATTTTTTGTTTGTCATAAATTAAAATTTAAAAAAGGAAAAAAAAAACATTTCCATTAGGAGTTTAGGAATGTCAGAATAGTTGACTTATATTTTATTCTTGTGTTTCTGTTAAAGACAACACTATTGGTGTTGCTAATGAACTCAGGCCTCTGGTTTCGAGGATGAAAGGAAAAAATGAGTATGATTTCAGTTTGTAGATAAAAACATGTGTTATACATATTTTATCTAAATTTCTAGAGCATGTACAACACATTTTTTCTATTTACAATCTACCTAGTAACATATTCCTTTTTTTATTATTTATTTATTTGACAGGTAGAGTTACAGACAGTGAGAGGGAGAGACAGAGAGAAAGCTCTTCCTTCCGTGGGTTCACCCCCCAAATGGCTGCTATGGCTGGAGCTATGCTGATCCGAAGCCAGGAGCCAAGTGCTTCTTCCTGGTCTCCCATGCAGGTGCAGGCACCCAAGCACTTGGGCCATCCTCCACTGCCCTCCTGGGCCACAGCAGAGAGCTGGACTGGAAGAGGAACACTGGGACTAGAACCCGGCGCCCATTTGGGATTCCGGCGCCGAAGGCAGAGGATTAACCAAGTGAGCCACGGTGCCGGCCCAGTAACATATATTTCTAACAATTTTTTGATGCTTGAAAAATATAAGCTTTTCAATACATACACAATGTGAAGTTCTTCAAAAAGTTCATGGAAAATATTTATCATGGAAAAAACTACATGGAGTTCAAATTTTACACCAAAGTAAATTTAGCTTTTAATTCAATTTCCACAATTTTTGATGTACACTTATACATAATACTTATATCAATTACCCTATATTTAAATTTTACATGTCTACCTATTTATGATTTCCTGTCCTAATATTTGAAGTATTTGAAGACTAGTAAGATTAATTAGATTTGGTTGAGAGACTAGCAACTTAAAATTCAGTAATAATATCAATTTAGAAAATATATGTGAAAATGGTGTAGGCAAGAATGTAACTAGCAAAGCAGAACTGAGGATTGCCAGGACCTGCCTGACAGCCCTCCTGTACCACCCAAGCTCCATACTTTCCATGCTGATAGCAGCTGCCAGGGTTTTGCTGCTAAGGAACTGGTGATGGCCAAAGATATCCAATATAGCTGTATCTGTGAGATGACTTTTGGTTCATTACAATGTTATTATAATTAAATTGTTGTGATTGACATGGCCACTCCCATCATGCGTATGATGCAACCACACTTTTGAGATTTCCAAAAAGGGGCAAAGAAATGGGTGGTACTCAAGCCTCACCCCAAACTTTGTTCCCTGTGAATGTTCAATTCAGGCTCTCCTCAGACACCACTCCCTTTGAATCCAAACATACAAAAAGATGATCTTGAACACTGTTAAGCGTGCCTCTTTACCTGTGAGCTGGCCCGCACTCCCTCCAGGCCATATTTACACTTATTTAATGTGTAAGTATGCTTCTTGTTGACCTTTATCTACTTCTCCTTCAGTTCCTTCTTCTGAGAAAATACAAGCACTTTGAAAAATTAACACATATAGAATATTAGTCTAAGATGATATCGTCAACATCTTTACAAATGGAATTTTTCATCAATTTTATACTAAAGATGAAGTGATAGCTGAAACTGTTAATGATTCTAGAAAAGTCTGCATCTTAAATCTTCCTGTTAGAACAAGCCCAGAAAAAAGAAAGTTTGTGGTAATCAAATAAATCAATGAGAGGAAGAGCTTAATGAGCAATTTTGGATACTCTGAAGTTTTCCAGAGCTGTGGAAATGGCATGACAACCATCTTTTTTTAAAGATTTTATTTATTATTTGACAAGCAGAGTTACAGAAAATGAGAGAGAGAGAGTCAAAAAGAAAGGTCTTTACTCCGTTGGTTCACTCACGAAGTGGCGGCAACAGCCAGAGCTGTGCCAAACTGAAGTCAGGAGCCAGGTTCTTCCTCCAGGTCTCCCATGCAGGTGCAGGAGCCAAAGCACCTGGGCCATCCTCCACTGCTTTCCCAGGCCACAGCAGAGGGCTGGACTGGAAGAGGAGCAGCCGGGACTAGAACCGGCACCCATATGGGATGCCGGCGCCACAGGCAGAGGATTAACCTAGTGTGCCACGGTGCCAGCTGACAACCACAACCATCTTAAGACCAAATTACTTAACTGAACAAACATAAAATCCCGCTGAATGAAGTGGGGGGCTATTTCAGAACAGAAAGCTTAGGTGGGGCTGGCGCCTTGGCTCACTTGGTTAATCATCCACCTTCGCGCTGGCATTCCATATGGGCGCGTGGTTCTAGATCCAGTTGCTCCTCTTCCAGTCCAGCTCTCTGCTGTGGCCAAGAAGGGCAGTGGAGGATGGCCCAAGTGCTTGGGCCTCTGCACCCACGTGGGAGACGAGGAAGTAGTACCTGGCTCCTGGCTTCCGATTGGCGCAGCACCGGCCGTAGCGGCCATTTGGGGAGTGAACCAACAGAAGGAAGATCTTTCTCTCTGTCTCTCTTTCACTGTCTATAATTCTACCTGTCAAATAATAATAATAAAAAAAGCTTAGGTATTTCCATCATAATTAGAAGAAAAACTCTATCTAGACACAAGAATCTGAGATAGCATGGAGTCATCTATGGCTGTTTATAGCTATTGCCCATTTTGTTTACATAGCAGGAGCTTCATTGACTCACATCATTTCAATGCAAAAGAGAAAATATAAATATAAATAAATATGCATATTTCTGTCTCTCTAGCATGGATGGTTGATGAAGTTTCATATTTCATATTTCAGTTGTGAAGTATGGCCTGGCATTTAAAAGAATCTGTTGTTGAATTAGGTTTCCAGGGCACACCTGGTGTAATGAAGCACACATTAAGGCTGACAAGAAGGCTTTCCAAACCATTTTATTTTGCTCTAAAAATGTCTTTTAGTTCTTTTGAAAAATTTGCCAAAATCTAAATCAAACACCATTTTCTTCCTAATTACATGGTGAAAGATATAATCATTGCAGCTTCTGAAACTGAGAGACTGGAAGCCGGTTTTGGGCATGTTCCCACAGTTGCTTTTGTTAATGTACTAATGAGCCATTGTCACAGTGGAGCCAACCTGGCATTAGCACTTACAATAAATTTGCTGAAAGAACACTGCTGTTTGTAATTAGCTCTTCATTACACAATCAGGCTGATTTAGAGAAACTCTCATATGATTTGCTAGGCAAATGAAGCAATATAATTACACTTCACTTGAAATCAACAAATTAGACTGCTGTTTGCAATTGGCTATATAATGTACTATTAGTGCCTGGGCAATCGCAGGCCTGTTGCTTCCTTTAACATGTAAGTGAAGTAAGTCTAATTAAAACACTGAATATTTCTGTATATGCAAGAATAGCGACATAATGGTCACAATTTTTGTAATTAAAGAAAAAAGCCAAGAATATTTTATATTAAGCTCAAGCCTTAATCATTTAAGACTCTTATGATAGAAATCAGAAGTTAAACACATAACAAAATGAATGAAAAAATTTCTTTTTGAACCAAATTATTTTCTAGCCAGGGCACATGTGAATTGAATAAAATTCAAATCAGGTTAAAGCAGAGTAATGAGCAATCTATTCACTGTGTTTGTTTCTCAGCAGTAGATATTTAGTGTCTGTCGGCTATGATAATGGTTGGTTTTAGTTTCTTCTTCTCATTTGGGATTTGACTCTGGAGCACTCCACTCACTGATAATAATCACTTGGAGAAATAGATGGTAGGATTTTCAAAGAGCTGCCAGACTTAGCAAGTAAAAATATAAGACATCAAGTTGAACTTCTGCCTCTTATATTTTATCTGGCACCCTCATTTTAAAGCACTGGAGTATATTTCTCTGAATTAAACTGACAAAAATATTTATCTGTACACTTATATGTGATATTCCATACACGCCCTCCTTTAAAATTTTAATCTTCCCTGGATACTTTACAATACTTAATTGCCCATACATAATTGTTGTATAGAGAATAATGACAAGAAAAGAATTTGTGAATATTCAATATAGACAAGTTTTTTTTTTCCTAAATATTTTTTAATCTGTGATTGGTTGATTCTGAGGATGAACATGGGACACCAAGGGTCAACTGTCTATAAATTTGCAAAAGACATAATTTCCCAAAAAGAAATGGATTAAAAAATAATCGTGAGTCAGCAGTTTTAGTTAGGTTTGTGTATCTCTACTAACAGTGTACAGTTTTTAATTCAGAGACTATGTCATCTCATTTCTATATTCCAAATAGTTAACAATTAATATAAGTATTATTAAGATTTGTTCAATAAATTAACAAGTAAATGTAGGTGCCAGCACTGTGGCATAATGGGTAAGCCGCCGCCTGCAGTGCCAGTACCCTATATGGGTACCAGTTCAAGACCTGGCTATTCCACTTTCAGTCCAGCTCTCTGCTATAGAATGGGAAAGCAGTAGAAGATGGCCCAAGTCCTTGGGCCCTTTCACCCACATGGGAAGTCCCAGAGGAAGCTCCTGGCTCCTAGCTTTCAGATTGGGGCAGCTCTGGCTGTTGTGGCCAATTGGGGAGTGAACCAGTGGATGGAAGACTTCTTTCTCTCTGCCTCTCCTTCTCTTTCTGTGTAACTCTGACTTTCAAATAAATAAAAAAAAGATCTTTTAAAAAAATAAATAAATGTAGATTCATCAACTATGCCAATTATAGTAGACTAATAGAATCTCCTATGGTAAAGTTAATACTCAAACTCAAATATCCATTACTTTAAAAATTT